>NW_028262380.1:80419924-81038128 GCF_047370975.1 Nipponia nippon | reverse complement strand
AGCCCCCCGCGCCTCACCTGGCCCCGCCGGGGGAGCCCGGCCCGGCCGCTGCCGCCCCGGGGCCGCGGGCGGCGCCACCGGGGGGGAACGAGAAAAGGGGGCGCGCGGCCGCCGCCGGGGCTCAAATCTGCTCGGCCCCGCCCCGCGCACGCGCCCCGGCCACCGCCCGCCCCCGCACCTGGCACAGGCCACGCCCCCTCGGCCGCCGCACCTGGCACAGGCCACGCCCCCTCCTCATCCGCACCTGGGCCTAGCCCCGCCCCCTCGTTACAGACCACGCCCTCTTGTCCGCCGCACCTGGCACAGGCCCCGCCCCGCGCACGCGCGCTCAGGCCCCGCCCCGCGCACGCGCCTACTCCGCCGCCGCCTGACGGGCGCCGGCACCGACCGCGGCGGACGCCGGTAGCGGGGCGGGGGCGCCGGGCGGGGCCCCTCGCTCGGGACGCGGGGACGGGGACGGAGCCGGGCGCGGCGCGGGGGCTTCTCCGGGCCGGTGTGGAGCCGAGCCCGGGGCCGGTGAGGCCGGGACCGGGACCGGGCCTCGCGGGTGCGCGGAGCCGGGGCCCTGCCGCTGCCCACCTCTCCGCGGGCGGGCGGGCGCGGTGCGGGGCCCGGGGCCCGGGGCCGGAGGACCGCGGCAGCGCCTTGGGCCCGGCCTCTCCCGAGCCCGGCCCCACGGGCCCCGTCCCGGCGCCGGGGCGGGAGGAGCCGCGCTCCGGGGCCGGGAGCTGCCCCGGGCCGGCAGCGGACACCGGCGGCCCAAGTCCCGCCTTCTCGCCCCGCTCTCGCCGGGGCTCTGCCGGAGGCACGGAGGAGGCGCCGGCGGCTCCGCGCAGAGCCCGAACGGAGGCCGGGAACCGCCGGGGCTCGCCCGGCACCGGCTGCCCGGGCACGGCCGCACCGGGCGCCCGAGCCCCTCAGCGCCGGCCGGGAGCGGCCCGGGGAGGGCAAGGGGCGGCGCGGCTCCCCAAGCGGCGGGGCCGGCTCCAGCCCCCGACACGGGGACGGATCCTAGCCCCGGGCCGGGCCCCAAAGCCCCCGCGCCGGCTCTGAGCCCAGCAACGCCGGGCTTGGGCTCTGCTTCCCAAGCACCAAAACACCGGGCTTGGGCTCTGGGCCTGGGCCCCGAACCCGGCCCCAGGAGCCGGCTTCCCAGCCCCAAAACGCACCACGGACTGAGTGCCTGGGCCCCAAAACGCAGGACTTGGTCTCGCTTCTCAACACCTTCAAGGACGGCCCCGCGGAGCCTGCTTTCACGCTCCACAAACGCAGGACTTGGTCTCAAACCCCAAAGGGCCTGAGTGAGGCTGCTCTGAAGCCCCACAAGCACAAGACTCTGCTTTTAGGCCCCCCCCAATGGCCACATGAGCCTGGTGCTGAGCCCCCCCAGTGGCCACAGGAGCCTGGTGCTGAGCCCCAAAGGCAGGGCTGGGTCTCTGGGGGAAGGTGCCCAGCTCACCTCACCCCAGCCGCCTGCTCCTCACCCCCAAACCCCACCGCTGCCTCTCTCTTTTCCCAAAGTCAAGGGATTCAGGGTTGTGCCCCCCCCAAGGCTGCGTCCAAGCCTGGAAAACACAGGACTTGGGCTCACTTTCAGGCCCCGGGACCCCGGTTCCAAGTCTGGAAAACGCAGGACTTAGTCTCCGTTTCAAGCCCTGGGCCCCCAGTTCCATGTCTGGAAAATGCAGGACTTGGACTCCGTTTCAGGCCCCGGTTCCCTGTGAGCCAGGGTTGTGTCCCCCCCACGGCTGTGTCCAAGCCTGGAAAACACAGGACTTGGGCTCCCGGAGCCTGAAACTGAGCCTGGTTCCAAGTCTGGAAAACGCAGGACTTAGTCTCCGTTTCAAGCCCTGGGCCCCCAGTTCCATGTCTGGAAAATGCAGGACTTGGACTCCGTTTCAGGCCCCGGTTCCCTGTGAGCCAGGGTTGTGCCCCCCCACGGCTGTGTCCAAGCCTGGAAAACACAGGACTTGGGCTCCCGGAGCCTGAAACTGAGCCTGGTTCCAAGTCTGAAAACACAGGACTTGGTCTCAGTTCTGGGCCCCATGAGCCTGGTTCCAAGTCTGGAAAACGCAGGACTTGGTCTCCGTTTCA
The DNA here is from genome assembly GCF_047370975.1 of Nipponia nippon. Taxonomy (NCBI): domain Eukaryota; kingdom Metazoa; phylum Chordata; class Aves; order Pelecaniformes; family Threskiornithidae; genus Nipponia; species Nipponia nippon. The sequence continues at coordinate 81,036,034 of NW_028262380.1, read as the reverse complement.
AGCCCTGGGCCCCCAGTTCCATGTCTGGAAAATGCAGGACTTGGACTCTGTTTCAGGCCCCGGTTCCCTGTGAGCCAGGGTTGTGTCCCCCCCAAGCCTGGGAAACGCAGGACTTTTAGGCTCCCACAGCCTGAAATTGAGACTGGTTCCATGTCTGGAAAACGCAGGACTTCTGGTCTCAGCTTCAGGCCCCGGGACCCCGTTTCCAAGCCTGGGAAACGCAGGACTTGGTCTCCGTTTCAGGCCCCGGTTCCCCGCCCTCAGGACACTCGACTCAGTCTCTCTTTCTGAGCCCCCACCGCAGGACTCGCTCTCCATTGCCAACCCCCAAACCCACCCACCCCCCCGGTTGCCAGGCCGGCAAATGCAGGGCTCGGGCTCTGCTTTCGAGCCCCGACGCCGCGGGACCGGGTGTCTGGTGCGGAGCCGCTCGAGGAGCTCGCAAGTCCCAAACCGCAGGGCTCGGCCTCCCTCTCCGAGCCCTCAGCGCCCGGACTGCGGGGCTTCGAGCCCTTGTGCCCGGCTCTCACCACACGACTCGGTCCCTCAGCCCCGGCTGAGCCCGGCTCCGAGCTGCCCGGGCCCCGGCTCCGCACCCCCAGCAGCCCCTTCCCCTTCGCAGCCCCGAGATCGCTCCCCACCGGCCCGGCTCCCGCTGCGGGGAAACCCACGAGCGGGCCCGGTTCCGAGACCCAGACCCGGCCCCGAGCCGGGGGCCGCCTCCCCGGGCCCCGCTGCCCCCAGCCCCGCGTGTGGCGTCAGGGAGCCCGGCAGCCCCGGCGGGCTCGGGCCGTGCTTGGGAACTGGCCGGGGGACCCGCGGGCGGGCCCGGCCCCGGGGGGCCGCGTCTCGATCGGGCGACCACGACGACGACGACGGGGGCGCCGGGCTCCGGCCCTCCGGGCTTTATTCCCCGGCGCCCCGACAAACGCGGCTGCTCCGCGGAGCCGCCGCCAGCGCGGCCGCCGCCGTCGCCCCGAGAAACCCCGCTCCCCCGCCGCCCCTTCCCCGCTGCTCGGCCGCGGCTCCGCCGCTCCCGGCCCCGGCCTCACGGGCCCCGGCTCCGCCGCTCCCGGCTCCCCCGGCCCCGGCCGGGCCCTGCGGCTCCCGCGGGCCGAGCCCCCCGCGCCTCACCTGGCCCCGCCGGAGGAACCGGGCCGGGACCGACCTCAAAGACAGCGGCGGGGAAAAAAAAATGGCGGCCGACGGCGGCCGACGGGGCTCAAATCTGCCCGGCCCCGCCCCGCGCACGCGCCTTCCGACCCCGCCCCACATGCGCCCCGCCCCCGCAGCCGCCCCCGCAGTCACGTGGCTCGGCGGCCGCACGTGCGCCGCGGCCCCGGAGGCTTCAAAACCCCCGCGCGGCCGCCAGGGGGCGCCGCAGTTCCGACACCGCCGCGGGGCAGCGCGGCGGCGGCGGCGGCGGCGGCAGCGGCGGCAGCGGGGTCCCGGCTCCGCTCCCGGCTCCCGCGGTCCCGGGCGGTTTCGCAGCCTCGGGATGGGGCCGGGTATCGGAAACCGGGGGGAAACGGGGGCAAACCGGGGCGAAACTGGGCGGAGCGGGGCCGTTCCCTCCCTTCTGCCCCCCCCGCTGCCGGGCTCCGGGGCGGGGGCCCCGGCCGCTGCCCGGTAGGGGCTGCCTGAAGCTCCGCTCCGATCCGCGCCCGGCCCGCGAGCAGCTGCCGGGGAAGGAGAGCGCCGGTGCCGCCTCTGCCGGAGCCGGGGGACGAGCGAGGAGCGGGGCCCGAGGCTCCCGGCGGGGAGGCCGTGCCCGGTGAGGTGAGTGCCCCGGGGCGGCGGCCGAGCGGGGCGCTGGGCTCCCGGGGCCGGCGGGGCGGCCGGGGCACGGGGAGGGCGGGGGCCGCTGCCCGAAGCCCCGGCTCCGGGCCGGGCAGAGCCGCCCGTGCCCGGGGGCCGCGGGGCAGCAGCGCCGGGGCTCGCTGGGCCGGGCCCTGCCGTGCCGCCGGCAGCCCCGGCTGCCCCACGGCTCTCCCCAGGCAGGGACCGACGGACACGGACGGGCGCGGACGGAGGAGCCCCGGCCCGGAGCCGCCGCGGGTGCGGGGCCCCGGTAGAAGCCGCCTCCAGGTCGGTCGCTTGGGCCCCCGGGTGTTTGGGCCCCGCTCCGCTCCCGGGTCCCGTTTGCTCGGGCCCCTCTGCTCCTGCTCCTGCTCCAGCTCCGCTGGCGGCTTCACCTTGGCCCCGGCTCCTTTTGCCGCTGCCCCCCCGCCTGCGGGCCCAGCCCGCGTCAGCCCCGCTTCAGCCGGGGCTCCCGTCTGTTTCTGCGCCGCTTTCTCTGCTCTGGTTTCAGGCCCAGCTCACGCACGGCTCCCGTTGGGCTTTGCCTCCAGGTCCAGCTCAAGGACGGACGGCTCCAGTCTCTTTCTGCTCTGCTTTCGGCTCCAGCTCGTGGTCGGCTCCAGCTCGTTCCTGCTCCCAGCTCGTTCCAGATTCCAGTTGGTTTCAGCTCCTCCGGCCCCAGCTTCTCCATTCCAGCTTGTGCTTGGTAAAACGATCTTGGCTCCGGGCAAGACGCTGCTGCGACTGCGCGGCTCCAGCTCGGCTCCAGGTCAGTTGTTTGGGGTCCAGCTCGGTTTGGGCTCCTGTTTGCTTTGGTTTGGTTGGTTTGTTGGTTGGGGCTCCCCTTTGTGTTAGGCCCGGCTCCAGTTCAGTTTTGGCTCATGGACGGCTCCAGCCTATCTGCAGCTTCAGGCTGGCCGTTTCTGCTCCAGTTTGTTTTCAGCTCCAGCTCATTTGCACCTCAGCTCATTTCTTTCTGCCCCTGGTCATTTCAGGGCCAGCTCATGCACGGCTCCCGTTCCTTTCTGTACCAGTTGGTTTCTGCTCTGGTTTCAGGTCCAGCTCCTTTGCAGCTCCATTTCATTGCGACTCCAGCGCACGGACGGCTCTGGACAGTTTCAGCTCCAGTTCGTTTCAGGCTGGAGCTGTCCGTGAGCTGGACCTGTTTGCAGCTTCAGGTTCCTCGTTTCTGCCCCAGTTCATCTGCGCCTTCAGGTCCAGCTCACGGACGGCTCCAGTTCATTTGTGGTTCCTGTTTGTTTCTGTACCAGTTTGTTTCTGCTCTGGTTCCAGGTCCAGCTTGTGGACGGCTCCAGCTTATTTGTGGACCCAGTTCATGGATGGCTCTGGGAAGTTTCAGCTCCAGTTCAGCTGTGGTTCCGGCTCATGGACGGCTCCAGCTCGTTCCAGACTCCAGTTGGGTTTCATCTCCTCTGGCTTATTTGCGGCTCCTGTCCCAGTCCAGTCGGTCTTGGGCTCCAGTTCCAGTTGGTTCCAGCACCAGCTCCTCTCCAGCCCATTGGGGCTTGTGCTTGTTAATGCGATCTTGGCTTTGGACCAGGTCGTAAATCAATCACTGTCAGCACTTGCATATGAATAATAAATGTCATAACTGTACGCCCAGTGTCTGGTTGTTGGTCAGTCCCCGCGCCGGGGGTGGTACACGCCTCGAATAAAGGCTGGACGTGGGCAGAGGGGGTGTGAAAAGCGCTTTTCGCCCCAGAGACTATCTCAGACGTTTAATTCAGCCTGGTGCATGCCAGCCTCCCGCGCTTCGGGGACCACCGCGACCGGACCCCCGCCTCCGGCAGGGGCCCACGCACTGCGACCGGACCCCCACCTCCGGTGGGGGCCCACGCACCCTGCCTGCCCCCCAGCGCCCGCCCGCCTCCCCCCCGGCCCCAGCCCCAGCCCCGGGTTTGGCCCCAGAAACAGCCGACGGGGGCTGCGTTTCTGGGCCCAAACCCCCAGGCCTCTGCCCCAGCCCCGCGCAGGCAGCACCGGGGCTCCCCCCCGGCCCCCAGACCCCCGGCTCCGCAGCCCCGCACCCCCAGCCCCGCGTGTGGTGTCAGGGAGCCCGGCAGCCCCGGCGGGCTCGGGCCGTGCTTGGGAACTGGCCGGGGGGACCCGCGGGCGGGCCCGGCCCCGGGGGGCCGCGTCTGCATCGGGCGACGACAGCGACGACGACGACGGGGGGCGCCGGGCTCCGGCCCTCCGGGCTTTATTCCCCGGCGCCCCGACAAACGCGGCTGCTCCGCGGAGCCGCCGCCAGCGCGGCCGCCGCCGCCGCCCCGAGAAACCCCGGCCCCGAGAAACCCCGCTCCCCCGACGCCCCTTCCCCGCTGCTCGGCCGCGGCTCCGCCGCTCTCGGCTCCGCCGCTCCCGGCCCCGGCCTCACGGGCCCCGGCTCCCCCGGCCCCGGCCGGGCCCTGCGGCTCCCGCGGGCCGAGCCCCCCGCGCCTCACCTGGCCCCGCCGGGGGAGCCCGGCCCGGCCGCTGCCGCCCCGGGGCCGCGGGCGGCGCCACCGGGGGGGAACGAGAAAAGGGGGCGCGCGGCCGCCGCCGGGGCTCAAATCTGCTCGGCCCCGCCCCGCGCACGCGCCCCGGCCACCGCCCGCCCCCGCACCTGGCACAGGCCACGCCCCCTCGGCCGCCGCACCTGGCACAGGCCACGCCCCCTCCTCATCCGCACCTGGGCCTAGCCCCGCCCCCTCGTTACAGACCACGCCCTCTTGTCCGCCGCACCTGGCACAGGCCCCGCCCCGCGCACGCGCGCTCAGGCCCCGCCCCGCGCACGCGCCTACTCCGCCGCCGCCTGACGGGCGCCGGCACCGACCGCGGCGGACGCCGGTAGCGGGGCGGGGGCGCCGGGCGGGGCCCCTCGCTCGGGACGCGGGGACGGGGACGGAGCCGGGCGCGGCGCGGGGGCTTCTCCGGGCCGGTGTGGAGCCGAGCCCGGGGCCGGTGAGGCCGGGACCGGGACCGGGCCTCGCGGGTGCGCGGAGCCGGGGCCCTGCCGCTGCCCACCTCTCCGCGGGCGGGCGGGCGCGGTGCGGGGCCCGGGGCCCGGGGCCGGAGGACCGCGGCAGCGCCTTGGGCCCGGCCTCTCCCGAGCCCGGCCCCACGGGCCCCGTCCCGGCGCCGGGGCGGGAGGAGCCGCGCTCCGGGGCCGGGAGCTGCCCCGGGCCGGCAGCGGACACCGGCGGCCCAAGTCCCGCCTTCTCGCCCCGCTCTCGCCGGGGCTCTGCCGGAGGCACGGAGGAGGCGCCGGCGGCTCCGCGCAGAGCCCGAACGGAGGCCGGGAACCGCCGGGGCTCGCCCGGCACCGGCTGCCCGGGCACGGCCGCACCGGGCGCCCGAGCCCCTCAGCGCCGGCCGGGAGCGGCCCGGGGAGGGCAAGGGGCGGCGCGGCTCCCCAAGCGGCGGGGCCGGCTCCAGCCCCCGACACGGGGACGGATCCTAGCCCCGGGCCGGGCCCCAAAGCCCCCGCGCCGGCTCTGAGCCCAGCAACGCCGGGCTTGGGCTCTGCTTCCCAAGCACCAAAACACCGGGCTTGGGCTCTGGGCCTGGGCCCCGAACCCGGCCCCAGGAGCCGGCTTCCCAGCCCCAAAACGCACCACGGACTGAGTGCCTGGGCCCCAAAACGCAGGACTTGGTCTCGCTTCTCAACACCTTCAAGGACGGCCCCGCGGAGCCTGCTTTCACGCTCCACAAACGCAGGACTTGGTCTCAAACCCCAAAGGGCCTGAGTGAGGCTGCTCTGAAGCCCCACAAGCACAAGACTCTGCTTTTAGGCCCCCCCCAATGGCCACATGAGCCTGGTGCTGAGCCCCCCAGTGGCCACAGGAGCCTGGTGCTGAGCCCCAAAGGCAGGGCTGGGTCTCTGGGGGAAGGTGCCCAGCTCACCTCACCCCAGCCGCCTGCTCCTCACCCCCAAACCCCACCGCTGCCTCTCTCTTTTCCCAAAGTCAAGGGATTCAGGGTTGTGCCCCCCCAAGGCTGCGTCCAAGCCTGGAAAACACAGGACTTGGGCTCACTTTCAGGCCCCGGGACCCCGGTTCCAAGTCTGGAAAACGCAGGACTTAGTCTCCGTTTCAAGCCCTGGGCCCCCAGTTCCATGTCTGGAAAATGCAGGACTTGGACTCCGTTTCAGGCCCCGGTTCCCTGTGAGCCAGGGTTGTGTCCCCCCCACGGCTGTGTCCAAGCCTGGAAAACACAGGACTTGGGCTCCCGGAGCCTGAAACTGAGCCTGGTTCCAAGTCTGAAAACACAGGACTTGGTCTCAGTTCTGGGCCCCATGAGCCTGGTTCCAAGTCTGGAAAACGCAGGACTTGGTCTCCGTTTCAAGCCCTGGGCCCCCAGTTCCATGTCTGGAAAATGCAGGACTTGGACTCTGTTTTAGGCCCCGGTTCCCTGTGAGCCAGGGTTGTGTCCCCCCCAAGCCTGGGAAACGCAGGACTTTTAGGCTCCCACAGCCTGAAATTGAGACTGGTTCCATGTCTGGAAAACGCAGGACTTCTGGTCTCAGCTTCAGGCCCCGGGACCCCGTTTCCAAGCCTGGGAAACGCAGGACTTGGTCTCCGTTTCAGGCCCCGGTTCCCCGCCCTCAGGACACTCGACTCAGTCTCTCTTTCTGAGCCCCCACCGCAGGACTCGCTCTCCATTGCCAACCCCCAAACCCACCCACCCCCCCGGTTGCCAGGCCGGCAAATGCAGGGCTCGGGCTCTGCTTTCGAGCCCCGACGCCGCGGGACCGGGTGTCTGGTGCGGAGCCGCTCGAGGAGCTCGCAAGTCCCAAACCGCAGGGCTCGGCCTCCCTCTCCGAGCCCTCAGCGCCCGGACTGCGGGGCTTCGAGCCCTTGTGCCCGGCTCTCACCACACGACTCGGTCCCTCAGCCCCGGCTGAGCCCGGCTCCGAGCTGCCCGGGCCCCGGCTCCGCACCCCCAGCAGCCCCTTCCCCTTCGCAGCCCCGAGATCGCTCCCCACCGGCCCGGCTCCCGCTGCGGGGAAACCCACGAGCGGGCCCGGTTCCGAGACCCAGACCCGGCCCCGAGCCGGGGGCCGCCTCCCCGGGCCCCGCTGCCCCCAGCCCCGCGTGTGGCGTCAGGGAGCCCGGCAGCCCCGGCGGGCTCGGGCCGTGCTTGGGAACTGGCCGGGGGGACCCGCGGGCGGGCCCGGCCCCGGGGGGCCGCGTCTCGATCGGGCGACCACGACGACGACGACGGGGGGGGCGCCGGGCTCCGGCCCTCCGGGCTTTATTCCCCGGCGCCCCGACAAACGCGGCTGCTCCGCGGAGCCGCCGCCAGCGCGGCCGCCGCCGCCGCCCTCCCGTCTCCGCCCCCAGAAATCCCGGGGACGCGGCCCCTCCGCCGCTGCTCGGCCTCAACCCCGGCCTCACAGGCCCCAACTGCGGCCCCCGGCCGGGCCCCGCGGCTCCCGCGGGCCGAGCCCCCCGCGCCTCACCTGGCCCCGCCGGGGGAGCCGAGCCGGGCCGGGACCGACCTGCGCTACCTCAGGGCCCGCAGCGGTGCCAACGGCGGAAAGAAAAATGGCGGCCGACGGCGGCCGGGAAGGGCCAAACCCCCGACGCCCCGCCCCGCGCACGCGCCCTGCGGCCTCGCCCCGCCCGGGGGAGGGGGCTGAGCGGGGGCGGGCCCTGCCGGCGGGGCGGAGCGTGGTCCGGCGGCGGGGGCGGGGCAGGAGGGCGGGGCGTCCCGTCGGCCGCGGGGTCCCAGCGCCCGACCGTCCTCCGGTGGCACCGAGGCCGCGGCGGGCAAACCCCGGTTGCGGGGGGGGGGGCACCGACGCGGCCGCTCGCTCCGCCCCGCTCAGGCGGCCCCGGGTGAGGGCGACGGCGGGAGAGAACCGGCGCGGAGGCACCGCGGCGGGCACCCTCCCACGCCCCATCCCCCGGGGGTTCACTGTGCCCGGGGACCGAGACCCCCCGGTGGCGGGAGGAGACCCGGGGCTCGGCCCCCGTCCGTCCTCCGTCAAGCTCGGCTCACCGCCCCCCGGCCCTCCCGGGGCTTCTGGTTCTCCCCGAGAAGGCAGGGCGGGCCGGGCATCTCCCCCCCCCCCGGGGTCCCCGCTCCAGAGCATCCCTGCCCGGGCTGCGCCGGGCCGGGGTCCCGCTCTCCCCAGCTCCCCTCGGGGTGCGGTGCGGGGCGGGGGGGCGGTTTCGGTCCCTTCCAGCTCTCAAGCCGGCATCCCCGGAGCTAGGACAGCACAACATTGAAGCCAGTACGGACCAGAGCCCCCCGGCTACCCCCGGTGCCCCTCCTCCCGTCACCCCTCCCACCCTGGTCCCGATCCCGGTCCCCTTCGGTTCCCCCCACCGTCCCTCTGCTTTTTTGCCCCATTTTCTCCAAAAAAGGAGGCTTCTGCGGACGCTCGGCCCCTGCTCGTGCCCGTGCGTCCCTGCCTTTCTTTTTTCAGACGCTTTGATACTTTCTCTGGCTATGAAGTACAGGACAAATCTGGCAAACACTCTAAAATATGCCTTAAAATAAAGTGACCGAAGTTGTCATTTAAAAGGAAAAAAAGACACTGACAAAATGCCGTTACAGCGTATTGACTGAGAGGGTGAAGTCACCATGATTCAGACGGAGCGATTCACTATGAATTAACTCCAATTCACTCCTCTCCTGTGCCTGCGGAGCGACTGTGGCAAGCCCAGAGGAGATCTTTTGCGCTTCGCTTAGCAATAAGCCTTGCCAGGCATTATTCTTTCAAAGACTAGCATAGATAACTGAGGATACCAGTAATAGTGGGGGCTTTTGCTTGTACTTGAGCTCCTAGGAGTCCAATATACTCTTTAAATACATGCTGTGGGGTTAGGAGGGCTGGGCAGGATTTTCCTGCCTGCTGCGGCTTTGCCAGCCGGGATGGGAACATCCCAGCAAAGCCTGGAGCTGCACAGCTGGGCTGAGCACCAGCGTCCCCTTCCTTTGGCCGCTCACCTCCTCCTTAGGTTTCAGGGAATTTTCGACCTCAGAGGTACTTTGATTTCATGCAAACTATTTATTTCTAGCGCCAGCAAAGCAGAAGCCAGCAGTTGTGCCCCACCTCTCCTGGCCAGCTTTGCCCTTGGCCGCTTCAAGCTGCCTCAAGCTTTGAGAGCTCGAGAGCCGCAGCCATGAAGAGCAGATAGCGACAGGGCAGCGGAGAGGATCTGGAAGCCCCTGGGATGCAGCAGGCTCAGGCCAGCAGCTCCCCCGTGATCCCACGTCCAACAAGTGATGCCGACACATCCACATCTAACGGCGATGCCGATGCACCCCTCCACAAGCCCGCGGCAGAGGACAGAGCCCACCCGGGATACTCCAGCACCCACGCGCGCCCCAAGCACCCTGGTCCCGAGGGACCATGCCACCACCCTCCGCGGTTGGCCTCAGCGGGAGACAGGCACCATAAAGCAAAACGAGAGACTTGCCAGCATCACCGTATTTATTTTCCACTCCAAAGCACGCGGATGTTACAGTCACACTCTCCAGGCAACCGCCTGACGTTAAGGCATTTTTTTAAGACATATAAAACATTTTCCTCAGCTGCAGCTGCTGTCCTGGGGCTGCCTGCGCCCACCGCCTCAGCGCAGCGTCACCAGCTCTTCGGCCGAAGTGGGGTGAATGGCGACGGTGTTGTCCAGGTCTGCCTTGGTGGCCCCCATTTTGATGGCCACGGCAAAGCCCTGCAGCATTTCGTCGCAGCCCAGCCCTTGCATGTGCAATCCCACTACCTTCGGGGAAGAAGCAAGAGGCTGGGTGGGACCCAGCACCGGCGAAATCCAAGCTGAACGCTGGGCTTGGTGCTGGGGGAGCTGGATCCCAGCCCAAGACCAGGTTTGAGCAGGGCAGAGCCGACCACATGGGGAGAAGAGGACAGCCAGCCGTGGTCCCTGCCACCCCCGTGCAGCACCCAGCTGTCCCCCCCGGTCCCCTCCACGCACCTTCTCCTCCTTGCCAGCGCACACCAACTTCATGACGCACTTAACCTTCCTCCGGGTGACGGCGTAGTACAAGGGGGTGAAGGACGTGCTGTAGATCTTCACGTTCTCCCTCCCATGCGCGGCCACGGCTTCGTCTGCAGCAGAAGACACGGCACGTAGGTCAAGGGGATGCACCATAAACACGAGGCATTTATAAAGAGGGAGTCAAAGCACATTTTGCAAGGCTCGGACCGCTTGCCGGAGATCAGATCGTTTCCTTGACCATCAAACCAGCAGCTCCGAGCCACAATGTCCCCAGCCTCTTCGCCCCCCCGCGCCCTGTCCGTCCCCACCTTCGGTGAGGCCCACGGTGCCGATGGGTGGGTGGCTGAAGACGACGGTGGGGATGTTATGGTAGTCCAGCCGGGACTCCTTCTTGTCCTCGAAGAGCCTGTGGGCCAGCTTTCTGCCGGCCGCGATGGCCACTGCAGGGAGGGACGGGGAGCCTGAGCTGCGGCGCAGCGCGGCACCAAGGGGCTGTGGAGGGGGGCACAGCCGTGGTACCTGGGGTGAGGAGGGCTCTCCCGCAGACGTCCCCGACGGCATAGACCCCTCTCCTGGAGGTGTTCTGGTACTCATCCACCACCACATGGCCCTTGGCGTCCACCTGCACGCCCTGCCGTGGGAAATGGCAGCCGCCTCGGCACGTGCCCCGGGAGGGATGGGACAAGCGATGCCCATGGGGAACCTGTGCTGGTTGCTGCCATGTTCCCAGCTGGGAGTGGGGCACAGCGAGAACGCCATCCCTGCAGCAGGCTCTGGATATCCACGGGATTCCCCAGAGACCCGTGGGACCCCCGGAAATCTGCGGGCACCCCCACACCAGCGTGAAAGGGATGTGCTGCCATCTCACCACTTGGTCCAGGCACAGCTCCTCGGTGTTGGGCTCCCGCCCCACAGCCCACAGCAGGCAGTCAACGTCCCGGATCACTCTCTCCGTTGGCTTGTGGCCAGGCGCTGAGGAGGTCACCGTCACATCCAGCAGCCCGCAAGGGGACTTGGTGACTGTCTTGACCTGCAGGGAGCAACAGGAGCCGCAGGGGGAGAAGGTGCCGACAGCTTTTGCCTTGCACCAGGTGATGGCGGCCGCACCACAGAACCAGGGATGCCGTCAAAGCTGTGGCCTGGTGAGCGGCACCCAAAACGCTGGCTTTCCCCCTGGCTCTGCCTCTCCAGGAGAGATGGGACAAGCCACGGGGCTGCTCTGCACGCCTGTACCTGTGTGTTCTTCCAGACATCCACCCCGATGTTTTCCAGCTCCTGGGTGCAGTTCGAGCTGATCATGGAGTCGAAGGTCCTCAGGACCTGGGCGGGAACCCACCAGCCCCATCAGATGAGGGTCTGCAGGCGAAGGGGGCAGCCCCCTGGCAGCCCCCTCCATCAGCATTTCCTTGCGCCCGTGCCCCATCCCGGCCCAGAGAGGTTCAGGGCACTTCTGGTTAATGATGAAGTTCTCTGTTTGTTTTTACTTTAATTTTTTTTTGTTCTTTTTTTCAAGTCATGACTTGAAACAAAGCTCAAGGAAATGAGCAGAAATGCCAGGCATGCGGGGCGGTGCTGCCGAAATCCTCCTGGCAGCACACCTACGCTCTTCTTCTCGCCCCGTCTGCCCCCCTCCCAGCTTCTCCTTACGCCCAACAGCCCAACGCCACCGTCCTCTGCGTCGCCATTTCCACCCTCCTGAGCCTGCGCCGACTCGGACCCCCCTTTCCCAGCTCACGGGAGCTGATGACCAGCAAACCCCGGCAGACTGGGATGCAGCTGCCGGGTGGGAAACGTGGCTGGGGACAACCGGCGGCACTACCTTGTCTCGGCGGATGAGCAGGGATGACTTGGAGCCCAGCGTAGAAAGGATCCCCACGATTTCCACCGCGATGTAGCCGGCACCGACAATAACGCTGCGCCTGCGGAGAAGCGACGATGCTGTGGGCGGGCGTGCCGAGCCGCCGGCGGTAGCGGCAGCCCGGGAGGGTGAGCCCCGCTTTACCTGGGCAGATCCTCCAGGTCGAAGAAGCCATCGCTGGTTATCCCCAGGCTGGCACCTGCAAAGCAGAGCCCCTTTCGCACCCTTCGACAGTCTCCCGCTTCCCGCCTTTACCTCCCCAAACCCGCTTTGCTTTGGCAGACCTCTCTCTGGGCAGCCCGGGGAATTTTGTCAGGCTCACCGGGAATTTCGCTGTCGGGAGGGACGGCCGGACGCCCGCCCGTGGCTATAAGGATGTGAGGAGCTGTGTACTTTTTCCCATCCACTTCGATGGTAGGCTCGGGATCGGCGGTGAACTTGCCGTAGCCCCGAATGATGTCGATGTGAGCCTTCGGGGAGTAACAGGTGATTAATAGAAGGAGGAGGTGCGAGGGCCAGCTAACGGAGCCAGGGCTTGCACAGAGGACACCCATTAAAGCTGGAAAAGCGGCCAAAAACCCAGCAGATCCCGCTTCCCTGCTCAGCTCGCGGGATAAACGCATCCTCACCTTCTTTACGTTATTCTCGTAGATCTCATTCAGGCGCCTCACATAAGCATCACGCTTCTCTTTAATTGTTCTGGAACAGAGCGGGGGTTATTGTCACCGCGAGCGAATGAACCTACAGAGCTCAGCGAAAAACAATTCAATCGCTTCGTTACGTGGCACCCACACCACAAAATAAAACGGCCCCGAGTTACCCAGCAGGCAGGAGCCTTCCCCACCGACGTCAGATTTTTGTGCCTGTCGTCCCTGCATCCCTCTTTTCCAGAATCTCTTCCCACAGCTGGTTTGCCACCCCTCCTTTCCAACATACAACGGGAATCCTGGCCACGTACACGGCACGGTTTCCAACCATCTCTTGCCATACTTGCCTCCAGTTGAACTTGACACTGGGCGTTTCAAAGCCGTAGTCGGCGTGATCGTGGATAAACTCCGCGTGGATCGCCGCGTTCCACATCACCTGCCCGCACAAACCCGCAATCGGATCAGGAAGACCGGTTTGATTTTGGGAAAACCCCTGCCACGCTTCCCGATGCCTCACCTCCGCCCGGAGCAGCCCACGGGACGCAGATCTGAGCGTTTCAAGGCATCTCGATGGCTCAATACGCTCTGAGCCCCTGATTCCTCCCTCATTCCTCCCTCCCCATGCCAGCACCTCCCCGCATATTCGGCGGGCACCCCCACCGGCCCCAACCCGCCGCAGCGAAAGCCCCCTTACCTTCTTTGGCACGCACCCGACATTGACCTAGGGGGAAGTAAGAGCAAGTCTGAGCGTGAAGGTTTATTTTTTTAAAGGCGACGCTCCAGAGAGCATCCCACGTCAGGCTGGTACCGAACCCCAGCTCTCTGGCCAGGAAAATATGGGTTTCTGGCAAAAGAGGGCAGTAACCGCTTTTTGTGCTTCAAGGTTTTGTGGTTTGCCTGTTTTTCCTTCACTTCCTTAAAGGAGAACACGGAAGGTGCAAGGTCTTAAAATACAAGTTGGTCTTGTTTTGTTTTTTTGTGAATTTAAGAGAGATTTACTAGCAGGGTGTTTGCCAGCCCTTTCCTGCGCTTCGGGTCCCAGTACCGCACCTCTTTCAGGGAAACACGCTTAAAGCATAAAATTAGAGCCGGTCCCTGGCTTGTCTGAGGAACAAGGGTTTTTTTTTTTCTGCTTTTTACCGGCCCGCTAGTTCTGCTTTGCTGCCTTTCAGGGGTAACTGAGTTAGCAGCCCTGCTGCGCAGACCCGGGACTCGTCGGCATCCCTTTATCGGCCTGAAAACAGCCAGCGGGAACCGGCTCCCTCCCAGGGGCGCAGGGAAGCGGACCCGTCGCCTTTCAAGCGTGACAAGGCGGATTTTTGTGCAACGCTCCGCAGCCTGGATGGCGACCTCCTCCCCTCCGGCCGCCGGACCGTGACCAGTCCTGGGGTAACCGGGACCGGTAACGACTCATCGCGTTCGCCCTCTTGCCACCCCGGCAGCGGGGTCTCCCCAACCGTGGGTGCGCCCCCCTCCCCCCCCCGCCAGGACTCACGCAGGTGCCTCCCAAGCGGCTGGGTTCCACCAAAGCGACGCGGGCGCCCAGTTCGGCTGCTCGACGGGCTCCTGCCAGCCCTCCCGATCCGCCGCCCAACACCAGCAGCTCGTAAGCGATCGCCGCCATGGCTGCGAGCTCGGTAAGGTCCCGCCGCTCCGCCCCGCCGCCGTCCCCCGCGTCCCGCCCCGTCCCAGCACCGTACCACGGGGTTGGGGCTGACAACGGCAAGTTTATTGGTTTAGGTACAGCGAGGAGGATTGCAAGCAATTCCAGGACAAATATACAGAGGGGAGAGGGGAAAATAACAAAAAGAAAAGAAAACGAAACAAACAAAAAAGGCAGGATCAACACAGAACAGGAATCGAGCTAAAAAGGGAACGCTTTTATCCGTGTTATGACAACGTACTCCCAAGCAGGAATTGCTTCCTTTCTCCAGTTAAGTTGATCGGTCTTTCAATAAAATAAAGAGTGGTGGGGGAAGAAGTTAGTGTGCATTTCCCTGGAAAATAACCTCTAATTCATGCCAGTTAAACACTAGAACTAAAAATTTACAAAGAAGCATCAGGGAAGATGGAAGTGTTATTAGAGTGACTTTTTCCTCTCTGAACAGTCCAGAAGAAAAACAATGACTACAAATACAGCAGGCAAACTGACTGTTGGACTGATGGGTATAGGATAGATATAGTGTTGTAAGGAATTCAGTCTCAAGTTGTGCTAAACGCTCTTCGTCCTCTGTATGGCACGTTTTGGTCCATGATGGGGATTTTAAGTTGAGACGAACCCCGATTTCTTACAGAAACGTGTAAATATTGTTGCTCTTTAAAATGCCAGGTGTACTTCCTTCTACAAAGGTTAGGAGAGGTTTATAGGAAGTAGTCTGGGGTACGACGGGTAACATGAGGCTCTCCACGACGAGGTGCTGGGTCAAACTGGAGGCTGCAGGGAAGAAAAAGGGATCATTTACCCTCCTCCACAAGGTATTTTCCAACGCCACAATAAATACTAGGCTCGCTCTACTGCTGCTATCGCTTTACTCATCCCATAAAACGTTCCGGGTCCCAAAACAAGCATCCACGGGAGTTGAAAACTCATCGGCTGGCTGAAACGCCGCTTAGGGAGTGAACGCCACCCAGCAGTCAGCGCTTCAGCAGCCCATCGCTGCTTTCACGCCAGCTCAGCTGAACGCAAAATTCAGACTCTCTCACCCATCTTTACAAAGCCTAGTGCTACCAAAAATAAAAATACATAACATAAATCAATCTGTCTTCACTCTCTCCATCGAGCTTGGGCAATAGAGGAATTACGAAAATGCAGAAGCTCCAGCTCTCCAGAGAGCCAGGAAGAGGAGATAGTGCAGTAGCCAAGAGAAGCTTTTAAGAGCTTAACTCGCTACTTATTTTTAGATATTCTTGCAGGTAGAGCACACAACGTAAATTCCAGAGTGGTTTGAGCTGGCTTATCAGGAAAGAGCCCCTTTGGAAAGGATCAGACATTCCTCACGATGCAGAACGGTTAGGAAGAGGGAAGAGCCCGAGCCAGGTTACTCACAAGGAATATTTTAAAGTGTCATCTAGTTCCATGATAGCAGCCTGGTTCCCACAACGATAACAGTAATTGGGCGCACTGAAAATGGTAACCACATTTCGGTCGTGGCACCAATTATAACCCTGCCAGAAAAAGAGGAAAAAAAAAGGTCTCTGTTAAACCCCAAACCTCAGCCCGTCTCAAGTTCCTCTTAAGGCCTGAAACCATCCAAGGCATTTGTGAAACTGTAGACTTCTCGTAAGTATTTCCAACTGACTTCGTTTAATTTTAAAATAAGTACTCTACCGCAAGAACAAGCGGTAGTTACCTAGCAAAAACAGCTTCGACCACTCTACAGAGAGATCGGCCCTTCGTCACTCGTGTGTTTACCCATTTTGTACGCAAGTTATGGACTGTACCGTAAAGAAACCTTGAGATTTTTCGGCATGCCTTCAGCTTTCATCCACCACAGAAGAGGATTTGCCTGCTGGATGCGAACGAGTTCTGACACACAGGACTACTTAAGGGATCTGCTTGAACTAGATTTTAAAAATACATCTGCCCCATTGACCCACCTGGCATTTTCCCAGCAAGACATACAAGAATAGCCTATCAACAGCCAAAATGATGGCTTAATCCCTGTCACATCTGACTGCCGAGTATTATGGGACAGCCTGTTTAATGCAGCAGCAGTCTAAGTAGAGCAGTCCGTGTGTAAGGAGATTATTACTTCCACAAATGGGGTGTGACAGGGTCCCTTTGGCAATTTACTTGGAGCGGGGGGAAAGGGCAGAACATCCCCTTATTTACATCGCAGGTCAAAGCCCATCATTTCATGTTGCGCGCTGTTTTCACGTGATTAAAATCCCTCTTTGGTATTTACCTGCGTAACATTTAGGTGTCAGCTTATGCAAACCCATCAGCAGAAGGTCTCACAGAGGAGACGAGAATTTGCACCTATGTTTTGTTAGCCCCACCTAGCAGAGCGCTTGCCCTACCTCCATGACAAGTTGGTGAGCACGGGAGACCAGTGTGAGACCATTGGCATGGTTAAATGTTTCGGAAATATCTTGCCCAAATGTGTAGCCAGCACCACGTGGAGATATACCCCAGCCGCCACGATCATCCGGATCCGACCATAACAGATCACACATAGGACCCTTGAAAAAGATGAAGTGTTCTTCATTAGATCAGTAGATCATTAGATCACTAGCAAGACCGTTATAAAAAGCCACTTTTAAAATAGATTTTATTTACAGTAAAAAGACTGCCAGCATGTCCTTTTCTGCACGAGGCACGAGTTTATTTCGCACACGTAATATTGGCTAGTTACTCACTGTATCGGTCAGCATCCTTCCTCAAGAAATTACTACGCACACAGCTGACTGAGAAAGGAGCCCATGTAACCAGAAAACTGTTCCCACCTCCTCTTCCACGCACACCATTTACCATTTCACTTCAACTAGGTAGAGATACGAAGACACGGAGGGCAGATCCACATTCTTACTGACTCTCACAGCGTAATAAAAAAGGCCCCGTGAGAAGGTATGTATGTCCAAGGATACAGAGTGGGTTCACTGGTGCCAGCCGAGTTGCAATAAATTAAAGACAGGGCAACGACCCGTAGGAGGCTATGAACTAACTGTTCCAGAGACTGATGTTAAGCCTTCAGCAGCCCTTCTGGCAGGGTATTAATCATTTAATTTCCTCTCCTAAACAGTCTATTGTTGGACTTGACATATTCAAAAATATCCCAGTGTACATCTTTTAACAGTCACAAATGAAGCTCAGCGGCTTTTTCTTTTTTCTTTTTCAGCTACTAAGGGGCAGTATTTACTCTAGTATTTATCCAAGCCTGCTGCTCTTTCCTACCCACCGATCTGAGCTCTGCAGCAGGGATCACACTGACTACACGTGGAGGTCCTCAGGACAGCCAGATTTCAGCACAGACTGGGAAAACCCCAGAGCAAGAATATCATCATTACACCTAACTACAGGTAGGTGTCCCACCAGGTAGCCCCCCGATTCTGGGAATAATTTACACACCGTATTTCAGGTTTTTGGAAGGCTTGGGCAGACCTTGCCACATTGTTCTTGCTGTTACACCAAAGACGTTGCAGGACAAGCAGTTTATTTAATCAGGGAACATTCAAGACCATTTTATAAGCCCCAACCACTCCAACACAGAAGAGGCATTTGCTACCCTGGGAGCTCAGAAGGTGGTTTCTTCAGTCCTGATCTCAGGCCCCCAGAAAGTGATGAACAAGGTGAAACACCACAGAAGAAAGGATTGCCTGGGGAGGAAGGATGGTGACACGGCATGGCTTCATGTGGTGGTTGTCTGTTCACAAGCAAGTCTGTGATGAAGCTGAAGGTAGTGAACACCTTCCCCTACCAAATACTACTCTTGGAGTCAGCACGACAGTCAAAAAATCCCGTGATTCTGTGAAAAACATCTGTGAAGAACCCATAACTCTGCTTTTGTAGATTGCTGTAATCAAAGCATATTGACTTGTGTGTGTTTTGCCCAAATGTATGTTCATCTGCTCTAGCTCTTAGAACAGCAATCATCTGCTGTGTAACCGTGTGTCTCACTGTTTAAATGCATTTCACCGGGAGGCTACATTTGCATTTTCCACCAACAGATAGCTAAGTTTATGATGCATGTCCTTTCCTGTTACCTCGTGTGGAACTTCCTGCAGGCGGTCCAGAGCCCTGATATGATCCAGTGTATCTATGGATGGAGAGAGGCCACCGTGGAGACAGAATATCTGTTCCGGAGAAAAAAAGAACCATCCGTTCAGTGCATATTGTTATGGGAAGGCTGATCTCAGAAATAGCCGTTTTTAACTCTGTTATCATTCTTTCAGAATTACAGCCCTCTCACCCTCGCGGCAGAGAAACCAAATTTAATTCCTGCAGAAGGAAACAAAACTAAAAGGCTCCACCTTGCATACAGAGATCAGAGCAACAGCAAAAACACCATGCCTTCCATTTTAAGGATATCTTTCCTCACAGCCACAACTCAGCTCGCATCTAATGTATCATGAGGGGATCCCCTCTTGTTGAGCAGTCATTTGAAACGAACCACACATGCAATACCCTGCCGTTCCTTCGGCAGCAGAATCAAAAGCCTTCCTGCACCATCAACTTGTATTAACACCTCACTAAATTCTTCCCCAAACCCACAATAAGTACATCGGCTTCAAATAAATTCAGATCAGGAGTTAAGGGAGCTTGTTTGAGACTGTTCACGTAGAGGTCAGACAATACAGGCTGCGTAACTCCACGACACGGAGCGTTTTCCTTAATCAAGGCTTACCTGGCCATCTACTAGAGCTGTAAGTGGAAGATAATCAAACAGATCTGTGAAATACTTCCAGACGTTGGCGTTGCCATACTTTCGCAGACATTCGTCATAAAAACCATACACTTGCGTAATTTGCCTGCTTTCGTGATTGCCCCTCAGTATTGTAATGCGTTCTGGGTAACGCACCTATTGACAGAGAAAACTCTCCTTTAACACAAGAATTGTACCGTCATTATGGAAAGAAATAGTAACAGAATATTTCAAACAGCAGCCAAGCATTCAGCTCTGTCATAGAGCAGCACGTGTTCATTAATGCATTTCAATTTACATCCCTCTAGCTCAAGCCAACGGCAGCGTCAATGAGAGGAGCAATTCTTTCAAAACTCCCCGAAAGCGCGGTTTTGCCCAACGCTGCCGCAGAAAAGCTGTCAAACCATACCTTCAACGCTACTAGAAGAGTCACCGTTTCCACCGAGTAATAGCCTCTGTCCACGTAGTCTCCCATGAACAGGTAATTTGTGTCTGGCGATTTCCCACCAATTCTAAAGAGTTCCATAAGGTCGTGGAATTGACCATGGACATCCCCGCAGACGGTGACGGGGCAACGTACCTCTTGCACATTCGATTCTTTCGTAAGAATTTCTTTAGCCTAGCAAGAAAAACACATTTAGGACAAAAAGGTAGGAAGCTCCTCCATAAGCAGGTGCACATGTTGTTCCACTGCATTCGCACTGGAAACCCGATTTCACTCCAGTAGCTCAAGCTGACCACTGAAAGAGAGTTTGCTGGGTAAGCAAAGACAAAGTGCGTTTTACAAATCCCTGTGCACAAAGACAAGCAGGTTTGCTACTGTGAGGCCAGGTCGTTAAGATCTTATTGTACCACAAGCACAGACAAACAAATTCAAGGAAGTAACTGAACAAGGTAACTCCCAGGCTCCCCTGAAACGAAGCAGTGTGAACTTCAAGACTCGCGCTGGATACACGACTTCCATCACCGCTGGGGTTCACCCACGAATCCTGTGCTTCTTTCAAGCATTGCTCAAGCGCAGACCAGACGAAGCACTATTCCAGTAAGCATCACCAGCACCGTGGGCAGACGTTACCTTCTTAAGCACAACTGATTTTTTTTAACATACAGATTTTGACAGATTTCTCCATCTATGTGTTCAACGCAGCTCAGGTCTGTTCATCTCAGCTGTGTGAACTACGACAGCACTCTAATCTGACTGCCAAAGTCAAGCGCTATTCAGTTTCACGATACCTAGAAGCTTTTACCTCAAGAACCACAGCTGTCCCCTCAGCGTTGCAGGCCATCCCATGTCCCGTCAGCAAGTGTTCAGTGCAAAATTTGGATGAACAGAGATTAGTCAATACTCCTGCCATCTGCTGTAAGGGTCGAAATACCAGAGGAGGTAGTGCACGCCACTCAGGAAACTATTACGGCTTTTTCAACAACTTGATTTGCAAAAGCAGACGTAAAGCTACGTATTATTTGATACCTACGCTAGTAGGAAAACTGTGACCTCCTAGACTTTCGATAGCAAGGATGCACTCACACACCGACTCCCTCCTGCCACGTTTTAGTCTGACTACCATCTCAGCTGCTCAACGGATTGCTCTCAATCCCATGCAGCCATGTGGAACCATTTGCGTTGTCACCTTTGCTGGCAGCACAGCAGCAGGCTGGAACAACTCTTCTGCCAGCGCTGACAGCTACTCCTCGCTGCCTTCCTCCTCTGGGATCCCTCAGCTTTCCCCCGTTGCTGCACACCCATAAACAAACCTCAAGCGCTCTCCCAAGACCCGGATTTCGCAGCAGCGGGTCCGTGCCATGGAAACAGCACTACGAACAGCGCGTTCGTTCCGTAGCGACAAAGCCAGCTCACTGTGTGATCGCTGAGCAGAGATGATGTTAAGAAAGGCTGCACGTGACAAAGCGGCTCCTCTGGCAGAAACGCTGGGCAACCACTATGGCAACAGATGAGCTGAGCTCTGTTACTCTGCCAAACAATAACCAAGGCGAACGCTAGTGCCGGGGGTTGATGGGGCTGCCCCGGCTCTCCGGAGGTACGGCGCTTTCGGATTGCATTGCGGTGAGTATGAGACGATTGGAGCCATATGTCAGGAAAGGGAACCTTCTCTGCGCGTTCCCAGAACGCACGGGAACTAACAAATCCACTTCCCTTGCAGAGGGGCAGATTTCTTCTTCTGGCTTACGCTACTGAGGAAAACAAGCATTCCTAAGCTTCACTTTACTAACCTGGCACAGAACATCACGGCATATGCAAAAGGCACTTCTCTCGCCCAGGGCGCTTTTTGCCTGCCAGATTTCCAATCCTCTTCCAAGCACAACAGTTTAACAGCTTCTAAAGGCAGGTCACATGCAACTGGAAAAGCAAAGTTAGAGGCAATTTAAACATACGGAGCCACAACCAGCTTCCCTGGCTGTACCCAGCTGGCAACAGAATGCCCACAGATGCAGGGATGGCATCCCTGGATTTGTTCATCTCTTCCTCTACACCCAGCAGTTCCTCTGCTGATTACAGCCATGTAATGCAGCCTATCTGCACCACCTTATTACCATTCTCAACTATCATGTTTGCTTTGCTGCCTCCAGCTCATCAACTGATGCAGATGAGTGCTTCAGGCACATCTGAGGCACAGAGAACACCCACAGATAGGCTCGGTCCGATCTGGACAAAAGGGATGAAAGATGGCCAGTGCTGAACAGTCACCAGCAGGCGATGAGCTGGCTATTCGTCACCAAGTCCCTTCACTCAGGGTGATGTAGCTCCCACCTGCTGCTCCCAGGAAGAAGCTGCTCACCGAGGACCCCCTCGGTGGGCTCCTCGAGGACGTCCATGTTCACATTCGAACGTTAGTCGCCTTGCCTCTTTTAGGGAAAGCGCATATTTGGAAAGAATAACTAAAACCCGAGCACTCAAGAGCTTGGACACCATCCAGCGTGCCCCTTGCACGGTACGTTACCTGAGGGATGTGACCTTGATCCTCAAAGACATGTCCTGCACATGGACTCGATGACGTAGCATCTATCTAAACTGACTGCAAACTGCTGAATGTGTTGCATCTTTGAACAAAATAGCAGTACTTAAATTCCGTTCAAGTATCTTTAAAAGCACCTTCTGAGAGCTTCTGCCCTCTGGGAGAGACAAATATAAAAGACAGTCACAAAACAGCTGCCTAGTGTGTTCTGACTCACACAACGCAACAGACAGGGTTTCGTTGTAAGCTGGAGCTAACTTAACCACAAAAGGTGCGAGGTGTTTTCTGCCTTCTCGTATCACGCGCACTACTCCCTTCCCAGATGCGCATAAAGAAATACATTTACTTCGAGCCTCCCAGGAAAAGATGTAGGACACCGTACAGATACCACACATACTCACCAGCGTCTCAACCACATCATCGCTCTCCACCTCTCTGATCTGCCCAGAAAACCCACGCACCCAGCCTGAGAACAGGTACAGGTAAAGCAGCACAGGCAACAGAGAAGAGCTCCTTTTGCGCAGCAATAGGGCAAACATACTCACGTTAAATGCATCCTAGGCAGGTGGGCCAGCCTGAGTCCTGAAATTTTGGTACTAGGAGAATCTAGGAGTTTCCCCTCGTGAGAAAGGAGAAGCTAGCAGCTGAAGAGCAGCAGCTTCTTAAGCTGCCTACCAGCTGTTACTGTGTAGACCATTTTAGCTTACTATGTAGACAAACATACGTGCACGTGAATAGATTAAGTCTGTCGTTTTAACGCGGCAGAGCTGGTTCAAATCGGGCTTGGGAGCTGAGCTCAGCTGGCCACAGAAGCGTGCCCTCGCGCAACTTTCTAACGCAGAACAAGATCTTTAAAATCTTAAGCATCATTAAAAACACCCCAGAAAAGCGGCAACTAACCAGTGCGCTCTGCTTTCATATTTCACTGTGCAGAGCTAACGCTGAAGTCAAATCACTTGAAATAACAAAAGCACCATTACAAAACAAGGATAAAAAACTCTGATGCAAGTAAGCTGCCCTGCATTATCATCATTTACTTACTTAAGAAGGCTGTTAAATAACTATGACTTGAAGTCATATTTTAGCTACCTTTGTTTTAGAAAACAATGACTAAAGTTATCAGCTTCCTAAGCATGTGTCCCAATTGTTCTGAATGAAAACCATATCCAGGTCAGAATAAAAAGCAGCAGCTTTTAGGTATTTTCATCAAATAAACCTCCATTAAGCACAACAGTTACCATGTCTGTGCTCAAAACTACTTTGAAGAGTAAACTATTTGTTGTCTGTGAGCTTCCCCATCATCTCAACTCCCCTCTCCTTCCCAGTTTTATATTCTGTAGATCACCGTTGTAGGATGGAACACAATCTCGTCTGCTGCTCAGTCCTCAATCCGCATGGAGGGAGGCTGGAGAATCCCAATAATTTACTGTGCTGTCCTCACAAGAGGAAACCGAGCGGTCTCAGGGCTTGAACGCAAACCGTTTATGCGCTGCTCCGAAACCTGAGATGCTACGCTGGCTTTGAGACTACCGTTGGGATCACCAGGAGACTAATCCCTCTGTGAGAGACTTAACAATCAAATCCACATCAACTATTACGCTGATCAGATTTGTCTACGATTATTGTGTAGGACGATTCCATGGGTGAGGGGATTACAATCCAAGCAGGAGGCAGATTTTCAGCGTTGTGCTTTCTCTAGAGAAAATCAAAGACCCCAAGCACCTCCTTTGCATACAAGATCCTTTGAGAACAGAGAAACTCGGCTCCTTCTGGAAGACGCATTTACTGCACCACGAGCTCAGTTTGACCTGTAGAGGTTCTTACTTCAGGAATCAGAGAAGCCAGCTACGGAGTTTCTGATCAAAATTCAACTGAACCATCATTCCATCAGCTGCGACAGACCAAACTACTATGTCAACAAGTGTGCTGAGGATATTAAAATCTCAAGGAGCTTGGCCTGAACAAGAACCAGCTAGATTCTCCCAAATGAGACAGAAGCCAGAGGGACGGAGCTGTCCTGCCCTTCACCAACAAGGCAGCAGAGCACAACCCCGAGCCTCAGGAGTCACAGGGACCGTCAAGGTGCACACGTGCTCCTGGAGGTACCTGGGCCAGCACACCCTGGGGTGAGTGTCATCGCCAGAGAGGTGAAATATTCCTGGCCACGACTCAGTGCAACACTCGGAATTTCACGGTTTGAACAGCGTCCAGGATGCTACTTGGCTCTATCACTCAGGCTAATTTCACCAATTAGTGCTGAAGAGCTTGCTAACTCATTCTCCTAAAATTATTCCCAGGTGAAATGACCTCGGAGGGCAGAAGCATCGTAGGTACGTGCCAGTAACAGCAATGCTCCCTACAGCATCAACTGGCTCCTGCTGCTTGGTTTTGAAGATTCAGTTCACAATAACCATACAAGAAATGCAAGTCTTCATTAGCGATTAGAATCCTTCTCCTCCCACCACTTCACAACACAAAGCTCTCAAGCTGCTCACAGCAACAAGACTGTAACCCTTCTTACACATCCAAAGAACAAGGATAGAAAAAAAGGAGCTACAAAGAGAGAGAGACGGTTATGGATGGTTGCTTGCCTGCGCTTAATTTAGAGACAGCCTTGTACTTGCTTTCTTTCCTATCCCATTTTATTACCTTGGTGAAAAACCCTTTTCCCTGGGATAAGCAGGACGGCTCTCAACTCCCTCACCTGTACCGGAATTCATTTGCTGACCTGACTTGAACTTTAAAACATAAGTATTCAGAGATATCCATGTTCAAACGTGGGAGCGCTTCCTGTTAAATGAATCGAACTTCTCGGCCTTTCAGCCTGACTTTAGCTGTCCAAAATACAGGTTACAACCTGTGCAAGTTCAAAAGCAGTTCAATACAGCCAGCACTACCCTGCTATCAGTACCCAAGTTAACAATTTCAAAGCTAGCACCAGCACAGAAAGCTGCCATAGCACCTCCGATGAAGTGCAGACATTATCTAAGGCAGAACTCTACAGATTTTTCACTGCCTGTTGAATGAAGGCAGGAAAAGGTTTTAACAACCTTCTGCCATAAAAAAAGTCCAAGACCATGATGTTAAGAGCAGTAGTTTGAGATGCAAGACATCCGACACACATTTCCCCAACATGCTGGAACATTTCTCGTGTCTACAAGGTCCAGCAGCGATCATAATTGTTTGTCTTTCTATTATCCTTTACATGTCTGCACGATTTTAGCTAGATTCCATTTGAAAGACCAGCAGAACGGGAAACAAGTGTTCTCATGCCGTCTTGAGATGACATCTTGATTAACTGCATGAAGAATACAAGACTGATTAGCTGCCAAAATGATGTTGTAACTGGGCAGGTGAAGACAGAATGTGATTTTTACAGGTGCAAATTTCAAGAACTTTCAGAGTGCAGAATAATTTGGCATACCCTCATCAACCCGAGCTATACCCATTCTTTCCCTCATTACCGCCCATTATGCCAGCAATTAATAACAAGAATGACCCAGACAGGCAAGTCTAGGATTTGTTTCTTTGTTCCCCCCCCGCATTTTGATTTAAACCTTTTTCTTTTTTTACGACTGAACTCTTCCACAAATTTAAACCTGAGGCAAGAGGTACTATTGTGCTTGGCCTCTTAGAAATTAGTCACACAAAAGGGAGTGCTAAGAAGCGAGACAAGGTCGGTAAGGTTTTCTCCAAATATTATCTCACGGAAGCAAACTAAACCAGCTTTCTGGCAGGGCTGCTTCATGCCAAAAGCAAGCCTGCACACCCGTAAGTTTTCGTAAGCTCCTTTCCACTATCAGCTGGGTGATACAACCACTCCCCAAAACCTTAAGAATAAGCATCACAGAGTAATTACTTCATATCCAAGTCGTTTCGATCAGTTACCAGCACCCTTGAAGAACGAGGTGCTGTGACAGATGACATTCGTTTCGCGCCGTGCACCACAGGTTCCGGGTTCCTACCTGTCATCTGGGTGACAAACACTGTCTCCACCTCCAGCTGCAACGCGGTGCGCTGAGCCGCCGCTCTCCCCATTTACTGTGCAAGCCCTGACGTACAGGCACAATCTGCTGGCATTGTCCTCCAGCTTCCCAAAACGCAGCAGCCACAGCTCCTTAATTAATGGCGCAGCCGGAGAAGAAGGGAAATGGTTTTCTGTAACAGCTTGCTGGTTAGAACAGCAGTTCCCAACCAGCAATGCTTGGAGCAGGGCACAGATCACGCTAATAAATTCTTTCGGGCTTATTAGCTGGGACTCACGCAGGAGACAGCACAGCCACAAGGAGCTATTACTCACTCGTCAAGATCTATCTACTCTTCAAGCCACTGCTGTCGCTCCCTGCTGCAGCATCAGCCCTTCTCACCGCACACTCTCTCGGATCTGATGGCGCTCTGGAGAAAGAGTCATAAAACAAACGGGCAGCCCCAGAATGGGATAAGAAAAGGGAAAGGGGGGAAGATAAGAGAGGCTGGGTGAGGGCTAGCTAGATGTCAGGACCACTGGTGAAAGCATTTGCCAGGAAGCCAGAGCCTGGAGTCCTGCGTAGTCTCTGCCTGTGGCATTCAAACCAACAGCTCCTACCTTTCTGATGAGCACCCCTGGCATGCTACGAGGTTGCAGCGCAGACCCTTTCTACTGTTCACACCTTATCACTGCGGTGGTCTACCGAGGGTCTGACAAAAGGCAATAGCCGCGTCTTCTGAAGCTGGCACTGAGATGTTTCGTCACTGGCCAAAATGTGTTGCCGTGAACAGGCATCAGAAAATGCGTTCCACTTCTGAGAGAACTGAGCAAGACACACAGGTAATAACATGACAATGCCAAGTTCACCATCAGCAATATGACGCTAAACAGAACGCCAAACTAACTACTCTACCCTCTGCGCCTGATAATTTTCAGTCCACCCAGGAAAGGAAGCTGGGAGCTTCCCTGGACCACCTGGTGCGCAGCAATGGTCTCTGCTGGTCACAGAGATAAGAAGCAAATAGAGGGAATAACCTTTGTTATGACATTTGTTACCACCTGAATTCTTCAACTGTCCCATCTTGCCAAGTCCAAAGAAAATCCTAACTTAGTGATAGATTGCAGCATTGAGGGAGCGTTCACACTGTGTATTTAACTTGTCAGACAAAATCCAGCACAAGTCTAAAAGTTGGTCTCCTGATGGGAAAAAAAAAAAAAAAAAAAAAAAAAGAAGGCTCTTGACAGTCTACACTAAGCAAGTCCAAACGGGAATTTGCCAAAGGACTGTCCAAACCACAGTCCGAAATAGCAGACGGCGTCCTTTATCCAACCATTCCTCATTCTATTTTAGTCTCCCTCAGAAGCTTGTAAGCCTCTGTTTAGGTCAGCACTACAGCTCATCTCTTATCCCCCTCTGCTTTCCTAGATTACACATTGGATGTCAGAAGGTTTCATCATTGATTTAAGGTTGACTTTTTACTATGTGGCTACCACGCATTCTGAGCCGCAAGGGAGAAGTGCAGCGCGAGGCCCCTGAAAGAGAGAACGCATTTCTCCCTGCACGCACCACCCCTGAGCCTCCCCAGCAACTTAGATGAACCCAAAGCCAAAAGATAAAACCTACACTATTGAGGGCAGTTGTGTGTGAAAAAAAACCTGTAACCGTGGCATTTTTTATGTCAGAAATACACTGCTACTTTATACAAGAGGACTCCCAATTTCATAGAATCATGGAATTGTTCAGGTGGGAAAAGACCTTTAAGATCATCAAGGCCAAGCGTTAACCCAACGCTGCCAAGCCCACCAGTAAACCATGTCCCTCAGCACCACGTCTACCCGGCTTTTAAATACCTCCAGGAATGGGGACTCAACCAGTGCCATGGGCAGCCTGTGCCAGGGCCTGACTGCCCTTTGAGTCAAGAAATTTT
The DNA here is from genome assembly GCF_047370975.1 of Nipponia nippon. Lineage (NCBI taxonomy): Eukaryota > Metazoa > Chordata > Aves > Pelecaniformes > Threskiornithidae > Nipponia > Nipponia nippon. The sequence continues at coordinate 81,008,527 of NW_028262380.1, read as the reverse complement.
TCCTAACATCCAACCTAAACCTCCCCTGGTGCGACTTGAGGCCGTTTCATCTCATCCTATCGCTTGTTACTGGGGAGAAGAGACCGACCCCCCCCGGCTCCAGCCTCCTGTCAGGCAGTTGCAGAGAGCGATGAGGGCTCCCCTCAGCCTCCTCTTCTCCAGGCTGAGCACCCCCAGCTCCCCCCGATCTCCTCGGGTATCTACAGACGTCAGCCATACCGCGGGCAGCACCACGGTCTCGCAGGCAGCAGAGGGAGGAGACGCAAACCCGTCTCCCCGTCGCAGCACCCCACACCCTCCCCCCTGCCATTTTCGGGGGGCTCTGCCCGCCACTCCCCAGCAGCGGGGCTGAGGAACCGCAACCCCGGGGCACAGCCCCCCGCTACCAGCACCGGGCCTTCGGGAGGAGGCGAAGCCGGGCCCAGCGCGGCCCCCCGGGCCCCGCACTCACCTTCTCGCAGAGGCTGCGGACCTGGCTCTCGCTCAGCTGCCGGCACTCGTTCAGCTGCTCGATCCACTGATCCAGCTCCTTGGCGAAACCCTTCTCCTCCATGGCCGCCGCGTAGGACCGGGCCGGGAGCCGGGGGCCGGGCAGGGCCCCGTCGCTTTCGGGACCCGCGAAGCCCGGGCCCGATTAACGGTGGCGGCGCAACAACCGGGAGGCGAGGCCTGCTCCGCTCCGCGTAATGGCGACCCCCCCGCCCCGTCCCGTCCCGTCCGGGCCAGGTCTGCGCACTTCCGGCCACACCCACGCCGCACTTCCGTCTCCTGCTCAGGGCCCCGCCCCTCGCCGTAACGGTCGCCGCCTCCTGTCAGGCGGCCGCCGCCGCCGCCGCCGCCCCGCTCCGTTCCGTTCCCCGCCGGCCGGGCCGAGCCGTCACCGCCTCCGGGGTTTAACGTGTCCGGGCGGGGGGTCGGTCCGGCCTGCAGGGCCGATGTCGTTACGGGTCTGGCGGGGAGAGGCTCCGGGGGAGGCGGGAAGAGGCGAACTCCTTGTCAGGACAGGCACTGACCCCCTCTCTGCCCACCGTAGAGTCGTTTAGGTTGGAAAAGGCCTTTAAGATCATCATGTCCAAGCGTTAACCCAGCGCTGCCCGTCACTCAGGAGGCTGCTGCTGTTTTCATTTGGATTTACGTGCGCACATATCAATGATGTGGCGTCTCGCTGCTGCATTTTGACAGGAGACCATCCCTCTATTCCACCCAAAGTGACCAAAACACGGTACAAACGGAAAGAAATCACGGAAAGTAGGTGCGACTTTCACCCCGTAAGAGGCCAACACAAAGCATGAGCGTGATTTTACGTCCCACTGAAATCCTGAAGCGGGGAACTCCCACGCTGCCCGGGTGGTCGTGGTCTCGTGCTGGGACGGCTTCCACGCTCTGCTGCCCAATGCAAATTCAGTTTTTTTATCCAAGGCTCTCAACGATCCGCCGATTTGCACCAGGGCGCTGGTCTGACTTTAAAATCACGGCAGCGTTTTTGGGGAATTTTTCTTTGTTTTTTCCTTCTGCCGGGACTTCCAAGACGCCAGCTTCGTTCTCTGCAGCTGGCTGCTGCCGCCACGGTGCCAGGCGTGGCTACCCGGGAGGACAAGGGCGATCGAAAATGGAGCACGCGTACCATGACGTACCAAACGCAGCACGGTATTCATTAACATACACATTAACAATAAAAATTAACATATTTGCTTACGGTCTGATACTCAGTTCACCTCATGGTCTGCCCTAAATTGTGACTGACCTGTGAACATTTCTATCTACTGCAGCATACCCAGCTCTTCGTTTGACCTTCTGCAAGTTTTGACTTGCTTTACTGTCTCCTCTATACCAGAATGTAATAGTAATGAATAGTGATAATGATGTAATAACTCTAGTTATTATATTGCTTGGGTTCCAACTGCCTGGCGCAGGCAGTGAGGATCCGGATTTTAGGAGATCACTGGTGGGAAACTTTTCCGGGATTTTTAACAGAATAAGGCAAGTGAAGTGTTTGTTGTTCTTTTTTTCATGATGGAAAAGCTGAGAATCGCTGAGGACCTACTCAGGCTGTGCAGGTGTTCTTCTACCGGGAACGCCAAAGCCGGTCACGGTTTCCTTAATCCCCGCTGGGTAAAGGAGGTGGACTTTTGGACTTCACTCTGAGGTGAAAGAGAAAATTAAAGGGTTGAAAACATCACATCCCTGAAGCAAACTTCCCCACTAAAAATACATTTAGCCAAGTAAAAAGGAGCAATATATATGTATAAAAAAATACAATTTTGTAGCTACTCTTAAAGATTTCCCATCGTTTGCCGTTTCAGTATCCAGAAAAGACGCCTGCTAGGGACCGTTTGCATACACCCGGACGTTTTATTTGCTCATTTCTTTCCAGCAGGTTATTTTTAACCGAATTGCCTGCGTTCGTGGCACTGCAGCAGAGAACTTAACAGCCCTGGGATAAGGCAAAACCTCCAGCATGGCAGCAGACAATAAATCTTCCCATCTGAGAGCTTCCCTAGGACAGCATGTGCCATGTGCCTTCAAGAGCATAAGGGAAATTGACACCTGGCGTAAAAACCATCCCGTGGCTTGTCCAAAATGACCAAAAAAAGCACGTCCTGGGTCTCAGGAGGGTACAGTGCAGCGTTAAAACACACGCCAAGTGGCTTTTATTTATGTCTTTCAAATTTTTAAGGTTTCCTCACCATTTAATACAAGGAAACAAAATCAGAGAGAAGGCCGTCTGTTAACATGGAAGTCTCGCATCACTCCTGCTGGGAGAAATACCACGTACCCCGAGGCTTGCAGCAAAATCGGAGAACAGCATTAACTAGCTGTTAGCAAGCTAGTTAGGCTAGTTAGTTATGTACTTGCTACGTAATAAGTTGATTATTATCTTAAGGTTTAGATTGGAAACAACTATCTGGTAACTACTTGCCAACCCCTTTCTATCCCTGTATACGGAGACATACGTTTATATATCCACACTTTGGTGGTTAAGTTTCTATTTACTGATACCTTACCACCATTAAAACGTTTAATAGGAAAAGCCTAAATGGAAAGCTTGAATAGATATATTTCTCTTGGCTGCTTATCAGGAACTAGAGAGGTTTTTTAGGTATCGATCTGAGATGGCGGGTCCTCTCCCCGGCGTCAGCAAAGGACCAGCAAAACCTCACGCCTACGGCTGTCCCCTGAACCGGGACCGTCCTCGGAGCAGCCCAACATGGTTGATTGGAAGAGCGAGCTCTCGGGAAGAGGCGTGGAGCTCCCCGCAAAGGAGCGGTGGGGACCGAGCTTGCCGAATTGCTCACCAGGCGGCAACGGGGGGATGTTCAGCAGGCTCCCTGGCATGGAAAATTGAAAAGCCTCGCCGAGAGAAAATTAATGAAGGCAGGAGCCTGCGGTGCTACGCTGCGATCTGGATGTTGGCTGCCAGCCCGGCAGAGAGAAAACCCGCCTGGGCGTGCGGTGGGCGCCCCGCAGCACGTCCTCTGCTGTGCAAAAAACGAGGGCGTGTTGCAAATTTGAAGCGTACCTGTGGGCTTCCCTCTGGATCACGCTCTCATCGCTGCCGGCCACGTCCTCTGGGGTCCCCGAGCGGATTAAGAAACGGGAGTCAGGATGCACAGCTTGCCCTGGACATGGCTCTGATGTGACAACTGAAGCGTGTAAAGCTTTATCTGTGCAGAAGACGGCGTGCAGCTCTGCTCCCCAGCAGGCGAGAGAGGAGTTTGAGGTTGCACGCCGAGGTCTGAGACTCACCAATGCCTCCTCGGCTGCCACGGTCCACCTTATTTCACAGCAGCGAATTTTCCTCCAGTTCCTCAGCATTTGGTGGACGGGCAGCGAGAGGACCGAGTGCTCTTCCCTGGCACGGACAAACTTCATGTGCTCAACGGTCCTCAGCATTCTCATGATATGAGCCATTTTCCCCAAATCTTTCCTGGCGGCCTACTTTAAACGTTCAAGCAATGCCATAAACTGGTTGTGGTTGTGGTCTAGCTGGCTACCGGCGATGGCCAACGCAACTGTTCTTCCCAAGGGCTCTCAAATGATCTTTCAGTAACGAGAAGGAAGCCATTTGCTCTTGGCAGTGAAGTAACTCGGGGAGAAGTGATAAATCAAACCACAATAAGCTCCGAAATCTTTCTGCCCCTACTTTTTTTGCTATTGAATTCTTCAGGAAGCAAACCGTTTCACACATCACGACTACCTCAACGTGGGTCTCAACAGTTTCATACTAAGGCTGCCTTTCTTCACCACTAAAACTTATTTTTCTCATCGGCAATCAAAAGGGTGCTTACACCTCCCTCCTGCAAAATCTGAAAATAAGTTTTCAGGGTCTCAGAATGCTCCTTACATCTCAGCATTAGCATCTGCAGCTTCCTGAGATCCGCAGGGTGGGCTTCTTCTGGCATTTCTCCCGGGCAGCAAATATCGGGATGCGAAATCGGGATTTTCTTGGGTGTGACTTCCGTAACAACTCGACACCGCAGCCTGGCGTTTCTTGTCCATCCCGTTACAGGGTTTTCCAGCTTTAAGCTGACAGACCTCACTGGGTTTGGGCAGGGCCTCCTGGTCGAGTTCAAAGAGAAGCCAGCTCTTTTTCTCCTCAGCGGCCTTTTTGAAATACATCCTTCTACCTTTCCCAACAAGGCTTTTAGCTGCTTCAAAAAATATATGCTCAGGGCCAAAGAACGATGCCCTCGGGGCCGTGGATGCACAAGTCTCGGTGAAGGCTGCCTTTGCAGAGAGCATCTCCATTAGGAGCCGGGGCGGGCGGCAGCTCTGATTTTTCGGGGGCACCAGGCTCCCACCTCCCCATCCAGAAAGAGGGGATTTGCTCGGGGTGCCGGGTTGGTTTTCTCTCTTTTTTTGGGGCTCGTTTGCCCGGAGATCCCCCCTCGGGCAACAGCCCCCGGCCCCTGGCACTTTCCAGCATTTAGCAAGAGGTTTTTCCACTGCCTTCTCTAAAATTTAATAATTTCTGCGCTAAAACCTGCTGAAAAGGCAATGCTGGTGAAAGTGGCATAAAATGCCACGAAAAAATAAATAAATGCTGGCTCTGTAACATTAAACCGCTCATTGGGTGCCCTTGCTTTCTTATTTCTGTGATTTTTCCACTGAAACTTGGTCTTTTAGGGTGTGATACAAAACGCAAGGGAACCCAAATCAGAAATAATAACTTACCGCCTGGGCTTATCCGCTGCTTCCCAAAGAGTATTCCTAACAGTACACCTGCATTTTAGAGAGGGAAAAAAACCCCACACAGTGAAAAAATAAATAAATCAGTAAAGTCCTTTCTTCTGTCAGCAGCGGAGGGCGCACAAACCGGGACACGTCCTCGGACTAGAGTCCCTGCGCGTCTTCTAGTAGCCATCCTTGCTTGGGGGAATAAAACCCACGGAGGAAAACGGAGCTACTTGAATTTCCCTTTTTTTTTTTTTTTTTTTTCCCCCATTCGGGCCCATCCAAATTGCCCCTGCTGCAACTTTCATTCCAGGGAGTTATTCCACCCTGGAAACTAACAGCTCCTGGTGGCACCGCTCAGCGCTCCCGGGGACTGAGCGGAGCCTGCCGCCCCCCGATTTGAGGCTAAAAGGCGACAAAGGAGCGTTTTGGGGTGCAGACGCCGCATTTTTGCTGAGGATGGAAGGCAGACGTACCTGACGGCACCCTCCACAAAGCCAGGCTTCTTGTTCCCAGCTTCTCCCCACGGGATTCACCTCTGCTCCCTCCTTCCCATGCCGGCATCCATCACCGTAGGCAGCGCTGCTCGGACTGTGAGGAGCAGCAGGAAACATCTACAAAACCATGATAAACTGAGAAAAAAAGCCGGAGAGAGGTCAAAGGGGAGGAAAGAGGCAAAGAGAGGAGAGACAGTGCCTGGAGAGGGGGATAAATCACGGAAAATGGACTCCGTGGCCATAATAGATGCACAGGGACAGTTTCTGACGGGAAGGAAGGGTGACAGCCCAAGCCCTCGGATGAGCTCCCCTGAAATGTTCCCCTTAGATACAGATAGGTCTTTAAGAGAATATAAAATACCCTTCTGCAGCAGTCTGCAACAGTTCCAATCCAAAAATAGCTTTTTTTGGGAAAAAAACCACCTCAAAACCTTAAAGCGTTGCAACAGGTTTTGTTTCCAAATGCATGCAAATCTGGAATATTTGCTTATTCCTTTTATTGAACCCGCTGGCTGATTTGATTACGTCCCTGGAAACGCATGTGCAAATCAGTTTTCCAGCCTTTTGAGGGCACTGCCTTCCGCCGCGATGTCTCCGGTGACTGACGCCAACTTCCCGCTAACGCAATGCGCTGTAATATCGAACCGGCGTTAGATGCCGATGCCCGCAGCTTTCGGCCGCTCGTTGCTTTCAGCGAGCTCATAGCCATAAATCCCTTCATTCTCAAATGCAAAATACTGCCATCAGAAATGGCTTATCCTCAAGAAACGCGTTAGCAACAATTTAATCTCTTAAATTAAGCGGGCTGAAGCACGGCCGTTCCTCTGTCGCGCACTTACCGGATAGAAGGCTCTGATGATGAAAGGACCTCAAATTGAAAAGCCCCGGGGAGATGAATGCGAGATAACCGAGAGAGAAACATTTATAGTCTGAGTCTCGGCTGAAATGATTTCCCCTCCCGGGCAGACAGATTTCCTTCTCGCCTTCATGGGAAGCGCCCAAAGGAGAGCCGCCGTGCAGGCACCTTGGAGCGATGATAAATCCGATTATAAGAATCAGAGCAGACAGTTAAGACTACACAAGTAAGCAAATTTATTTTAAGACAGAACAAGTATCGTGGCAAACAACAATATGCAAATTCAGTTGAGAACAGGGGTAAATATCAGACTTTGTTTTCAAATCGATATAAAATATAGTCAGATTTTATTTTGTCCAAAAAGCAGCTCGCGCTGGGGGGGGGTGGGGGGTGGGAGGGGATGGGTCTGTTCACGCCATCCGAGGTGGGCGTCACCTGCAAAACCTCTGGCAGCGGAGATGAGCGATGCCAGGAGGAGATGGAGGTGCCTTTGGGAGCTCCGGCTCCCCTTGACTCCAATTTTCTGCCTCTGTTCTCATAAAAAGCCGATTCTTACCACAAAACAAGGGACAGGTTCATCCCCTCCGAGACTCTCAGTGCCCACCTGCCACCTCCGTACGGACGGGGTGGTCGCGGGGATGCCGGCTGCTTTTTAGGATGGGGCATCTTTGAAGGCACCTGCACCTCCTCTTCCTTGCTGGCTCCCAATGGATTGACCTTCCGTGGCCGAGCCTGAAAAGCCAGCGAGGGAGCAGCTCGCCTCGGATGCCAGAGGAGCTCCCGTGGCGTGAACGGGACGAAATCCCCTCCCAGAGCAAAGGTGCTGGCGCGCTGCTTTCTAGAAAAGCCATCCCAAATAAAAGCAGACATAGAAAACATTAGATTGTCAATGATGCTTTGAAACAAATTCAAGTTTATAATATTTTTTCTTTTTTTCATGAGCGTGTGTGTGTGTCGACTTCATACAAACAGACAAAGAAAGACGTTGTGAACTTCAAGCTCTGGATCGGCATGTCGTCAGTTAGCATCCGCAGAAGCACCATCGGATACGGAAGGGTTAGCACCAGAGAGTTTGGAGGACCTAACTGATAACATGCGTCGGTTGGAAAACCCAGGGACAGGCTGGGAACGGGCGGTGGGGAGACATGGTACAGTCCATTAGAAACAATACAAGGCAATTCATGAGTTTTCATACAGTACAATACAGCCACTGATCAATTAACCCTTTCAGTACAGTACATGACAAGTAACACTTTGCACCCTGTTAACACTAGGAGAGGAGGCTTTGGGCCGGAGGGAGGTGGCTGGTAGTTTAACCCTTCTGCCTTTTAATTTCAGGGCCTGCGGATTGCTTCGGCTGCTTTTCAGACGCGCCTCCGTCCCACCCCAGCTCAGACAGCCCGTTCCCGGCCTGACTCCCGGGGGGATGCGCTGGGGGACCGGGATGCCGCCAGTCCATCCACCCGCAGCAAGGTCTTCACCCAAATTGTCCTGGTTTGGCCAGGGAAACGGAGAGCCACCACCCCTCTGCCCCGCGCCAGCTGCCGAACCGATGAGAGAACCGCAAATTTGAGTTTTCCCCTGGCCGATTCTGGTGCCAAAACACGCGGAAAGGGTCCAGAGGTCGAGTCCAGACGGCCCCAAAGCCAAACCCCACTTCTTCCCTCGGGCGTAGTGAGAACAGGGTCCATTGGAAAAGTGCTAAATTACAGTACATTGGCATTTCCATATGTCAACTATTGAACAGCAAAACAGATTGTTTGAAGACAGAATCAGTATCGTACAGTAAGTTCACACTTAATTCTTCACCGTTTCTACACTTGTAACACATGCATTTTATTTCCAGTAGTTTAATGCCAGTAGGACCAACATCCTCCAGAACAATGATCTAACATTAAACAAAACTTCCTAAGAAAAATATTAAGCATCACATAAATTTTCAGAAAAACCTGTTAATTAGCATCACAAGGTACTCAGATTTACATTTAGGAGTTTTCATGCCATGACTTTAAAACACCTTTTGGTTAATATCCTGGAAGGTGGGGGAGAAACAAACTCAAAAACCAAATCAACCCCCCAAAAAAAGGAACCGTTGGGGAAATAATATATCCATCTATATGTATACACGCGCATACACGCATGCACGTACACGCGGATAGGTGCATGGGTGTGTGCGCATTTTGAGACTGCTTCCCGCAACGCACAATTTTTTTTTTTTAAATTTGACTCATTTCAAGGGCGTTTGCACGGGTCCAAAAAGACTTCCAAGGAAACGAACTCTAGACTATCGAAGCAAATTAAAAAGTCTCTCGTGGAGAAAAAGAAAAGGTTGGTAACAGATCGCCTGTGTGTCGTTACGACGCGCTTCCCATGAGCTATCTTAAAACACAAACAACTAAAAATCCCTACAAGAGCTTTTTTCCACCTAAAAGGTCCTTCCGAAGCGAGAGGTGCTGTGCTAGGCTTTGCATTCGGGCCTCACGTGTGCCGTGCAGGAGAAAACACTTACTTTTACCTTCCCGAAGGACGAGATGCCAACTCCAAGAGGCAAAAAACTACACCTGTGGGGGGAAAATAATTAAAAAAAAAAGACCTATTCCACATCCCCCTTTCTCACAAGCTCAGTTTCCAAGGACTCAAGGAGACCGGTGAGCTCGCTGGGGGGGTGAATTTTCCAAAGGGTTCGCCTATATCCTCGTGACAGCGAGCGGGATGGAGGCTCTGAGTCACTGAGGTACCTTCTGAAGAGGCTGTCCTCTCGGCCGCTATCGTTTTGGGGGGCTCGGATATAGCAGCGACATCTCCAGGCGCTATTTCTTTAAAGCTAGATTTGCAGGGTTAATTTGGCTGGGTGGAGAAATAAAAAAAAAAAAAAAAAAAGAAAAATATCTGGATTCTATTTACATTTCCGTTTTAAAATCCAACGATAGAGGATATAAAAGCATAATACTTTGGGCTGCTCAAGGTTTGTGGTTTTTAATCACCCTCAATTCCCACTGAATACCCAAACCCATGAAGGTCTATCAAAGAAGGAAGCTTGAATTGAACCCAGGCAAAACCAGACACCAAAACTGGAGCTGGTCAAGAAAAATACTTCATCTGCGGCAATAAGCAAACCCAATTCACCTAATTTTTTTGTTGCTGAAGGTTATTTCCATCACGTCCGCTTGCTAGCAGCGAAGGAGAAGACCTAATTCGCTTCTCTCCATTCAAACTGATCATGCTGTAACGGTGGGGTTTATCCATCAAGTGTCCCCGGGGAGAAACTCCCATCGAGGAGTACTGCCAGAGAAGGACTTGGATCGACTATCGGCTCATCAACAAGGATGAGCAGGAGTCCCGGGCGCGGGTACCCCAGCGTGAAGGAAAGGCAGCACTCTTGCAACCATCGTGATTTATTTGCTGCTATGGAAAACCCACGAGGGCTTTTGAAGAAGCAGAACACCATCAGGTGGTTGAGAGTGGACGGTTTGGGACATCAGAACCCGGATTACTCTGCATCCCAGGGATCAGCATCCCATTTCAAATCCTGGAGATGTATGACTATGTTTACTACAAACTCTACCGATTTCTTGCTGGCAAGGGAGCTCTGGTCCCTGACCGTCCGTACTGAAATACCACAGTAATTTAACAGGAATAGCGATGCGCATCTGAACTGCCTCCTAACACGAGACCCGATCAGCTCCTGACACCGCTTTTCAAATTCAACAGCAAACCCCATGGTTATTATGCTCCATCTTCTAAATCATCTGTAAGTCTTTTTACTTAAAAATACCTTTTGTAGTTTAAGCCCACAATCAATCTCAACAGCACTTTCAGTACAGGCACAATGATGGCTTTTATTGCAATGGCTTGAGCGCAGTCTTTCTCGATACCAGCATCTCAGACTGGTTTAAACTTCGCCGTCCCACGGACTCACCCTGCTAACGCAGACCGGGGTCTCGTACCGAAAACACGAGCGTCTGCTCTACGCTTCTCACTCCGGGTCTGCTTCGCGTCCTGCGGTCCACTCAATTCCAAGTGTAAATTAGACAATCTTGCACCATCCCGATCCCTTTTGAGACTTCTCCCTTATCTTTGGTGTTTTTAAAAGCCATGCGCTTGGGTCTCTGGATGACCTCAAAGTTTACAACAACCACGTCTACCTGCATGTCAGTGATTTAGATGTTCGTTCTGTTGTGTAAAATAAGCTTGGATGGGTTTAGTTCCCTAATTTATAAAGTCGCTAATGGGTATGTAATGGAAGTCAGGCACCAGACAGTGGTCACATACACCTCGAAATTATCTTCTGATGGCCCCTAAGTAATTAACACCACGCCTAAGAGGCTAAATAGACTGGGGAAAATAAACAGTTCAAAACTCAGTGCTAATAGTACTTACAAAAGTGCAGTGCTCAATATAGTCAGAAGCAAAGTGACTACTAGTACTTAAAGTGCTAGTTTCGAAGTCGGTTTGGTTCGGTGTCCAAAACGCGGGTAGAACGCGGGGGATAGCTAGGGGTGAAATTAAAAACAGACAGCACTGCAACTGCACATGCCACACCAAAAGTGCTTCAAATCACACCATCGCGGAGAGATGCATAACGCTACGGCTCAGCTTGTGAACACATACGACTGACACCTTTTAGGTTACGATAAAGAACAGCTCCATTAACTCCATCGCTACAAACCCATTCAGAAAGCAAGTGGTCACAGCTTACGAAAAAAAAAAAAACACCCCAAAACCAAGAGTCTCTCAGAACATTTACGAGTCTTTGCAACTGTGATACTCAAAGTCTAGCAAAAGCAACCCTGGAAAGCCTACCCAGTGTCTGCAACAAGCTTCGCCGACGCTTATCATGCACTTTACAGAGGAGTCGCGCCGCAGACTGCCTCCTTTTACACGCTATCTTACAGTTAGCCTATTTATCTATTTGTTTGTGGTTTGCTTCTTTGTGTTTTTAGCTTTCTGACTATGCATTAAGCTGGCTTTTTTCTCTTAACCACCCTACCAGTCAAAGGACAATTAATGCAAGAACAAGACAATGAAGGCAGTCTAGTAAACACTGACGTTCCTAACGGCCCGTCTTCATTTTCATGAAGGAAAACGCTCCAGAGAAGGTCTTTGGATCAGCACGCTCCTGGAAAGAGGCTGGAAAAGAAGGATTCATCCCGACGGACGCCGGGCACTTCCCCTTTCTCTCTTTAAACACGCGCTTCCCACCGACTCCCCCATCGCCTATTCCAGCTGCTGACATCTGCTTTTTTGTTCCCTCGAGTCGAGCTGCAAGCCCAACCCTACCTTTATACTTGTGCTGGAAAAGCAACGACTCCGCTCGCTGGAAACAGGGTGCAGGAACTCTCCCCGCTAAGACCTACGCTGGTCCCAGTCCTCACCCTGGGCTGGAAGTGGCTCCTTGCAAGCTGGGACATGCTCCAGCAGTGCCCTTCCTTACCTCGGGAGCTCAGCGCTTGCAAAAACAGGGTGTTTTCTCCCAAAATGAAAGTGGCAAATGAGAAAGGGGAAACCAGACCTTCAATTCTCACTACGTTTCAGCAGGCACCCCAAAAAAAGGTCACCGAACAGCATAAGTGGCTCCCCAGGCCCCGCATGCATCGCCGTCAACTCTCCCAAGTGTTGTACAAGGCAACATCTGGCTGTCCAGCATCTGGCGCGTCTGAGCCGGGTACGCATCTTTTTTTTGCGGAGAAAGCTCTTTTTAGAATAGAAGTATTGGCTCGCTGGAGTTGGCAGGGTACGTTGGGTATCCTAACCAGAGAGCAAGCGCTAGGGAGATGTTTTTTCAGAAGCAGGTAACACTAATACCCCAGGGGAAAAAAAATAAGAGAGTTACAAACGCAGGTCACTTATTTCCACTACTGCCACTGTATTTAAACAAGCAAAAAGCAAGGTCGCGCATCCAGGGGCTATGGATGTAGATCCACCTTTGCAGACATATAACTGGAAAGAAAGGAGCCTGGATAAGGCGTGGGAGGTGGAGAAGGGCAGTAGACAAGCGCCACGACCCTGCCACCCAGCAAGGAACAAGTCCATCAGCGAAGGAGAGCGAGCGCTACGGGGGAGAAGCGTGCCAGCTTGCACACCACGGCTTTATCGGAAATGATGGTGGAGTTTTGAGGGATTAAAAGCAATCATTGAGCGCTATGCTGGGCAAAGAAGCATCTTGCAGAACCGTGTTCAAGCCTGATCTTGCAGGACTGGCATATATCATCATTTGCTATACGTAGGCGCTGCGATAACATTCGGTTTAAGTACCGTTGACCTCAACGTTGAGACCAAACCCAAACATTGTATGTACGGAAAGTTTACCAGCCTGAAAACTCCCGTACCAAAATTGCTCCTTTTCCAGGTCTTTTTATAACATGTTCTTTCCTGTCTTCTGATCGTAAGGATTTTTGGCAGATGCTTTGGAAGTGGATAATAAATCTAATGCTAGGACGCTGCGTCAAATTGCACAGTAATTCCCTGCTCTGCTCGCACAAGGAATTTTCACATCGCGTTGCATTTTTGCTGCTTTAGTTTGTCCTCAGGATGCACCGTTGGCCACATCTGAGACTCCTTGCAATTTTGCCTCCACCTGGACTGGCAACCCTGTTAGATTTTTAAAAAGAGAAGCTACTCCAGGGTTTCTGGGATGAAAGGTTGTGTGCTAGCCTGTGACCTAACGTTCAGCCTGAGCTCTGGATTTTAAAGGCATTCGTAAAATCCTGCTTCAGCCGGCGCGCTAGATTTTAATCTAAATATTCTTGGCAACTTTTCCAGTCTCCAAAAGATAACTCATTTGAAAGTTTATTAGAAGCAAGGTTTTATTTTTGGAGGCGGAGGCTTTTGCTGCGTCGAAGCCTGCAGATATCCGTGCGCCACAATTAAATGCTGATTTTCAGCGGTGAATAAAGCGATTCCCAGACACAGCCTATTGCCGAGTAAAACGCGATCCCAGATCGCCTGGTATCAGAGGCATAATGCGAACTGATGATGCGGGGCCATGTTTAATTCTATGCTAATTATCGCAACAAAAACCAGATCCTGCAGCGGAAGACCGATTCCGGGAAGAAATAATCATCCATCTTTTGTAGTCCTAGCCATGCTGCTCACGAAGAAGCTTATTTACAAAATGGCAATCTCCTGAAAAAGGCTGTGTTATCGTTGCCTGAAAAAGCTATATATTCAGATAGGTACTGCTACCGTTCTGGGGGTGCTCTGCCTGGGAAATTCTGCTTTGAAACTAAACCTTATAAACTTCAAGTATGGGAAACCATGTCCTGTTCAACAAATACCAGCTGTAGGGCTAATACAACCCACCGTACCACAGAAATGATGCTTGGAGATCCCTGCTTTGAAATGCATGCTTTCGGTTTAGAGAAGGCAAATCATACGACGTTTAAATTATTTATATCTGAAAAGACGCTTTCAATAAAAGCATCAGTGACGTGTACACTGCAATGAAATTCCAAACGCAGACTTTCTGCATTTTGTGTGGTTACTTAAACGTGGCCGAGAAGCGTCTTTTGCCTCGCCGCACAAAAATATCCATCGTGCAGGATGACAGAAAAATGCCCTTTTTTTATGCGGGAAAGAAAAAACCGATGTATAAAACCATGAACCTACAGAGTAGTGGTAAAAGGGATGAAAAAACCCCCAAGTAGCAAGCATGAAATCTGTTTCTGGTCCCCCACGTACCACCGTAGTCCCTGAAGAGGCCCTAACGCAAGATTGCACTGCGAGACTACGGCATGGAGACGTGAACCTGCACCTTTGGGTCACAGCCAAGCAAGACACCAAGCGCCTCGGCAAGTCCTCCCCTTGCAGCAGTTTTTCCTTGACCATCAAGATACAGCCTGCATCAAAGAGCAAACGTGTCCAGGGGAGCAACGTGTACGTGACAAATTTATTCACGGGGACCTCACGACTACAGCGGCCGCTTCTGCCTGGGGATGCCACCACCACCAACTCACTACCGCAGAAAGAGCTCTGCCCGGTTTTCTCCGTCTCTCCTCGCTGGGTATCCACACGCGTTGCTAGACGTCGATGATGCCTGCGTCCAGCATTACGAGACACGTTCCTGAGGGGCAGCAGAATAACTCCAATACATCGCCCTGCTGTAATGACGGTGCCTGAAGACGGGAACATTGGACCGCAGGGACCGCATGTTGAAAGCAAAACATTTTATTACCATTGGTTAAGCTTCATAATGCACACTTATGAGTACGATAGAGGTTATATGGAGATCACTTTGCTCGCTACCAACTACAGCTTCTGGGATTAAATGCAGCAGCTGTTGAGCGGTGCGTAACGGGACCAGTGGAAAGAAAAAGAGAATAATGTACAGTTGAAACGGCAGTGGGGGTAGCTTGGCAGAAAACAGTGCCCTAGCTTGAAATTCAACCAGAAATCATCTTTTTTCTGCTGTACAAAAAGCCACAGCATCCTAGACAACAGCTGGTGACCAAGCACTGCCCTCGAAACGCACCCCTCCAACTCAACACCCACCTCGGCATCTACCATGTGTGCCACAGCAGTGACACAACATGGAAAGATCGGAGGGGACTGATTTCTGTTGGGGGGACGACACCTCTACAGGCAATGGATCGAGCCTAGGTGCAAAGCAGGATGCTGCAAATACAGGAGCTCCTTGCTTGTCTAATCGCAACCCCTTCCCGCGGTACACAGGTGTTTACCGGAAATTTTGCATCACCGTGAAGGCAGAAAGGCGGATTACGACTTGTATATAACCCGAATTCAGCGTGGTTGGCTAGCTCAGCGACAACGCTCTGCAAACGCTCGCCTGGTGTTGATTCAGATGTGTGATTTTTGGTTTGTTTAAGTTTCCATGCAATGCTTTTGACAGTAAATGCCATCCTGAGATGGTTTCTAAAGAACGTAAGTTTCTTCCAGCACGAATTACACCTTCAATCTAAGACCAAAAATATGGTTATCTTCCCTAGACGTCAGAGGTCATGAAAAAGCTATTTTGGACCATCTACTAAAGAATCACTAACACAGTTTAACAGCACCAGCTTTTTTAGCCCAAATCAGTTTACCTTCCAGCCAATCTTCTACAAGCAGCTTCAAATTGCATCAAACCCTATCCAGAGGAACACTCTGTTCTGATCTCCCCTTTCCCGAAATTACAACTCTTACTTCACATTAGTTTCTGTATTCATGGAAAATTCAAAGGAGAGGGAGAAAATGCCTTCACTAGTAAAAGAGGACTCCAGCTATTGCTAGCACAAAACCACTGATTCTTCTTCTTCTAGAAAATGAACGGCTTGGCTAGAAAGGTGGGAAGCTCTTGGAAGACTGAAAGCCTGGAGGAGGCTGGTGTTTAGGCTGAGGCGAGCAAAAAATACCCATGTCTTAGCTTCTTGCTTGTTCTCTTTTGCACAGCATCTGCAGCCTCGCCGAGAGGAAGAGGTCGGCGTAGGTTTTGAACAACCACAGAGAGCAGCTCTGGGGCTTATTGCAACAGCTCAGGGGCTGCAGTGTGGAGGAGGAGGATGAACTTCATTTTGCGGAGAGCCTGAGAAGGTGAGGAAGATAAGAGGATCTTCCAGTTGGTGCTTCGCTTTTCTCCTCCTGTGGCACAGAGGGGCTGGGAAGGCTGCATCTCCCTGCAGGAGGACACTTCAGAGCCTGTCTCAGGAGGAGGTTCGGAGACAAACAACACGGGTGGTAGACCAGTCCACCCCAGAGAGCCGCCGTGCTCTCCAAAACAGCCCGCAAAGTCCAAGCTCTGGCTCAGTCTTCACTCTTACCTCTTGGCTCAAGTCTCAAGAGCTTGCTCCTCTAACTTTCTGTTCCTCTTTCGGGGGGCTTGCAGAAATACTTTGGGGGTGTCATCTTCTCCTTTATAGGTTAGCCAGCCAAAGCGACCGCATCTTTGCCAGGTTTGGAGTTGCAGTCCCTTCCCGTTCTCGGATCATCTCGGCGATGGCAAGAAGCTTTCAGAAACCGTGGGCTGCTGTTGAAACCTCGTGAGGCTGTGGGTTGTCTAAAAAGGGATAAGCACATTTAGGGAGGTTGTCCCTACTTCAGAGGGTGTCTCCTAAGAGCAGCAAAGAGGTGGGAAAAGCAACAGGTTAAACTGCAGTTTGCTGCTGCAGGGAGGAGTAAGTGGCACCACCTCTGCCTTAATGCCCGGGATTATGGGTTTTCTTGGGGATGAACACGTCAGCACAAAACATGCACTGCCAAATAAACTGACAGTTTTAAGCTGTTTTTAAAAGAAACGTCTCTGTAATATGCCTTCACCGAGATAACCCACAGTTAAAAGCTGACAGCGTCCGTGAAAATGTTCATCGGGTGACTCCAGCACCTCCCTCCTCTTCTTTTTTTCTTCTTTTTTTTTAATAAGATCGCTAGAAGGAACTTAGCAGTTGTTAACTCAAAGGGTCACCTCCGACAGCGCTGAGGGATGACTGTGCTGGCGTAAGCAGAAAATGCTGTTACCGAGCGCAGGGGCTGGGATGCAGCAAGCTTACGTGCAGACTGCATGCCGGCACACGCCAATCCCAGGACAGAAACGTCCGTGTGCTCTCCAGAGCGGCTGCCTTACTTGACCACCAGGCAAGAGTTCAAAGTCCCACGAGGCAGAAAAGAAAGGCTAAAATAGTTGGGCTCCTGCGGTACCCAGGATAAAGCTGTTTACGCTTCCCCTTTGTAGTTATACTGTGATATACAATGCACGCGAGCGGTGGTCCCTTGCCTAGCTCAGGTCTCTCTTGCCACTTTGACCCAGGTCCCACGTGCAGGCTCTGATGGCCCCTGGTCCTGGTGGCTCCCTGCATCGTCACCCACTGCAGCAACTGGAACTGGCACGGGACCGTAAGAGAGTAGACGGGAGACTCGGCAAAGGCACAGCTCTTATCTCAACATCTTCGTACCTACTTTGCTGTGGGTATGCTCATCCCACGTACCTGAATTTACTAACCCACATCAAACCCTTGGGTCGATTCCCAAACTGACGTGGAAGTGCCTCGCTGTTATGCATGCAGAAAAAAGTGACTCTAATTATTCTGCAACCAATTTAAACGTCCCGGGGAGGATGAAATCCTGGCAACGCTCAGCTCAAGGCGCATACTTCCAGACCACAGCCTACTTCTGCGTTCAAAGAAACAAAATTAAGGTGACACATAACAAAGGATCCAGGCACAGCATCGAGTTGTGGTGAGAAGCAAGAGTCTAAGCTCAGAGCAATACTTGCAGCAGACGCAGTAAAGCTCGTCCCTGGGGAAGCTGTCATACATCGTCTACGAGCGAGATGTTGCACGCTAGCTGTTCCGAGGAAGCGGCTACCCTACGATAAGCGCATGATCAAATCTGCCCCAGGTAACTGGTTCATGCAACCCCGCTCGACATGAGAATGATCGCAGAGGGAATGAATGGCTCTATGGTTAATAACGACTCCTTTGCTGCAGCATCACCCCAAGCCCCACAAGAACCTGCCTCAACCTAGCGTTAACATCTCCCAGAGCCCCACCGTCCGTGCAACGGCTGCAGAAACTGATGAGAGCTGCAGAACAGGATGCCTTTTGTCCCTGGAATGGTTAAGGCCAAAGCATACCAAAACAGACACAGAGGAGAACGACTGCCTGGCAAAAATATAACCAGCGACGCGTCTTTTTGTCCTACATCGGCGGCAGCAGTTAGCAAACACATGGGGATGGAGGAAACCGAGGCACATTTGGGCTTTGCACAACACTTCCAGAAAGGTTCATAAGCAAGGGCTTAAAAAATAGGTGGTGAGCTTCCAAAGAAAAAGCCGATGTAGGGATCTCGAGCCAGGTCGCCCAAGAGACATGAACCGGACGGATAAATACTCTTAGTGGTCAAACTGGGAAAAGGAACAGCACAACCAGGACCAGGCCCTGAGAGCAAAATGAGAGGAAAATGTCTGTATACATTGAGCCATATAAACATCTACAAGAGTTGCTACCCATGCTGCTTTAGCAACCTTGATGTTTTGCAACCAGACGGAGCAAGAAATAAAATGCCAGTTCAAAGGATATGCTCTGAGATAAGAGGTACAAGGTTTGGTTCACCTCGTGAAACACGGTGCCTATTCTCAGCTTTATAAGTAAACGTCTGAGCCAAAAAAACTCTTTCCCTAATTTTACCAGGATAGGGGGGGATTATTAAAAACGCTTAAATTAAAAAACTTCACCACTAACTACAGTGATGTGCACACAGCTTCGGGAAGGGTCCAACAAAACCTTTTGTATCACAGAGAGAAAGGAAAGCGATCACATCAACAGGAGATACACTACAGCTTTAAAAGACTTGAAAGGAAAATAATTTTTGATGATTGGGGTGGGAGATGGCTGTGATAAATTGCACCAGTTGACAAAATCCCCTTGCCAGAGATCATTTAGAAGCTAGAAACACATAAATGGTTTAGTTAAACAAAGTTTTACGGCTGGCCCTTGGGTTTAGTTCTTCCCCTGGCATTTACTGTTGTGAATTTGCAAAAGCATCGGAGCTCAGAGAAACGCAGCAGTCTGCCCCAAAATCCCTCCCGGATTGGAGGACTAACTACTAGGCACAGGCACACCAGTATAATCCTGCACCCGCCACGAAAGGCGAAGAGAGAAGAAAAGCATTTGGCACGCGTTAACCGAGTTATAGGATCTAGAATAAATACTACCGCAAAGAACTGAATCAAAGCCTTGCCCTCTGTTCCTGGCTGTCAACGGCCTCTGCTCATCCCCGCTGCGATGCCTAGCTGGGAAAAAACTCTTTTAAAAGCGGTACTGGCACAATGCTACAGTTTTCAAACTCCCTTCAGAGTTCATTGGCGTCTCGGCAAAGAGACTGTCCTCGGAGGCAGCTCAGTTCCCCTGCAAATATCTGTGCCGGTCAGTGCTATAAAGATCTTGGGAGCGTTCGAAAATCCGGAAGAAAAGAAAAAGCAGCTATCGGGAATGCATCCCAAACAGAAATACATCTGTTGACTGCACATCTGAGTTTCATTTAATCCAAAGTACTGCTCCGTCACCTCTCCTCTGCCTGAACCCCCCTGCTGCCGCTGGCCTGACATTCCCCCTGCGCGCTTCCCGGAGGAGAGACGGTCTTTGTACATCAGGTAATTCCCAACCATGCAGCAGCAGGGCAAACTCTTCCACGCTACGCTCAAAGCAAAGATGACAACTTGCACAGCGGCAGAGGTCGAAGGGGAAATTCCGGAGACAAAACAACTCCTGTTCAACGCCAGATACAGAGGGAAGCGTCGGGAGCAATGCAAACGCCAGACTTTGCCCCCCGCGAGCCCTCTGGTTTGCTCCTGTGCTGCGAAGCCATCGGGGTCTGCTGCTGCCAGCGCACGATGTGCTCCAGCTCACCCTATACGGCATTAATGCAGAACAGCGGGGATAATTAATTTATGTTAAAAATACCAGGACTGCATTGGCACATTCAGCCTTTCCCCTAGGAAGAGGAGGGAAGAAAGAGCAACTGCTGCTTGACAGATGTTAGTCATATGCTTAAATGCACTTCTGGAAGGCGCTCGGATATACGTGCCAAGTGATTATAGAGCTGTGTGAGAACCTGCATGGAACAGGAGGAACTTCTCTCTAGTTATACCTACACAAAACTGTCAGCTCTCCTCGCAATAAAAATGTTACTAAGGAAAATCCAATTAACTTGCCGCGCAGCTGAAGCTTCTGGGAGTTGGAAAAAAACAAAAAAAACAGGGCTCTTCAGGCAGTTATCTGGCACGGCTGGGTGGGCACTGCTCGCAGCGCGGTCAGGAAGCCGACGGCGACACAACCGCATGACGACAAGGTAGCTGAAAGGCTTTCTGAGCGGCGTCACGTGTAGCCTTGGAAATCAACAGAGGGGCTTAAAACTTATCTGGAGGAAGGAGGGACGTCCCCGTGGAAGACGGAGTCACTCGGGACTGAATGCCGATGCTGAGTGTCTTGCTCACTTGGGGATTTTTTTTTTCCAGGTCCCGATAACGACCTGATGCTCTGACTCTGTTCAAAGCAGAATGAGCTCTTCCTCTATGGAGCGTTTTACTGCTGGAAAGAGAATGAAAAACTGACATTCAAGTGCTGGCCGGTTTTGCTTTGAGATCCCAATTTGTCAGAGGTGAGTAACAGCAATGCCGGAATAACACTGCAGAAAATCAGAAAGCCCACAGATGTCAGAGGAGGGAAAGACGGAGCGCAAGCACGAACGACGACGGTAGGAGAGGCAACGGGAGAGGCAGAAGGAGCAGAGAGGAAGGCCAATTCCGACAAAAACTTAGTTAAAGCTAGCAAAGTTCATGTAAATATTTTGGTGACTATTCACATTATTGCACGACAAAAATACACTTTTCTGTAACAATCCTTGGAGATTCGGGAACACGAGGGAAAGCCTGTATTTCCAAACAAATTGGCACAGGGAGCTTACATTGTCACGAACTGCATTCTTTACGTTTGGTTTTAAACACTTATCTTGTCAGTGCTAGAGTTACTGCTTCTATCGTGAAGATGGGGAGAGCGTCATTATATTTAGTATTTAGAAGAATATTTAATATTTAGGAGAATGCCTGTTGATGGGCTATTTTTTCTATGTCTGATTCAGGAATAAGCAGAGGCATGAATGATAGATGGTGTTCTGCCGCTCCGTCACATACAGAAAAGACTTCTGTTGCAAAGCTTTGTGGAAAATGTGCGCTCTGGTATTTTAATAATCTGGATTTTCCAAAGAAGGGCAAGAACCACAGTACCGGCAGGGAGTGAGAAACGACTGCCTTGGTAGCGGCTCTACCAAAGAAGAGCTGGGAGGACGCAGAGTTACAAACTGGTCTGGAGGCAGCAAGTCTGCTGTTGCAAAAAGCCAGCGTACTGGGTGTACAAAACCTTGTATCGTTTGCAGTCTTTCCACTTGAAGCTGGTAAGATCGCAATGAAAACACCTCTCCCAGTTTTGGATTCTGTAATTCTGGATTCAAGAAAAAGACGGACTCATCAGAAAGCAACAAGAACATGATGCGGGCTAAAAATTACCCTTGGTGGAAGGCTTTGTATTTGCTTAGAAAAGGGTGCAGAAGAGACCTGACAACTCTCTCTAATGATATTAAAGAGCTGCAGCAAGGAAGGGAACAAACTGTTTCCATAACTCTTCTCGAGAGCATGGCCTGTAAGACAAAAAGCGATAGAATTAGATGGAAGCAAGGGACACACGGGCTGGACAGCAGGAAAAGTATCGGAGAGCGAACCACTCAAACAGCTTGGGGAGGGAGGCTGGGAATACCATCACTGGAGATTTAAAAGAGCAGATGTTTTCCAGGTTGTTCAACTTGGGAAAAATATAGATGTTTTTTGCTGTGTGGAGCCTGAAACGTACCGTTAGAGGCACCCTCGTACTTGCAAATTTAAATTTGGGGTCAGGTAGGTTATTCCTTTGTAACTTTCTGCAGACTACTGAGCACCAGCCCAGCTGAAAACCGGTGTGAGGAACGGGTCGGGTTTAGCTAGTCCCACCTCTGAACGGGGAACCACGTCTGATGTTCTCCTACTGTAACACATCTTAGACCACGTCCTCCTCGCCTTTAGACTCCTTTGGTCTTTCCTCCTTCTTGGAAGGGAAGTTGGAGGTGGAGGAGTTCTTGCAAGGCTCCATTCAGGACTGAAAACCCAAATCTATTGAACAACCCGGTGTTATTGAACAGTACGCCGATATAGCTTCATACGAAAGAGTGGAGGAAATAGCAAAGTTGGAAAATCGAGCAATTGAAGGTCAGAAAGTGCCAGAGCTAAGGATTATCTGAGTAACCTTAATTCCGACTGCTTTGGACATATGCGTAGAGAGCTTAATTACGCAATCTCTTACAACTTTCCCTCCTCCTCTAGCATATAGGTTTCTTTTTCAGTCATCGTTCTGTAGGCAATCCAAGCCTTACCTACGCACACCTTCTAAGTACTGCATACGTATCTACACAGCACATTTCACACCGAATTTCTTCTTGTTTTGCTTTCAGAGATCGTCAGTATTGATCGGCATCAGATCACCACAAAAACCCTAATGCCAAAGGAACTCGTCTTTATCACACCCCTTTTGAGGTAGGGAGGTATCATTCACCCCGTTTTATCGGTGGGGAACATAGGCACAGGCAGAATAAAGCCAAAGTGATCCAGTCTCCATCATCAGGAGGCCCAGCTGGAGATACCGACAGCTTTTCCAGAGTCCTCCCAGTTATTACAGCACTTCACTCATTCAAAGCACAGCTTTCAGCAGCTGTTAACACCGACCGCTTCTGTACGTCAGACCTCAGGGTACCAGTGCCGGTGCCCAGGAAAACAAAGGCGATACAAGCGGTGATCATCTGCAAAGAGTCTTGTTAAAAACGACACAAACCCCTTTGCACAGACA
The DNA here is from genome assembly GCF_047370975.1 of Nipponia nippon. Taxonomy (NCBI): domain Eukaryota; kingdom Metazoa; phylum Chordata; class Aves; order Pelecaniformes; family Threskiornithidae; genus Nipponia; species Nipponia nippon. The sequence continues at coordinate 80,985,641 of NW_028262380.1, read as the reverse complement.
GGCACGGAGTTTGTTTCTTGAAAGCCACTTTCTTTCCCTCTGATCCCCTGCAGCCTTCAACACCTTTTTTCTGCAATGGAAAAGGGCAGCTGCCCCATCGATAACATAACCCTCCGTCACACAGCCCCGGCCAGTTCCCGGAGCAGGGGGCAGAGCAGCGTGCGGAGCAAGGCTCCGGTGAAAAGCACACGTGAGCATCCATAAATTGCGATGGCGTGAGCAAACCTTACAGGCCACCAACTCTTGCATGCTCCCCTAAGCTTCTGCAGGTATTCCTGGGCAAGCCTCCCAGCACAGTAAGAGCCAAGCTGCTTGAGCCTTAAAAAGCAAGCTGCAAAAGCGATAACTCCATCCGTCGGACCCGCTTGGCCCCGATGGGTTTCTCAGCAAGACCCGACACTTGCAGAGCGAGTTACTGCCGGACAGATGTGCCCCAAAGGGGAAGGAGACCCAGCTAAAGAGACCCACCCCGGTCCTCGAGAGGAGCGTTAGGATGCCTCTCTGCCTCCTTCCCCGGCCCCGCGGGACCCCAGCGCCGACGGTGCCACCGCCTATTCCTCCTACCGCAGATAAAACCACCGTCATGCTCTGCGATTCCCTGGAGCACGAATCTTGTCCTCGCTTCCCTCCGCCCCCTCCTGCCTTTTCGTTCCTCTGCCTCAGTGGGAAGCGCTTATCTCTGCTCTTACTCCCCCTCTCCCTCCGCATCGTGCCAACAGCGCGCTCAGAACAACCACCAGATGGGAATACTTGTAAGAGCCTGAGGTTAACCCGTGTCTTTTATCCCACGTACTCGCCGCTGTTTTGAAATGCAGATTCTATTGCACGCGATTCGTAGTGTAAAGATTTAATGTTAGTAGTAGAGTACGTTGATATTGCTTGTGAAATCTATCTCCCTGCTCGTATTGCACGTTGAACATCTCTGATACAGAAAACAGAAAAGACGACAGCTAACATTTTAACATCTTAAAAGGGAAGGACCTATTGGAAACAGGAAAAAAATTACTATTTTTAATATGTATATGCATATATATATTTAATATTCCTCTTTCCCTTCTCCCCATGTCAATTTGCGTGTCACACATATAAATTCACAGATGTTCTATCAGCACTGTGCTTAGCGGGGCTGGGCAGAGAGCCTTACCTTTAGCTGTCTTCCAGCAACCGACACGAAGGGCGATCTTTTCCTCCAATTAATCTCTGCGAGGCAAATGATCAAGGCGAAGAAACAGCAGGACGCAAACTTCTGCCTTTGGGATGGATTTCCCCCACCGTGGTTAAGAAACCCATCTGACCGGCTTCGTTTCCAGCCAAGAACTCCAAGGCAGGAGCCGTTGTCCTTCCCTGTTGAATACTAGTACGTAGGATGGGTCTGAAACACCTAAAAGACGGAGTATGTCTTTTTTTTATTCATGGCAGCTACTCTGTGCAAGGCTAGCAATTTCCATGTGCCACTCCAAGCGTTTCGAGGTAGCCTGTCAATTAGGAAGATGAATTAGCAAATCGTTAATGATGGTTTTATTGGGGTGGCGGCCAGGCACCTCAAGGCTAGGCCAGTACCCCTGGACACAGTACAAACACAAAACACGTCCAACAAGGATGAAGAGGCCAGAAGGTACATCCAGCGTACACCTTTCTAGACGTTAACGTACCTAAGAGAGCCCCGAGGCCGCAGGTTCACATTTCACGTGATGCCTCGGCATGTGGAAGGAACAATCTAATTACATCCATCACAGAAACGCCAAAACGACGTCCGGCTTCTAAAACCTCAATTTATACTTTGACATTTCTGAAAAAGCAATTTTTAATCCATGTCATCTATCAGAAGTTCCTGATATTTTATTTTACCTCACTGCTTTACAATACTGTTGCCCTTATGGAGGTACAAGTGGGCGTGACAAAACATTAGGAAGAAAAATCAATGTCAGCCCATGAAAGCTTCTGCAGATTTTGGAAAATCAAGAGTGGCAAAAGAACTGGCTTTAGCTTTTCCCAAAACACCCGAGTCCAGAAGCACCTTGACCCCCTGGCTGGGGCTTTTTTCCTGTGATCATGACAGAATTCAGCCATTTTCAGGCAAGACCGGATCACCCCTAAACGTCCGCAGCCGTGATTTCGCAGCGACGACGGGCTAAGCGATACCGAGCTGCTAGCGTGTAGGACACGGAGGGGGACCAAGACCCTTCACACGAACCACAGGTTTCACTTCTACAGAGAAGAAAAAAGCCCAACGGGTGCATCTTTTTTCTCCAGATGCTCAAATTTCCTTGTTTTTCCATCTACGTAATGAAATTTTAATGACTCCAGATGAAAGTGAAAGGACGGGGGGCGGTCAACAGAAGACACCACCACACTAGCATTAATAATGTAAAGATGATAAACCCACCGCCCCACGGAGAGGATGGCCTACAGCCGGGAAACAACTTGTATATATGGCATCATCCGCGTGTACGAGGAAGATGGCTTAAACCTGCTGCCACCTCAAGCCACCACCAACACGCCAAACCAAGGGGACAAGGTCGATGGTCCCAGCCTGCTGGGCGCCTGCCGCGACGTATCACGCTCTCCCGGTCCTTTGGGAAATCTCGGGATATGCCGGATAAGCTTTGCTCCCCAATGGCAGCGTTCCCGCCGGCGGGATCAACGCCGGAGGGACGATTTGTTTTGGCAAAGGCTGTGGGGCAACAGCCTCGCTCGGGTTTATGCAAGTAGGTTATGATACGTTAAGCGTAGCCTTTATTTCCACACTTACGTGGATAAACTCTTTCTTTCAATTACAACCTTTACGTGAAAGGAACGGAGGGGTAGGAAGGGAAAGGTGAATTTTAGACATCACAACACATTAAGTAGTTAAAAATAAAGGGCATTTTAATTTTGGAGGAAGCAGCATAGAAAATTAAACGTATACTTTTCTTTAAGAACTATTTTAGAAATTGTATATATATACTGTATGTAGAGCAAAAGTAGGAATGCCATGGAACTAAAACTGCTTATTAATTAATTTTCGACCTGGTGCAAAATCTGCCCAATAAAAATACACAGTAATAAACCTTTTTCTGCTAGAACAGTTACTACGCTTGGATAAAAGGGCTGCAAGTCAAGCGAGCAGTAGGCTTCCTAACCACTACCAATTCCCTTCCCTGTAAGTTTAGGTCACTTCAATAGGCCATAGGGAAAAAAAAATGATGCGATCATTAGATTACGACATTTTTAGCAGAACAAAAGTGTGCTGACACTGATTTTGGTAATTGCTTGCTTTTTTTTTTGTATAAAGGATGGGTTTTTAATACTTCTACTTGGGATTTTATGAGCACGGTAGTACAGATTTGCAGAGCCAGGGGTTGTAAAATGGCATTGAAACACAATGTGGCCAGCAGTACCTGCAGCCGCCTCTTCCTTATAGCTCTCACCTCACCTCAGCACCGCCTCCAAGGAAGAGTTTTGCTTTCTTTTGACTACATTTCCCCTTGCAGCCTTGCCGAAAACCTAAGAGATGAGAGCGCTGAAAAGCAGAAATCTTGCAAGGGCCGTGACAAACGGCACGCAACCAGCTCTCGGTGAAGTAACGCGTTTATCCAGACCGGTAGTAGGAGAGAACCTCTTTAGACTGTGTACTTCAGATAAATAAGATTATTTCGCTACGAGCTACTACAGGCTACGATATACTCCCATAAATATATTAATGCCTATATGCGAATATGAATTTGTATATATCGGATAAGAATAAGATAAGAAACACTTATGACGACGAGTAGATTACCAATAACCGCTGCAGCTTCTTGCTGGGTAAAGTCCGTCATCCAGACTTGATGCGACGAACCCGCGACGGCGGGTTTTGCCATCCCCTCTGGAGCGCCCGGCGGGTCACCCTCACCACATCAGTGCAAAACGCTTCCCGATCCTTCATTTGCACACCCCTGCCTCCGTACTTTACCGGGAAAGCCGGCTCGATGGGCTGGACTCAACACAACACCCCTCCGGCTGCAAGGCAGACCCTCCACCCAGGATAAGCTTTTTAGGGATCGCCCCAGCTTCTGCGCCAGCAGCGGGGAAAGCCAAGTACGAGGCAGCTGCTGGACTCGGCTTTGTCAAGACTATATGTGAAAAGCTTGGTTTTAAGCCTCGGCAGCAACGTCGAGGGCCGGATTTGCAGAAGGGGCGAGGAGCCACGGCGACGGCGGAGCTGAGGATGCTCAGCAGCTCTGCAAATCGCAACTTAAAAAAAAAACAAACAAAAAACCATCCTACTCTCGGTGGTTTGAGAGGATCCTCAATATAGCGCCTGTCCTCTAACATACGAGCGGAGCTGGACCAAGCAAGTACGATAGGTCTCTAACAGACACGTGCATGAAGGAGACGGCTTCTTTCAGCATTAGACTACATTACCAAAGCATTCCCCTTACCAGAGCGGGAGCAGAAACGTGCTCCTAGTATTATTTACACAATATAAAGTGCATTACAATTTAATTATTGAACTGACAGACTTTCTGCCGGGACCATACAATTTTGAAACAGAGGTGAGGGCTCGAATAGGAAATTCTCTCATGAGAAAAAGAGGTTCAGACTGGTGCTCTTCACCCTGTCCTCCTAAGGATTGTTTTTGGCCGTTCTTTCTAGTGCAAATAAGCTTGTGTTTTCTCAAGTTTAAGGGACGTGGCAGTTTCAGGGCATCAGGAACGAACATTTAAAACGCATTAGGGATTCGGCGCTCCCGAGCATCTCGATGGGCCCTTCCGCACGCGAGCAGCCCGCGTTATCGCCGCACTCGGAAGCCGAAGACGCGCTGCCGAAAATAACAAGGAACCCGTTTCCAAGCTCACCGTTCAAGTCTTGCATTGCTACATTTCGAGCGAGTCTGTACTACCCTCCAACGACAAGATCGGCAAGCATCGGTGCTTTCCATTGCAGTGGAAACCCGTGGCTAGTGGTTTTCCCATGGGCGATCGGCTATGAACGTGAAGATCCCGATCCAGTTTCGGACACTAAGGTGCATCGCGTGCCGGGGGAGTAAATGCATTCGTGGATCCTACGGGATACCGGCATGCCAGAACCGAGCCCGACCCGGTAGCCAGCAGACGCTAAATTCCTGGGTGATATTTACAATAAACTAATGCTATCGGAAGGCCAATTCATTAACAAAAGATAAAGTTTTTTTCTAAAAAATGGGCAGCAATAAGGAAAGCCATTTCACATCTCTTTTTCTTTTAAAACGGTGAAGAAAATATCCCTTTCCAATCGCTTTTCTCGTCGCAAGTATTTTCCTCACCAACGCTACAGGAACACCGGGAAGGCATGATCACTTACAACACATGCGGTCACTCGGGCAAATTCCAACGTAGGAGCTTTTACAATCCCTTGAGGCAAAGGTAGGCTGGGACGGGGAGATGTCAAACTCGTAGGGGAGGAATGCCACGGAGAAATGGGAAGGAGAGAGTAAAAAGTTTGTACATTCATAGCTCCGGTTTGTTGGAATATCAGTTAATTTTTTACTCCAGGCACTGTGACGTACAGCAGCAGTCAGCGATACGCTAACGTACGCATCAAGGACTCATTCACTAAATTCTGTTTTCACATCAGTAATAGGATGTAGAGTTATTTTAATGTTGGTTTTGTTTTGTTTTGTTTTTTTTTAATTGACCTGTTAAAACCATTGGGACCAAAGCCCTAAGAGCGATGATGAACCAGTACCCCGTTTAACCCCCGGCTGATTCATCACGGTCCACTAGCTGTTCAAGTGGTGGAGCAAGAACATCTCTCCCAGAGCTGAAAAAGTACCTGAAAGAGCAATCTACGCAGAAATGGATGGGAATTTTGGACACTAAGCCAAAGGCTTAGTTGCTGTAACTGCTGTGCGCGGTTTTACCTAAAGGGGGAATCACCTAAAACAGTGAAATTAACTTTCTTACTTCTTGTCACAACCGTAACATTTTCCTAAAGGTTCTTTGGTGACTTTGGTGCAAGCTTTTATTTTTTTTTCTTTTTTCTTTTTTTTTTTTTTTTTTAACGTTAAAACAGATCGACTAGTTTTAGTACTCAAACTAAAGTCCAGATTATCCTCTCGGTTCCCACCCCTGCCTTCCCAACTTTTCTCATTATGGTTAATGACGTTGACAGGTAATAGCATTCGGATTGAGCGTGGCCGTGCAGCGTGCAGGTGGGTCCAGACTAAGAGCTACAAACGGTCTGCTTGGTGATAAATAGGTTTCTCAACAGATTAAAAAAACCCCAAACATGTAATGGTTGCATGGAAAAATAGCTGATCCACGTGCACGCTAGGCCACTCTGTAAAAAAACGATTCAAACGATTATAAATATCTGATTAGACACAGTAATGCCTGCTTCAAAAAAATCTTAAAGGTGGGCAACACATTATTGAAAGTACCTGGAGCTCAATCAAATTCCCGCTGGTTTCAGAGGGGAAAGAGCTGGTCGTCCAAAGGCTGGAAAAGCCCCTTACATTATAAGTATTTATGTTTTAAGAAATGACAATTTCCAAAATCTTTCGTCAACCTCCTACACAGGTAATTGTACACATTTTCCCTCCAGGCCGAGAGTTTATATCGTGAGATGTAAAATTGACGTTAGAGAGACTTTAGCGGGACGACATCGAAACCTGGTGGCGGGCGATCAGGAATCGAATGGCGTGACGCCAGCCCCAGCTCTGAGCGGGCGGGAAGGGGGTGATGGCAGGGCACGGATACTATCTCCTAACAACACCACCTGTAAAATCAACACGACAGAAAACCCGACACGGCGTTAACCACGGCTTCCGAAACGCGCTACGGGTAAGTATGAGAAAGATGCCTTTTTATACGAATCCAATGGTGCACCAAACCCCCCAAAGGTCTTTCTCGCAGCGGGAGGAGAAAAACGCCCGGGTGTTTTCCTCGCACGGGTAACATCACGACCACTTTAATCTCACGTTCGGGAGAGAAGCCGGAAGCCTCGGTCACCGAATACGGTCCCTCCGTCTCCGAATACCCGCTTCGCAGCTGCCTGTTGGAACCCATAACACCCCTAATACAAAAATACCTTTCGGACAAATGAATTAAAAATAAAGAAAATCGCCAGCCTCGCACGGGCAGAACACGTAGATGAGGAGTGGGTTATTATTCGTTGCCATTAATTCAGAAGGCTTAGCACTCGAGTAGAGCTTCACTATCCTGGGATACTCGGGTTATTCGGTCAGCACAAAACTACGAAATGAGTAACAGATTTTCCGCTCTTCACCGGCACGTTCTAAAGGTCTGACCAGTTATCGAGGTTTTACCCACACAGAATATCGTTTCAAACTCAATAGCCAGCAGATGCCAATTTTAAAACCTCTACCTCTCCTCACACACATACCAGCAATTTACACGAAGTCGATTTTGGTCGTGAATGCCCTACGGCTACGCTGCTCAGCCTTTTGACCGAGTACAGGCAGAATTGAGTCCTGGAAAACCCGTCATAAGCAGAAACCGATACATTTCAGCATAAGGTTTGTTTGGTTTTTTTTTTCGTATCACGTTGAAGTGCAAGACAAGCCTTATCTAGACTATTTAAAGGTCAGAGCGCCGGATTTTTTTTGTGCTGATACGCGTACTTCCATAGTCTTCAACACTCGAAGCAGCTGACTCATACGGACTCGGGTGGTTGGTACTTTCATAAGACATACAGAGATGTTTTGGGCATAATTGAACGTGATAACCAGACTCCTATAAACATTACGGACTGGAGTTAGCAAGAACTACCGGAAAAGGAGTTTACAAAAGAATGGGGCGACTTGAAATTACTATAGGTCAGTCCCTCTCACCAATTTCCGCTTGTTTTGTTTATTTTGCCAGACGGCCAGTCCAATGCACTCTATTCGAGACCCTCTTGCTCTTCACCACTGTCCCCTCTGGCATCCATTCTCTTTTCTTTATGGCTGTTGTAAATTCTCCTCATCTCTTCTTCGTACTTGATAAAATTTTCCCCAAACCGTGTCCACGCTTTGTATGGAACCGTGATGGTGTTACGGTAGGGCGGCCTCACCTCACTTACCTTCAGGAAAATGCCGTACCTGTTGGATCCCACGTCGAAGTAGAAGCGCTTGTTGTCCACTCGGAAGGAGGTGCCCTCGGGGAGCTCCGGGGGCTCATCGCCTCCCCCCTGGCGATCCTCTATGTCCCCCTCGCCGTATTCTTCGATCAGCTGGACCAAAGCATCCCTGAACTCAATCATCCCTTGTGCTGGAAGGACGATCGTCTGCTCCTGTCCCAAGCTGTGGCCAAAATAACCCATCACGCCGGGTCCCCTACTCATGGTTTGTCTAATCCGCAAGAAGCGCCCTCGTTGATTCTCCTTCAGGTCCAGGTAATACTTTCTGTTGTCCCTCTCGATGTACTCTGTTTTGAGGACGCTGTGAGGGTGCTCTTCGGAGCCGACAGACACCGGAGGCGAAGGCGGCGGGTGCTGCTGTCGCCGCCGGGGATGCTGCTCTTTGCCATTGCTGTGCTCGAGCCGGTGACCGTGGCCGCCTTTCAGGCCCAGGTGGGCGTAGTGCTCGATGAAGTCCCCCAGGCAGTCCTTCAGCTCGGCGGCCACGGACAAGGAGAGGGTCAGCTTGCTTTTCCTGATATTGTCCTGCCTGCCTCTTCCTATCCAGACCTCGGCGATCTTCAGGAAGCGGCCTCGGGAGCTCTGTTTCACATCCAGATAAAATCGCTTTTTCTGGATGTCCACCCTCTTGGAGGCCAGCTCCTGGATCTCCATGCAGCCCCCCTGGGAGGAGGCCGGGTAATGGTACTGCTGCTGGGACTGGGAATAAATGCTCCTGTGCAGGCCAGAGCCTCCCAGGTTCCTTCCTCCTCCTCCTCCTCTCCCTCTTTCCATCTTTACCAATCAGCTGGAAATAATACATAACAGAGACACAGATGACAACATCAGCATCAGGGGCCTGCTCGGCTTCTCGGCAGCATCTCTGTTCGGCGCTGCTCTCCCTACAAAGACGCCTGCATCCCTCTCCGCTGCCACGGCACGCAGCATCGCAGCAAAAGGATCCCGGGTGCTCTTCCCCTCCCCTGCTCCGGCTCCCGCCGGCCGGCCGACGTCCTCCCAGACAAGGAAGCCTTCCTTCCAGCGGCACGCCGGCCCCGCTGCCCTCGCCGCCTGGCCCCCGCCGCCCCGGCAGCCCTCCCTGCCCTGCAGACCTCCCCATGCCCCCCTGGCCCAAGCATGGCAGCCTGCCCCCAGCCCCCAGCCCCCAACCCCGTCCCTCCGGCACGGCAGACCCCTCCAGCTGCCCCAGCGTCCGACCCCCTGCAGCGGGGTGCCCAGCACCCCAACCCACCCCCCCGGGGCTCCCGCTTCCCCTCTGCAAAGTCCTCCCCCATCACCCGCCTCTGCCCTTCCTCCCCAGGGCACTGGGGGGGCACTAGGGGGGCACCGGGGTCTTCCCCAGCACTGGCCCTCCCAGTGCTGCCCCCCCAGTACCCCCAGAGTCCCCGTCTTGCCCTCCCAGTGCCCCCCCATCTCCTGCCCCACTGCCCCCAGAGCTTCAGCTCCTTCCCCCCAGTATTGCCCCATTGCCCCCCAGTGCCCTCAGTACTGCGCTCCTTCCCCCCACTGCCCTCCAGTACTGCCCTCCTGACCCCCACTGCCCCCCAGTGCCCCCAATACTGCCCTACTGTCCCAGTACTGCTCCCCAGTGCCCCCCATCACCACATCTCCTGCTCCAGTGCCCCCAGAGCTTCACCTCCTGTCCCCCCAGTGCCCCAGTACTGCCTCCCCGTGCTCCCAGTACTGCTTCTCAGTGCCCCCACTGCTCCCAGTACTGCTCCTCAGTGGCCCCAGGACTGCACTCCTGCCCCCCCCATTGCCCCAGCACTGCTCCCCCGTGCCCCCCATCACTGCATCTCCTGGCCCGGTGCCCCCAGAGCTTCACCTCCTGCCCCCCCAGTGCCCCAGTACTGCCTTCCCCTGCTCCCAGTACTGCTCCTCAGTGCCCCCAGTACTGCACTCTTGCCCCCCGCCATTGCTCCAGCACTGCTCCCCAGTGCCCCCCCACCACAGCATCTCCTGCCCCAGTGCCCTCAGAGCTTCACCTCCGGCCCCCCCGGTGCCCCCAGTACTGCATTCCTGCCCCCCAGTACTGCACTCCTGCCCCACCACTGCCCCCCATTGCCCCAGCACTGCTCCCCAGTGCCCCCCATCACTGCATCTCCTGCCCCGGTGCCCCCAGAGCTTCATCTCCTGCCCCCCAGTGCCCCGATACTCCCTCCCAGTGCTCCCCAGTACTGCCCCCCTACCCCCCCAGTGCCCCAGCACTGCTCCCCAGTGCCCCCCATCACCGCATCTCCTGCCCCAGTGCCCCCAGACCTTTACTTCCTGCCCGCCCAGCGCCCCGATATTCCCTCCCAGTGCTTCCAGTACTGCCTCGCAGTGCCCCCACTACCCTCCTATTTCCCCCCAGTCCCCCCCAGCACCCCATCTCCCGCCCCATCGCTGCCCCCCTCTTGCCCCGCCGCTCCCCCCAGCACTGCCCCCGGCCCGGTCACTCACCCCACAGCGCCCATCGCCGCCGTTGCCCTTCAGCCGCCGCCGCCGCCGTCGCCGTCGCCGCCACCGCCCGCAGCCGGCGGCCCCGCCGCCCCCCGCCGCGCAGAGCCACGGGCTGGCGCACCCCCGCCGCCCGCCCCGCCCCGCCCCGCCCCGCCGGCCCGGCCCGGCCCCGCCCGGCCGAGGACGGCGACGGCGGCGGCGGCGGCGGCGGCGGCGGCAGCGCGGTGGGCGCCGCCGTCTCGCCGGAGGGTGCGCGGCCCTCCCGGCCCCGGGACTACAATTCCCACAGTGCCCCGCGGCCGCCGGGCCGCCGCCCCAAGCGCGCATGCGCGTTACCTCGGGTAACCTCCCGCCGCCGCCGCTCGGGGAGACCGGGGGGGCTGCCTCGGTGACGTGTTAAGAGCGCAACGCGCCGTGACGTTACATGCATGAGCCTCCGGCGGGGCGGAGATTCGCGCTCGGTGAGCGGTGGCGCCGGGCCCGTACCGGAGCGGGAGGCCGTGAGGGGCGGCTGGGGTGTCTCCGGAGCACGGTGGTGCCCGGCAGGAGGCGGCGTCCTGCTGCGGGCACCGCCGGGCCTTTGAGGGGGGCGGGAAGGGGGCGCGACGGGGCCTTCTCACCCTGCGGTACCGGGAGGCGGGGGGGGCGGCGGCGGCGGCGGCGGCCTGCCGGGGTGAGGCTGCAGCCCTGAGGGTGTTCCCGCTGCGGGGGTGGGCTCGGGGTGCCGGCCCGGGGCGGGGAGGCTGCGGGTTTTCCCGTCAAGAAATAAAACGTCTTGTTCCCTCTGTGAAGGCTTTGCTGCGGCTCCGCGTCTGCTACCGGCGGTCCCTACCGGTGCTGGCTGCGAGCTGGTCTCGTCGCCCTGGGTTGGCAGCTGCCCGTGCGACGCTCGGCGCCGACGAGGTCAGGTTTTGGGTTTAAGGCTGGGGAGGTGGAGGGCGCCTCGGTGAGCAGCGCTTGCTCCTCTGGCGCGGTTACCCAAGGCGCTCTTCAACTTTGAGCTGGTTTTTTGGGAACTGTGTTGCTAGAGCTGGGGGGTGAGTGCTGCAGGCGGTCCTTTCTCTGTTAGTTTCTAGCTTTTTCTGCTGCTTTTTCCCATTTCTGGCAATTGCAGCTCCCTGGGACAGAGTGGCTGTAATTGAGGCATCTTGCTAGTGGCTATTTCATGACTGTTCCAGTAATAAAATACTTTTTGAACTTGTCTTTGAGGTGGTAGTTGGTTATGTTACCCCAGAAGTGAACAGGTAACCAAGGGAAAACAACCTGCCTGGCCTAGGCAATCAGTTAAAAAATCAAAAGGTGTTTTTGAGTACTGAAGAACTGAAACAGCACAATTGGCCTAGGATTTGCCCTTCTTGTTGTTGAGGAAGTGCAGCTGGAAAGTGTATTCTTACTAAGACAGCAGGGGCCTGATTTTGTTGTGAAAGCATACTGAGCACCTGCGGGCTAGTGGGAAGAAGCAGGATGAGAAATTTCTTCTTTGTGAACTGCTTTGCTCCATCTCTGGGACGATTTCTAAATCGCACTAGAAGCAGTCCAGGGAGAAGCTGGAATAGCTCTAATCCAGTCGTCGTTTGCTCATAACTAGGAAATCCTGCTCCACTTCCCTGAAAGAAAACCGCAGTTGTCAGGGCTGAAAATCTGCTGTTTCAGACAGCGTGTCTTCCTCATTTAAATCTATTTTAACTTCTCTGTGGGGTTCTTTCCTGTTCCAGGGGATGCGCCCTGCTTCCTGATGCCCTGGGAATAGGCTGCCTCTGCTTGGTGAGCTCATTTTGTTTGAATTCGGGGCTGGCAAATTCATAAGTAACCTCAGCCATCATCTAGTCGGCACCAGAGAGTGTAGTGGCCTGTGCCTCGTTTGGCTGTAACTTGCCCTAGAAATTCTGCGTGGGTTTTTCTTGGTTGTGGGCTCATAGCCCTGAGGTCCTGTGCAGGAAATGCAGGCCTCGGGGCAATGTTTGTGTGAGTCCGATAATGCTTGTTTTGGATTTGGTTTTTGCTGACTTTATTTGTTAGCAAATGCAGCTGACTGCTTTTAAGCTAGGTGGCTGGTGCCTTTGCTGTTATCTAAAACACCAGATAAATTTGTCTAATTAACGAGGGCTGTGTTGCCCAGAGATGGCAGTAGGTGTACTCTTCTGTTCTGAGTCACTATCTCTGTAAAAGGAGACTGAACTTTCTTTCCCAGAAGGACTTCAAGAGTTTTTCCTGTTGTTTTTTCTTGTTTTTCTTACTGATGAGCACAAGAATATAATGCCTGAAGCACCGTTTAATTTGGGCAGCTCTGAAAACGTCCTTTCTTATGCACAAAGCATTTCAAGTTTAAGGTAGTGATCTTCCATAACCTTGTTCTGGCCTGATGATAATAACAGCCTCTCCCTATGCAAACTATTGACTGTTCTATTTTTTTGTTCTTTTTTTATGTAAAAGTAACAGAAATGTGGAAAAAATGAATGAAATGGATGTGCTAACTAGTAGTCAGCAGAATAAATACCCGCAGTGGATGCTTACACAAAACCGAGAGGGAGTTGTGGGTGATAAAAAGGTATGTCATCACATGGGGTGAAGGTAGTTGGTTGCAGGCTGCGTAATAAACCAACATGGGACCACATGCTTCTAGTTAGACCTGTCCCTCTGATATTTGTGAACGTTTGCAGCTGTTTTGTCCTATCAACTGTAATTAAATTTAGGTACTCTGGTGGTATTACTGGTTGAATTAGCTTGTTAGTCTCTTTTTTAATTAAAATATCATGTATTGACCAAAGGCTATTGCTATAATCTCTGTAGAAGCTTCTTCCTGACAACCTTGAATTTCAGTGGCAAAACCAGCCAAGGATAAGGGAGCTTTTGATGCATTGCTCAGCCAGTGTTGTGGGCTGTACACCAGCAAGGATTGGGGATTTTTATCCATGTAATTTAGACAGCTCAAAATGCAATGACCTTGAGTTGTAGGCTGACAGGGGAGTTTGTTCTGGTCAGGCCCTCTGGTTCTCTGCATTTGCACATGCTCGGTATTTCAGAAGGGTTTGCAGCTCAGAGGTATCAGAGGAATTAATTAATCATCAAGATTAGGTCAATTTCTGGTCTTCCAAGAATCTTAATGTGTCCTTAGATGGGTTTTTAATGCATATATGAGCAGTTTCAGTAGAAGATCTCCCACCAGAAGGGACACCCCACCCCATAACATCTGAAACAGCTTTAACAACTAGAAAACTAATTAATGAGAGAAAAGCAGAAGACTTGGTTTAGCAGTTTTCCTTCTATAAAGTGGGAGTAAAGAATTAGTGTCATGGATGTTAAAATAGTGAGTTAAAACCAACATGACTTGGATTTACTGTTGCACAGCCTGTGTACTGTTGCACCCTGCATCAACGAGCTCTTTGAGGAGGGGCTTTAATTGAACTTTGACCCTTCATTAACAGGAGGAGATGTGGTGTTGTGCAAGCATAAAATCAGCAGTATCTTAGTTTCAGAATCTCCCTCTTCCAGGCAACCTAGTGTTTGTGAAACTGTTTTTAAACCTGTTTTGTGGCCTTTTCTAATGGACAAGATTGTTTTGTTCTTCATGTGTTACTGTGTGATATTTAAACTATGATGTTGGTAATAGAAAATATGGTTACTTGCATATTTTAACCAACCTGAAGGTTTTTCAGGCAGGTCACTGTTACCAGAAGTTTTGCAGTTCAAGTAAGTTTATCAGTCAATAACTCTTAGTAAACAAGCTTCTGAAAGCTGGAGTGTTACTTTTCACCTTACCTTGTGTGGTTAAAGCTTCAGTTTGTAAACTAGTGTTCATCAGTGGATGGGAGGGTATAGGCTTTTTTAAATATTGTGCATTGTTTTATATCCATGCTGTTTACTTAGACCTTTGACAAGTTCCTCACATGTTATATCTGGCAGGGTGAAGTGGGCTGGGTGAAATGTGGGACCAAGGAAATAGGGAAGCTGAGCTATTGTATGCAGCTGTGCCGAAATAGAGATGCCAGAGGATTTTAACCTGATCGGGTTTGAATGACTTGAAAAATGACTTAATAAATGATTGTCCATTTAGAAATTTTTTTCCCCTCAAATTTGCCATGTGCAAGTGCTACACCATTTCAAGTAGCGTCGAGGGGTTTTTGACATTGTTGAAAAGGGTTGTTTCCCCTAACCTTGTTCTTGGAAAGCTACTGAATCTGCTTGGTGGGAAGAATCCAACGAAGTTGAGGTGAAAACTCAGCCTGTGCGATTTCAGTCCAAGTGCTCAGAGTTAAGCAAAGAAATCGGGGCACAAACCCGAATGTTTTTATTAAGGGGGGGGTGTCACCCTGTTGTTTGACAGCGATACTGGCCCTGTGCGTGGAGCGCAGTTCTACTGCGAGGTTTCAGTAACCACCGGTGCCAGCCTTGCTGGGATACAGCATTCAAGTTGCATGCAGCAGTTGCAGTGCCGCTGCATCTCTGTGGCAGGGTTAGGTGTGGCGGGTAACTGAGCCTCTTCCAAATGTTGTTTGACAGCAGTCTACTGTTCAGAGGAGCGTTTTGGAAGACGGGCTGCCGTTCCTAGAGTTCTGCGGCTCTGTCGTTTACAGCTACGAAGCCAGCGACTGTTCCCTTCTCTCAGAAGATATCAGGTAATACCTCTTAGTCTTTTTTTTTTCTTTTTTTGGAGTGCTTTTTCTTTCCTGGAAAGAGCTTGGCTCTTCTCTCTGTCTCCTTCTCCTGGCTGATGGCACATTTGATGTGTCCAGAGGTCAACAGTTGAGCCAGAGAAAACATCTGGTCGTGTTGGCTGTCCTGTTACGCTTGGCAAATGCGTCTTGCTGGTTGCAAGTACAAACTGAACCTATTTCTTATGGTGGAGGACTATCCCTGTGAGAGATCCCTGGCCTGTCTACAGTGTGTGATGGTTTAAAAATACTTCTCCATCGTGCTATGCAGTTACAGTTTCCCATTTGGTCTTATCGTGGGAGATGCCATCGCTGAACCTTGCAGTCCCTTTAAGCAGAAGCAGTAAAGGCTCTAGCGCAGGTTCTTTGCCTTTCGCAGTACGGATGATTTCATCAACTTTGGTGACTTCACGGGGAAGTATGAGCTGTAAGAAATAAAGAATATATGTTAATTCATAACTGGGGACTGTATGTTTGAAGAAAAGGTAGTAAATTGATGATGCGAATAGAATATTATTTTTTCCCCCTGTTTTTGCATAACAAAGCTCATACTACTGGGGAAAACTTTCAGTGCGGTGAGATGGGTAAAGAACAAGCTTTCAGGGGAATATAAACTATTCCATCGCATTTTGTATCTGGCCGTTTCCTGAGGCTTACTGTACTGCTGTTTGCATGCAGTAAGATCTGCCAAGGTTTGAAGGGTTTCTCTTAGCTTTTGGGAGCAGCAGGAATTTCACCTCCTTACAGTCTTGAATTTAAAATGGTTTCTGTGTCCTGTACGTGTGAAAGGAAAGATGCACTGGCTGTGATTCTCTTAATCATCTTTACATAAGATGACTTAAACCTGATACTTTACATACTGGTAGAAGGAGAGTTGAATGTGAAGAATGTTAATTTCTTTTCAGGCAGGGTTTATCAGATGGGGCTGCTGTTGGATTTGACATTGAATGGCCACCATCATATACTAAAGGAAAAATGGCGAAAATAGCTGTCATCCAGATATGTGTAAATGAGGAGAAGTGTTATTTGTTTCACATCTCTTCAATGTCAGGTACTGTACTTCCTTCTTAATAGTTAGGGCATGAATTGCCCTCTGCTTCTTGTGATTAAGTTTGAACTTAACCCTTGAGACATAGCCGATATTTCACACTACATTGGATAGTAATAATCCATCCTTCTTCTCTTTCCTGCCTATAATGAAGGGATTTATTCTTTGAGTATTGCCTATGTATATCAAGGGGATCTTAGCCCAAGTCTTGCCCTGTGCGCTGGCATACAGTGTTTTAGGTTCTGAATGGGGCAAGAGAGTCTTACTTGAGGATTATTTTTTTTTTTTCTCTGGGAAAGGGTATTTTAATTCCGTTTTAAAAAATATAATTCCCTGCTTATATAAGAGCTTTCTGTTTAGTGTCAAAATAAACAACGAACCTAAGTTTAGCAGGCTGTGTTTCTTTTTAATTTGGCTTCAACAACAGAAACCCTCAAAAATGATGGCTGTTGTGCTGTTTGTTCCTAATAACTGCATTTTGTGACATGGGTTTGCAGAAAGAATACTGGATACCTGGTGTGGTGCAGCTGTGGGGAGAGAAGGGGGGGTGTGCTCAGCAGAGTCTGAATTCATTATGGATGTGAATAAAACCTTCCAAATAGGGAAAATAAGAATGAGGGAAGGAGGCTGCAATTATATAACCTTTGGTTTGAATGTTAGATTGAAACTATGCCTGTGAGATGTCTCTGATTTCCCCGGGGTGTGCATGCTGAGGTATAATAGCGATAACTTTAATGTTGGTGTTCAGTCCTTTGTCATTTGTAGCAAATGGGGTGGAAAATTTAATTGCTGGAGGCTATTGAATCCAGGAGGCAGAAAGGTACAAGTGCACAAAAGAGAAAGATTTGAGGAAAGGAAGCTGAGGGAAGAAGAGTCATAAAGAGCTGAAACGCTTTTGATTATAAAAGTCAAGATGGTTGATGCTGGGTATGGTTGCGTGTGGACTAATGTGTGTTACAGCAGAAGATGGTGTTTCCTCCTGAATCATTTTCCAAAATATCTGATCTTGCTAGTGGGAGATGCACTTTGAGCGAGATGTCAACCTTCTTGCAGGAACCACAGCCAATTTATGCTTATTATGCAGAATATATTTGATCTACAGAAATGTAGATGTTGGCAGAATTAGCCAGTTGGGTAAGGCTTATCATTTTTTGTCGCAAAAAAAGCTTCCTTCTGCAGGAGGAAGAGAGCGTAGAGTTCTTGGACTGTGTATAAAGGACAAAAATTACATATATTTATCAGGGAGATTTTTTGATAATTTTCTGTTTCTTAATCTTTTTTCTTTACAGGCTTCTAAGAAAATATGGCCTGTTTCTCAGATTGTAGCCTCATTATAGTCTTGAACTTAGGCCTTTTTAGTTCACACAGTCACTTTACTAGAAATAAGGTGGGGGAAATGGAGCATAATTCCTCTACTGGGAAGTTCCTGTCCTTGAAGGTTTTCATGATGATTTTCTTAGGTGAAAATCACTTGTTCAGTAAATCAGCTGTGTGTGTTGCAGGCTCTTAAACACAGCTGAGCTGAATATCTCCTCTATGAGGATTTTCCATATTATGTTGTGGCTGAGGTGCTTTGGCAATGTTGTACTTGGTCTGCATCTCACAGCACCAGGCTACTACAGTTGTGTATTTTTTAAACAGTAATTTTCTACTGCTTTGAGTTGGACCTGGAACTTTAGAGTCTACAACGCAGCTCATTGTGGCTGTAGTTGCGAAAATGTCTGTGTAATATGTCAGTGGTAGCCATGAAAGTGTGGAGATAGCTGTGTAAAAGTAAAACCTGTTATGTTGAGAGATTGTTTAAGTATATAAATACATATTACAGTAGTGAAAAAGCAAAATTTGATATCAGAACTGAGCAAGGTAGTAAGTACTGTAGGTTTGTGCAATACTGAGTGTTTGTAGGTACTAGAATTACACCTGAGACTAATTCAGGGTATCCAGCTGTGGGTTCCTGAAGGTATGTATTTAAATAAGAGGCTCTGAATTTCAAATGGAAACAAATACAGAGGGGAGAAAAAGGCTGCTTTCCTTTAAGTGTGAAGTGCCTGTGTCTGTTCCCTCCTGTAGAAAACCAGATATGAAAGCTGCATGCTTTTATTCAGTCCTGTAAACTTGAAAATACCCTTTGATCCAGGATCACTGTGCCATCAATTTGGGATAAATCAAAATATAATACCTAGCATCTGTGTACATCCTTGAATATTTTTTCTTACTTACAAGACTGACTTGTGTGGGCTTGGCGGATGGTTTGGTTGGCGAACTCTATTTTCCAGATGCTATTGTTGGACCAGCCCAGCGTTAGCACTGAGTATGCTTCCACAGAATCTGTTTTCCTGGTGATTCCCCATGGTTTTGGTTTAAATTGTTTACCGGGAATGTGAAATAGCAAAAACTAGGAAGGAATAATGTGGAAAATAGTAAAATAATTGCATTTGGTTTCATGAGCATCCAATTCTGAGAACTAAAATATCTTTTCCGGTTAGAGGTTGCCTTTTTGTTATGTGATTTAATGATCAGTAAGACAAATGAAATAAGGTTGTTCATTGGTTTTACTTGATTTGTTTTCAGATGCAGAATTAATCTGTGTATTTCAAATAGGTCATTCCTGCTCGTCTGCAGATGATGCACTACAACCAACTGGCGTTTCCAGTCATTCCGGAGTACAGTCGCATAAACAGAGCAACTCTGGGGGCTTTTCCTCTAAAAGCACAGGTTTTTGCAGATGGCCCTTGTGCTAGACTTTTATTTCCATTAGACTTTCTGGCATCTTCCAGTATTTAGTTTCTCATGTTTTGGGCTTAATCTATTTTAGGTTTTCCCAAGGGACTCAAAAGACTGCTCGAAGATGAAACAATTAAAAAGGTTGGCGTAGGAATTGAGGGAGATCAATGGAAGCTGATGAGTGACTTTGAAATCAAACTGAAGAGCTTTGTGGAGCTGGCTGACATTGCTAATGAGAAAGTAAAACTTAAAACCTTTTTGTTGTGGGAGGGAATGTTGTTGTTATGCTATGCCAAAGGAGGCTTCCTTGTCTTAATAAGAGTTAAATTCTGATAGCAAACATATTCTGTAGAATAAACCACAGATGTATTGTAACTTATTTAAATAAGAAGTTTAAAAAGAACTCTCGAAAGCCTGTAGAACTAAGTACTGTTGTTCAGTGAGCCAGTTCTTAATGACCATTTGTCCCCTTTCAGGTCTGTTCACCTTTTGCATTTATATTTTGAATTTGGCTGCAGATGCATTTTCTTTACTTATGGATGTAAATTGCCAGATGGTGTCAAGACAGGGTTGCACTGGCAATGGTGTACTTGACCCAGCCATGGCTGAACCTCTAAAATGAGATGCAAAAAAAATGCTCCGGAGGCAGTGAAGGACTGATGCCTGTTTGAAGGGAGGCAGCCCTCCTGCCGTGGCTTGCTTGGTGCTGGAAGGAAGCATCCAGATCCTCCTTGAAGTCCTCCATGCAGATGTGTTTGCCCCAGCTGTAGAAATATCTTTGTTTCCGTGACTCTGAAGTGGGTGTTGCCTCTGTTCTCACGTAGGTGCAGTTTTCAGCACCTGATGACCCACTGCTTAGAAGCAGCGTTGCATTTGGCGCACCCTGAATTGGAGTTTAGTTGGATTTCGGTTAGATCGCATTTGATGTAGGGAGATCTGCGCTGTTTTATTAGGGAAGAGAGCAAAAGGTTCCTTACCTTCCAAACGATCCTACTATTCTTATTTCTAGCACGTCCCTTAAAGCTTTTCTGTCTTTCTGTATATGCAAGGCTTTTCCCTCCTTGTATTTCATCTCTCCCTGCGCTTCTCTTTCCTTCTGTGCTTTTTTTTTTGGTAGGATAACAGGAACAATTGTAGCCTCCTGGTGGAGGACAGAGGTGGTTGCCCAGTAATACTGCTCCTTATACCTTTCTCTGTTCTGTGCTTTATGTACCCTGTGTAATTAAATCACAGTGGGGGGGAGGAGGAGAATGTGATGATCATCAGCATTTGGGGCAGTGCTCTCCATATGAGCCACCTTGAAGTTCCAGTTCCTAGTGGGCTGGAGGTTGTATAAATTAAACTATTTTGCTCAAGCAATAGAAGGAGCTGTTGTTTTTCTTTTCAGACTTGGAGTTTCCTCAGTTCACCCCCTCCTTATTTTTTATTCTAGTATCAGACTCCAGGATAATTTGTTATGAAGATAAGCAATGTGATCTCCGATAGCAGCTTTAACGTCTTCTGCTAAAGAGAAAACAAACCAAAAATAAACTTGAAAGTGAAGCTTGAGAGAACAAAGAATAGGGTTATATATAATAGCACAATGCAAGGGGGAAGGCTGGGGGAACCTAAAAAACAAGGTGGCAGTTGATTTTTCTACCAGGTTTACGGGAATCAGCTGATAATGCTGCACTGCTGCTTGACAGTTTTCCATGTTTTGTAAGCGCTCGCAAACTGGAATAGCAGTAGGCTGTGCCTGTGAGTCCTGGGTCCTTGGGGTCCAAAGGAAAGTTTCCCAAACTGGCTATTAAGACAATAGCGTGTAGCAACCGTGATGGACAAATACGATTACAAAAGCAATGGAAAGCAGCAGTGTGGTGGGGTGACTTGTCGAGACTTCTGATGAACCGCTTCCCACTACACTGAATAGCGGTTAGCGTGGTCTCTCACTGCGCTCTTTGGGTTGCGCTTGTTTTGGAATTGCAAAAGATGGTGAAATGCTTACAGGCAGACTTCAATGTTCCTGTGTTAATTAAGTAAATTCCTGGTGTTCGATATTGAGTTTCTCTAATTAGAAGGCAAAAAATAGAAAAACCCTGGCGGAGAGAGGTGTTGCTGTTTAAGTCTATGGCTTTTATTTTGTCAACCCAGAGACGACATTGTACAGTTATTTCCTATTTTTAGTAGTGTGACAATACCACTTCACATTGCGTAGACTCATCTGGCCCTGATGCCATCTTTCCAGCTTGACAATGTAGATATGTCCTCTAACAAGACAGTTTCGGGACAGGACAGCTTTCGAATGAGCAAACGACCTTTTAATCTGATGAGAGCAGAATTAGGCCTGGAGGACAGTTACTGCTTGGAGAAACTAGTTTGTTCTGATTAACCGAGGGCTCTTTGCTTCTAATGAGGGATGAAGTACACTTTGCCACTTCTAGGAATACATTGTGCCAGGTCCAACTGGTTTCCCCTTGAAACAAGTTCTCTGTTTTGTTTTTTTTTTTGCCAGCTGAAGTGTAAGGAGACATGGAGTCTAAATGGTCTGGTAAAACACCTCTTTGGCAAGCAGCTTTTGAAGGATAAGTCTGTCCGGTGTGGTAACTGGGAAGAGTTTCCACTCAATGAGGAGCAAAAGTTGTATGCAGCCACAGATGCCTACGTACGTACAAGAAGAGATCACTGTTCCACCTGTATCAATAAATTCCTTCTTTATCTATTCTATCTCTAAATTTTAATGTGCTGTTAGCTGCTGTTTTTAATGCCTTTCTGCTACAGAACATGATGAATGTAGGAAAACTCTGAGGTCCACTGTGGATGTGGGATGCTTAAAGGTGGAAATGCCACCAAGCGGATTGCTGTCCAATTCCTCATCTGTCCTAAGTTTGTAAACCTCAGTGTTCATGCAGAGCTTCGTAGTATCTTCTCTGTTGAAGATGGTACTGCTTGTACCTGACTCGGTAACCTGTCTTGTTGCTGAGATGACTTGAAGAGGATATCGTAGTGAAAATTTTGTGTAGAAAATTGAATGTAGATGGAAAAAAGAAACCCCGTTCCGCAGCAGCCTTGAGCCTACCATGAGCTCCTTCCCTCTTACTGTTTCACAGTGTTGTAAGATTTGCCTTGTTGTTGAAGGCCGCTCACGAAGCAGAGCTGCTGGAAGTTCTGCCATGTGTGAGGAGAGTCGGTCCATTTGGACTTCAAGTTGTCACCTCGGGGAAATGAGTTTTGATGGAGCAACCAGTTGAATTTTATATCTGTATGGAGTAAGCCTAAATTCTTGCAGTGTGATTATGCCACGCAAGTGTAACGTGGCTGATGTGTATTTAAGTACAATAATCGCTTACGGCAGTGAAGAGCAGCTAATTATTTTTCTGGTTCCCTTGTTTGCAGGTATTTACTGTAGCTTGTTAGCGCTTTTGGATCTGTTTTCTATTCGGGTTTTTGGTTATCTTGAGCTGCTTCTGAACCAAAACCCTGCTAAATACAGTATGTGAGATAAAATTAATAAGCAATTTTGAAGGAGTACAACCTTCTCCAGTGGCTAATACAGCAAACCACAGTATGGATTACCAGGAAGAGTAATTTAGTTGCATATGAATTTTAGTAGCTCTGTAGAAGTCGCTGCTTTTTCACCATTTTGAAGAGTGTAGTTTTTGTGCAGTTCTGTGAAGGGATTGACCAATATGCCACTGGGTGCTACGTCTTCCTGTGACAAAATTATTCTTACGGCAGCAAAATAAAACCCCCTCAGGCTTTTATTTCTGTGACGAGGTTAGACAGAGGAAGGGAAGTGGGACAGCGGTCTCCGTTTTATTTTCTGACACCAACAATTCCAGGAAACATTGCATAATTTCTAGTGTGGTTAAATGTAAAGCTGTGGAGGGTTTAGCACCTCTGAAGACCCAAATGGGTAAGGAAATGAGCTCTACTTTTGGTTCCTGGTGCAGCTGCTCTAACCAGCTTTTTCCAATCAATGCCTCTTTCTAGCTATGCTCTGTTCACCTGGCCTGCCTTTTGGAGCCTCACAGGAACACATGAGGGAGTAACTTGTTTCTTTCTCTTTCCTCTTTACGATGCTTTAGTTAACATGTGTAGCCTAATTAGCACATTCCTGGCTTTAGGCTGCGTTTTCCTCTTAGAACTTACTGTTTGTATCAAGGGAAATATTAAGCACACAGAATCTGTCTTAGTAGGTTCATAGCTATTCTCGTGAAGCGCTGCATGAAATCTGGATGAGGTGGAGCAGATGGTGAGACTGGGAGCGGAGTACTTGGAGCTCTCCAGTTGCAGCTGACTTCAGAAGATAACCATGCTGGGATCTATCTAAGAGTATCCACTACAATGTGGATCCCAAGTCAGGAGTTGGCCTTTTGTAAAGCGTTCTGTAAAACGTAACAGGGTTGTGATGAAGGACGTAGTAAGGCAGAGCATTGACCGTTGTACGGCATGGGCCAACAACTCAGATGTTCGCAACGTATTCGTGCCATGGTTTGCTGAATTAATTCTTGGGGTTTTTGTTTGGTCTCTAAGATGTTGTTTCTCTGCAGAGTACTGACTTTTTTTTTTTCCTTTCTTTTGCAGGCTGGCTTCATCATTTATCAAAAACTGAAAAATATGAGTAACAGTGACCGGAGATTATTTTCTGTAAGAAGAGGTAACTTATACATTCAAGCATAAGGAATTTATTAAATGTACAATTGAACATTCTATTTCCCAACAGTTTTTTTCATAGTATCTTTGTGTCAGGATTGTCTGGCTTCTTGGTGATTAGAGATGGCTTCCAGAGAGAGCGGGCAGTCAAGGCTCTTAGATGACCTGGGTTACCATACTGCGTAACTGTTTTCCATAGTAATGTAGGAATGCGGTCTTGGTATGTTGTTTGTTTCTGCTATATACAGAGATGGTAAGAATGCCTGCTGTTATTCCAGTTTGTTTATGGAAACACTTCAGTGAGTTAATATCAATTCTGCTGATGCAGGGACAAAAATCTAGTGTATGAAGAAATAAGACCACAAAAAATAACATGTTATGGAGTAACACTTTTCTTGGTGTATAAATAGGACCCAGATTTTTTAGAGCAGCTTAGCATTACTTCCTTGATTAGAAAAGTGATTCTAAACGTCTTAGGTTTTGTTCAGTTTCGTGCTTCAAAAGCAAAATTAAGTATTGCATGTAGCTTATGGTTGGAAAAGAGGTGGGGGGAGTTAGTTCCTTTTTGTAGTGGCTGAATTTTACTTTTCCGTCCAAGACAGAAGTGCCAGTACTATGCCCTTAATACGAGGTGCAATATTTTGGCTTTGGTTTAGTCAGCGTATCTGTCTTAGCAGCTCTTTTCTAGAAGCCGGAGGGTATACTGGGGCAGGATTGCTTTGTAATGATCCTGTTCTGTATGCTTTTTCCCTGAGCATGTGTAACAGGCCGCTGGAAGACATGGAATGCTGAAGTGCATGGAAGCTTTGGCCTGATTCCAGGGCTTAAAAATCAAGTACACGGAAAAGGCTGTCTTATCAGCTGTAGATCTTACAAAAATGCAGTTACTTGAATGGAATTTAT
Organism: Nipponia nippon; assembly: GCF_047370975.1. NCBI lineage: Eukaryota > Metazoa > Chordata > Aves > Pelecaniformes > Threskiornithidae > Nipponia > Nipponia nippon. The sequence continues at coordinate 80,961,158 of NW_028262380.1, read as the reverse complement.
TTGTGTGGAGATGTTAGATTCAATTACTGTGAAATAACTCTGATGGCACTTCCTGTAGATGACATGCTGTCAGAGCGTGTGAAGGAGCGCTTGAATTCATTAGCTGAAGAGATAACGGACCTGGCTTCTCACATCCCTGACTCTTCTGGACAACTTGAAAATTTGCAGAGGTTAGAATTTTGCCAGCTTGTCTCTAGTTGACCTGTAAGATCAGTGTTTTGTTCTTGATCCCTGAGGTCCCACGTAACAAAATGCATGTATGTTAACAGCCGTCTCTGTTGTCTGTGCATCCTTTTCCAAGAAAAGCAAGCACAGTACACTCGATGGGAAAATATTGTGTTTATACGCAGGAACATAGGTGTTCAGTGGTCTAATTGCAATGGGTTTGACACTGAACTTTGCTGAATCTGTTTCTTGCTGAAATGTGCAGCCAGGCTTTCATGAATACTCAGGCCTCTTGCATGACTAACAACTAGAAGTCTGGAGACTCGATACAAGCGTGGGGGCAATACCACAAACAGTGTTTTTTGGAGAGTCTTTATAGTTTTTCTTCAGCGTAAAGAAATTTAATTTTCTTATCATAGAAGTGGAATGCTGATTGCATATGAGTGATGAACCTTTATATCTGAAGTTTTGGACAAACTCTCTCGGGAGAAAGACTGCTTTAGAAACCTCAGTTCTGCTTGTGGCTAAGATCTGCGTAGAAACTGCCTTTATCGTTTTGGTTTAACTCTCTCGTTTTACCTTCTAGGGCTGCGGAAATACTAGCTGACATAGCAGAGAGTGTAAATGCCTTAAGAAGCACGCTGTTGGGTTCAGATTCCTCTTCTGTACTGGAGAGGAGCTGCGGTGCAACTCCAAGGAATCTTGAAGCAGAGTCAGCAAATATTGCAGCACAAAAAGTTGAACTGCCTGAATTTGCTAAACAACTTGAAGGTGACTTCAACATCTGCTCTGATGCTACACTAGCTGGCCTCTGGGAGGGAGACTGTAAAGAAGAAGAGGCAGAGAGAGGTAACGCTGTTGTGGAAGATGGGGCTGCAGCAGCCAGCTCTAAGGACAAAGCAGACAGAGATGACTTCATGTTGTTAGACATTACTGAGGAAGAACTTGAGATCTTGGAATGTCGGGCTGCACAAGAATTGGTCAGCGAAGCTGCATCTGAGGTAATGGGAAAAGCCCTCGCTGATCGTGGACACTCAGCAAAGAGCGAGTGATCTCATTTTTAATTTCCCCCAAGATTTTAGTAAATTTTGTTCCTGAGGGAATATTAAGGTGGGCTGGAAGAAGGGCTCAGTCTGGAAAACATTTGTGGAGGTAGACAAGCACTGAGCCGCTCTTCAGTCATGTGGTTGTAAGGATTAGTACTGAATACAGAAGCTGTAGTCCGATTTAGTTTTCCCCTTTCAGTTGCTAATAGGTTATCAAAGAATTTTTTGCAGTATGGAGACAAATCCTGCACTTGAGCATCTCCAACTTGGTCATGAATAAAAAGCAGATTTTTTTTCTAAGGCATCTGTAAATAGCAGTCCTTCTAGTAACTGCTGAATGTAGATTGATGCCTCTTAAATCAGCTTATTTCATTATGTTCCAAGTGTTACACACATCTGGTGATACTACTGGTTTTGTCTCTTACTACAGGGCTTAGTTATGTTCTAATATTTCTTTCAGATATTTTTTTAATGGGCAAGCTTCAGAGCTGAATGTTGAGCTTAGTTATTTTTGGTGAGAAGGAAAAGCATACAGAAATGAATGCACAGAAGAATACAGAAGGTTGAAAGGTTGTGGGTAAAATAGAAGTAACTTTTTGCTGATAAGAAGAAAATATTCTTTTTTTCTTAGGAGGTGTGCTCCACAGACAACGAACAGAGTATTTCCTGTGTCATTGAAAGCGATGAAGAACTGGAGATGGAGATGCTTAAAGTGAGCGCCTCAGGGTTTTGTTCTTTAATTTTTTTGGGATGATGCTTTTGGGTCACAGTGGAGTGTAGTTGAGGGGAGGGGAATATAAAGCAAAATGGTGTTGCTTATAGGAGGTGGACAGCAGATGGATGAATGTATGGATGCCTAAAGAGTTCAGTTTACTAGTGTTAGACTTGAATTATCGCTTGTATCGGACTGCATCTCTACTATACCAGCTTGGACTTGGTCGACCCACTTAATGCATTTGTGTAGCTTATCGTTCGTAAACTGCTCTGCCTCAAGTGTCATGCGTTCAAACCCTTGTCCAAGGGGCTGAGCTGGCAGGGCAGTTTGTGTGCTGCAGGTGCTGCTAACCTAGGCTGTAGGTCAAATTGCTTTGTAGCCGTGTTTTGCAGGCCTCTTAAGTGTGTTTACTGGTGTAACTTTTCCTGAAAAGATGATTTAGACCTTGAAGATTTAGACATTGAGTCTTATTGTCTTTACCCTGGCTTTTTTCTTGGTTCTCCTAGAGAGTGCTTGTATGTATTTTGAGTTAAGTGACTGAACATTTCCACCAGAGCAGTCGCAAGTGTTTGTGTGCACATATGAAGGTTAAGTGTGTTGCTTACAGCTAAGTAGGAAGCAAGACTCCAAGGTCTGGGGAAAAAAGTTGAATTTTCTCCTAGGGAAGGACCAGGGCTCTTCTGGATGGTTCCGAGTGCTGCATGCCAATCTTCCATAAATGCAACTTGGGTCGCAAAAGCTAACTCGAGTAGAAGGGGTTTAGGTAGTGTTCCTCTGAGTACCGTGTTTTGGAAACAGTGAGTGTAACATGACATCGGGATCCCATCCTTTCTGTGTTTTTGTGACTAGCCTCCTAAGTCACTTCTCGGTGAAACTTGTACCTTAATCTAGTTGAAAGGGTAAAAAAAAAAAAAAAAACAAACCACCCCTCCCAAACCGCTAACTGTTGGTTTTATAAAGTAATAGATTTTACTGTCTTAAAAATTCCCAAGAGCTTTTTGCAGAGAAGAAACAAAAGCTGTTGTAATGGTACCCAGGAAATAGCTCTTGGAATTTGAATGCTACTGATACAGTTTGACCGCTGTGCTTTTCTCTCTGCTGTGTGCCAGTAGATCTAAGTTAGGCCTCAAGCAGATGATAACGCAGTGTCCCTATGTCATATTACCTCAGAGACACATTGTATCTACCCTTTCATGCTCCAAAATAACTTTTTCTCCTGATTCCTCAGTCTTTAGAAGGTGTAGATGATTCCAAAGGAGTTTTAACTGAAAAAGAGTCCGGTGAAGCCAGGAAAACTGCTGACACGGAATTGAATGTTGTACCAGATGGTGATGAAGATGAAGGCATTGAGGAAGAAGAGGAGGAATGTTTGGGTATGTTTAAAATTAGTGTACTATTAAATGAAAAAAATCCGCTATCTATAGAAGCAGATGTGGAAGCACAGTGACACTTTGTGCTTCGTTTCTTAAAGCAGGAAGTTAAAGCTCATCTGGGTTTCGAAAGGAGTACTTGTCTGTGTGTCAAGGCAAAAATTCAAAGGTGTCCTTGGCAAAACACAGTTGACTCCTGCCGTGATCGGTAGGTGTTACGTATGCTCAATGGGAGTACAACTGGTCTGGGGACCTGGGGGTCATGTGGAATTGAGGGGACTTATTCAGAACACAGCAGAGAGGAAGATGTACCTCCGCTACATGCTTTCGTTCTGTTGTCCCGCTACTGCTGCTTCGTGGTAGAATTGTTAGGAAATTCTGGCTTGGCGGTGATCCTGACCTAATGCTTTGGAACTGCCCCTGTGGAGACAGATCAAATGGGGAAAAGAGGCTGAAATGCAAGGTGAAATACACCTTGGCTTGTTTGGACGGTCACTGTGTGAAAGCTTCCTTCCCTGGTTGTACCAGTTAGACTGCAGACCTTGCCACTGAGAGGAACAGCATCAGCCACGAGAAGAGCCGCTTGCTTCTTCCAGTCAGAACGTGGGCTGCTAGATGGGGATGGATGAGTCAATTTTTTTGGTTCAGTTCATCTCTCTAAAGAATAGCCGGACAGGCTGTTACAGGGAACGTGTGCTTACCCAACAGGCAAAAACTAGGTGGAAATGTTATGCTTCCTACTGCTGAATATTAATTATAAATTTCAACAGAGATTTGAATGTGTTTCTTCAGTGTTCGCAGCAAGATCAGGATCCCCTTGTATGTCATTTCTGGACCATGACTTACCAACTTGCAGCGTCGGCTATTGGTTAGTGTAACTTCAGTAGGGTCTTGAAAGGCATGCCTGGTAAAACACCTCTAGTACCTCGTCTGAACAGGTTCCAAATAATGCAGCTATGCATTATAATACCTATTGCTTTACTATCTCATTAATCAAGCCATATGTTCTCCTCAAGCAGGGTCTCTGAGGAGCCTGTTTGCTTTTTTAATCCTTTATTCTAGCCCGTAAATACCTTCAGAGTTAGCTGTCTGTTTTCACTGGAGTTGCCCAAATCCTAGGCCCTGGGCATAGCTAACCGTGAGCAGACTCTTGTCTGTCAAGACAGTGCTTTGTCTTTTCAAAATTAAATCACAGATGAGGTTTTTTTCTGCTCTCTCTCCTGCTACAGATCCATGGCTGCCAGTACCTACCGAAAGCCACATCGCATGTCTGAAGACTTATTTTGGGCATTCTTCTTTTAAACCGTAAGTATGTTTTCTGTGAAAATGTGTACTCTAGGGTTCACTTTCTTTCCCTTCTTTTAGCCTGGATGATTTTTTTTTATTGCTACTTACTTTAAAAACCACTAACAAACTAGGACCTGTGCAAAATCCCTAGGAAAAGAAAAGCAGCCTTTGCCACAACAAGATGTCAAAATAAGTCTTAAGAAGTGTTAACTGCAATACTGTACTGTCACAGCAGAGGATGAGTTTCTTGCCTCTTCTGATGGCATATACCTCCTGTGATAGCAGCTTTATTGTATCAAGTCTAATTCAGGTGTTCTCAACAGCAAGCAACAAACTGCCCAGATGTTAGTCTCTGTATGATAAATTTACTTAGTCTGATTATCCTTTATGTCGCTCTGATTAACGAGGGACAGGCTTCTGTCCATCTAGCGTGGCGTAATCTCAGTGCAGTATGTGCTTACGTACTTGAGCACTGCTGTTACAGTTCTGAAGTAGAATGGGAATGGGATGAAATATTCCTGGATGACTGGTGGTGGAATGCTTTGTGTGCGAGAGACAGCCCAAGAGCAACACTTGGTGGGGGGGAAGCTGTTTTAATTCAATAAAATAGTTGGTAGACTTTTGGAAACAGGGACGGGGGGATTATTTAATTGACTGCAGTTATGTACACTTGCAAGACCACAAAAGGATGATACCATTTGGCAAAACCAAGGTCCCAGTTAGTCTCTTGCGTTGAAGATGACTGATCCACGAACACTGGGAAAACTACGGTTATTAATGTATGGGAGACACAGTTTGTTCAGGGATTTTCTGTGAATGAGTGCATCAAATGTTGCTTGCCTTAGTCCTGTGAGAGATCCCTGCTGTAACACCGGTGGGATTGCCTGCAGCAATTGGAGGGTTCGAGTGGTTGCAGCACGCAAAGGCAACACTCTGTAAGGCAGCCGGAAGGGTTTTGTTAACATGAAATTCAACTGGATATGCAGTTTCGCAAGATTTACAACAGGAAAATATTCCCCTTTGTTTCATTTTAAGGGTCCAGTGGAAAGTGATCAATTCTCTTTTAGAAGAGAGAAGAGATAATCTTGTTGTCATGGCAACTGGTAAGTTACCTTTATGTCCTAAGAAGCAGTGAAAAATCTTTTCCTTTTTGGGGAGAGTAGGACTCAAACTTGGAGCCTGTCCATGTGGCTCATGTGAGCAGGCTGCCCTGCTTGAGACTGCGTAAGTCTGAGCCAGCTATGCTGGCTACTTGTTTTTTCTGTCCTAGCCTTTGTCACTGACCTCGGTGTAGAGAGGGGTATCGAAAGGATGCTGACCTTATTTATCTTGCATCTTTGTTCCTCTACTAGCAGAACAAACATCACTCCTTAGGTCTCAAGGTGGTGTTAGAGTTGTCTCATATAGCTGTACGTTACAACTGCATAGAAAGCATGATGTTTCACTTCTGCCTTTTTTCTTTAAGGCTACGGAAAAAGCTTGTGCTACCAGTTTCCTCCTGTTTACACTGGAAATACAGCAATTGTCATTTCTCCTCTTATCTCCTTGATGGAGGACCAGGTGCTGCAGCTGATGTAAGTAACACGGTAGTAACAAGCTGCTGCTGCATTGCCTGTGGAAACCCCCGGATTCTGCTCGTGGCGTTTCTTGGTGTTTAAGGTTGCAGCTTTGTACAACAAGCTGTTTGTGTGCCACCTGTAATGCTTATGTTTCTCAAGGAGCACATGCTAATTGCGTAGTTAGTTAAAGATGACTGGATTTGCCAAGTACGTGAACTGGAGGCTAAAGTTCAAAGGATCTGTGCTGATGGGCGGTTCCTGAAGGTGGATCCTCCTCAAGTATTTCTGGATTCACAGGCCCTTTTTGTGCAGACCGAAGTGATGGAGGGGCTTCACAGGCTGTTTCAGCCTGTGAGAGTTATGTCCAAATCTGATAGAGTTTCTGTTGGGTCTGAGAAGTAACATCGGAACAAGACGCAGCTGGAAGCTGTCGGCCATTCAGATGGAAGTTATGGCACAGACTTTGAAGACAGACAGTGTAGTAGGTCTCCTAACACCTGGCCTCTTCACATAGTAAAAGGTCTGATGGGGGAACTAGTGGTTGACACTGAATTGCTCTTACAAGGGCAATTTTAGGTGTTGTCAAGATGAATCTCTTTGATTTTAATACCTATGTGTGCTTGCTTTCTGTTATAACAGCTACTCGCTTCTGACGCTTTTTCATTTAAACTGTGGGGATCGTGCTGAGTTGTCTAGTTCATTCCTGCCTGGTCCAACTTAGAAAGAACAGGTCTTTTGTGAAAGAGAGGATTTGAAGGTTTTTTTGAAGTAAGGAACATCAGTTACTTGTAGTATTTTCTGCTGCACATCATGACTGTGTGCAGATGAATGGCTGGACAGCTTAAGCTGGCTCTATAGCCAGTTCCTAGACTGAGTATTAGTCAGCAGGGCGTCTGCATGTATTCAGCTGCTTCTTTGGCTTTTATACTGTTTTTTCCTCAGTGGAAATGGTTTATTCACTACCTTCTCAGTGGGTCATTCATTTTGAAGGCTGAGGAGACTGAATTTCTACAACCTGATGCAATTCAGTAATTTGTCAGTCTACGTGCAGTTCTGCCAGGGACTGAAACACAGAGGAATGAGGGGGGAGAAGCTATCGAAGCGAAGGGCTGTAACTTAATGCAGTAAATCACCAAGTTAAGAGCACAGGGGTTGCAGGTCCTGAAAGAGGTCAAATATGAAGTGGCTGAGCTGGTAAGCGTAATTGAGTCTGTCATCAAAAATCTTCTGCCTGATGGAAAATCAGCAGATGCGGCACCAGTAGCTGACAAAAGATTGAAAGGTGAGGAAAAAAAATGTGAGTTATTAAGGCTTAGATCCAAATGTGATGGACTGCGTAGGATAATAGCTAAATAAGATACACTTGCTGTTTCTTCTTCTCTTGGATGTTTTATTAGTAAACTTTACGCTTGTGCAAGGAGAATGGTCTTTATTTCTGCGATTCTTTATCGCACTAATCAAGTGTGTGTGTTGTGGGGAACAGCTAGAGGGGAAGTGGAAGAGCATGTGGGTGGCAGGAATAGGCACTGACCGCTTTTGCTTTTTCAAAAGGCTTTTCCCCGCAGAGATCCTTGGAAGCCAGTAGTCTCTGACCTCGCAGCTTGAACTTCCTTTACAAAGTGCTGGCATAGGCTGAAAGCTAAGGCAGAAAGCATTGAGAGTAAACCTGTATATGACTGTGCTGCTTCTTTCTGCAGAATGTCAGGGATTCCAGCTTGCTTGCTTGGTTCGGCTCAGTCGAAAAACATGAAAGAATGCATCAAAGCGTAAGTCTTGGCGAAGCTTTCTGGGACTGCGGGTTCTGACGTAGGTGTATTGGAGAGGTAGAATGTCTCCCTGATCTGTCATCGCTGAAACTCTTGGTTCTGGCTCAGACCTGGAACCTGACGGTCAGTGATATTGCTTGCGTTCACCCAGGCTGAGCGTGTGGGAGGCTGTAGCCACCCTCTTGTGCCCTCTGGCTGGGGAGGTGAGGTTCAGCTTTGTTGTGATTTATACATGATTTTACACAGGGCTTAGACCTATATTTGTCACCAAGTCATCACAACAATCCCTTCTTGTTCTCAAGGGTAGTAAATCTCTACTGTTTTTCCTTCTCCTGTAACTCTGTGTACTGACTGCCTTGCTTTCCTGCTGTTCTGGAACGCTTTCTGCGGTCTGCGCTTCCTTCCTCTTGTTCCCTATCCAGAAGTCTGTACTCGTTCTCATTTACATCTTGTAGACAATCACGGGTTTGTTTCATTTGGTTAAGTTGTCTGGGGTTTTTCCTTCTGTGACAGTGTATTTTCTTCATGTTCCAGGGGTCAGTACAGAGTCATATATATGACTCCAGAGTTTTGTTCAGGGAATTTACAGTTACTTCAGGATCTTGACCAAAGTATTGGTAAGTTGGGGATAAGGTTGTGGATGAGTTGGCTGCTTAAATTCATAATTATATTGAAATTTTTTTTAGCGCTTGAACATTTTAAACCTGTTTCTTACCCCTAGTGAGCTCAGAGGCTAGTGTAGTGAATGCCAATAAATGGTGTCAAAAGATTGTGTCATGATAGAAAAAAAGAAACATATGTGAGTAGTGTTTTTAGCATGATCTTGGCATGGGAATGTTAAACAAGTTACTGGGAGCAGAGGTGCTAAAATGCTTATCTTTAAATCACAGGGAAAGGAATGTCTATTAGTAAGTATTTTAGCCTTTTAAGTATTCAAATCTCTGATCTTTCTCCGAAAGTAGCAATGAAACTGGGTTTTGAAACGCTATAGTGCATCTTAAATTCTTTTCATCAAAGGTGATGGAGCTGATGCATCTCATAGTAGGGTAAATTAAAGGCACACAAACTCCAAGAATTTCATTATTAAGGAACTGAGTTTCTAGTGCTGTAGGCAGGGAGGATGATCTAGGGAGAATATGAGCCATCTGAATTTCTGGAGTCCTGAGAAGTTGTATGCTTGGCCTCTTTGACACTAGGGTGCTTTGAATGTGCAGATTAGAATGGGATATCTGTACTCATGTTGAGTTTTTTTGATTCAGAAAATGAAAGGTTATTTTCCAGGGATATCTTTAACCCCTCTCCCCTTGTGTTTTTCTGGACTTTCACTTATTTCTTCAGTGCAGACCTGAGACACTCAGGCTTTGATTTACAATCCAGAAAATGAAACTAATGGTAATCAGTATTTGTGACTGTTACTAAGGAATTCTGGGAAGGAGGGGTAGGAAAAGGTCCTGTCAGAAAGAGCTCAAGATTTTTGACCCATTGTGAGGGATGTTGGAGATGTAGAGCTTGGAGGAGGGAGATGGGGGGTGTGTGTGTGTGTGTGTGTGTGTCTAAAAGCTCTTAGGCTTTTTTTACAAAAAAGAGGCCATTATAAAAATGGCCTTGGGCAGTTGGTATAGCAGAAGGCATCCTAGAAACAAACATTTAAGCAAACTGCTGGTGCCTTTTCAGGGAAGCTTGAAATTGAGCGGAATGGGGTGTTTGTGTGTTGTCACTTCCCATGTTGGTTGGTCTTGTTAACGTGTCCATGCTGTGGTTTTGTGCCCACCAGGTATTACCCTCCTAGCTGTTGATGAAGCTCATTGCATTTCTGAGTGGGGCCATGACTTCAGATATTCCTTTAGAAGTTTAGGCACATTAAAGAAGGCTCTGCCATTGGTGAGATTTTGATACGTTTGATTTTTAATATGAGAGAAGGGTACTATCTCATTTTATGAGTTTGAAATACCAGCCTTTGGATGTTGCTCTTTGAGTGTACTTACATGCTGTATTGGAATTTATGTGGTCCCTGTCAGTGGACCCTGAGCTTTGTGGGTTTTTTCTAAATGCTTAAATGAAGGATATTCTGAACCTGGACTACCAGAAACTTTTGAAAATTTAACTACTTCGTTGGATTCCTATGCTGTGGAAGATGATGTCCTTAACTTCTGGTTTAATAACGAGGAATTTTTAATTAAACTGTCTGGCTGAGTGGCTTGTAAAAGCGTGCACCTGATTTCTAGACACTTGTCAAGCATTTATTGCATAAGCTCAAAATTTTAGACCTGAAGTTAGCATGGTGGTCTTGGAATTTTCATCCTATGTTCCCTAAATTTAGCTAACCACATCAGAAAATTCCTGTAGGCGCATTGAAGACTTAAGTAAAGAAAACATGCTTTTAGAATAAAACCCTATATTTAATTCAACAGCGTTGTGTCCCTGTCTGCTCTCCTGAACAGTGTAGACCAAAGGTCTAGGAAACTAAATATTAACTATATTTTTCAAATAGCTGAGTTGATCCAGTGATCATAAACAGATTAAAGTGCCTGTTTACATGCTATTTCAGTTTTGAGTCATGATTTAAAAAAAAAACAAACAAAAAAACAAAAAACAAAAAACCCAAAAAACAGTGAGAGATCTCAGACTTTTTTCTACTTTTCATTGCAGGTTCCTATTGTTGCTTTAACCGCAACTGCAAGTCCATCGATTAGAGAAGACATAGTGTGTTGCCTGAACCTGAAGAATCCCCAGGTCACGTGTACTAGTTTTGACAGACCTAACCTGTACTTAGAAGTTGGACAACAAAGTGGAGATATCCTTAGGGATTTAAAGCAGTTCCTTACTAGGAAAGGAAGGTAAGGATTTAAGCCAGGTTTTGTTAATCACTCAGATGTACTTTAATACTTTGGAGTTTTGGTAGTGTCTACTAAGAATTGGTAGCCGTCTCAAACTCATTTGGTGAGGAGGAGCTTGGGCTTTCTCCACAGCTTGGCTCCGATATCATGCTAGTCACTTGTGTCCTGTGTTGTTGTGCTCACCCATCTCAATTTAAAAAAAAAAAAAGGTTTTGAGGCAAGGAGTAATGGACTCTTGCTGTTTGCGTGTTGCTAACTTAAGGATCTTCAGGACCATTTGATCCTCAGAGGACCTGCTGACACTGTAGCTATTTGAATGATTATGATGGATTGGCTGGTGGGTGAGTTTCCAAACAATATTGTACAAAATGGGTGTGAGGCCATGTTAAATCTCTGGTAAGATTATTTTTAATAAAGCTAATCTGAGCAGAAGAATTGCAGTCCTCTGCTGTTAGCAGACCCAGCGGCATACCTATTCTGGCCCTGCTCTTCTCCTTGTCGCAAGCTACAATGTGTGCCTCGACAGCAGTATAAGTGATTTCTCTCATCGCTTTTTTGTACCTTGTTACGTAAATGCAGACCTTCCAAAAGCGACAGCTGTAGAAGCGTCTTTCCTGATGACTTTAAGGGAATTGGGAGGCCTTACCCTGCTGCTTCGACAGAGACCAAAATCTTCTGTGTTTTTAAAAACAAGAGCATCAAATAACTTCTGTTTTTCCAAAGGACAGACAACTAGTGAATGAGTGGACCAGTTAAAATCTGTTTCAATTTCTAAATCCCCAAGAGGGTGAACTGCTGGAAAAGCTATGTTGCCTTTTCAGCTAGGTTCAATCGGACTTTGTGCAGAAGGGTGGCTTCTTCTGTTCTGTGTCTTCACATGTTGCTATTATTTACAGCACTTCTGCGTATGAGTTTGAAGGCCCCACTATCATCTACTGCCGTTCGAGAAGGGCCACCGAACAGGTTGTGTCTGAACTGATTAAACTCAGTGTGGCCTGTGGTGCCTACCATGCAGGTATGGGAATCAAACAAAGGAGAGACACCCATCACCAGTTCATGAGGGATGAAATTCAGGTATGTAGGAAACCAAGTCCGCTTGGTCCTGTTGGTAATTGCGGGGTTTCTGGTAGAGGAAAGTATTTGGGAATATCGGCGTGTGTTTCCCATTTACTGTCTCCAGTTCTGGGCAAAGAAATTGCTGGTCTGTGCTGACAGTGATAGGATGCCTGGCCTATGTTTGAAATTCCTTTAGTAAGTCTCTTAAATGCATAGGGTCTGAGGAAAATGGTGGTAGCTGGAACAATGTCATCACAAGTTCTGTGAGGTGCTTTCTTCCTGCTGCAGCTAAGCAGGCCGAGTTATCCTGGGACTTCTTGTTTTCTTCTTCACGATAGATCTATGCCTTTTGATAATAACTGCTTGAAAACACTCTAGCATTTGCCACAGCACATCATCACTCTCGTGTTTATAATCCTATGCCCGTGAGTCTGATAAAAATCAGATTTACCAACGGTACTGTGGAAGTCGAGTGTGAGTTTGAAGCCATTGTCGTTTAGGCTGAATTTTGAGTCGGTAGCAAAAAAAAGTTGTCACGAAGCGTGTGAGCATGAATCCAGGCATATTCTTGATGCTCATCTCAAAACATTCAGCATGTGGCTCCTGTTTTGTAGTGTGTTGTGGCTACAGTGGCATTTGGAATGGGCATCAACAAAGCAGATATCCGGATGGTTATTCATTATGGTGCCCCTAAGGAAATGGAATCCTATTACCAAGAAATCGGGAGAGCTGGTCGCGATGGGCTTCCTGCTTCTTGTCACGTCTTGTGGACTGTGACAGACTTGGCTTTTAACAGGTAAATGACTGAAGACAACTGCTTTGACATGGATAGCCAAAACATACCAAAAGAAAGAGGAGCGGGGTGGGTTTGGTTGAAAATGTGATTTATTTTTTGGAATGGTTCCAAGGCCTTTTCTGCATACGCACAGTACTAAATATGCTATACTTTTTCAAGAAGGTAATCAACAAATGCAGTAATGTTAACGAGTGTGTCCTTGCTCTAGTTCTGGTTTCCGAAGGTCTGTTGCAAGGCAGGCAGTGATAAAACCTGGTCACTTGTCCTGTAAATCATCTGACCTGGTTATAGACCCATCGTCACTCCTTAAGAGTGCAGATGGTGTGGAATTACTTATCTCCACTATCTAGATGCCTAAATGGAGAAATAGATATTCTATTCTTCTGGGTGGGGGAGTCTCAGTTATAGAGGTCCATAGCTGGTATAGGACCACATAAATGTCTGAACTCAGTCATTTGAACTTGTGTCAGCAGACTGCCAGAGTCTGTGAAACCAAAACCACACACTTCCCAGCTTTTTTTTTTCCAGGCAGGCAAAAACTTGCTTAGCTCGACTTTGAGCTGGAATAGTGTAGCTCTGTTAACGTGGTGCCCGACACCTGCGGTATTGGCTTGTCTTCCATGCCATGTGGCACAGCGAGGGTGGTGCAGATGGTAGCTCAGGTTTGGCTCGGAGCATGGGCAGAGCGAGTGCTCCATACACCCATCAAGTACACTCACACTATTTTCTCAGTTGGATGCTTCCAGTGACTACCATAAAGATATTGCATTAGGCAATGGGTAGATCTGTCCTAATGTGATGCCCCCAAATTTATTAAAAGAAGGGTGACTGTGTTTTAGCATATTTTGTCATCTGGCAGTGGCATTGATGAGAACTTGCCAGAGTTTACCTGGAAAACTAGAGATTGAGGGGAATTGCCCTCTCTCAGTGCCCTTTGCCCTTGGTTCCTGGCTCTGTGCCTTCCGACATGGATTTCTGAAGCTTAGTAGCTTGTGGGGTTGGAAGAAACTTTCTCTCCTTCTGCCCTGTTTAGAATAATTGTCCTCTGTAGAGGAATATGAGTAAGGTGGTGTTCTGAGTATGCTCTGTGCTATAAGGATCAAGATTATGAAGAGACAGGCAGGCGGTTTGGGTCTGGTTTTGGCAGGATTTTTTTTCTAGCTGTTCCTGGTGAGTTTGACTGAGACGGTTATCTGGCATATTGAATTTTTGTTGTGGACAGGGGAGTAGAGGTCAGTATTTAAGGCTCTTCATGTTTCCATTTGACTGACAGGCATCTTCTGAATGAGATACGCAATGAAGAGTTCCGGATGTACAAACTGAAGATGTTGGCAAAAATAGAGAAGTACCTTATGTCGAATAGCTGCAGGAGGAAGTGAGTACTGGCATCTATTTAATGCTTTATGTCACGTCAGTCAGCTTTGGTAAGAGCCGTTGCACCGTGGTTACCACTGGAGGTTATAACCAGAAGGCATCTTATACTCAAAATGTGTTCTGCAACCATGTTTTCTGTTAAAAAGCGGTATTAAAAAATACAGTCTTCAGCACAATTAGATGTATATGCCAAGTGTTTCCTTATTTACTTAAAAAAAATTCTTTGGAGGAATCAAGGCCAAATAATTGGCTCCTCAGTGAATTAATTAATGATGCTGATTTCAACTCTGTTTTCTGCAATAAATTTTGTGTAAATCCTTAATCTTTTATTACATTCCCTTGGGTAGAATCATCCTGTCTCATTTTGAAGACAAACAACTCCGAAAGGTTTCCTCTGGCATCATGGGCACAGAAGAATGCTGTGATAATTGCAGGTCCAGGTAAGCTTTCTTCCCTGAAGACTGATAGAAGAGGTTACATTCTCACAGGCTGACTTGCAAGGCAAATTATCTAAAAGAATTGACTTTTTATGCATCTGATCTTGCAGATGTTCAGCCTGAAGTTTATCTTTGAACAACTGTCTCTAACCTTCTCCTAAATAGCTGAGCAAGCCACGCAGCAGCTTGTAAGCTTGCCTGTGGGAAAGCCTGTAAACCAAGTATGGTCACAGTTCCTAAATGGGTTTAGAGCAACACTCTTAGACTGTGAAATACACTTCTGTTCATCAGTTTGAGTCCTGTTAGGTAATTAATCCCAAAAGGAAACACTTGCAAGCGGAGTGCGATACCATGTGTCTAAGGTTAAATTGCCGGAGTGTTGAGGGAGCTGTTCTCCTGTTCCAGCCTGTGCTGACATATGTTCTTTATAGCACTGCTAGTAATCCTGTAGATGTGCCGAAGGGAAGCCAGGGGGTCGGTAGTCACACAGGTATGAGCAGAAACACCTTCCGCAGGTTCTCCTGTGTGCACCTACATGCTTTCCCTGAAGTTACAATAATAAAGGATTCCTTGTTCTTGCTGGTGGCCTGATGCTTCCTGATCAGAGACAAGATGTTATGCTGTGTTGCTGTCTGGAAAAATGTTATCAGCTCAGCTACGCTTCCTGTATGCTGAAGGATTAAGCAATTTTTGCCTGGCCTCTACTAAAACTAAACAAAAAGAGTTTGAGACATCGTGATGTCAATCTTTGCAGTCACGTTGCTGTGCCAGAGAAGAGCTACGTAGTGAGTTTGTGTTGCAGAACTGAAATCACTTGAAATATAGCATTGTCCTTTTCCTCCTCCTTACAAGTGGCTTGTGCCAATAACTTTTTTGATGGGTTCTTCCAGTCAGTAATAAATGCATTAACAAACCCTAGAAAATCTTTAATGGGGTTGCTCTTTCCTTCTGTTTTTTTCCCCTTTGTGTTTTTTAAAAAACAAGACAAAAACATCTTTTGCCATTAGGTGCAATTAAAGATGTGTTGTATCCCTAAACCAGTCCAAATATTCCAATAGTAAATTCAGAAGATGGCTGAGACAACGTTGTCTCAGCCACACAAGTACCACGAAGAGCTGCTTGTTGTTGGGGTGCGCAGCTGTCTTAACCACAAGGGATTTTGAGTTTTGCTTGGTCTCATGTTTTCAGTCCTAGTTCTTTACACTTAAACATGCTTAACTGTTCATTTCAATGTAAGTTGAAGCGTATATTCTATTTAGTTATCACTTGGTAGACAATATTTGAAAGAAGGGGAGGGGGCTTGATTTGAATGTGTGTTAAACTTGGTTTTCTTTGTGCATTTCAGAGCCTCTTCTTTTGCGGTCTCCAGTGACTCAGAAGGTGGTT
Organism: Nipponia nippon; assembly: GCF_047370975.1. NCBI lineage: Eukaryota > Metazoa > Chordata > Aves > Pelecaniformes > Threskiornithidae > Nipponia > Nipponia nippon. The sequence goes on along the minus strand of NW_028262380.1, from coordinate 80,945,364 downwards.
TACAGGACTTTGGGAAGCAAGCGTATCAGCTGCTATCTGCAGTGAGCGCCCTGGAGGAGAAGTTCGGAACTAAAGTTCCCATTTTGTTTCTGCGAGGGTCTGTAAGTGATAGTAAAAATCCTTGTATGTGTTTTGAGAGTGGAGGGACTGTTACAGTGTCCCTCTTGATTGATGCACCAAACAATACGTTGATATGCATACATGTAAATTTGTGTACACACACATTTATGTTTAGTACCTTATTCTCAGAGAGCTGGATATCTGTAGAGAGGTAGTCTTGGCTTTCTGAAGCTGCTCAGCAGCACTCGCCGCACAGCAAACTAGATAGTAGTCTTCAAAGACAAGAGCAATGAAAATAGTGGACCTCCTAAGCGTGTTGTACTTAGTGCACGTACAGCAAAGGAACAGTTTTTGCTTCGAAGCAAGCTCTTGCCATCTTAGTTCTGTTTTTCTTAACCGTGCAATATTCAGCCCTCTATGGCCCAAGAGTTTAGCTTCGAAATAGTACCTGTTATTTGCCTTGTGTGGAGCTGTCCTGTATTTTGTGGGTTGTCTTGAGTTGTTGTTGACAATTGTCTGTGTAAATATGTGAATGCCAGCCCAAGTATTGGCAGAGACTCTAAAGCTCTTCCTGTAAGGCTTGAGCCTTTGTTTTCTTAATGGTGAGTTTGGTGTTTTCGTAGAGACAGTTAAGTGGTTGTTTTTTATGAAGACCGATCATTTCCGTTATCCTGAAAGGAATGGCTTTTTCAGAATGAAGAATAAAAACATCTTTGCTTGGTTTACGTTTGAATGAAGCAAGTGATGGCTTGCATTCTAGCTTTGTACTGCTGGCTGACTTGGAGTAGTGAGATGGGAAGCAGTATACTAGAATGAAGATGAGTAACTTCTGTGTACCTTTACTTACAATGTTTTTTAAATGCTAGGCAAGAAACTCACCAGAAACAAAATAAGTGATTGTTCTTACTCTCTTATGTTTACAACCTGGGGAAAAAAAAAAATCACCTGTAGTACTTGATAGACCTGGGTGAATGATGTCCCTCTTGTTTCCTTGGAGTAAGAAAGTTAAGTTGCTAATTGTTCCACAAGTGTGTCTAGGGGAAGGATATTCTGTTTCAGGGTTTAATGTAGCTTTGATTGTTAATTAGACATTAGATTGTTAATTAGACATTACTGGAAAAAGTGAAGATGATGCCAAATTTGCACTGCAAATAGGGAATAACCTTTTATTGCCTACGAGAGTACCTTTTTGTGGGCTAATAAAACTTTACAAATTTCTTTAGCTTGTTGCATCAACGTTTACTCTAGAACAAATGTATGAAATAGTATCACCGTAAATTTACATGCTACATCTGTCTGAGGCTGACTGGTATGTTGCTTTAAAAGCTTATCTACATTTCATGGAGAATTGATGCTCTTCTGAAGTTAGTAATCTCTTCTTTGCGAAGTCCAGGTGGCCTCCAACAGGCTTTGGGTGGACCACAAGGGAGACCGTGTTTCACTTAGTATTTGAAAGCTGAGTCAGATGAGGAAAGCGAACAATGCCCTCTGGGAAACTGAATTACAGCTGCTTTGACAGAAATATTAAACTAATCCTGCTAAACCAAGAAGAGTATGCAACTTTTAAGGTCTCTTTTTATCAGCCAACAGGGGAATTTGTAGCTATTTTGGCAATTATTGCATTGTTAATAGTAGTCTCAGTGGCTGGTTGCGAGCGGCTTTAAGTAGTACCTCTAGCATTGAATAATTTGTATGAAGTTGAAAGTGCTATTTTGGCTTCTGTTGGTTGGTCCTATGCGAAGCTTAATTGATGATGCTTACTCCAAACATGGACGCAAGATTTACTGTTTTGCATCTTCTTTTTCTAGTTATTTCCATCGTTGAATTTGTTCTTTAAGTCCAAAACCATGCTCTGAAAATGTGCAGCCATTGGAGTAATTAATGTAACTGGCATAACTGAAAGCTTAGGAATGTAGTCGTGCTTTCAAGTAATGCGTGTTAGAAGTTGAACGAGGGCTCTCTAGAATAGAGGACGTGGGACTTGGTGCTTTCTCTTTGCTTGCTGAGTAGGTGACTCACTCACGTTCCCCATCAGGACTCTGTGCCTTGGTCCCATCCAGCAGCAAGCTGCTCTGTCTTGCCTGCACCTGGCTGCTCCAGCTGCTAAAGGTCTGAAACAAGCCCCTCTTCCTGCTGTTCCTCTCGCCCTGTGTGTAGGATAGCAGCTCCTTGACTTCAAATTGCTTCTTACTGTGATCCCAGGAGATGGTACGGAGCTCCAGCAGGCCACTGTGTGCTGGCTGCTGCCTGTCCTGGATTTCTTTGACTTGGTTTCCTCTTCTCTTCTCCATCAGCCTGTTGTCTCTTCCTTCATAAGGAAAGCTGTGTTCTTGGGGATAGATGCTCTGTTTGCACAGTGCCTCGCGTGAAGGGATTGTGGTAGAAGTACTAAAAGGAATCCGGAATACCCGTGTTAACAACCAGCCCTATAAATGGCAAGAGGCGAGCTTCCCGTTGTCTCCCGTTGTCCAAGATGATAATTGTTAGTCACACCCTCTGCTGCTTTTTTTTCCTACCACCCCCTCCCATGGGATGTCCTTATCTTAACAGCATTGCGGATATGTATATATACACATAGACTCTGGAGGATGTGAGTGGCGTGTGTAAATACGCTTGTATTTATGTAAAAAAAAAAATACTTGACTGCATAGTTTCTCCAGTGGAGAGGGATTCGGCGAGTGTACAAATAGCAGGATCTGAAGCCTGTCTTCCTGTTGATTTCATTTTCTAGCAAGAAATTGAAACTTCTTTGTGTCTGAGATGCTTTTATCGACTAATGCTTGATCCCCTGTTACTTTGCCGTTTCAGAGAAGTTCTCAACTTTTCAGACTTATGCCAAGAGTTTCTCTTCTTGGGAAAGGGGCTTTAGCCCCTTGCCATCCATTTGGGCCCTGAGTTCGGGGGGCGGGGGGCGTGAGAACCTGTCAGACAGGAGCTAATCAGCTTTTTTGGGTCTGAACCATTGGTAAGAGATGGGTAAATCAGCAACTTCTTAAAACAAAAGCCAAAAACCACTTTGCCACGAAGGCCAGAGGAGGAAGAGTAGAGTAGACATCTGTGGTAAGCTTGCTCCAGGATTTGTACCCCTGTCCTAGGATTTAAACAGGACTTGTCAATTTATTTTTACTTCTGCAGGCTCCCTTTAATTAAAAACAGGAAGGGTAACTGCTTCTGTTTGAACTCATGCAGTGTAAGATGGGCCTGAACTGGGTGAATACAAGCTGCGCTAGATGACTTCTTTGGCTGCTGTGGATGGCTGGGTCATTTCTGTAACCTTCTGCATATGAAGGGAGATGTTCTAACAGCTTTGATCTTAAGCATAGGTTCGTCTGGGGTCTTAATACAAAAGTAAGTCATGGTCTTGTCACAGCCTTGGAAAGTGTGGGTGTGGATTAAATGAGTAGAGGTGAAACTGGTCTTCAGGTGACAGGAACGAGGCAGTAGGCATGGTTTATGCTCTTACCTTTGAGGTGCTATCGGTGTGGTTATCGTAAGGGGTACTATGTCAACTTGAATGAAATCTTTTGGCTTGTGACTTTTCTGTAAAGTTCTTCTGTGGAGAAATGTTCTTGAGGACATGCTCCTGGCATCTCGGGTTTTTGGTTTACTGGTTATATTGGAAGCTTTCTTCCACAAGGACTGACCAATTCTTTTAATAATTTCAGAGTTCTCAACGCTTGCCAAGCAAATACCGAAGACATCCTCTCTTTGGTAGTGGAAAAGACTGGCCGGAGAACTGGTGGAAATTGCTCTGCCAACAGTTAATAATGGAAGGATTCCTCAAAGAAGTCTCTGGGCATAGCAACTTTGCAACCACGTGCATGCTTACCCAGAAGGTACCTTTTGGTGTGAAACTGCCCGTTGAAAGCTTCTCTGAGTAATCTATAGCTAAGCCATGTGGGTTTTTTTCTTACAGGGTAGAAACTGGTTGTTAAAAGCTGGATCTGCCTCAAATGTGAGTCTTCTGTTACAGTCCAGCGAAGACCTTAATCTGCAGAGACCTCCTAGAAGGTAATTATAGTACATGTGTTCTCTTGAGTGCTTTTTTTATTTATTTAACATCAGATCAGTTTCTGAAGCCTGCTTGTAGAGACGGCTAGGTTGGAAAGGATACTTCTGCACTTGATTTTTCTAGCTGAAATTTTCCCTTAGGCAGTATCATAATACAAAAAAAGCCAGTGGGAAGACCTGGATAGACGCCTCTGACTGCTGTTATGAAAGGTGGCCTAGTCTAGTCCGCTTGAGAGCGCATGGCTTGCAGCTTAAATCTGACTGAGGTATTTAGTGGAGCTAATTGGATGGTCCTGTAGCTGGGAAGGCAAGTGGGGAAGTGTAGTTGAGAGAAACTACCAAAACTAGTCAGAAAATGTGTGTCTGGGTAGCCTGGAAGCATGTTCTGGCAACGCGTCCTCATGGAGAAAGTAATCAACTAAAGACAAGAAAAGGTAGAGGAAAATCCATCAGGGTTTATGCTCTTTCTGCTGCTGATGAGTTAAACCGTGAGACTTTAAATAGAGCAGCTAACAACTTGTCTTCCCAATTATGCACTTGACCTACTTTTTCATAAAATTGAAGCTGAGAATGAAACACAACAGCCTTTATTGTAACAAGAATTGATTCAACACAAATGTGTAATAGCTTATCTGTCTCTCTATTTCTTTTTGAGAAATTTTAACTATTTAAAGTCTCGGTGAGTATGTCTGCAAAAGCTGGGTGCTTTCTCAGTGGTGGTCAGGTATTGGCCATCGCAGTATATAGCTCTAAGAAAATAGCATGTGAGGGTTTGCTTGTGATCTTTTGCTTCTGGTTCTATTTAATAAACAGTGTTGTGTTGTTCTTCACAAACACTAATTCTGACCAACCTTTTTGAAGTGAAAGGTAATGAACTGGAGGTTGCACAGGCTCTGCTGTGACAAAAAACAGTATTAGAACCAAGCTGTTCAGTGCTGGCCTTAGGAGCCTGTTCTGGTGTATAGATTATCTTAGTGTTGCTAAAAAAATAAGTAAATTGCCTAATGACAAAGTACCAAATTTCCTTTTGTCTTCTAATATTGTGCTGTTATGGCTCCTTGAGCTACTGTCTACAGGTCATCTAGAAGAAAAAAAAGCGTATTATTAAATAGTAAGCAACAGCAGAAGCTGTGTGTTTAGGGCAAACCAGAAAGTTGGCACTCGTTTGTTTTCTCCGGTAATGGGATCTTTAAAATGGAATCTTTTCAAGTGTTGACACAAAAATTCCAGTATTTGTTTCCTCCATAAGATGAGATTCTTGTTCCTTGTTCAAGTTTTAGTGTTAACAGGCTTGGAGGTCCTCAGTGTTTTTTCACAAAGAATGGTGATTCTAATAATTAAAAAAAAAAATCAATAAGAACTTATGATTTGCCAAAGATATCCCTGTACCAAGTTCAAATCAGTTTGCATAGCAAAATGTTAATTTTTATTAAATGGCAGTGTCACTGTACAAATAACTTGGTTTTATTCGATTAAGAGAGAATTCACTTTATTACAGCAGTAGAGCTTTACCTGTACTTTCAACGCAGCGCTCCCCAGACCTGAAAGGCACAACGCAGTCACCAGTCAAGCAGGTCCGTATGCCTATAACTCCTCTTGCGCTCCCTGGTCCATCCTTGTTGGTATTAAAAAATCTTGCAAGTGTATCATGGTGTCACAAATGAATGTTTTGCTGCTAACAGTGACTTTAGTGGAAAAATTGGTAAATCAGCATTTGTTTGTCTTGTTCTTCTGTTTTTTTTATAGATGTCTCTATATGATATGTTTTCATGTGACAGAAAAGGTAAAACCCTTCCAAGAAGCAATAACAGGCTTAACAGGTACAGTCTTCTAAACTAAAACAGAATGAATTAATTTTAATTAATAAATCGACTGTGTTAATAGGGAAAATGTTTATAGGATCATACTTAAAACCAGCATTCTCCCCTGTGAAGTGTTGGTAAAAATGTTTAAAATAATATAAAAAAAAGAACAAGACGAGTGCTTAAAACTTGCTGTACACTGCATTATATTTCAAAACATGGAACTATTACAACATTGAAAACAGGCTTTGAAGTTTACAAGTTGTATACAGGCAAAGCAAGCTTTGTTAACTGCTGAAGTGCTAACTTTCTCACTGGTATTACTTGGAATCCAAGCAAGAAAAATCGAAAACGTTGATAAAAATGGAGCAATAGGAGATGTGTTTTGGATACTTTTACTGGGCCTGTGGTTTTTAGCCCGTCTTCTATGTGACGGTTGCAACTGTAATGGATTTTAACTTGTGATGGTTTAAAAAAAGAAGTGGAGAAAAGCTTTTCCAGTTTGCAAATATAATTCAGGCAAAAAAGTGACAAAGTTGTAACTTGCTCTTAAAGCTGGCAGAACTGAACGTATGCTTTGTGCAGGGGCTGTAAGCGAGCATGTAGGTTTCTGCCTTACTACATTAGTCTGGAGAAGAAAGATGAAGTTGAGGCTCCCTCAGGTTAAAAGAAATAAAACCAAGCTTTTGCAAAAAGCAGACCAAGTAATTTGTTTTCCTGGCTTGTGTGGTTTCAGATTAAACCCACTTTGCATTTCTGAGCAGTTCGATTCCTCCTTCAGGCAAGCAGCCTGATGCTGGCAGATGATGGGAAAATAGGATATGTTACTTAAGCTGAATAGTTGCCACTGTAGCCGTGTGAAGAAAAATCATTTTAGGGACAGCTACAATCCAAAACAAGTGTTATTTCACACTTTGTTTAGGAAAGGATGCTCGTACTCCGGCTTCTCTGCTAACATATATTGCAGTATAATCATAGCAGTGTAATTAGGGGTAAATGTCCTGAAGTACATGAGCCCATGGACTGGTAGCTGTGGTGTTGCTCTCTAGGCAGGCATGCCTAGTGGTACCATCAACTAATTCTACTTACAGCACAGCAGCTGTGTTCTTGTCACTGATGCTTTTGAACTTGTTAGCTCTTTGTGGCCAGGATGAATGTTACCAGCTCTGGGGAAACACGTACGGTGTTTCTCGTGGGATGCTGTCAGAATCATGTCATGAATGGACAAGTGCTTCTATGAACATGCTTTTGTTAACAAGATGGGAATCCAGCTGTTGACAGGGATATTTGTGTGTTTGTGTGTGGGTTTCTTTATTTACAAAACTGCAATTTCATCTCCCTGAGCTTTGTATAGTAAGAGGCTATTTTAAGTTACAGGACCAGCCCAGAGGAGTTGTGTTTAGATTAGGGATACTGCTGACTCTGCCCCCACCAGCTCGGGTCCTGTATGAGTGCAGTGCTAGCATGAGGTGCCAGGCCGTGGTCTGATGGTGCTGTCAGAGCAGGCAAAATAAGTTGGGCAGCTGCTCTCCCACAGCCTTGTGCAAAGTTCCTGAATAAATTCATCTAACGCAGGGCTTGTTTCGCACTTCTTTATTTTTTCCCAGTATTGTAGAGCGCTCACCGATGAAATCTCCTTTGAAGTCCCCAGAACCTGTTGTTTCATCCCAAGAAAAAGAACTAGAGGTAAGCTTTTGGAAGAGGGCAATATCTGTGAACCGCGGTCAACCTGCAGACTGCGGTCAACCTGCAGACTGCGGTCAACCTGCAGACTGCGGTCAACCTGCAGACTGCGGTCAACCTGCAGACTGCGGTCAACCTGCAGACTGCGGTCAACCTGCAGACTGCGGTCAACCTGCAGACTGCGGTCAACCTGCAGACTGCGGTCAACCTGCAGACTGCGGTCAACCTGCAGACTGCGGTCAACCTGCAGACTGCGGTCAACCTGCAGACTGCGGTCAACCTGCATTGGAGCAGCTGGCTTGGGCAGCTCTTAATATTACAGAGGTGTTCTGAATAGAAGTCCTACAGGAGGATTTGAAAATGTTAAGATGGATTAATGGATTGCAGGTTGTTTGTATATTAATGGAGAGATGAGAGAAGTTATAACTTTTCCTCTCAAATTAATTGTAGCTATGTGAGTGATGTAGAGCTGCTTCATCAGAATTTGGCTCTCTTGTTCACAGACTGCGCTGTATGGCAAGTTGCTGACTGCTAGACAGAAGGTAGCTAATGAGAAGGCAATTCCTCCAGCTGTCTTGGCAACCAATAAGATCCTGGTGGAGATGGCCCGAATAAGGTAAAGCCAGCATGCGTACATGTTGTACAAACCAAAAAGGTTGCAAGCCAAGTCACAAATCCCCTTTCTGCTTTTGCTGGAGAGTATGCCTCATTGGTAGAGGAGCAGCTCTTTTCCTGAGGATCTTCACTTGCTCTAATACCCTTGTAGACTGCTGACTGGTTTAAGTTAAACAGTTACTGACATCAGACTTGCTTCTTCATTCTAGTTACGTTATTAGAAAAAAAAATTAACTAAATGATAACTTTGCCTGTCCTGGTATCCAAACCTCCTATTAGGTTGACCAGTCAGAGGAGGAAGGTGTCTGTTTTCTACTCATCCTTACCTTTCCATCTGCTTCTTCCCAATGTGTTTTAATCATTTTAGTATGCCCTTATCCTGCTAAGGGTCAGCTATGGGTCAGGAGCTGTTCCCTACCTTGCAGGGGTAGCTCTGTAGTGTAAAAGAACAAGCACAATTTAATGTTGCTCTCAACTAGCGAAAGGAGGGGGAAAAATTATTCTTTTATTTCTCATTGTATGTGAGGGTATTGTGGGGCAGCTCAGTTGGTAATCCATCTGAAGTGCCTTTTCCAGCCCCTAAAAGGCATTAGACAATACTACTTTTGGAATATGTACGTTATTCCATGGAAGAGCTCTGGGCTTATGTGCTCTTGGGCGGTAAAAGCAAATAAAGAAGCATGTGGTGAACTGGTCCTCCAAAGTATTAACCAGCCAACTTGAAGGTTTTGCTGTCATCAAGCTTTGTGAGTCAAAAGTGCAGTGAACTTAATTAGGTGCAGAGACGATGAGGGTGCTGTAATAACATTTTCAAGTTTTGACTAATAGGTCTGTAGTCAAGCATGTGTCATTGACAGACACTTGATATTTCAAAGCATTGACATAGGACATTTCCATGGCTTTTATTATTTATCCTAAACCAGGCCTACGAGTGTTGAGAACGTCAAGAGAATCGATGGTGTATCTGAAGCAAAATCCACCATGTTGGTCCCCCTCCTGGCTGAAATTAAGGACTTCTGCCAAGTGAATGGTTTGCAGGTAAGACTTCCTAAAGTGTCTGCTAATTTGCAAGAGCCTTAAAGACATAATTGGGTCTGCAACTCTCAGATTTCTCATTCAGAGTTCATCCTTGTCACAGCTATTCCATCTAAGCATGGCAGTGAAACTTGCTAGCCCTGGGTACAAATAGGCCTCAAATCTGAATGTGCTACTTGGCAATGACGTTGGGACCTGGCTATGTTCCAGATTAATGCGGTCATCTTGAAAGTCCAGGACCTCGTTATAGAGGTCACCCATCTGGCCAGGCTGAGGGTTCAATCAATAGGTGCTGTATTCTTGAGAGCTTGCAGCTAGTTATTGTCCTTTGGGGCTGGAGGCCAAAGGTGTAGTAAATGTTCCTTCTCCATGGTTTATTGATTGACTCAGAGTTGGAGGGCAGAGCTTTGCTTCCTCTAAGCCTCTCCTTTGGAGATTGGCAGGAGAGCCGAGATTTCCAGCTGTTGGAAATAATCCTCTTGGTTCTCGTATCACAGTTGACTTTCTTCTGTCTGAGACTTTATGTAGAGTGGTTCCTCATCAGTCACTATGGCAAGAGATGCCGCTAGGGAGGGGCCGTGGAACAGAGGATTAGAGGAACCATGAAGCAGTTGTGCTTTGGGGATCTTAGTTTCTATGTCAACCTACAGTTAAAGGGATTTATCTAGTCTAGAAAGCAGGTAAAGCAGCAATACTTCTTCTCTGTAATGCTTGAGAATACTCTCTGGAGTCTTTTTTCTCCTTCACAGACAACTACTATGCTCTAGGAATCGAGACCAAAAGCATTCCTGTTTTCTTTGTTGGTTTTTTTTTTTCCCCCCCAAGAAATGAGCGTAGACCAAAAGATTAAAACAGGAGTTTCCCATACTAAGCAGCAGACTGAATACCTGAAATAGTTCTGATGGAATAGTTTTATGTGTAATGAGCAACACCTAAGAAGTTCTGTTGACCTGGACACTGTTTTTCTGGTTGGCTTTTTTTTTTTTTGCAAGTCCCTTGGACAATGCCATTCTTGTTTTATTAAGATGGGAATATGTGGGTGTCCGTCTGGATTCCCTCTTTGCTTAGTTTTTTTTGTGGAACATGAACTTGGGTTCAAAACTGATATCTGTAGAGATGAATGATTACATTTATGTTGCTCTTTCAGGTAACTTCAGATAATGGGAGGGTGACCCATTGGTTGTCAGTGGGATATAATTCTTCTAAATCCTTTTATCTCACTTAGACTGACACATTCCCCGCATCTGAATCTAAAGATCAGAAAGAAGCCTCTCCCTGGAAGTGTACTAGAGCCCTCTCTCCTTCAGAGCATGTCACCTACGTCCTGTTCCAAGAGAAAAATCTCTCTATGGTAAGCCCTTCCCTGTGGTGGTCCTTTCCTTTTTGAAAACTAAGGGCGGGCATGCTTTGTCTAGAGGAGGGGGATTTGGAAGTTGTCTTAAATCCTCTGCCCAGTGCTGGGACGGGGTTGCTTTAAAACACTGAGGCAGTATCTTTCTTGGCAAATGGTAGCTCACCTAACTCATCTATATGGACCAGTAAAAGCATAAAAAAAAGGGTTTGCTGTGAGGTGAGACGCAGCTCCTTAACTGCTACAATGCCTGCACAGGTTGGCAGGGCGTCAGGCAGAACTGTTGCTGTTGGTTCATTGGCCTGTTTCAGTACAGTTACGCAGCGTGCTTTTCTATTGCAAGTGTTAGTTCTGCCTCTTTCTATGTTTTTCTCTTTTCACAGTAGTAAGGGCATACAGGAAAAACTTGCTGATCCAGTAGCCTGCTGGAAAGGACACCAAGCATGAGGCTGTACATAGGCATATCTTTAAGGTTAATAACCATTGGGATGAATTTCATTAACTCTGGTCTTGGTTTAGGTAGGAAATTCCTATTCCTTTGCCTGTGCCACATCCACGTGTAAGACTTGTGTGTCAAGAAACAAAGCTCGTGGGAAGATCCAAGGCAAAACTCAAGTCTTGGTGCTAACTGTTGTCCTGGCTTTCTAGCTGAGATTTTGGAAAGCTGTGTTTCCCATTACGAGCAAAAGTTGGACAAGTTACCTGTCACGTGTAACCTGTTGAAGTGCTACAGGGCCTGTGGCTAAACTGGCATCACGCCATGTGCCCTGTGAAGATGAACCTCACGAGCCGCTTGGATATAATTTTATTTATTGTTTTTCAATTTTACAGTAGGAAACTCAAGTTGCTTTGAGTTTTGGTTTGCTCCTCCCAAGAGTATGGGTAAACCTTGTCAGGTAGTTGCTAACTTAAAAGTGTACTTAAGGACTAATTAACAAGAAACAATTGTATAATGATTAACAGGTCACTTGAAGCTCTGTATCCACTAATCCTGATGATAATACGCACAGTATGTGTGTTGTCTGGGGAGAAATCGGTAGAAGCTTGAAACGTTTTCTTTTCAGGAAGACAAGTACCTAGTTTGAAATCTCTCCTTGAACAGTACAAGTTGAGGCAGATGAAGTTTGACATTTTTTTTCTTCAAGGCCAATGTTTTAAGAGAAGAATTCATCTAACAGCTATGAGAATGAGGGGGAATTTGTTTTGGTGTTATCCATGTTCTGCATAGATGTTATGAATCAAATGGGCAATGGGAAGGTCAGGTGCATCACAGCTACTTAGCAGCAGCCACCTGAAGCTTGGACACAGCAATCTTAGGAAGTAGGAGCTGGGTTGATATTCTGATTTAACTGTGAGGTGAGAGCATCCGTTTCCTTTGTGGTAGAACTTGCTGTGATTCAGCTGCCACAGGGTGGAAAGAGGATGGTAGGGAGCGTTGTGACACAAGTGATGTGAGCTGTAAGCAGGCTGTAGTGAGCCGTTGAGGTGGCCACACAGCACCCTTCCTGTGTAAACCTCTCTTCATCTCAAGCAAGTTAAGGCTGAGATGTTGCACTCGAGAAGTAGTAGCCTCAAGAGAAGAATGTTCTTTACAAGCTTTAAAAGACATGAGACAAATTAGGAGGTAATAAGACAAGCATTAGGAGTAACAAAGGGTTTTGGGGAGCTTTGTTGCACTGCAACATGCCAGTATCCCCATTTGGGAATGGGAGGTTGCCAGGTTTTGAGCTTGGAGTTGTATTTCAGACATTTCTGCCATGCTAATTCCTTTTGCCTTTCTTTCCCTAGAGGACTATAAGTGAGACCAGATCTCTGCGTCTTTCTGAGGTTGGCACTCACCTATTGCAGGCGATGAAAGCTGGCTACCCTGTCAACCTGGAGCGAGCAGGTTTGACTCCTCAAGTTCAACAGATCATTTCTGATGTTATCCGTAATCCTCCCATTGACTCGGGTGAGCATCGCAGCCCTTCTGTGAAGCTTCTTGTGACAGGGGCATGCAGATAAAGGGAATGAAAAACTGACAGCTCCGCTGATTCGTAGGTAGAACCAATCATTTCTGGAAGGCCTGTGGCTGTGGCGAGGCAGTGCATGGCGATGCCAGGGCCATTGGTTTTCTTTCAAGGTTGTTATGTTGTAAAAGAAGGCAATTGTGATTCATTAAAGAGCAAAAGAGGGTAGCCCTTTACAAGTCCTTTCACTCAATTGTATGGCTGTTGAAAAGATTCTGGCATCATTCTTAAATCTGTCTTTACTCAAGTGTTTTTGGAAAAAATATCAGCCCGGCAAAGTCTTCCTGTAAATACCGGCATCTAAAGAAAACACGCTGAATAAGAGCTGTAGAATTGCGCCAGTGCAACTTCTCTGCAAGATGTTTATGATGAGGAGGCCGAGAAGTGCAGGAAAAGCAGCTCTTCCTCTTAATGCTGTCATCTGGTGCCATGGGCCAGTTCAGAGGCTGAAGACAAGCATGTACTGGCTTGTGGTTCTGAGGCCAAGTGACTTAAAGTTCCCTCTTGCCCTACTAGTCTAATTTCTTAGCTTGGCAGAGTTTGCTGACTTGCTAGCTTCATTACTCTTGTCCTATTGGGCATTAAAGCGTTTTTCAGCAGCAGATACAGGCTCAAACAGACTCTCAGGTTGCTTTCTTAAATTTAGTGCCATGCTGGAGTGGAGAACTGGCATGGCACTATATTTAAGAAAGCAGAGGGGCTTTTCAGCCTGAGCTAACAAAGCCTTTCTTTCAAAAGAAAATGGTTGGTAGGACATGCAAGTTACAGGCAGGTGATTCTGATGTTTTAGACTAAATTGAGGACAGTAAGTTGTGTGAGCACAAATGAGGTGGAGATTTATCCCATGAGATAATGATCTGTTGTCCAGTGAGTCCAACCCATATCTTGTTTTATTTTTTATTTTTTTATCTTTTCTATGGCTTAATCTACCTATGCTTTAATGAGACTACTGATGTGTTTTACAACATGAGAATAGGGGGCCAGAGGATTAAAAAACAATTAACATGGTATTTATACTTTTTTCAAGACACCACCAAAATTGAAGCAATTAGAAAACTTGTTCCTGCAAATATTGAACTGTATCTCATCAGGATGACTATTGCATTATTGGAGAAAGAGGATAGAAATAAGTCTCAAGATGGCTCACGTGTCAAAAGGATGTTGGTATGGTCAGAAGGGCAGCAGGAAAAAACAGGAGCAGATCAAGCAAGCAGAGAAGATGCCTTGTGGAGTAAAACAAAGGTTAGTAAGAGGAGGTATAAAACTGTTTCAGAGAAAAGAATGTTTCCACTGTGTAGGAGCAGACTAAAAGCCCTTTTATGTTGCTGCTGTTTAGGGTAGTGCTTAGTGTTTCATCTTCACAATCCAGCTTTCACTCAGTTTTGAGTAGGACTGCCTCCCTCTCCTCCAAGAGCAATGCTCGGAGCAGGATCGGAGGTTCCCCTTGCAAAGCACTGACCTAGAAGGCGGCTGCCCCAGTACCGCTGTGGTCTGTTAAACATGTCACGTGAGCTGATCTGCTCCTGTGTGGGACTCTGAGCTCATCTCTACCGTAGTAAGTCCTGGACGTGTCGCCCAGGAAGATCAGGCACATCGTGGTCCACCACTGTAAACCATTGCAACTGCAGCTTAATCCTGGCCTCGGAGAAGAGGGACAAATGCTTTCTGCCTTTGTCCAGCCTTTGGGGACATGGATGCAAAACGTCCCCTGTAAAATCCCAGATTTAGAGTAGCTGGGGCAGTGGAGGAAAAAGCTGAAATTCCAAGTTCTCCCTGGTATGAAAACCTTTGGGAAGCTGAATCCTTCGTAGCCACAAAGTCCCTGTTCTGCCCTGGCCTTGCTTCTGTGCATTGGTACCTGATCACCAGCTTGATGTGGGAAAAGGGATTCTCTTATTGTGCACAAAGCTTTAAGTTAGCAGAAAACTTGAGAGCGGGGAAAAAGCCAGAGACAATGCCTGCCAGAAATGTCTCGCAGTCTTTCGTGAGTTCCTCTGTTGCTTGAAACTGCTGGGCCTAGTTGTGATCACAAAAGTGTCATGCCATAAGTCTGACTCACTAGGGAGAAATCTCGGGAAATAAGGAGCTCTTTGTTGCTGTTGGAGAATAGCCAGGCTACTCTTCTGAGCCCTTGGCTGGCCTCTCGGTGTCTCCCAAGTCCCAGTTCAGCACCTTGTACGAAAGGCCACCCTGCATGGAGTGGCTCCAGGTGGGAATGGTAAAAAGAAATTCCAAACTCTAAATCCTTCTGCTGCCTGTGCTAGGATTTCATGTCTGTTTCTTAAAGGGTTAGGGGTTGATTTCTTGAACTCTGGCTCGAACAAACTTTCAAGCCTTGCTGCTTGGCCAAATTGATTGTTTCTTGCATCCCTGAGTGCTGTTTAATTTCTGCGGTATCTGTGTCTGAGCCTTCTTTTTCTTGAAGTTGACCTCCTGGCAGTCCAATTGCGTGGGCTCTAATTACACTTTTTTCTGCTACTGTTCGCTGCTGGAGCTAATAATGGGAATGACATGCTATTAGAAATCAAATTAATATTATACAAATGAGTAGACTGCAAATCTGAAAGCTAATCCAAATAATCTTTATTGACTTCTGCTTCAGAAGATATCCTGGTTCTAATAATTCCCTGTAGCAAACAGCTGCTAAATCTGCTCATGAATGTTCTTGGATTTTAACCACCTTTATGCTACTGCTGCTTTTCCAGGGTAATTTGATCAATCCGACATGGAAGGAAAGAGCAGAGAAAACGCATCTGCAGGCGGTGCCTTCGGCTTCGGTAAACAGATGTTCTTATTGTAATAAAGCATACGGTAGACTTGCCATTAGCGATGCTCTCAGCAACACTGAGATGTGTAGTTGATCCAAAAATCTCAGCTTGGCTGTTTCAACCTATGACCAGCAGGCATTATATAGAAATTAGAAGTTAATACCTCTGTGCCCACTATGCCATTTTTAACTGATACCTTTGCTGTAAAAATGCTTTTGAAAACACAGGGCTTGTGAGGCAGAAGCAAGAATTTCAAGTTCTCAGAGCCATGGGGATGGAGGAATATTTTTCTCCACTACAAAAAAAAAAAAAAATGCCCAAGGTGAAGTCCCAGCTCCCTTGTGTTTGAAATGGATGCACTTCACTTGCTCAAACTTTATTGTGGTGAAATGGATAAGAAACAGCTAGTGATCTCATTAAGCAGAGGTGCTGGAACTCTGTTTATAATTACAAACTCATTTATTTGCAAAAAAAAAAAAAACCCTTCCAAAATGCAGCTTTTGCATTGAATCTGGTTTGTGCAGACTTAAGCTTTAATGCTGTGACACCTGTAACAGCCCGATTCCTTACTGTCATAAGGCTGTACAGAGCGTGGATGACAGCCAGGCGGGGAGCAGAGGGGCAGCAGCCTGCCCGAAGCCCATCACACTGGCCTCCTGGAACCAGCCTGCCCTCAGTCCTGATGAGGAGGAACTGTTTGCTGACTCTCAGCCCAAGGTGAGACTGCCTGTAGCTCTGTGCCGGGAGCAGAGCCAGGACCTGATGATTTGGGTGTTGATTTTTAACGAACCAGAATCCCAGCTTCTGTCTGGCTGCTTTACTGTGCCCAAAACCCTGGCCTGGATTGCCAGCTAACTTCTCTTGTTAATATCCATGATATAGTGACAGCATGCTGCTTTTATTGCCCTTGCTATGCCCAAATATACCTCTCTCACAGCATCAGCCTGCTACAGAAACTTTTTTCCCCAGTACATCTTGTCAGCCATCTAGTGGCAGATGCTTCCAACATTTTCGGAGGACATTTGGCTCCCTCTTCTCCTTGAGGTGTATAGGGTTGTGTGAGATCGTATCCTGATGACATTTAGGATTTCTGCACTGGTGTTTATGTGAACACAAGTTGTATGAGCACACATAGTGTTTTTTCTAAAGGGAGCTCCTGTGGCTCTGCCCAGCACTACTTGCTGTACAACTCGCTTCAGCTTGAAGCTGGCTGTTGATGTGAGTGCAAAACATGATGCAGACAAATCATTATTTGTGATCTGGTCAGTGTTAGGTAGGTATAACTCCTAAAGAGCACAGCAGCTGTCTTACTGGAAACATTAAACACATTATAACGTTATAATCTTTTGGATTGCTGGTGATAGCTTCAGAGAATTCCAGAACATCAAGTTCCAAGTAAAGCCCCTTTGTTATGACATAGGGACAAAGCATGATCACTGTAATGCTCTCAGTGCCCTTCCCACTTCACCCAGGCTTGGGCAAGGAGTTCTGGTGTTATGTGCACACCTCTTGATGCAAGCACTGGAGCAACAGCTCTCTTGGCTGTAGATCGGTCCTCCTGATGTGTTTCCCAAGGGCAGCTCACCAGCAGTCTTGTTCATCTTGAGACGAATGTATCAACAGCGATTGGCCTTCCAGGATTTAAAAACTGGTGGCTGAAGGATGAGCAGAAACCCATTTATCTCCTGGCTGTAAGCTTTTACAGGAATTCGTGGCTTTGCGTTGCCATAGCATCTCTTCCCACCACGGTGCAGGAGAGGCACCCAGCAGTTGTGGAGAGCTCTCCTTGGGGGACACAAGCCCGAATGAGTCCTGCAGAGCTTGTGACCTTCGTGAGGAGAGGCAGAGAAGAAAGGGTGCCTTGCACAGCTGCTGCCAGGCACCCACAGCCCCATTTGTGGCTTTCAGTCCCTTTTTCTCAAGTTGTAATCGGGGAAGGTACTGGGTAGTGCTGATGTATCACTGGTCTGGGGCATCCACTTCCATCCCCTCTTTCACAGCTGCTGTCCTTTTGTTATCTTGACAGTTGGTGTTGTGCGTTTGTGGGTTTGTTTTTTAAGGCCACTGTAACACTTAGGTGTGTCAGCATCCTTTGTTTCAGGCCAAATGTTTCCTGGCATTGGTTCTTCTCACTGCTCTAGCTTGATGTTCTGTTTCGTGTTTGGTGGTTTTTTTTTTTTTGGTCCCTCAGTTATTTGAAAAGGTGTTGCACTGAAGGGAGACGTAAGCCTTCTGCTGCTACTGCAGATAGTTCATGTCTCCTCATGCGCATGATCTTCTGGGGTAGAGTTCTGTATTCCAGTTAAACCGGAATGCTCACCTTTGCCCATGTTTGTTTCCTTCTTCCAGAGCTCGCATCCCCCTTGTAAGAGGAAAGTGCCGGAATGGTTTGGATCTGCAACAGTGACAGTTCTGCCTCCAACCCAGACGAAAAAAACGAAAGCAGAGACCAGAAAAGGGATTTTTAGTTGAATACAAAAATGAAGATTTTACTTTTTTTACCTTCCCCTCTCACTGTGAGGAGCATTATGTAGGCAGAGTCCTGTTTCACCCGTATAGTTGCACTGGCTGTGCTTTCTCTTCGTTCCCGCAGATGCCTCTTCTCTCCTCTCCCTTGCAAGAGGTGCCCTAGCACCACTTCTATGCTTTTTCACTGTGTGAAATGTGATATTATTAAAAAAATAAACAAATCGCTGCGTTAACCGCTCCAGAGGGCTTCAGGAAGCGCGGGCGGCCGCTGGCCGGCGCGTTGCCACGGCAACCGCCCGCCCACTTCCGGGGCGGGGCGTGACGCCGGCGGCGCGGGGGTTGCCGGGAAGGCGGCATGGCCCAATAGGCGGAGGGCGGCGGTACTCGGCCTGCGCCTCGCGCTGCGGCGGGCGGGTGAGGGAGCGCGCGGGGCGGCGGCGGTGGCGGGGAACCGATCCGTGAGGCGAGGGGGAGGGGGGCGGCGGCCGGGGCCGCCCGGTGTGGGGCAGCCGCTGGGCAGAGAGCGGGGGATCCGGCTTCTCCAGGCCCCCCGCCCGCCGTGGGTAAACGGGGCAGCGAGGGGCGGGCACCCGCGGGCCGGTTTCCGGGCGGGCGGTCGCCTCGCTGCTGAAGTTTCCCCTCATATCGGTGAGTTTCAGGTTCCTCGTTAAGGCCGGGCGGCGATGAGGCAGGCGTTTGGTCCCGGCGGGCGCGGAAGCCCGGTGTTCGGCCAGCGGGCTCCCCCGGCCCTCTTCCAGATGGGTGTCAGTGCGAGGGCTGGTCCAGAAATCACATTTTCTACCTTCAGGTGGTTTTTGGGGGTTAAGGCTGCGTTCTGACACCTTAAATCCCCAGGCACGTCAGTTTCTTAAAGTCCCCGCAGAGCACAAACAAGAAATAAACAGCTTCATACACGGCTATCTCTCCTCTTAAACATCGTAATAACTCTAATACCTATTTCTTGCCTTTTTCCTCCTCCTTCTCCTAACAGAATTATGGATCCAAGCTTATTGAGAGAGCGAGAGCTATTCAAAAAGCGTGCCCTCTCCACACCAGCAGTAGAAAAACGTCCAGCGCCATCTTCTGACTCCTCTTCCTCAAAAAAAAAGAAAGCAAAGGTAGAACAAGGTGGCTCCTCGAGCTCAAAACAAAGCACAGGTTGGTGAAAGTCTCCCATTCAACAGCTGTTTGGTATTTTCCACTGTCTGCCTGTAAGCTATGGTTTATTTGCATGAATCAGTCTATCTGTGAATTTTGCTAGCGGTCACTCTTTCTCTTAAATTGTGACTTTTTGTTAAGAAAGTCACTTACACAACTGGAAAAAAACACTTTTCCTACCATGTATACGTGTCAGGCCTCCTCCTCTGACTTGTTTGCTGTTACTCAGTTGGACGAATTGCTGCTGCCAAAATATTATTTTGTACAAAGCTGAGCTTTGACTTGTGGGTTTCAGTGCTCGCTGGACCCACGCAACAAGCAGCAACAGCGGTCTACTTTTTCTCTCCTCTGTCTTTCTGGCAAGAGAGCACCTAAAACTTAGTTTTGTTAACTGGAAGCCGTAGGCTATCCATCTGCGAGATGGATTTTGCAACTTGCGTGTTGTCTGGCTAGCATTTTGTGATTAGCAGTCATTCTTGTTTTACCTGGGAGCTAATATTTGATCACGAACGCCAGGATTTCTGTAGGTTTCTGTCCGCTTTGTTCAGGAGCGTGGTCAGTTTCCTGGGATGGTGGCACTGATAATGCATCTCTCACTATCAAATAAGCAGTTAGTCAAGCAGCACTGAAATAGCAGGAGCAAATGAAAAGCACGGCACCTGGAGCAGCAGGGAGAGGATCTGCGTGCCTGCAGCGGCATGCTGTGTTTGCTTGCGCTGTGTGAGACGCGTAACTCGGGGGGCCTTTTCAGTTCTGCGAAAGCAGCGACCGTTCCCCGATGTGCTCTAAAAGCCAAATCAAACGTCAGGAGTTACTAAAATGCAAAATACCCGTTGCGCAAACTCATTGCGTGCTCATATTTTGAATACCGTGCGTGGCTCTCTTCTAAAGTCCAAAAGAAACAATACAGCTAAAAACAACAGAGAAGAACATCAAGGACGATGGGAGGAGTGGAGCATCTTCGGTCTGAGGGGAAGAGTAGGGAGTTTGCGTATGTACCTCCAGCTTCCCAGGGCACCAAATAAAGTTATCAGCCAGGCATTTCAAAATAAATCAAGGGAGGCCAGGTTTCCATTGGTCCCTTTGCCACACTCTCCTTTCCAAATAAAATAAAATTCTACATGGAATATCTTAAACTGCATGTCCTGAGAGTGGTTTGCTGGGCAAGAGGGATGGGGAGGCGGGAAGAGGGCGGACGGTTCAAATGTGAGTCTGATCTGGAGGGTTTGAGTAGATATGGGGCCAAGTGACAGACCAGAAAAAGAAAGCGCAATTTCTTTTCTGTGGTTTTGTGGTCTGGGTATTTCTTTAAGTGCTTTTGCAGCTGTTAAATGATTAGCTTACACAAATAGGGATGCGTGGCTGTGAGGAAATACACTATATCTTTTATACTGCTGGCTTCGTTCCAGACAGTATCAGAAGGGTTTCGGGGTTTCTGTAACATTTTTATGCAGAATGAGTTCAGCCTCCTTTCATTTTCCCCTGGAGAGTATTTACTAGCTGCTGCAGAAGCAGCAAGGATGGAAGAAAAATAACGGAGAGCAAGCGGACCAGCTTTCTCCCTTGTGTTCTTACGAATTGGCTCAGAACAAGCGTTCAGGCTGGCAAGCGACTGAACGGGTTAAGCAGCACAAGTTGCCCTGTGGTGCTGCAGAGTCCAAGTCCTTTGCCTTAAAACCTGCTTTTTATTTGAATCGCCAGATTGTTAGGTGCCTGTCAGGATACGCGTGTGTCAGAGATGGGTCTTGGGGAGGTGGAGTAAAAACCTGATGTTGAAGAATCCCTGTCCCACCCCCTCGCAGAAATTAAAATTAAGACGATCGCTCCTAGTTTTGTTGTATAGTATAGACCACAAAGATGATAAATAGCGTCACACTGATTACGTGTTGGCGTAGATAGGCCCTGGGTGTGTAGCGCCTGCAGGTTGTCCCTCGTTCTGTGATTCTATGACTCGGAGAACCTGCCCTTATCACTTTTCTGGGGAGGAGAGGCATCGAGATCATTCTAATCTTCAAATGACTGCAGAGCTAAATCTGGCCTGTGTGTGAAGATTTGTTGTAAGCTTTCCAGTGAGAATAGTGATTACTATATTTATTTGAAACCATTATTCAAACAAGTTATTTGAAAAAAATGTACAACTGCCTCGTTTACTCAGTTCGGAATAGTAACTGGAAAATAAATGAAATAGATCATATCTGTTTGTTTATTTTTATTAATGAATAGTAAGTTGCGGCTAAGGTCTTAGTCTTTATTTCAAGACCTTTGTCTTGATGGTCTTAGCCAACAGTAACCGAGAGCTGAAATCTCCAGGAGCTGTTTCACCACTTAGTTTGCACGTGGGAAAGAATCATCTGGAGGCTCTAGGGCTGTGCAAGGGGAGATCTTTGTCTTCTGTTCCTTGTGCAGACACCCAGCCCCCTTTATACATCTGTGAAATAAGTAGCTGGAATGAGTTCCAAGATTTTTCATTGCATGTGCTTCTCAGGAAGGCATAAGAACACGAAGCCGGCGTAGCAGAGGCTAGCCGTCTTACCTCCTGCACACTGCCTTCTTGTGTGCAGCCAGGATGAGAGTTTTGTAGGAACGCTGCAAGCGGCCAGCAGTCCTGTTGCCATTCGGAGTGTTTGCTTTCGGGAAAGAGGCATGTTAATTAATTCAGTGCGTCCCGATGGCTACTCTTGCCTCTCTTGAGCGGGACACCGGGCTTTCAGGGCGGACGCTGTCAAATACAGCAGAAGGTAACGAGGCATCTACCCAGCGTCCCTGACAGCGGAAGGCATTGTCATCACTAAATACTACCTTCATCGTATGTCTTGGTGCGAATCCTAAGTTGTCGTGTAGCCGAGGTGTCAGCTTCCATTAATTGTGCTTATAGTTTGATTTTTAGCTAAAAGCATTCTCTGCACGTGGTGACTGGTACTGGCGAAACTTCACCGTAACAAGTGTATCTGAGGTGAACGGTTGCAGCGGTAGTTGTGTCGTTTTGTGATGGCGGAAGGGAGATGGCTTCTCCGGGTGAATCACTGGACTGGCTGTGCTGGTTAGTAGTGGCCTGGGAATCTTGTGACTCCTTCTCACCAACCGGGAAGAGCACGAGTCAAATTAGCAAGTCTTTCATTGTGTCTAGATCTTCTGGAGCTTAGGCATACTGAACACGATAGAGGGAGTTTATATATTTAAAAAAAAAAAAAAAAGAAAGAGATAATTATAGGTACTGACTGTAGCACAAAGGTATTTCTGACACGGATAGACTGCGAGATCAGTGTTGTAGCTTACTCATCCGTTTGGCCATTAGGTGGGTTTTGTTTCCCTAATGACAGCAATATTATTTGGGTTTTTATATAATTAAATATCTTGTCCCACACGTAGGTTTGGTCTGGGACGTTTCTCGCTGGCCTGCTTCTCTAGGGGTTCAGGAGTGTGAAAGACTTACTGGGCATTACCGATGGCCACGCTGTTGGATGCCGTTATTACCGTTGTAATTTATAACTGCAAAACTTGTATGGTTTTAAAAACTATAGACGCAACGCAGCTACAGAAGAAAAATAACCTGGTGAGCTAGAGGTCTGGGTGTTACGCGGTCGGTTTGCGAGAATGGTGTGAGTGTGAGCTCTCTGGGCTGCATCGGCAGGCTGATGAAGCAAGCTGAGATTCTCTTGTGCAAAATGAAGGCACTTCTCGCCGTGCATCTGCCTCGCCGTCCCTAGTGCAAGGCTTATCCTGGTGCGGCCTCCTTTGTGAAGCACGTCGACACCTGAAAGCTGCGTGCAGGCTGGGCGAAATTACTGTCATCGGTGCGGGAGGTCTGCGACCCGTCTGCTTGCGTTCCTTGGCGAGAACTCGGTCAGTTCTAGTTCAGCTTTAAAAAGTTAAGATAGGGGTGATGTATCCGGCACGTCTGACTCCCTGTAGTGGTGTGGTTACCATAGAGGCAGCAGCCTTGGGGCAGAAAAACGTCCCTGTTTCTTCTAGACCGTAGTACCGCTACAGTATGCTTTTGTGGAAAGAGTCAGATATTCTTAAGGCCACGTCATTAGTCAGACACCCAGAAGTTGTTAAACAGGATGAATACGCATTAAGGGGAGAGCAGGTCTCTGGAGCTGGAAAAGGGGAGGGAGAAAGGGTCGAACTGTACCATGGGAGGTTAGAAAAGACCATTTTAGGGATATATTTCACGCTGGCTTACTTTTCCTCCCACCGCCCTCTCTTCTAAAAGCAAGAAACCCGTCATAAGAAGAGCTGCCGAAGGCAAGGATTCGCACGAGACCCTCTTGTCTCATGGGATCTCTCGCCATTCAACTCTTCCGTCTCCTATCTTTTTTCTCACCCCTTGTATGTCTTCCCTGTCTTTGTGTGGTTGACCTCAGTGGGAGGACACTGCTGTGTCTTTGCACTACGTATGATTGGATTGCTGAGCGTTTTTATAAACGTTTTCTCCGGTTAAGCAACACAGTTTTACGTATGTTAGGCAACATTTGTTCCTTCAGGTAGACAAAGATCTATGCTAGTAACTCAATAGAAACAACAAAAGTTCATTTAGAAACAAAAATCTTTTCTTCCCCCACAACATTGCAACAGATCATTTTTCTGCTAAGCACTCGGAAAGGCTTTGCCAATTATTCAAGTTCACAGCCAGAGATAAAACGATAACTGTTGCTGCTATATTTAAGTCCAAAAGAAAAAAAAAGCACGTGACTTGCTCATTCAGAAGTTACAAGAGGCTTCGTTCAAGGTGTTAAACGTTCTTCAAGTGCTGATGCCCAGTCCTTCCTACACCACCTCTGTTTCACGCTTTCTGAAGCTGTTCATCATTGCTCTGACAGGATTGGGTTCATTCTCCAAGTCTTTCACAGTTTTATTTTTCACACAGCAGCAACAGTCTAGCAGTTCATAGAGGAAAGCCAACACCACCAGAGAAACTACAGTAAAGATGAATATGATCAGAATAATAAAGCAGGCAGTGTTCCAGTTATCATGGAAAGGGTAAATTTTTTGCACTTGAAAGCCCAGATACTGGGAAATGGATGTAGTCTCGTTCCAGTGAGTGGTGTTGAGGGTTGCCATTCTTGAAGAGTTGTCTTAGCGTGCTCACTGTCACAGATTTGGGGGCTGAAACAGAAAAAGAAAGCTATTGAGGACTCTGTGGATCGAGAACATGCTGTGATTTTTTATCCTGTAAGATATCCTTTAACTGTAAGAACTTAAGCTCAGACTAAGCGCTCACACCTCCTACAAACATGGATTGTTGCATACTCATATTTGCTCACAAAAGTATCAAACTCCAAATGTACAACTTTGTGATTTGTCTGGAACGTTTATTTCGCTGATGACTGGTCCATGCACGCATCACGTAGTGCAAGTTATTCTGGAATGAGAGCGCTTTGCTTCTTTATTTCAAGTATACGCGAAGACAAAAAGGTTACAAAGATAATTTTCAAGGTATAAAGCAGTTTCAACGACCTGGCCGTCGTTAATCTTGAGATTGGTACTTGCATGGTGCGAAAGCCCTCAGCGCTCTTGTGGCATTCTTAGAAAACCAGGAGATCCGTGTACCGCCCTCCCATACCCGAGCGATTAGAAGAACTTACTACATGTTAATGTCATTGTGTAATTTGCTTGTTTAGGGTTTTTTTTTTTTTCTCCTATTTGGGAGAAAGAAGGAAATCACTCTTTAAAACAACGTTTAAATAGTAACTATTTTGGAGGATGTTTCCAAAGAATGGAACTGGACTTCTGGTTGTTCTTCTAGTACAAAATAACAATCCTAGTTCTTTAAAACTCATTATTTTAGAATTGTCTGTTAGCACAGAGTTGTTAACCCTGCAAAACTCTCTTGACTTCAGAAGGCCAGCTTTCCTGACGCGTTCGTTCCCCTGCCGCTCCTGCTGTCGAGTAGAAGTTTATGCTCGAGAAATCAGTGCCCGAACGGCACTGAGCGCATTTGGAAATCTCGGCCCGTTTGTGGTGCCGCGGTCATTAGGATCGATAACAAGGAAAACCCAACCCTTTCTGAGGAGCTCTGATTTCTTATTTTCAGCTGCATTCTCTGCTTAACTGTTAGGAAAGGAATGTCGTCTTTGCTCCGATACTCTCTGTTTGTACCCAGCAGAAGAAAAGACTGCTTTGTGGCATGGGGGAGAGACGAAACAAGAAGTTGGCTTCGGCAAATCTGCCTCTGGCACGAATGGTATCGCTGTCGAGTTGTGCTGTTTTGGAAAGGCCGTTGCTTGAAAGTGTGAAAGTAGGCTTTGCCTCAGTAATTTCTGTGGTGTATCTAGAACAAAAAAGCAGTTTTGTCTGTCTCCGAATTCCTCTGCCTACGGATAAGTAGGCAGATGAGGTGTTTGGCAAGAACATCTTTACAGTTATGCGTCTCTTTTTTCCCCCGGTTTCCTTCTTTCCCTGGCTTTGCTTCCCAAAACTGAGGGAATTTACAGTACTTTAGGTATATAGTCTAACGTAACAAATAATATCCAAGGAGCCACAGTAACTTCTCGTTACCTGTCGTAGCGTCCTGTAGGACGCCGTAATAACCTTTGAATCCTTCAGGCAATTTAAAACTGGGTGTGGGAGAAGGAGATGGAGTCAGATCTCCGTATTCCCTTGAGGAAATAGCAAGGAGATTTTAGGTGAAACGTGGTGGTGAGCAGCACTGACGGGCCAGCCTGCGCCCCGCATGTAAGCCTTTAAAGTTGGTGAGTGCGTGCCGGCTAAGGGGCAGCTCGCAAAATGTGCTTTTGTCCTCTGGAGTGCCCCAGAAAATGTGTAATTATGGAGGGGGAAGAGAGAGACAAGATGGTAACTTTGTAGAAACCTGGAGTCTTACTTCCATGCCTCAGTGAAAGATTTTTCGCTTTGAACATAAAGCAAAAAGCGAAAACCTAGCTATGTTCATTGCAAAATGGTGCTGGCTACTTACTTTTAGTTTAATTTCATTCAGTCATCAAAACTACAGAACGAAGGGGTAACGCTGACGTTTTGTTCGTTAAACTGCGCTCACAGGTAACGCTTTAATGAACCTTGCGCATTCCAGAAATAATTCTGCAATCAACCTGCTTAGACGGTGAAAACTACAAAATGCCTGCGTGAATGGGAAGCGACAAAGGCGAAGGGTGGTCGTGTCTACTAAAACAGATTACTTAAAGCAGTCTAAGCACCTGTCGTTATTTTTGTGTCATTATTAAAAAAAAAGGGTATTACGAAAACTAGGATGATACAGCCAAACCAGCTTGCGATTTATGTCTTATTTTTATTGTTTAAATATTATACATTTTCTTCTTTATCCCTCTGTCTTTAATGGATTTAAATTGAAACAGAACGGCTTTGTTGTTGGGAAGATACCTGGCATTAGCATTTGATATAGACATTTATTGGAGCGGTTGCTGTAACTTACTGTTCCCTCTGTTAAATCTGTAACTGAATACATAAATTTGTGATCGAATAGGATTAATTAAACTGTTTGGTTTGTTCTGGTTTTTTTCTTAAACAAAAGTTCACAGAGCAAATCCAAGCTAAAAATACTCCTGAATTGCGTTGGGTCCTGGCTTTGAGAGCATTGGCTTGGTTTGGTCACGGTTTAGGAAGAAAACTCAGCTGACCTGTTTTATGGGGCTAAAAGTCAGGAGGGTTTTTGAAGGGCTGGTCCGAAGAATTATTTGAAAATAAAAGCATTTGGAGGCCCCTTTGAGGGGTAGTTAAAACAAGCAGGATTTCAATGTCTGTTTTAAATGGCAAGAGAATATCCTGGGGAAAGGAGAGGAATTTTGTTTTGAACTTTTGAAACAGTTTTCTAAGACTGAGGATTTTGTTGGAATCTGTTACGTGTAAGTTTGCTCACTCGGTAAACGCCAGGCACAAAAATTAACTGTTTCTGCTGATAGGAAATTTATTATTTTAATCATTGTGATCAAGAATAGTCAAAAGAGATGGAGATTTGGGGCCGACGGAGAGACTGGGCATGTTTACGTGGCGTAGCCAGGACCCTTTGCCGGCACAGCTCTCCGCCAAGGTGGTAGCTCTGTTCCCGAGAGGAGGGGAGCGTCTTCGGCACGGCACGGCTCCCCAGGCAGGAGTCCCTGCCGCTCGGCTGCCGGCGCAGTGCAGCAGCCGGCCCCTTCCCACTCCGCGGCCACCATTAGGGCAACGGTTTGCACAGCGTAGAGAAGCTCCTGTTTACGCAGGGAGGTGGAATTTAATGCCCGTGCCGGAGGTGGTTCGTGCTTCTCGAGGAGGAGGATGATGATCTCTTTAAATATGAAGGAGGCGAGGCAGATAAATATCAGCTACTCGTTGCTCTAATTATTAAGATACAAGACTGAAGTAG
Organism: Nipponia nippon; assembly: GCF_047370975.1. NCBI lineage: Eukaryota > Metazoa > Chordata > Aves > Pelecaniformes > Threskiornithidae > Nipponia > Nipponia nippon. The sequence continues at coordinate 80,918,080 of NW_028262380.1, read as the reverse complement.
CCGTTGCCGAGCCTTCAGAATTAACACAGCGTTAATGAGGTTAGCGTCTTTGAAAGCTGTCAAAAATGGTCTGATTTCATGCAGTTTTGCTTATTTTGTAATGGCACAATTTAAATTCCTATTGTAAACCAGTCTGATTTGAATGCAGTTCAGCTACTATCTTTATCCAAAATGCAGTGAGTTAAATATTTAATGGATTGGCTTCTGTAATATCTGTATTAGGTTTTAATTTAGAAGTATCATCATCTTTAGACACTGCAGAAGAGCAGCTTTATTTGAAATCATATCCCTGGAGCAGAGGGAAATGACTGGCAAAAAAATCATTTCAATGCAGTGCTGAGGAAGTCCTGTTTAAGAAACCACTGAACAGACACCTTGAGGTAATAGCATTTACAAATCTCAGATGGATTCTAACCTGTCTGTTTGTATTGTATCGATCGCTGCGCCAATATTTACAAGGATAATAATATGCAAGGGGATTTTCTTCCTACCCTAACATACCGAATTTCTAGAACAGGTTTCTAGCACATCCACGAACATAGATCTCTTTTACGCAGGTTAATTGATATGGTTTACGGAATACCCACTTGGGAGATACATTTCTTGAATTTCAGGTTTAGCTGTCTTTGTTTTAAGGAAAATCCTTTCACTGTCATTTCTGTAAAAACACATAGAATGAACTGCAAGGAACGTGAGGCTGCAGGAAACCAGCTACCTCCCCAGTAAGCATGAAATCCATTTTGTTTACTGAATCTTGGCTTGGTGTATGAGCTCTGCTGTAAGATGGAGTGTTCATCAATTTTCCATTAGTGCACAGATGGTGAAAGTGCTCGTCTGATAGTGCAAGACAAGCTCCTCTGCGTTCAGCGGAACAAAATCCTGCTAAAGCTAGAGAAAAATCATTCTGATTCTAAGCAGCTTTTTACAGGCTTGGAGGTTACAATCATATTTTCTTTCAGTAATCAAGATAAACCTAAGACAATGTTATAAAATGATACACACCTACCTCTCGTCTGAAAGGATGCTGAAAAAGCGCTGTTCTGGTCCCTTTTTTTAATGCAGCCTATGGCACAGCTAAGATGGAGCTTTCCTACCATTGGCCAGAGCATGGTGCTGCTGACAACTTCCTTTCTGCTCATTTGCATCCAGCCCTCAACCCCAGGAGTAAATAAATCATTCATAAATTCGACTCGAAGAAGAAACGAACCCCTTCCCGCCCTCGTTTTTGGGAGGCTCTTTGCGCGCGATGAGCTTGTTAGCGGAGAAGCGTGCTGGGAGCGCGACGGTGGCCGTGACCCCGCTTGGCTTTGCGCTGGAAAGCAGCCGGTCAAACCACGACGTTTGAAGTGTTAATATCTACAGATTTCCAGCTTCGCCGTGTGGTTAGATTTACTTGTCGTGAACTGCAGCAGGCTGTGTAGCCAGGCAGATTAAACAAGATAATCTTCTTGATTCAGTTGACAAAACAAATACATGATAAAGTCGTCTTAACTATTTGTTGTACCTCTGAATTTATTTTAGTCACTTTAGACCTCTAGTTAGATGTATTATTTTTTTTTAATTTATTTATGAAATGCCCTGCATAGACATTAATTTTTAATTGATGTCTATATAAAGGGGACCCTCTAGGGGAAAATTCCTGGAGGCTCTATTTTCAGGCTGGCTGTTGTTTTTCCTCCCTTTTTCCGTCTTAATTTAGTAACCAGAATAAAATGTTCTTCTGTAGCTGGAGTTACACTGATTCTTCGACGTTAATTTTAGAGTTGTTGTGCTATGTAAAGCCTCTAATACGATGTCACGTAATAGCTTCGCAATTGCCAGTTGCCGAGTTTTAAATGTGATGTTTGTTCCTTCGGCATTATGGTTTTTACTATACTAGCACCAGTTTCCATGCAGTCTTCCCAATAATTATCAAAAGTGGATTTGTTTGACATTTGACCACATCCAAAACTCCCACTTTGGAGTTGCCTTTTATAGAGGCTTGCAGATCAGCTTAGAGGTAGGTTAAGATGCAGTGGGACGGACATGAAAAAATTTCACCTGAAGCATAGTTACTTTGGAAACTTAATTTGGAGTTTCCTCTCAGGAACGTGTCAAGGGCATCTAGATTTAAACACCGTGAACGTCGCAGACTTTCTCTAAGCCTGCTGCTTGCTCGATGGAGGTGATGGGTCTTTGTTGAACATCTTAGGTGCGTTTTCTAGAATACGATGATCTTTTTCCTTTCTTTTTTCTTCCTGTTTTCGCCACCACAAACCCATGAGCCCTTCCACTCCTTATCACCGCTGTCATTCATATCCTTCAGCTGCCCAGCAGAGCAAAGACTTGGCTTAGCAGCTCTGCTCAGCACCCGCTGCAACCTCTCCCGCAGTTAACGCACTAACTTTAATTCTTCTTTTCTCTCCGTCGACTGATTTTTCCACAGAAATAGTAGGAGCTCAGTATCTCCGAGATACCTACTGTCCTGACAAATGTGATTGGAAGTCACCAGGAGATGAAGAAAATTCCTGTGGTGACAAAGAGGAAATGTTCTTTTTCTGGAGCAGCTGAAATTCTGAAAAGCCGTTACCGTTAAGTTTAAGCAACGTTGCGCTGGTAATGGCACTGTGGCTTTTGATAGTGGTTTGTGGATATTTCTGTTTAACGTGCTGTGCTAATAGCTCAAGTTAATAAAACAGTCCAGAATTTTTGAAACGAGCTTTACACAGTAGCAAACCTCACGATACATGAAGACAGAACCAGACTTGACAACAGAGGGGATTCTGAATTGTTGATCCAGTGGTGCAACACACCAAGTTGAATTGTTCTCAATGTATGGGGTTTTTTCAAATAAATTCTCCACTAGAGCTACTTTAAAAAAAAAAAAAAAAAAAGCCCAGCCCAACAAGCGCAGCATTCCTTTACCTGGTGCGCAACTACTGAATACCTTTTGGAAATAAGTGAAACTTTCTGCTCCTATCTCAGCAGCACGAAGCTAGCAGTCGAGCTAATCGTTGGGCAAAAACGCAGTTTGTTATTTCGGCGTGAATTAATGTAGCGTAAATGATTATACGTTAAGCCGCAGAATTAAACATGTACTCTTACGGTAGTAATGCTGCAGTTGCTTGCTGTTTTCTTAAAGGTCAAGTCCCTATAACTTGATATTTATGGAGCTCTGCCCAGAAGTGTTCCAGAGCCATGTCTGTCGACGGGTAACTTTGTGGGTCTGGATCAATACATGTGCTAGCACAGAGTTCTCTGAGGGCGACCGCTCCTGCAACAGGCATTTCTGTTCACAGTTGTAATGCTGCTTATGGGAGAAGAGTGAGAAAGAGGTGGAGTGCAGAGCTAACAGGGTGTGGTTGAAAGCATGGTTTAATTGTTTGTTTTCTCCTCTTGCAGATCACAGCAATGGATCATTTAACCTGAAAGCCCTTTCAGGAGGCTCTGGCTACAAGTTTGGAGTCCTTGCTAAAATAGTGAATTATATGAAGGTATGGTGTTTTGGTGTAAAATTATAATGTTTTTAAATACTTTAGTTATTTATTCTCCTGTGGTAGCTGAAAGATGCTGAATATTTCAAACTCTAAAATTCTCTTACTGCAAGAGTGAGAATTTCAAGAAACTCCTTGTTAAATTCAAAATGCTGTCAGTAAAGAAAACGGTCGGCATATTGTTCCATTACTGAAATCCTAATTATTCCAGGTCACTTTAAAACCAGGATAATGGTTCCTATTTGCAGTAGAAATAGGAATTGCAACATGCTGCCAGCTTTTAGGATTCGTGAGCTATTTATCAAAATAACGTGTAATTTGGTGCCTGACAGATGACTTTGTCATCAATCTCGGCCGGTACTAATTTTTTTTCCTCATATTCCCAAAAACCCTAAATTGAAACTCACGTGCTACGTGTACTGCGTCTATCCTGGTTTTGCAAAAGTTGTTTTGTCGTCATGTTATACCAATTTTAGTTACTTTATGATAATGGAGTGGCTGAATAAAATAAATACAGAATTCTAATAGAGCCTATTTACTTTTCCAGACTCGGCACCAGCGTGGTGATACACATCCGTTAACCCTAGAAGAGATTTTGGATGAAACACAGCATTTAGATATTGGACTCAAACAGAAACAATGGTTAATGAGCGAGGTAAAGAAAGCATATGTTTAGATTTTAATTAGAGATAAAGGATTATGATAAACCTGAATTATACACCTTTATTTAACTACAAGCTCTATAAATATATAATCCCCCCTTTAAGAACGTACATGGATTCACATGTCTGTCTGTCTTGTACCTCCTGCTGTTGAGGTAACTGTGAAATGAAAGCTATTCTGACGTTTTTAAGGACCTGTTGGAATTGTTACAGAGAGGGTGTATTTTATTCAAGTGAATTTATTCATTACTAATTTTATATAAAGAAGCTGTTTCTCTTAAGGAATTTCTTTTTAAAAAATTTCAAGCAGAAACCTCTTCCAATGTCGAGGATGTTAAATTAACTAAACCAAAGGAGTTTGGCACAAAATTCATAGGCTTACAGTTCTTTGTTACTTACTGAAATGAAGAATTCTGATGTGAAATTTATGTCTGAAATTGTGGGGTAATAGATCTGCAAATTCCACTGCTGGAGTTAATTAGTCTCACTCTAGACGCTAGGTTTCGTTCTTAACAGATTCACGGTAACTTGCCACCGTATTCATCTTCAAGCTTAATTGATCTGAGTGTCTTCATGGAATTTCAAGATTAATAAATAGGCAAAATACTGCATTCTGTCGTTATACTTCATTGGCCTACCTGGTTTTGCTCAGATCTTATTTAAAATCCTCGGAACAAAGTAGTAGAAGCTGTTGAAACGTGGGAAAAAAATCTCTGCATAGTACAACTAGGATGGTTTTAAGTAATGCAGCCTGTAGCATTCCTTTGCTACCAGTACTAATATTCTAGGATTCAGAAACCTACAGTCTGGCAGCGTTAGTTGTGATGGAAGCTTGACTTTGCTGAAGTCTTTCAAAAGGTAGCTCCAGGTTGTTTCCGTAATGAACCAGAATATCAAGATGGAATGAAAAACCTCCTCCCAAGAAGCGTATATAAAATTATCACTGAATTGTTTCTGGATGAGAAGAGGTGAACCAATACCCTGCAGCGCCAAAGTTAGTTACCGTCTCTGTTACAGGTGTTTTCTCCCTCCTTCCTTCTTTCTGTGTCTCTTCTCTTTCTCCTTTCAGGGTCAGGCTGGCATCTGCAGAAGAAACTAAGTAGAGTTGCCCTCTGTTACAGGTGAACTTCCATTGTGGTACTGGCTGCACAGCAGAACTGATTCAGAGCATATCTTAAATCATTTCACTTGTCCATGAATTTCCGGTCAGCTTCAACTCTGAAGCTGGTATCATAAGTAAAACCCTACTGTGCAGGAGGTCTGCTCTTCTCAATTTCTTCTACAGCTGCTGGTGCCAGTTGACAGCAGTTGGGGAAGACTGACTCCTGGTTTGTTCATCCGAGGTTAATGCCTTTCACATTCCTACCATCCGTATGACCCGAGCTTGATAAGCCGAGCTGTGCGTTTTCACGTTATATTCAGCCAAAGCACGCTTTTTTGCGTTCCCTCTTCTTTTTTATTTTCATTCCTTTCTCAAAAAGGAATGCGTGTGGCTTTCTGCCGTAAGAGGCTTCCCGAACCTTCGAGCCCAAAGGCATTAAGTGAATGATGTTAAGCCTCCTTTGGTGCTTTGTGCTTTATGTTGCGGCGAATTACGCCTAGGCCGGTGGATCTAGGATCCAAGGATTTAAAATCCATTTCAGACTCAAACCTCCAAACTGGCTGCTGTAATGTGTGGCTGATGTGCTCTAGCTGCTCTCAAAAGCACACTAGAAAAAAACGGTACTAGCGTGTGCTCTTTTTCAAGGTTTAAAATTTATGTCCCTATTACAGGCTCTAGTCAACAATCCGAAAATAGAAGTTGTAGATGGGAAGTATGCTTTCAAACCCAAGTACAACTTGAAAGATAAAAAGGCTCTGCTCAGGCTGTTGGACAAGCATGACCAGCGAGGGCTGGGAGGAATCCTTTTGGAAGATATTGAGGAAGGGCTGCCCAACGCACAGAAAGCTATAAAGGTGAGTAGCACGTGTCTGCGATTCAGCAAACCCATTCTGGTTAGCTTCTCCAAGGGGAGGTAGAGGCTAAGAGAGAGTTTCTCATGAGTTGTTTCTGTTCTTTTGAAAACTCAAAAGCTGTTTCAGAAGATGTAATATTGTAGCTTTTTTTGTATTTCATCCTTTACTTTCAGATTTGGCCCGATGTCTCAGCGCAGCTGTCAAAGCTCTTTCTCACAAAAGACTCTTGATCTCCCACATTCCAACTGTAGGCATTTAGTTCTGCTTTTATACCTTGATCTCAGTCCTCCCTATCTCATCTTTGATTTATTAGGGTACTTATCGTCAGTGTCTGCTTTGGATGCTTTTCATTGCCGGTTACTTTGCTGCCTCTCTAGTTTGTTGTGTTTTTTGTAACACGAGATCTGGGTCTGTTGTTCAAGTTGGAATCCTTATTCTTGGAAACAAAGTGATTTTGAGTTGTTCTTTTGCATTTGTTTTCGAGGCTTTAGGGGACCAGATCATCTTTGTTAATCGCCCTGATAAGAAGAAAATTCTTTTCTACAATGACAAGAGCTGTCAGTTTACTGTGGATGAAGGTAGGTGTTTGTTTACATAAGTTTCCATGATAGTTGATTTGAATTCATCTTAAGCACCTATATGTATAAGCAGTCTTCGGGTGTAGCAGTCTTTTAAGGTGGTAATGAAATATTAGGTGTATCCAGATGTCAGCGGAATGGTTTATATTAACAGGAGGCTAACAAGACTAGCGAGTGAGTTCAGGGGTAATATCCTCTGTTTTATAATGGATACGCTGGAACGTGGCACCAGGAATCCAACAATTCTCTTCAAGTGTAGCGGTACGGAAGAGACTAAAAATCACCTGACGGTGACTGAAATGGCATCTAACGTTTTGCTGTGTAAAGGGCAGCCAAAAAAACCCAAAAGAATGGCTTCTGGGTGCCAGTTTGTTGGGTTTTTTTCCAGTTTATTAATCACGTGCCTTTTATTGGTGAACGCGACAAGAAGCCACAAACGGAATAGAAGGAGGAAGCAAACGGGGAGGAGATGTGAGCAAAAGTCCTGAGAAAAGGGGTAGTTTACAACTGGGAGGAGAGCGCAGGTGTGGGGTAGTGCTGCTGCCTGGAGCTGCAGTCGATTGGGGACTTCAGAAGTTCAGCATGCGTTTTCTGTCCAACAAATCATGGTAAAAGCCGCCGGTGCAATGTGCCTGTTTATGCACAGAAATTAATCACACAGATTGAGGCGCGTTCCAATAATGACATTTATGCCAACATCAGATGTCTCTAAGTAGAGAAAGGAGAATGCAATCTGTGTCAGAAGATCTCTTGTTAAATGACTCGACGACACTGAACACTTTCTGTTGTTAACATTGTTCTTGTGAGATGCCACGTAAAGCCATCTTATCATATAATGTCACATTATGGTAAAAAAAAAAAAGAAAAGGAAGAGTTTTGATAGAAACTTGCACTGCTCTTCTTACAGGACCATAGGACAAAGCATAAAGCTCTTTTTTTCTTTGACTATCTCAGAGACTCTTTATTTTCAACAGAATTAAGCAACTGGAAATGTGTGTTATTAACTTACTTGTTATGTACCACACTTGTACTCTCAGTAATAATAGCTTTCTTCCACAATGGTAATTAAGTAGATGTGACATCTACAGCATTTAAAAATATAAAAATTGTTTCAAAATATTGAAGTGAATCTCTTTTTAAACCGTAATTTCTGTCGCTTCTTGATAGTGGCAGTCGGAACTATATGTGAAATGCAGAACTATAAGCCTTTAGTCTGCATTCGCTGGGGAATTTCTAACCTCCCAAATGCCTATGAGTTTACCGTTAATGCTGTCATCCCGTTCGGATAGTGTCTTCTTCGGTCCATCAGCCCACAGCTTTTAGGGATCCGAACATGGCCAAAACATTTAGAAATCAGTCCTGTTGCAGTAACTGTTAAGACAAAGCTTTTAAGTTTTTAGCAGCTACTGGTTGTATTACAGTCACGATTGCTGATCATTTCTCCTTGTGCAATTTTTTCCAGATAACTGGCACCCAGCCATCCTAAAAGAGTTATCAGAGGGAGATCTCTACCCTGTTGCTCCTAGTTTGTAATAACTCCAGGATTAACTGTAAAATTTAATAAAAGAGCCCATTTTATTAAGACGTAGGAAGAGACATCTGCCAACTCTTCATCAGGTAGCCAGTATAAATCCAAGGCTGTTCCTATACGTTATATTTTAGCACGCCCAGCACTGATCTGTGTTTAGGAACGAGCAATGGAAGCTATTGCTGAGAAAGGGGGGGAAAGGTTAAAAAAAAAACAACCTCTAAAACCCCTTGAAACAAAAAGTTTAAGCCGTTTGGCTCAATCTCCTGAGAAAGGAAGGCGTTTAAGCCTGCAGTGTCTGTAGTGAAGGGATCGCTAGTGTGCAGTGTGTTTGTAGTTCAAGGTGGCTTTGCTTTCTTTCATCCGCAGGTGGCAGCATGTTCCCATCTGAGCAGAAAGGGATTTTTGTTTTTGTTCTGTTCCTGCTGGTTTTGGTTTTTCTTTTCATGCGGATGATGATGCTTTGTTCCGAGAGGGGGCAAGAATACTTTCTCTTTTGTGAATTTTGTGATCTGCCTGCGTATGCCACAACTCTTAAAACATCCCTGAGTGGGTTCGCTTACTTATTGCAGCTGGAACGGGTCCTTTTTCCAACCGCGTTACCCTGTGATGAAGAAAACCCATCCTTCCTGAGCAGTTTTGCGTTACAATTCTTCCCAGAGCACCAGAAGCATGTCTCTTAGGGACTCATTGGCAGAATTGCCTGTGTACAGGATGAGTTATGACACGTTTCTGCGTTAGCAGTGCTATTTCAGCTCATTATCTCCAGCAACGTTAAAACGAAGTTTTTAGAAGACCTCGAAATAAGCCTTGAAGTGTTGGCAGACTCTTTGATCCGGCAGCTGATGACAGCTCAAAATATGTTTCTAGTTTAATGTTTATCCTTAGAAACAAGGGCTCCGCGCTCCTCGGTGCATGATTCTGCCGTATGACACTCTCCGGTTTCAAACACGTGTCGGCTGAGATTAATACCATCTAAAAGTTAGGAATCCTCTCCCATCGCTGTCTGAGCTCCATCAGTAGTTAGCAGAGAAAGAGGAGCTGCCGGGGCAATTTGGAGCTTGCCGTCTGAAGTAGCGGGAGGAACAGCTTTCTGGCAATGCCTCCCTCTGCCCTTACTATGCTTGTTTTGATGGCTGAGCAAGCTTTTCTTTCTCCCCTTTTGAAAATAAATCCTCATGTACTGCAGCAGTGGTGCAGTACCTATATATCGTGATCTCAAGGGTACCGGAGAAGGTTTTTGCAGTAAGGAATGGCTTTTGTTCTTCCTTTTATGTGATTAGCCAAGGAAGGTTCAGATTGCATGTGTTCCTTCTTGACTTCCTGACTAATTAATCTTCTGTCAGTAGTGTGTAGCTGAAAGCGTTTATAAAAGCTGGGCTAGATTTCAGGTGCTTCAGCCAAGTAAAGCATTGCCTTTTTGTGCTGGGGCTAAGCACTTTGCCTGTGAACCAAGCTTTCACCCCGTGCCGGCTGAATGCTGAAAAGCCAGTCTGATTGCTTAACTCTTAGAGATGGTATCTTTCACATCTGAATGCAATATAGGAAGTATTTTAATGCCTAAAAATTTGGGTACTTAATTATACAAGTTTTTAATATTCTTCCAAAGCACCTTTGAAGAAATTTAAAGAATGGCCAAAGCTTCTTGAATTTAACAGTATAAAAATTGCTTGGGATCAGTGATGACACATGGCTCTGGCTTTGAATTCCAAGATGGTCCAGAGGCAGCACAGACTTAATATCGAGCACCTTTTCCTTCTGCTGTAAATCTAGTACTGTGCTCCCTGGGACTGTTACGAAGCAGGACTCCATCTTCCCTGCTACTCAGCTGTTTCTTCCCTTCTGCCCTGTTATTGTCTGTTCTTGTCCTGTGCTCGGATTTTGGCTCAGCTCAGTGAAGATTTTTAAGCTGTTTTTAATCTCTGGCAGATTTTATTACCAGTGTGATACGGCAGTTTATCTCCAGAAGCCATCTCATCCTTTTTGCAAGAGCAGGTGAGGCAGTCAGAAGTGCAGAATAAGCTGCACTGAAGTCACCGTGCAGCCATTTACCCATGACTTTGTTTCCCAAATGTAAGCGTTTATAGAAAGGGAGCGTGTATATAATCACCGAGGGAATGTCAGCGCAAATTGTTTTCGCATATGAGGCACCTCGTGGTGCAGTAAGGTGGAGGTAACCGTGCATCCTTAGCCCTCGGGTATTTCGGAGAGAGAAGGTGTTTGCAAAATCTTTGTTATGCTGCCCTCTGCTTCGCTGTGTGTTGGTTACTGCTGGTCAAAGCTCATTGTTTTAAGCCTGTGCATGCAGACATCATGATGCTGGAAATGTTAGCAAATGTCTAAACTGGCCTTTCAATCAGTTCGTGGTCTCATTCCCTCCTCTCATTACTTGAAAGACCAGAAGTTAGCTATCTGGAGGAGCAAGGAAGCAGCCTGTGAGTAGCGTTGATTCTGTCAAGCTTCTGAGTTACAGTATTTTAGCGATCAAATTGCAAGATATTGCATATAGGATTTGTGCATCAGGCAAGACACCGAGCGCCTGCCCCGGGTACCGGGCTCACATCTTTCTGCCTCTCCTGGGGAAGATCGCCATTGGCATCAAGACTTAAAACCTCCGCTGAAAACGCGCCTGCCTCCTTGAGGGTTCACAGCACCTGCGTTGCTTTGGCCAGAAACTCTTTGGAAATTTCTCCCCGGGGGGGGTTTCTGGGCTCCATCTTGTCACAGCAGCCTAAGCGGTAGGAGAAATTGTCAGCTTGTCTGCATGCAGCCTGCTGCCGTCAGGTGAAGCCGTACTGTCTTCACTGCTGGACAGTTTTTTTTCTTCCGTAGCTATTATACGCTTGTTCTGGCTGATCTATCAAATAGTGTAGCAGCTCTGATAGAAGAGTCTCTTACCTTCGCCATGCTCTGATGGTGTAAAGATCACCTAGCAGTTGACAGGACACAGAGAAGGAAAATTGAATGTGCCCTGTAATCGTAACGGTTATGTGCGCTGCAGGAATGTGTGCATCTGAACCTGTTCTCCGTGCCTGGCTGAAGCAGGCCAGCATGTGGTGAGCTTTCTGCTCCAACAATCCCCTTCCCGCTCCTCACACCAGGACTGAACTCTCTGTGCCCTGTCCACAGAGAAAAGAAAGGCATTGTAAAAAATGGCTCCGGTATATTGAAACCATCTCTAGGAATTGCCTTCTGTCACTGTTGTCTGCTCTTCAGACACATCAGCTCATCGCAGCATTTTTCTTTCTGTCTTCTCCCCTCCCCAGAGACAGGCCAGTCCGCCGCATCCTCCTGCCTGGCCAGCCGTAAGCGTGGACGCTGCTCCAGAGGTGATGGAGCACAGTAATCGGGTGGTTGCGTGCCTTCTCTTCCTCCCTGGCCCCTCTCAAGAGCTACTGCTTTTAACAAGCGGCGACCCCCTTTGCTTGGAGCCACACCAAGTGACAGTGACAGTATTTCAGGTGACAGTATTTCAGGTTCTCCTCAAAGAAGCTGGAGAAATCTCTTTCTGTCTTGGGTCAAGGGTATGAATTTTGAGGCGCAAAAATACCGCAGCTACAAATGTGGAGGGTTGTTTCTTGAGAGCTGTAGTTATTGCCAGCTTTTCCCATAGGTTCTCATGTTTCAGCGAGGATGTCACAATAATTCAGATAGCGTATTCCCAAGGTCTAAACTTTCACTAGCTGATAGGGGCATAGTCCTTGGAGACTTCTGAATAAATCTGACAGGTAAAGTGGAAATGGTTCAGTGCCAGCCAGACAGCTGCTCTCTTTCTTCACTTCTTGCATTTAGCTCAGCGTCTGGTGTTACACCGAATCGGTTTTGTGATGAGATGATAGATGTATCTCCTTTTCCCTTTAGATGGCACCGTAAATGCAAACAGCTATGCGCAGCCGTCTGAAGGGTGGCAGCTCTGTATGCTTTTCCCCCTTTATCCTGTGCTTTTACTTCCGAACCAGTCCTTTAACACGGAGTATTTCCGTGGGGGGGGACCGCGTTGTTGTGACTCCCCCCTTTCCTAGGCAATGACGTATTTTAATGCCCTACGTGAAGCTTCAGCATGGGAAGAAGCTTCTTCTGCAGTTACTGCAATCAAAGCAATAGCGCTGAAAGCAGCCTGATTTATGAAGGAATTTTTAAATGGAGTTGCGGAATACCGTATAGTGACTCTAGTGGGGCCAATTAGTGGATTAAATTATCTGTATGTAAAGTCCATTTTAGCTTTGCGGTTTTGATTCTTGGTGACTGTTGCATTCATATTTCTTGGCCAAGTTTAAAAGGCAAACGTGAAGCTGTAATGATGGCATAACCGCTGCATTACAAGAAATGCAGAACGCTGTGGTTAGATATTAACTGCGATCTGCACTTCTGTGCATGTTGATCCTTGAAGAGCTGACCGTTTATTTTCTAGTGTTTAATTTTTCACTTCTGTTCCCCAGAAGAATGTAGACCAGTTTAACCTTAAGCACCTATCCTCAGCCTTTTTTTTTTTTTCTTTTTTTTTTTTTTCCCCCCACTGAGGCATATTTGTCCATATATCATGAACTCTAATAAGGAGACACATCATCTGTGTTGGTAGCAGAACATTATGAATAAAAGGATGCTGTCATGGAAAAGCTTAGAATTATCAAGTCTCTCATCTGCTATCGCCTCGTGTACACGTGCCTGTCGCGCATCTTGGAGGACTGACCTGCATCTCTTCAGCTCCCACAGGAGTCTGCGCAGAGCCAAAGGCCGTACAGCGCAACACAACGTTCAAGTACCTCTAACCGGGATCTGTTTAAGTCATGCGTTTATTTGCGGCCTTGTCACTTCGCGTGTGAACTGCAGAAACACATAATTTGCAATACGGTTACTCGCAAAGCGCGATACTGCATTTGCACACCCGTTGTCTGCTTCATCTTTCCAAGCACCGCTGGGTCTGGGTGTCCAGCTGAGTCCAGCTTGGGTATTCAGGACAGGTAGGGGTCACGAACAGAAAGAAAATATCTTGAAAGAGCATCTTCTGCTCGGTTCGGGGGATGCGATAGCACCCTTGCGCAGGCTTGTGCTGTTAAGGCTTAACCTGAGTCCTCATCGCTGAGAAACCTCTCTCTTGCCTGTTCAGCTTTGATCATAACACAACCTTCTCCACCTGCCGCAACAGGATTAGGTGAGAGATGATCTGTGATAGCAGGCACCGCAAGCTATGCCGAAAGCCCGGAATCACACTCAACGTGGACGAGCGGACGGAGAATGTCTTGACTACAGCGTCAGTCCTTGCATTCAGTTATCTGAAAACTGCAGTCTCAATGATCCCGCTGGGCTGTATAGCCTGTATGTGAAACAAGCCGAGTGCTATCTCCATGTAACCAAAAGTGGTGTTTTCACGGGATTTAGTTCTCTTCAAAAACACTGCATTACCAAAAATGAACATTGTTGTTCTTCACTGGCAAAATTCCTTTCTTTTGTTTCCTGGAAAGCTTAAACAGCTCCTTACCGTTGGCAATGGGAAGAAAAGAAAGACCTGAGACTTAAAGCATGTACTTTCATCGAAAAACAAGACGCATTAGGAAGGGAATTGGTCCAAGTCTGGGTTCCCGCACGCCTTTTGTGCAGCGCCGTTTCATTGCAGCGTGTCTAGAGCCGGTGTATCTGTGGTAGACCGTCGCTGGAGCGTTTCATCCCCTGCTGCACAGGACAGCTTTTTAAGCATGCAGAAGTTGTGGTTGTTTTGACAACTGTATACTAAATTTATCTGGAAATAAAGGGAAAAATTTAGTCTTGCGTTGCTATGTCTGCCTCGTGTTTTATTTATAGTTTGTTAGCCAAACCTGCTGACAGGATATATCTAACTTACTGCCTGGGGAATGAAGGGAGGTAGGATTGTACCAGCCGCTGCCTGGAGAAGGCATTCCAGAGGCTCTGTGAAACTTTACATGAGGCAGAAAGGGTGCAGGCAGATGGCAGCTGCTCTAATTAAGACTTACTGTCTCTGTCTTTTTTCCTGCTGCTGTGGCTTTTAAGGTATCTCTCTTCTTTTTAACACCAGAGGAATTTTAGTAATTTATTATCTGTACAGCACGGTATGTATTATATTACAGTGATAAACGAGCTTAGACCCACTGAAGTAAATGCCTTGAATCTTCAGTAAATTGGACGATGAGATGACAAGTCTCCCAAGACAATGGCAGCTGAAGATGTGTAAATGAAGTTGCCATTTATGGTTAGTTATTACCCTTCACCGAGATCTTTTGAACTGAGGCTTACAAAACACGTTGACGTCTACGCAGCTATAGAGATACCAGGCAAAAAGAGAGGCTCCGTAGCAAATTAACATTAAAAGCACGTGTTGCCTGGGGGTGCTCCTGATGCTGGAGTGCAATTAGCAGGGATGAGAATCAGCTCATCTTTTTCCATTAAGTGTCGGGGGTGTTGTCTTGTTGTTTTATCAGTTGGAGTTTGAGTTTTTTGTTGGGTTTTTTTGGAAGGGCATCTGGCGTTTGGAGTGGGTAAAGGCTGTGCTAATTGGGTGCCTGCTGGCGGTGACCGCTGCATCCGTACAGTCGCAGACTGACATGCCAGAATACTTCAGCGTTTGAAATCAAGTCTGTTTCTTTCCCTTTGTACGGAGGCTTTGCCCAGGGTTTGCTCACTGGGATATAAAACGAGGGTTTGTTTGGTGTTTCAGAATTTCAGAAGCTGTGGAGGAGCATTCCTGTGGATTCTATGGATGAGGAGAAAATTGAAGAGTATCTGAAGCGACAGGGTATTTCTTCCATGCAAGAAACTGGACCAAAGAAAATAGTAAGAGATACAAATTACAGATCCTTCTAGGAGGCTCCCCCTTCCTGACCCCGCAGTGTTAATTCGTGAGCCTATGCGCAGCTGCTTTGTGTAGCTCGGGGAAGTGTGACCAATTTTAAGAAATTGCAAAAAACAATGCTGTAGCCAGCACTCAGTGTTTTTATAACTCGTTCGAGCCAGTGTAATCCAAGCAGCATCGAGAAGAGGGCAAATGCCAGAAATCCCTGTGAGCTCCGAAGTGGAAGCTTCTGCTTGAAGCAGTGCAGTACATTAGGAGTAGAAGAATAGTTACTTTTTTGGGAGAGGGGGGGGTGGGGGGTTAACTTTTTCTTTTCTGCTAAATAGCTGTGAAATCCTGATGGGAACCACGTAACGTGCCTCCCACCACACACACGCTGTTCTCCAAACTGCAATACGCGCGTGTTTTACTGGGAGGCTGAAATGGCTGCAAGCTCTCCAAAGATGCTTTCCTCCTGGCTTCAAACAATTTTTTTTTTTGCATTTATTTGTACGTGATATACCATATCTTCCCTCTTCTGCTGTCCTTCACGAGAGCCCTTCACGGGCTTCAAACTGTCCTTTCACGAGAGCCCTTCCTCGCAGGACTCGTTCCTGGTTTCTGCTAGTCACTACACTAGGTGCTTTAATGCCTGTCCTCATGTAGGCGCTCCTCATGGATTCCTTATACGCTAAACGTGCCTTTGAGTACGTAATCGTGGATAGAACGATGGGGCATCTACCTGCTTCCGTAGCTGCATGGGCGTATTTGGAAACTTGACTTATAAACACCAGCTTTACTACTGTGCACGAGATACGGAGACTCTGCTCTGTCCCCAGGGTCGTCTCCCTGCCTGGATTGGAATTGAATGCTGTTGCTTCTTGCAAAAACAAGCAAGCACCTTCCCCACCTGCCCACCCCTGGTTCAAGTAGGGCTCTTCGCAGAAGTGATGATAGCGCAGCGTCACACCTCGGGTCAGGTGTCGCAGCTGGAGGGCAGATCTTTTTTGACTACTGTTTATTTCTTTTTGTAGGCTCCTATTCAGAGGAGGAAGAAACCCGCTTCTCAGAAGAAACGTCGATTTAAGACTCACAATGACCACTTGGCTGGAGTATTAAAAGATTACTCTGATGTCGTTCCTGGCAAACAGTGACCGGTTGAATTCTGGAGCAAACGTGTTTTTATACAGGCTTTTTGCCACTCGGGCTCGGTGTCTGCTCGCAGAAAGACTGACTGTATATAGTAATGTGATGTGTTTCCCCCATCCCAGCAACTGCCGAGATGAAACAGGTCAGTTTAAGAGCAAGTATGAACTACGAAATTTAGACTTTAATTTAATTAGCTAATGGGAAACGTGTCTTTAAGTAAGAGGTTCTCGCTAGTTGCCTCTTGGCATAGAGTGATAAATGGTGCTCAGCATGTAATGCAGGAGTTCCTGTTCAGTGCTTAACTCTGCCTTTACATTGCTTAATGGGTATTTCCCTGGAATTACTGGCTTTCTAGTAGAATTGAATACAGCATTTCTTTTACCTATTTCAGGAAAACCTTTTCCTAAAATCACTGCAGGCTAGTTTTTTTTCACAGTCAAGTATATCCACGGTTTGTATGCTTCTTCCTTGCCTTGGGACTGAGCTTTACTGAGCGGCGGGTGATATCTGAGGCTCAAACTCAGAAGAAACCCTCTCCTGAACTCCCAGCAGGCTGCGGGATGGCAATGCAGCTGTAGCTTCCTAATGCTAATCAGAAATTGCCCTCGGCGATTTCTTGTCACTGTAGTGGATGCACGTGTGTTGCGCAGTTCTACTCTATGGACAGGAGGGAAATAAAGTGACAGTGTAATACTGAAGCAATTCTTTTTTTTTAAGTAATAAACTTACAATGCTGGTTTCCAGTGTTGCTTCCTTAAAGAATGAAAGAATCAACAGCTTTCGTGCTTATTGCATTTTCCGTCTCAAGGAGGTAAAGGAACCTTTGCTATATTTTTTATCTTCTCAGTGAATTATTGTTCTGGGCTAACACTGTCATCTTTTTATCATTCTTGGTTGAGGAGGGGGGAGGAACCACCTTAAATGAAAACTCCCTGTAGACGCCTGATGTTCTGTGCAGTACAGGCTAACGTGGAATGTGGCCAAATTACGTCCTCTTGATAACTTATTTTTATGTACTGAACCGGAGTCAGTCAATGCTGATATTGTTTTCATGGCACTGCAGGAGAGGAGCTGTTTCTCTGCTCTTCCAGCATTCGGATCAAAGATAAAATAGGTGACTGCGATATCCCACCGACAGGAGGTTGCTGCTGCGTGCACACGAGCTGTTGCCTTGCTTGATGTATCCGGGGGGGTGAAGCAGAGGCCGTCGGATCTGGACATACGAACAGATGAAGAATAAGGCTTTGCTGCTGTCGCACTGAACAAGCTATGTCTGCTTGGGGCAGCGCAGGAGGAGAAATATACTTCTGTAAGTGTAGCATTTGTCCTCCTGATTTTAGAGACTGCTCTTTTCAGAAACACACAATACTTCCAGCATTGCACGTGTCAGCCCTGCTTAAAGAGTTTCTAAATGCCAGTAGGAGGTTTCTTCTATTATTTATATTTATATATATATATATATTTCATGCTTTTTAAATATATATATGTATATATAAAAAAACGTGCTGCTCCAGCTGGTTTTGAAACTGGTTTTCTTTCCTATCTCTTCCCAGTCAGCACAAGCAATTCCTCTTGGAGCTTTTTAGTTTTCCATTGTATCTCTGCTTTAAAGCAGCCATGGCACACTCGCAAAACTGTTCACCCCTCTTCTGTCATCTTCACTCAAAAAAAAAAAAAGGGTCCCTTCCATCTGCTGCATTTTTGAGCAGTGATTTTTTTGGTGGTGGTGCTCGGACAAAAGCAGAGCTCTTGGTGAGCTCTCGGTTGCCTTTCGTACCTTTGGGGTGTTTTATGGGGTAACTTCCCAGTCATCTTACATAGCGTTGCCCTTTCTCTATGAACCAAAGCTTGCAAAGCAGACTGTAAGGTAGGCTACCTGTTTTGTTTCTCTGCTCAAGTGATTAAGATAATAGGGAAGTCTAAAGAAAACGCCTCCAGCTACTTTCAAAGATTAAAAACGTGTTAGGTCAAAAAATAGGAGAGCAGGAGAGGAAGGTTGACTACCAGCGCTGTGTGCTGTGCTGGCATTGTCAGGCTCCAGTGTTCAAAGGAACGAAAAGGGTCCAGTTGATGTCCAGTTGGAAAGGCTGGATTAGATGCTTTGCCTCACTGGAGGAAGTCTTCTCCTCTGCTGTACTAGCAGAGAGGGCATAATAAGTTTTACAGTTTGTTAGGGTGCAGTCTCAAAAATAGCTAAAGGGGAGCTGACATTGGCCTGTTAGAGGTGGCATGGAATATAGACAAGCAGTTGTGAGGAAAACAAGTTCAGAAAATAAGCCTGAGCTCTTCTCTTTTGTGTGAGTTTCAGGAGGTGGGGTTTGTTTCTCTATCGAAGATGCTCCCAGCAGTCCTTACGGGTTTTATCCGAGACCTCTTAAAAATCAAATGGTGCAACTTGAAAACATCTCAGACTCTATCAACGGGAGTCTGTTTCCTGAAAGCATTTTAGAACCACTCCAGTCCACTTCAGTCTCTTCACAGCGTAATGTCCAAATCAGGCTTTTCGCTGAAGTTCAGCGTAAGAGTTCGCAGCTGTTAAAAACTTAAACCTACTTCATCTTCCTCCAGGGTGTTCTCATGTATTCTCTGTCTGGCAAGATGGTTCTCCCACTGGCCAAAGCCATCATGCCCTCAGCTTGCTTTCTTTGGCAAAATCCTTCTTCCCTCAGTCTGGCAGTGTGAAGGGCTGCGGAGAGGCGTCACACTCTCTCCTGGGGGCCGTGGGCCTATTACTCCGTTTTTCTCTTCGTTCCCTGGAAGCGTCTGCTGCTAACCAGGACGATAAGGGGACTTGGGCTGCCCTTGACAAAGACAGAACATAGAATAGAATATTTCAGTTGGAAGCGACCTGCAATGATCACCTAGTCCATAGCAGGCACCTTTGTCTCATGCATTTCAGGAAGGCTCTTTGGCAAACCCATCTCAATGCGGTCTTTACCTGTCCCTGCCAGGTGAGGACTTGCCTCTGCCACTCTCCTGAGGCTCCTCAGGTGGTGCATGTCCTGTCCAGCAAGGACGTTGTTCCCTCCGCTCCAGGATTCGGTGTGTCAGTCCTGGCGGGGCTGGCATTTGAGCCTTTCTAACCCTCTGGGGCAACAGAAGAATGCAGGCACTGACGAGCAGTTCTTCCGATGCAGCATCCTTCTCTTCTTCTCCTGCCATATCAGTCAGGAGCAGAGAGGCGTTCAGCTCCCACCCCCTGTGATGCTGATGGACGTACGGACAGGGCCCTGGGGAAAAGGAGGATGCTCTTTCTCAACGATGGGAGCTCTCCAAGATATATCTTGGCTGTCTACATCATCCTTTCCCTTGCACAATTGCACCTTGAGCCTGTGGCTGCGAGGACGGTATCTGCAGCAGTCGCTAGAGCTATTCCCAAGAGAACACAGCTCTTTGGAGGTCTGCAAGCAACCAGAGACGTGCGCTCAGTCCTCTGTTTCCCCCTCGATATTCCACTAGTTTGTCTTGTTGGGAGGAAGGTGTGCCGGTGAAACTGGAGGAGGAGGCGGCAGCTGGTGGGGTAAGCCGGGTCGCATCGCTGATAGCTCTTCCTCTCTAGCCAGAGGTTGCTGGTCCAGGATTTGCTTCTGAAAAGGTATCCTCGTAGGGCATCCGGTAGCAATGTCGGCATACCTGCCCGTGGCGATCAGGGGCTGCGCTGGCCCTTCAGGAGAAGCTCATTAACACTTCTTTGTGTTTATATACATGAACCAGACCTTTTACTTCATCTCCTCAGCCCCAAAATAAAAGCACTGTTGGCTTTTTTAAGATACAAGTTGAATAGCCCAGGGATGTCAGACCTCTAAACATGGAGCTCTACTGGCTTCTCTCCTAAAAGTTGCTCTAACTGAAGAGTTATTCCACCTCCTCCTCCGTTACGATGATCATTCTGGAAGGGGATGGAAAACAGCAGGATTTTGTACGGTTGAATGAGAAAACTGACATAAGGCGGTGTGTACCAGAGCTAATCTATAATTCATCATGATCATTCAAGGCTTTTAGAGAGCAGCGGAGAGAGAGGCAAGGGAGCCCTGACAAATGGTATAAAGACCCTGCACGTGGATGTAGCCAGCGAGGGCTGTCGCTTCCGATGAGCATGGGCAGGCGGTGCAGGGCCACCAGGGAGAGCTGGGCTCCCGGTACCTGCTGATGAGGAGGGGCTGCATTTGCAGATGACTAGAAGCAACTCTGGTCCTGACATCTCATTATTTCCAGCTTCGTTGCTTGCTTTCCGGTCGCTGCTAATGTACGAGGCCCAAATTCCTTTGTGTCTTACTGCCTCGGGGGCCTCTGGCAGCTACTGCATCTGCGGGGGGATGTCCAGTAGGGTTGAGTGCTTACTGTTGACTGGTTAAGACCAGCAAGGCTAACTGCTAACAACCATCAGGGAGAGGAGAGCTTGGACCCCAGTCTGCTGGTACTGGCTTTCTACTGCTGGCAAGGTCAGGGATGCGGCTGGATCGTCAAGGCCCATTGCTGAGTTGTCAGCAAGAGAGAGACCAGCCCGAAAGCAGCATTCCCGGTAGCTGGCATTGCTGCAGCACGGCCCAGCCTGGCTCTAGGAGTGC
Organism: Nipponia nippon; assembly: GCF_047370975.1. NCBI lineage: Eukaryota > Metazoa > Chordata > Aves > Pelecaniformes > Threskiornithidae > Nipponia > Nipponia nippon. Next base: position 80,897,382 of record NW_028262380.1, on the reverse strand, counting down.
TTGCAAAAGGCAGCGCCGCACCAGCCGGGAGCCCTGGGCCGGCATTTTGTTGTAATGCAGAAGGCTAGGCGGTCTGGGGCTCAAGCTCGTCTCAGGGGAGAGAGGGTCTGCTTTTGCACTGCTTCTCGGGTCCGTTGTTCTGGCTCCGTAGGTGCGTTCCTAACCGTGTCTATCTTGTCAGTCCTGCGCAGGCTCTCTGGACACATCCCCGTAAAGCAGATAAGGAAGAATAGCCGTTTCCCAGAAGAGAGGCCTTGTCTGGACACAGCAGGGCTCTCGGCAGGAACGCAGCTTCTCCATCGTGCCGGGTATTGCATAGTTGTAGCTGCTCTCTTCCCAAATGAGGCGAACGCAGCCTGCGCCACTCCGGCAAGGGCCAACGGAGCAAGGGAAGCTGTCGGCTCACTGCTCAGCACTGGGGAGGTCAAACCTGGAAACTCTGCCCAGTTTGGGCCTCCCCTCCCATTCAAGAGGGATGCAGGGATGCTGGGGAGGGTCTGGCTGGGGCTCCTGGGCTGGTCAGGGCAGGGGGCAGAGGGCCTAGGATATCTAATCACAGGTACAGCGATGTGAAGGGCAATTAGGAAGATGATGCAGTCAAACTCTTTTTGGCAGCCACGGCAGGTGATATAATAGGGGAACGTGAGAAGTTTGGCTTGGATATTAGGAAAAAAAAGCTGTTGGGGAGGTGTCTCCATCCATGCTGGTTTCAAGCATCGCCCAGACCAGACCAGGCAGCCCAGATCTCTAACTGGCAACAGTCCTGTTGCAAGAGGGAGGTTGGATCAGAGACCTCCTGCGGCCCCTTTTACCCACATGCTCCTGTGGGTCCGAGCCCCGGTTCCTTCGGTGCCACCTGGCTTGCTGTAAGAGCAGTTCTCCTTGTTTCTCGCTGGCGTGCTTTCTGTTGCTTTGGTTTGCAAGTGTGTGCAGCGGCCTCGGTGTTACCCTGCAGCCCAAAAAAACCAGCTGTGACTCTGAAAACCCATCAGCGCTTCTGTGGTTGGGACCCACGTGTTGGACTCCACCAGCCTCATGGGTTGGACATTGTGCAGAGTGCAAGCATAGCGGGGGAAAAGGATGGTTAAGGCAGGAGGTTGTCCTTCCATTAAGTTAATTTTTTGACTATACCTGCACTTCTGGGCTTACATCCAAGGCCTGAAGTACTTGTGCGATTTCCTCCTGCCTCCATCAGTTACGTTGTATTCTCTATTCCCTCCTGAGCTAGTTATTAATTATGGAGACGGCAGAGATGAAGTCCAGACTCTGCTAATGGTTGGCTTACCCGTGTTTTAGAAGCAGCATTTCAGGGATCTGCTAATGGTGTTGTTTTAAGCTCCACTGTCATCTTGGTTTCTAGCCTGAGCGTGGCAGCGAGGCAGATAACAGTGTTTAAATGTTGGCTGAAGCCTGGCTCTCCAGGCAGCCTGCAGCTGCAGGGCGCACATCTACGGCCCCCCGCTCATCTCCCTGGGTTGAAATCTCTCCCCGATCCAGGCACTGCCTGGCCTGGGGATGGCTGCCCTGGCTCTGGGCTGCAGGCACGGCCCCAGGGCGAACTTCAGGCTTTTGGGTATGCAGTTATCCCCGTCCTTCCCGGGGCGGTGGGATGGCTGATGCTCTGGCTGTGTGCTTTCTCGGGCGCGTGGAGCCTTTTCGTGCTGGCAGGGAGCACAGAGCAGCCCTACCTGGCAGCATTCAGGCAGTGCAGTGACCCTTGCTGGCTGATGCCTCTCAGTTTCCTCAAGCTTCAAGAATCGGGGAGCAAATCCACAGTGAGCATTGCGCTCTTGCCCCGGCCCCCAGATATCCTCACAAAGCCACCTCTTTGCTGTTAGCCACCGGCTTCTCTCCCAGCCTGTGTCTCAGCCTCTAAAGCTGCCCGGCCAAACCCCAGTGCTATCTCATCTTTATTCTCCTGGCCTTGTTATTCCTTCCCCCGCTCTCCCAAGGAAGCCCGCAGGAGTGGGTGCTGGGCTCGCTCCTCCTCCCCGTCCCGTCCAGGCTGCAGGCGCTGCTGGCCGGCCTTGGCGCCGGCTCTGTCTGCCCTTTGCTTTCCCTGCCCCGGCTGGCCTGTCACCATTCCCGCAGCACGATCCCCTACTCCCTGCCGCTGCTGCCAGGCTGCCTTCGCTGCTGCCTGCACAGGCTGCCTGCCCCCCCATACAATCCTCTGGGAGATACAGCCCTCCTTCTCCTGTCTTGTTCCCATGCCTCCACCGCTTGGTTGTGTCCGTCCGATGTGGAGAGTTAGCGCTGTGGTTTTTTTCCGCAGACCCTGCCGGCCTGTTCCGTCCCTTCGCCATCGCTTCCAGCCTGCTGCCCATCAGCAGGCAGCCGCGGGGCAGCAAACCTCCGCACAGGGATGCAGGGATGCGGATGCAGGGATATGCAAGGATGCATAGGAAGGAGCCGCTCGCACCCCCCCTCCCCGAGCTTAGCGGTGGCGTTAGGGGGATGGGGAGAGAAAGACTTGGGAAAGTGGAAACAATGAGAGTGTGAAATGTCCTCATTTTGTTTTCTCCAGCTCTGCCTGTTGGTACCCCCCGGGACTTATCCCTGGTATCGTATGCCAACGCTGGCCTGGGAGTCCCTGGTCCCATTTTGCAATCTCCCAGTGTCAGCCAGCAGCTCGGGCCTTCCTGTAAGCGCCCGAACGGTCACGGGGAAGGAATGTTCCCCTGGCCGCGTGGGGAAAGGTCACCACGGGCAAAGGGGACGCGGGGGCCGGGCGAGCGGCTTGCCGCTCCCGCCCCTCGCCGATGAGGGCAACGCCGATCAGCACAGAGCTGAAAACATTTTGTCTTACAGGGGAAATGTAAAAAAAAAAAAAAAAAATGGTTCAAGAGGTTAAATATTTTCAGCAAGGCCCCGCTTCCTTTTGCAGAGCAGATCTCGGAGCAGATGCTGTGCCCAGGCAAAGTCCAGGAGGATGCGTGCGTGTTTCATCGCTTTCTTAGCTGGAGGATGTTTGCTGTTGAATCCGCTCCCAAAAGCATCTGCGTTTCTCGCTAAAGCGGGGCCTGGGACAGCGGTGTCGGCCAGTCACCGCCGCTCTGAATAGCAGTCGGGCTGAGCAATACGTCCGTGTTGCGCTCGCAGCTTGTCGCGCTCTTCCCTTCCTACCCCTGAATGCAACTCGGAAAAAAAGCTGTGACTTGCGGTGGCCGCAGCGGGATTAGCATCCAACATTAAGGGCTTAACTCCCCGGCTCATCCCTGCCAGCCGGGGGTTTCAAGTAACACCACCATGCCTTTTTCTTCCACCCTCGACAATTTGTAGCCTGCTTTAATAATGTCCTTTACACACCATTCTCCGGGCTGCGTTTGCTAAGGTGGAACTTGCTCCTGGTACTTTGTTTTCGGAGTCTGGCCTGTTGGCTGAGGCTCCTGGGGACGCTGGTCACATTTATCAGGGCGGAGCGGAGGAAGGAGGAGGAATTTCTAGGTTGGGCTTATGAACCGAGGTTTTCAAAATTCTCAGCGTGTTAAAAAAAAAAACGAAAATAATAATCTGGCCCTTCGTCTCTAGGTTACGTTTGCCTCTGCTGTGGCTGAGCTCATGGAAAATCGCAGCTTAGCTCCTGTGCTCAGTGCCAAGATTAGTAGGTTTAAAAACTAACCGATAACATCTTTGTAAACTTGGAGTCATTTCTTTAAAGCCTGCTGATCCTTCCAGCCTGGATTTTGGAGCTTTCCTAGAGATCCAAGCGAGCCAGGCAGGAACGATGGTATCTACCCTGAAAAATCGCTGCGTCCCTCAGGAGCGTTGCCTTCAAAATGCCCCGAGGGAGGACGGCGGCTGCTGTTCCCTGAGGCCCCGAAGGGTGTGCGTTGGGATCCTTCTCCCTGTTCCTAACCAGATACACAGCACACGACAATGCTCTGCGTGTAACTTATAATAATCACAGGTTTTATTTTTAAAAAATTACAATAGAAAAGTACCTTTAAACATATTTCCAAAAGCGGAATAGACAATGTGGAAGCTTCTCTCCTCTCCACAAGACAAAAGTACAGGAAATAGTTTGCTAAAAGAGTTAGTCCGACACTTGGAAACGCTGGTATCGTTCCTTTTAGAGCTGCTCAGAGGTTTGTTTTGGAATTGATTTCTTCTCACGTCGCCTTTATCAATCCCACTTTTTACACAAGACCCCAACGGGACAGTTTCCCATCGCACCATCTCACCGCCCGTCCCGCCCCGGCTTCGGCAGCCGAAATCTCAGCCGTCTTATTTTGGCCCACCCACAGAATAAAAAGAAGGAGGAAGAAAAAGGTTATGATGTTTAACAAGGCCACGGGCCGCAGGTGCCCTGCGTCTTCAGCGCAGCTGGGAAACCAGCTACGGCGAAGCCCGGGCAGCGGCTGAGCTCGGTGTACTCTGCAACAGGGATGGGGCAGGGGGGAAAGGCAACGAAAGGAGAAGTTTCGCGCCTCCTTTTGCAAGAAACTGAACTTGTCTGAGGTTTTGGGTTGGTTTGCTTTGCTCTTGGCTTTTTCTAAATTCTTCCTGGAGCAAGGAGAGACTAGCATGTCAAACGGTCTCTGCTGGTACGCTATCTCTGTAAAGGTTACAGATGCTGCCCCAAGGGTGTTAGCAGCCTCCCTTCTTGTCTTTGCACGTGGACACATGGAAATGCTACACAGCGAGCCGACGGACCGGCGTGACCTCGACGCTAAAACCCCAGCTCAGCCCAGCACTTGGGCCTAACGGTAGGCACGTGTCTAAGCCCCTCAGCTCACTCGGGACTCGCACCCAACCTCGAGTAAGCTGGCGAACCGAGGGTTTGTTGGGTTTTTTTTCTCATACAGCAGTTTACGTTGCCCGTAACAACTTCAAGCAGTCATGGCAGGAGGAGAAGGAGGAGGCAAATTGTCACCTTGCTACATATGCGGGCTGTCTCTGCCCATCCCTGATCCGAGCCGTTGTACCATGCCGAAGCTTCGCACAGCAAGCTATTAACATAGCCCTAAGGTAAAAAAAATCACCATAAGAAAGTTTCTGATTGTCCTGCCTGGTTGTCATTTGGTACAACTGGGAAGAAAACGGTAATACTGTAAGTGTCCGCAGACGTCTTGCCGACACAGCCGGAGCACAATTCCTGTGCCGGAGGGAGCGCACGTGCCTACAAACCCGAATCGTGCGTCTCGACACCTGCACGCACGTGAACATCATGCCTTCGACATGCAGCTGACGGGGCGGGGGGGATAGAGACTCTTAATTACACGCATTCGAAAGTCAAGCACAAAACCTGTGGTCCGACCCAGTGTAAGATTGTCCTATATAGGAGGTTTGGTACAAAAATACTTGCTCTCGTTTTGCTTTTTTTTGTAGTCTGCTTTCCTATGGTTCTGTTTGAAAAGGCTTTTCAAACACTACAGCGATGCCTGTCAAACCATGCTTTCAGAAGTAACACACTCTTTCTTACAAATATACAGTGTAAAAGAGGAAAATATTATTACTAGGTATGCTTTTCGTTTTTCTTCTAGGAGAGCAGATGTGTGATAGAGGCTGTGGGAAAGTCTTGGAGGAATCCAAACTTGTGTGAGGTTTTTTTTTTTTCAAGCCTGTAACAACAGAGAGAGGTGTTAAAAAAAAAAAAAAAAAGGCGGCCGCGATCTCGGGCTGAGGCAAAGCGGAAAAGGGGCCGTGGTTAATCTCTCTCCCTTCGTGGGGAAGCTCCCGTGCCGCAGCCTGGGGGAGAGGGAAGCTTGTTTTGGAATCGGGGCGAGGAAGGGAGAGCAGCCCGTGCCGGGACCGCGCTCCAAGGACAGTTGTTTAACCAGGAAAGGGCACGGTGGGAAGTGCCGGGGCTGTCGGCACCCCGGCGTTGATCAGACGGGCAGAGGGGAAGGACCCCACTGGTCCCAGTTTCTGGCTGTAGCCCCTGGGGTTTTAACTGAGGAGGTACCAGCTGGGAAGCCGAGAGTTAAGTTTGAGCTGAATTTTGCACTTAAGAGGAATTCAGTCTCTGTTGATCCAAGGCAGGAAGCGAGGACGGCAGCGAGATGAGATTACTGGGGGTAATTCAAAGCCGAGAGGCATTCCTCTCGGCGGTCGAAACTCTCGCCCCAGATAACAACGCGATAAAGGCGGGAATGGCGGAGCCCTGGTTCGGAGCTGGAGGGGCTGTGCCACGCCGTGCCGTAGCGGAGCAGCAACGCCAGCCTGCAGGGCTCGATCCCAGGGATGGGCCCGTCTCGCTGCCCCTCACGGATGTCCCGCCGGCTTCCTCATCCCTCTACCCCCTCCCCGAAGCAGCGCAGCCCAAGGAGCCGTGTCCCCCTCGTGCAGCCGGGCGCCGTGCTGCAGCCTTACCAGCACACTGTGGTTCTGCGGAGAGCACGCCAACCCAGTAGCCGCCTTGGAAGACTCCGTTAATACCCACAAGACTGACTGTAGGCCACCATCACACACCTGAGACCTGTGAGAGGACGCAGTGGAGGGTTAGGGACGCTGGCAGGGGCGGCTGGCAGCCAGGGGCTGAGGTCGGTGTGCTGCGGGGAGAGGTTATTTTGCAGTGGCTGGGGTCGGCGCTTCTCAAGGGGACAGTTTGCAGCTTAACCCTGCCCTGATGGGCTCCACGCAGCAAATGCAAGGAGGATGCAGGCAGGAGAGCCAGGGTGAGAGCAAAACCCTTGGCTGTAGCCCTGTGCCGTAGCCCTTCCCGGCTAGAGGACCCTGGTGGGGAGCTGGGAGGTCCCTGACCCTCTTGTCCAGGCTGAGCCCATCCTCGCCACCCATTGCAGCTACCAGGGTTGCTGTGGGCAGGTGGACCTGTTACAAGGGCTTCGCTCATCTCCTCTTCCCAAATAAGACTCTGCTTACACTTTAGCTGGAAATACTGGCACGCTCCGTATTTTGGAAGAACCACTGGTTCCCAAAGCTTCGCCGTTCCCTATTTTTATCTGCTAGGCCTAAAATAGCCGGCAAATGCTTTGCAGATCCAAGTCTCGGGTCGGCTGCAGCCGCAGCCGGTCCTCCAGCCCTCCCCGGGTGAGCGAGCCTTGTGGCCACGCGGCCGGGCGGACGGGCAGAGTGGTGGCACAGGAACAGGGGCAGCCGATGCCGGAGCCTCGCCGCCTCCTTGGATCCGCTGGGGTTTCTCCGCAGCTGGGTGCGGACACGGCGCAGGAGGCTTCCCGGCAGGCATCGGCAGCGTGGGGGGATGGCACCTGGGATGGTCGGGGCAGGCTGGGATCACTCCGCGCTTCTCGTTTTGGCAGCCCTGGCCACTCCCGGCTGCCAGGAGAGTTTTCATTAAGGTTTAATGAGATTTTTGCGTCGCACTGGGAGGCGGAGGTTGCCTTCAGCCGGGCGGCCCTGCCGCCGCCTTCTTTTGCAGGACCATGCCCCACCCGGGGTTATTTGGGAAAGCATTGGGGTGGACAGTGGCAGGGACATCCCCTTCCTGGAGGCAAGGAGGGCACCCAGACCTACGCTGCCTGCCGGGAAGCGGCCTCGCCCGTGTGGGCATAGGGTCTGGCCACCCACCCCCAGCTGCCGGAGACCCCGAGAGCCGCGGCGGGGGGAGCTGAGGGTAAGGGTGGAGGTGGCCCCCAGCCCACCACGCCGGCGCAGGAGGGTGGGAGCGGGGCGGCGGCACTCACCCGGCATTCAGCAGAACTGACGGGACTTCCAGCCCTGAGAACCAGCCTCGGAGGGAGGGAGCCAGCGCATCTGCAAAGACAAGAGGGGAACAGGGTGAGAGGGACGGTGGCCGCCCACCCTGGCAAGAGCTGGCCGCCTCTGGGCTCCCCTTTGCCGGCCTTCCCCAGGTATGGGGCGGAGGGAGGTCGAAACGCAAACAGCACAGCCATCCCAGCTCCGGTTCGGAGAGTGACACCGGCTGGGGCCGAGCACAGCCCCTGGCATCGCTGCTTGCAGCAGGACCGAGCTGGGGCGGCAGCACCGCGGTCTCACCGAGCAGGAGGTGGGCTCGTCCCATCTTAACACCTGCAAAGCCCACGTGAGATGGGGGGGAAAACATCAAGACGCCAAAACCCAACGGCTCTCGCCGCCTGCCCAGGGGCGCTCGGTGCTCTGCCGGATAACGCCACATCGGCCCTGCCGTCCCGTGGTTCCCCATCCCGCCGCTCTCTGCAGGACCCAGTCGGGGAGGCCACCCCGGAGCGAGCAGCTCTGGTTTGGGTGGTGGCACCCCTCTCCGACACCCCCCACCAAACCCACAACGCTGGCAGCCGCACCGGGGGACGGGGACGGACTGCGGCCCCCGGGAGGGGAGCGCTGCCTGCTTCACCCCAGCACCCAGGGGTGCCACCACCATCCTCCCTGCCTCTATAACCGCAGCGGATAATATTTCTTGTAACAGCATCTAACCTCAAGTCTCAGTCTGGGTTTTCCCAGGGGGCTCTCGGAGCCTCCTTACGCCTCCGTTTCCTTTGCCGGCTGTTTCCCCGGCTTCCCGAGCAGCGCAGGTGCTGCCTGTTAGCGGTTATTTGACAAGGCAAGTACGTAGCTGCAATAATATTTACCGCCGCTCTTCTATAAACAGCAGGGCCCGAAAAGCCGGAGTTTCATCCAAAGGCTGCGGCTGGTTTGTACGCCGAGTGCTTTTCCTCGCCCTCCCACTCAAACCAGCCCCCGGCTGCCTCCGGCTCTCCGCAATGGCGGCTCCGGATAACCCGGCTCAACCCTGGCAGGCCGGGGCCAAAAGCCTTTCGGATGCAGCTTATCCGGCAAATCTGTTTCTGCGTGCTCGCTTCCTCCTGCTCACCGCCAAGCCGGAGCTGGCGGCGAGGAGCAAAAGCCGGGATGATGTCCGGCACGGCCGTTGGAGAGGCAGCTGCCCGTTTCCCTGCCACGGCGACGGTCTCTTCCCGGCATCCCCGCGATGCCTCTCTGGGAAACATCCCGAAGGCTGGCACTGCAAAGAAATCCTCCGCCACCTCCATTTCCACTTCTTCTCTTCTTTTCCCCGCTCCTCTCCCGGGGCGGGTGGTTAATTTTTAACGGCCGCGTGCTGCCATCGGAGGCCACCGGCAGTGGCAGCCAGCAGAAAAGCGCTTGTGACAAGAGAGCGCCTCGTCAATAAAAGATGGGTCCTCCATTTGCGCTTCGCTTGCCCTCTCCTCCCTGTCAGAGTCGCTTTGCTTCACGCCCCGTGTCCGGCAAGCCGCATCCCAGCGATGCTCAAGGAGCGGCCAGGGGCTCAGGAGCCCCCATCTTGCACCGCGCCGGCCGCCGGACGGGTCGTTCGGTGCCGGGAGCGATGGGGACGATCCAGCCCCGGCGAGCATCCCCCATCCCTCCCTCCCTGCCTGCCTGCCCGTGGCGAGAGCAAGAGGAGGAAGGCAGAGAGAGGTGTTTGGGCAGAGGTGGGCAGCGCTGCCCGCGCGCCCCGCTGCCAGCGCTCAGCTCGCTTTGGGTGCTGTCCCTAAATCTCAGGGTGGCGGGGGGTGCCTGTTAGCCGGGCAGAGGTTAGTGGTGCGGCGAGCACCGAGGGGGAAAAAGGGTCCGGGGCGGGTGGGAGGGTGAGCGCAGTGGTGGCGGATGGGTCTGAATTACCTGGGCGTGCAGTGAAGCGGGGTAGGTGAAAGCAGGAGGAGGTAGAGCAGGTGCTAACTCCGCTGGGTACAGAGGGTACGGCCCCCACACTTCAGGGCTACTGGGGTAAAGTGCAGGCACTGTGAGCTCATCTGCAAGAAAAGAAGAAGGAGAGTTAACGGCGACCGACGGGCCGCGGTCCCCGCAACGCCACGCGCCGGTCAACAGCACCGCCGGCCCTTCCTTCTCCCCCCAAAGCAGGCGAGAGCAGGAGCGGAGCTTCCCCCGGAGCTGAGAGCCGGCCCGCAAAGCCAACGCCGAATGGGAAAACGCAGGGTTCGGTCAGCGGCGAGCGATGCTGAGGGGCTGGGTGCGTCGTCTCCGTGAGGTTTAATTACCCCAGAGGCCCGGCACAAAGGAGAACGTGCGGCTCATGCCCGTGCGCAGCAGTGAGGCGAGGAACCGGCGACCGCAGGAGAAATGCTTTTCCAGTAGCAGAAATGGGTACGGCACGCTCGCAGCAAGACATCACCGAGGTCTCCACCGAGACCCCCAGCCGCGACTTGGAAACTCCCCGGCGCAGTGAAGCTCATCCCGCTCCGGCGCACCGCGCCGAGCCAGCTGTCACAGGCCCCTGGGTCCTCTCCAGCACCGGCAGCCGCCTTTGGGGACCGCTGGCCACCGGCCGACACGTGCCACCATGCAGCAAGCGGGCGCTGCTGCTTCCAGTTGGACCTGGCGTTTCCCATCACCACCCCGCCGCAGCATCCCTGCTCCCCCCAGCACCCTTGGGAGACCCACGGCCGGTACTTACAGGGCTCCCGGGCGATGAACTGAGGTACGGCGGTGGGGAGAGGCGTGCTGGGGTTTGGGGTGCCCACCAGCTTGCTCTTGGCCATCTTGGTGTTCGCCTTGGCGAACTCCAGCCGCAGCGTCTGGGGGATCTCGGGGTCGAAGCGGATGCCCTGCGGGAGGGAAGGAGGCACGGCGGGTGGGCGAGCACAGCCGTGTGCCAGCCCCGCAGCAAAAATAACTCCCAATTATTTATTTTTTTTTTCAAACTTCCAGCCTTGAAATGAGCTAATTTGCCGGGCCCCGAGGCAGCTCGCGTTCCTCCGGCATCTTTAGCATCGGCACCATATTTGGCAGTCGGCATCCCGCACGGCCGAGCTCTTATCCAGAGGGATTAGCGGAGCCAAAAAAAAAGTTTTACATTGAAAACGAAGACAAGGAAAAAAAAAAAAACAAACCAAAACCCGGGGAGGAATTGGAGAACCGGCTCCACATGGTTCTCCCTGTGACTGCTTTCAGTTTAACTCCGCAGAGGTAGGAGGGAGCTGCTAAAGGAAAGTGAAATTTGCTTTTTCTTTTGCAGCTTTAGCTGGGATTTTTCCCGCTGAAAATCAGGAGAGGCCAGGAAAGGCGTCTCTCGCTGACTCCTATCTAAAGCTCTAATCCATAGGGTTCAAGCCCTCTGGATGGCCCTGGGAACGGCGAGAGGGATGCAGCCCCCCGGGAGGGAGGATGCAGAGGAGAAGCAGCCGATGGGGATCAGCTGGAGGGATGGGGATGCGGTGGGGCCAGCCGGCACGGGAGATACACGTCCCCAGGATGGAGGAATTCGGAGAGTATCCGGGGCCGGGAAAACGAGGGGAACAAAATCCCGAAAAAATACGGAGCGGCCGGGCGCACTCACGTTCAGCGCGTTCTTCGCCGCCTCCGCCTCGGAGCGGCTGTCGAAGCTGACGAAGCCCACGGGCTGCGGAGGAAGGAGAGGAGGCACCATCAGTCAGGCTGGCGGGGAGCAGCGCGGGGAGCCCCCCACCCCGGGGACCGGCGGTGCCAGGGGAGGGTGGGCGCACGGCGTGGGATGCTCGCCCCGTTTCGAGCGGCTCCTACCTGCTTGGAGGTGAGTTTGATGAGGGACCCTTCGTACCCCTGCAAGAAAAGAATAAAAAAAGGGTGTTTGGTGGAGATCCCCGCGATTCGACTGCCCCTTGGAGAGGGAAACCTCCCGCATCCATCGCCCGGCAGCCCTACAGCCGGGGGGCATCGGGCGGGCACGGGGGGAGCTTGCCAAGGCTCAGCACCGGCGCGGGGACTCGCTGCCACGGGATTTTTGTAGGGATGCTGGATGCCTGATAATGTGATCCTTCGTGTTTGAAACGAGCCGGTGTCTGAGCTGCAGGTCTGGCAGGGTGAAGAGGCCGGGGAGGCCCGCAGCCAACGCTCTTCTGCTGCTAAACGGGGTGCAAGTCAACGTGCAATTAAAACCCCGGTGCGATCAAAGCGCCCGATGCCATTTTCCTATGGTTTATTGGGGGAAAAAGGCGCAGAAACTTGTTTCTGTGAATAAAATGACCGAATTAAGACTTTTTTAGGGGAAACCAGTGGGCTCCCAGATCCCACCAAGGTTGGTGGGGCTGTGGCGGTGGGGCAGGGGGCCAGCCCCACGCTTCCAGCCCCCCTCTCCAGTCTGGTACCTTAAAGGGCCTGAAGAGCAGGTAAAGTTCCCGGGGCTTGATGTCCAGAGGCAACCCGCTGACAAAGAGCGTCCTCACCTAGAAAAGAAGAAAGGAGGTTCCTGGGGACCCTCCCGCATCTTGAATTTGGGGATACCCCATGCCTCCCGTGGTGGCACGCCAGCGGGACGATGCCAGCCGGAGGGGAACCTCGTGGGCAGCCAAAACCCTTAAGCCACGCTCGGGGGATGTGGCATTTTTGGGAGGGGCGTTCCCCATCTTTCGGGTGACGGCGGAGCAAGTGGCTAAGACACCGTGGAAAGGCAACCGGGACCCGTCCTCACCGCACCGACTGCTGTCCGGGTCAAAAAAGGCTGCCAGCGTCCCAGTGCCTTCCTACCCCGGGCTGGCAAACGGGATCCCTCCTGGCATCTCCAGCAGAGCCCTGACTCCGCAGACAATGCCTATTGTCTCTGTTTAATTGCAGCAGCTCATTAAGGACCGGGAGAAGCAAACCCCAACTCTTCCTCTTGGAGGAATGGCCCTGTTTTGGAGGGGGCTGGTTTTAAGCAGCCTGTCCCCGATTTATAAAAGTCACCTTTTAAGGGGTTTTTAACTCTTTTTGGGTGGATCTAACGTTTGCCGTGGGGCAGCATCCTCAAAGGCAGGGCGGCTCGCAGAAACCTCGCTTCCACCGACCCCGAGGGGGGACGTGGGGCTCCTCGGGGACGGGCAAACCCCGCCTGGGCAAGATCCGTGCCGGGATGGTTTTGCTTTACAACCAGCTTGTAACTGGGGGAGCAGCGTGGGGCAGGAGAGCGACAGCTGGATCCGCTGCCGGCCCCTCGCTCCTCATCCCCAAAATCTCATCCAAACGCTTTGGTGACCGATGGCCGGGGACCCACAGGAGCCGGGGCTGACAACGGCCCCAACCGGCCCCACCTGGGCCCCCCCACCCACGCACCCTGCCCACAGCCCCGGGGCTGTATTTAGGCTCAGATCCCGCTGGATCTCAGCCCTGCTGCATCCCCGTGGATGGGTCGGACCCTGGCTGCCATCCCCCACCAGCTCTGCTCTCGCTGGGGCACCCGGGGATGGTGGGGTCCCCGCCTTGCCGTCCCCCTCGGCTCTGGGCTTGTTTGTGAGCCAGCCCCGCTCCTGCTGCTCCCACAGCGTCTTACAGGCAGGTAATCTGCAGGATTTGATGGCTGTTGCTTATTTTTTCAGGCACCCAAATGCCTTGTGAGAGCCGGTCCAGAGCGGGTAGCCCGAGGTCACCCACCCCTGGGTGCCAAGCTGCCAGATTTGGGCTGAAGGAGGGGAAAATCTTGATTTTCTTTTTTTTTTTTTTTTTAATTTTATTTTTTGGCCAGGCACTCTGCCCACCCCATTCCCTGGGACAGAGACACGTGAAACAGCCAGGAACAGCCAGCCCAGGCCTATTCTTCTGCTGACATTTCTTCTTTCTCTTGCAGATAAGCTATCTACCCCATCTCCCAGCCTGGGAGCAGCAAACATTCCTGCTTTGTGTAACAAAACCTCTGGCTGACCTATATCTATTAAATAACAAAAGGTACTCGGGACCGTTTGCATATAGCTCTTGCGTCAACAGCCCCAGTGATGCTGATGGGTACGATGACATCGCTGCTGGTACCCACCGCTGCTGGTACCCACCGCTGCTGGTACCCACCGGTGGATGCATGGGGGCTGCCAGAAAACAAGCCAGCCGCGTACGTACGGCCATCCCACACTTAATTCCTCTTGGGAAGCAAGCCCTGCTCTGGCCAGGAAAGGATGCTGAGGGCCTTGCCCAGAGGGATGCTGGGAGCTCCAGGCTGGATGGGAGCAGGGCAGGCATGTCCTCCCCCCTTCCTGAGCCAGGGCTGCAGCCCGGTAGCCTGTCCCCTCAACTGGGACCATCCAAGGTGGGCTGGAAACACCCCCACAAGGCGCCTTGGGGGACCCCCACCAGTTTTCTGCCTATCTTCTGAGATGAGAGGGTGATGGAGCACCCCAAGGCGTTCAGTGCTGCATCGTCTCCCCATGGAGTCACTGCCCGAATGTCTCCCGGCAGGGGCTGGGGAGGGATTCATCCGGAGGAGCTCCCCTTGTGTCCATGAAATTCAATGTAAAGAAGGCAAATTTATCCTTTCCTTGGGGGAAAAAAAATATTCCCCTTCAGGTGGGTCCAGCGTGGCTGCTATCCAGGGCATCGGCTCGCTGGACACATCCACCCTCCCAGCTGGGTTTGCATCCCAAGGCTGAGCATCCCTGTGTGGTGTCCCCCGCCTCGTCTCCATCATCCCTGGAGCCTCCGGTCCTCCCCGGCACGCTGGCTTCCCGCCTCTCCTCTCCCCGGGGAGCTGCGTGAAACCAGAGGCGTCGGAAATGGGCTCCGGGGGAAAACCCGCCGCCAATTCGCCGCGTCCCTGAAATCCAAACCCCTACGAGCCGGGCTCACCAGATCATTTAGCCCCATAGCTGTGCGGCAGAGAGATGGGAGAGATAAAAGACCCTGAAAATCCCTCTGAAATTCAGCCTTGCAAAGGAAGGGCTTCTCTTCGGTAATGACTTGTTTTCTTTGAAAGTTCAAACGCGGGTCGGCCAAGTTTGAAACTGTAAAATTACACAGCAGCGAGCGGGAGAGGGAGAAAGGCTCCGAAGGATCCCCCGGCGGGTTTCCAGCCCCAAAATGATGTTTGGAGGAGGGGGGAGATACGAGGTCATGGGTGCTCCCCATCTGCACCCCCCAAAAGGGTGCCGGGGGGCTGGCGTACCCAGCCAAAGGGGTGTTTGAGTAGGTCCTACGTAAACAGCATCCTTTTTCCGGGCTGGGTAACAAGCAGGTGGGAGGGTTTGGACTGCGTTAAAATGAGGTGGGAAGAGCAGAGAAAGGGAGCGTCCTCGGGAATAATTTCCAGCGGGCTGGACGGATATCCTTCTGCCAAGGGAAGGATTTTAGGCGGAAATATTACTTCTGCCCTTAAATGGAAGAGGAGCTTCAGCCTGCAGGGAGCTGCTCCAGGCTTTCCTGTGCTGAGAGATCCCAGGGGCTCAGCCTCCATCCTCTCCCAGAAACGCTCCCAGGGCAAAATCCTGCCCTTGAGGGGGAAAAAAAAAAAAAAGCCTCATTAGAGAAATCGCCGGCCGGCAGGCAGGTATATGCTCTTCCACAGGGAAAAATGAGCCCTTCTCGGAGGTGGATCGGGCGAGACGCACGCTCCCAAGTGTCTTGTGGGATGGGGCCAGACCGACAGCTCCCGAGCAAGGCTCAGCGAAGGGCACTCAAGCGTGGCGGTGGGATTCCCGCAGCCCGGACACCCCCAGTTTAGGACAGCCCAAACTCTTTCCTTTCAATTCCGCTGCGCAGATGTTTTTTAAGTGTTTCTTCTTGGTGGAGTGTTTCTCCATCTCTCCTTCTTGTTACAATTTGGGGTGAAACCAAAGGTTTCTTCCAGGTCAGACGTGTCGATGTTTGCTGGGGGAAGCCGCTGGCCGTGGGTGCAGGACCTGGCAGGTGACCACCACCTTGATTTCCTTCAGCAGGGTTGACAGCTACGGGGCCACAGGAGGAGCACACGAAATCCCCTTTCCACAGTCCTCCTCTGCTCCTGCCGCTGTGCCCCACAGCTCCCAGATTTGCCAGGGCCGCTGTATCCCACCTCCGCCACCTTCCTCCTGGTTTGTCCCCTCCTGGCTTTTATCGTCCCTGCAGAAAGTCTTCTCCTAGCCTCTGCTACTCTCTTCTCCATAGGAAGCCATCTCTATCTTCTTCTTCTCCATCCCACTTCTGGCCCGTCCCTCTCACTGCTGCTCCTCTGCATCCCACCATCACCTTTTGCTGTCCCCAAAACACTGCGTCCCATCTGGGGCCTATTTAAGGGATGCTGGAGGAGGACCTGGGGGTTTGCTGGGATGGTTGGGCCTGAGGACACACGAGGAGAGGTGGGGACCTGGGCTGAGAGGTTGGCTGGGGTCTCTAAACCATGGCTTGAGGATGGCCCCAGCATGGAGAGGTCCACGGTGGAGCGCCGGCAGCCCTCCTCCTCCTCTTCCTTGCATGAAGCCACAAGCCAGGTTTGTCTCCTGAAGGTAAGCCGGCACCGGGGAGGCATTTCCCTGCCTTGGACCCCCAAGAGATGCCGGGCGCCCCAAGAGATGCCGGGCGCCCCGTCGGCACGGTCACGCTCCCCTGCCCCTGCGCAAACCGCCCCTGGTAAACGTTAACAGGCCGGGGGGCCGGAGGGGAGAGGCGGAAAGCGTCCGGGTGATTCATTCACGAGGCATTTAATTGCCTCCTTCAACCCCAGCTCCCCGTCCGCCACCTTTCAGCGGGGGCTCGCTTTAATTCTCTACCAGCCGATTAGCCGCTTGACTGCCCGCCGCCGGGGAGGCACCGCCAGGCAGCCGGACCTCGGTGGGAGCGGGAAGGCGATGGTACGGGGCTGCGATCGAGCCATAAAACAGGGCAAGCGGAGCTTCCCCCCCTCAGCAAAGTGGGGTGCTGCCTCCCCCACGGCGGGGTGCATTCCAGCCCTGCGGGGATTAGTCCTTGCATAAATACTCTCTCCGCTAATGGAGCGTCCTCCTCGGCTGGGTTTAGATTCCCGGGCTGTGTGTATGCACGCCATCAACCCGCAAAACTCCCCAATATAAACAAGGCTGAGGCTGAGGGATGCTGGCTTCACCGTCCCTGGGATGCAGGAGGACCGGGCTCAGCCTCCGGCCCCGCTACCCGTAGTCTTTTCTCTGTACCGGCAGCCAGACGTCCGGCGGAGGACGGGAGGAGAAGGAGCAGCCCTCGGGAAAGAGCGAGTCCAGAGCTGCCGGGGCTGGAACGAGGAAGCGGCGGAGGAAAAGGCAGCGAGAAGCCAAGGGAGCAGATGGGGGATTGCAACAGAGCGGAGGAGCGGCGGGCACGGACAGGGGGTCACGCACGGCCGTGTCCTGCCCGGAGCTTGTTCCCAAACCCTCTGGACCCAGTGCTTCAAGGAGGAAAGGCAGCAGGAGCACGGGGGGATGCGACGCAGAGGCCACGGGGGGCAAAACTCATCTGTTCGCTGGGCACCTTCCCCCCAGAAACTGTCCCTGGGGTCCCCTCCCCAGGCCCCCGTCCCCCAGCACGAGGGATCTGGCATGGGATGGGGACGAGGGCCACGAGCTGGGCTCTCCGGAGCCGCTCCGCTACCAAATAAGGCCTCCGTCGAGCCTTTTACATGCCGTTCTCGCCCGGACGGAGTGACGTGACCTCCCTTCCAAATTGCTCGGCCCCCCCCTTGGGCTCCTCCGTGGGGAACCCCCCCGACCCACAGCTCCCCTCCAGCGGGGCTCCCTCCTGGGGGGGAGGGGGGAGGGACGGAGAGGCCACCCCGGGGTGCCAGGAGCAGGCAGCGGGACTCGGGCCAGCCTGGGGAGGAGGGACGGGTGCTGCTTCTCCCTCTTTTTTGGGGGGGGGCACAAGGCCAGAAAGCAAGCCCCGGGGAGGGGAGAGGTTTGCAGGGTGCAGTAGCTGGGCAACCCCCTTCCCCTTTGCTTAAGCAAATACTCGACAGCACCGGCTCTTCCAGCCAGGGCTGGGAAAACTCGTGCGGGGAAAATACCTGCCTGGCACCGGAGGAGCCCGGCTTGCAAACGCGAGCGGCCATCACTCTCCTAACACGTCCCCACGGTGGCGGGGGACCCTGGCACCTCGCAGCCGTCCCCTCCGGGGACTCGTCACGTCCAGCATCGCCCCGGGCAGGGCTGCATCGCAAGGGCAGGGGGTCCCCAAGGGCCAGCGGTGCCGCGGCTGGCCCCTTGCCGCTGCGGCACATGCCACACCGCTGGGAAAGGCAACAGGCCTCCATGGACATCTCCCACTGCTGTGCCCATCCAAGCCGCATCACCCGCAAGGACCCTGCACCCGGCCAGGCCACCAGCGGAAACATTCCCCATTATTGGAGCGCTTTGGGAAACTTTGGGAAGTTTCAGGCCGGAACAGCCTCTGGAATTAAAAAATCAAGGTAGGTGACAGCAGGCGAGCAGATCTGTGTGCATCCCGGCGTTATCGATCAACCAGAGACCCCACCGAAAAGCCGGTGGAGCAGCCCCGCGGGTGAAAGGCGAGGAGGAGATCCTATCTGCCTGCTCTCACCCTCTGAAAGTCCAAATTCCCATCTCAAGGTCACGGGCAAAACCAGGAACTTTGCGGTCGCGATGGAGAAAACCCGCTCTCGTCCCCGTGGCGGGGCGTGGGGTTCGTCTCCCGTGGGGGCGAGAGGGTTTCGTACATTTTTTGGGGGGTGAAACCCCCTGGAAGAGAGGCGCGGAGCCCGCTGGATGCGTGGTCCCCGCCCTCACCCCGCAACCCACCCCGGCAGCGCCGAGCACCGGCCCCGGGGGCTGGGGGCGAGGCTGTTTTGCGCCCCCCCCCCCCCCCCCCGCCCCGGGGAGCTGCATGTCGTGCGTGGGGCTCCCCGCCTCCCCCGGGGAGGTGTTTGCGGGGGGTCCCCGGGGGTGCACTGCCCCCGCTCCGTGTCCCGGTCCCGTCCCCCCCCCCCCCCCGCCCCGGGGACCGGGGAAACCGACGGGACCCCCCGGCGCGGCCCCCACTCCCTGCGTGGGCACCCGCGGAGCGCAGCCCCCCGGGGATGGCGGCTGGGGAGGGGGATCCCGGACACCCCCGCCCCGACCCCCCCCATCCCGACCCCCCCCGCTACCTCCTCCTCGGGCAGGCCGGTGTCGGCGGGGCCGCCCTCCCGGTCGGCGGGGAGGCTGCTCATGGTGCGACCGGCCCGGCTCCTCGTCCCGCCGGCGGCAGCCGCGTCCGGGGCGGGCGGTGCTGAAGGCGGCCGGCGGCGGGCGGCGGGGGGGCCGGGGCGGGGCGGCGGGGGCCGGGGGGGGCGGGGGCGGAGGGGGAGGGAGGGGGACGGGGACGGGGAGGGGGAGAGGGGAGGGGGAGGGGGGAGGGCTGGGGACGTGGGAGGCGGGGTCGTGGAGAGGGGATGGGGAGGTGGGGCGCGTGGTGCGGGGCTGGGGACGCGGGACACAGGGTTGGGGAGCTGGATGCAGTGCCAGGGACACAGGACACAAGGCTGGGGACACGGGACTCAGGCTTGGGGACACTGGATACAGGGTTGGGGATGCGGGACACAGGCTGGGGGGACGGGATACAGGGTTGGGGAGACGGGATAGGGGAGATGGGGCACATGATGCAGGGCTGGGGACACTGGGCAGGAGGCTGGGGACACGGGACAGGAGGCTGGGGACACGGGACACAGGGTTGGGGATGCAGGACACAAGGCTGGGGACACTGGACACAGGGTTGTGGAGATGGGCTAGGGGAGATGGGATGCTTGATGCGGGGCTGGGGACGTGGGGCAGGAGGCTGGGAACATGGAACAGGAGGCTGGGGACACGGGATGCAGGCTGGGGACACTGAATACAGGGTTAGGGATGCAGGACACAAGGCTGGGGGCACAGGACACAAGGCTGGGGAGCTGGATGCAGTGCCAGGGACACAGGACACAAGGCTGGGGACACGGGACACAGGCTGGGGGGACGGGACACAGGGTCGTGGAGACGGGATAGGGAAGATGGGGCACATAATGCAGGGCTGGGGACACTGGGCAGGAGGCTGGGGACACAGGACAGGAGGCTGGGGACACGGGACACAGGCTGGGGGGACGGGATACAGGGTTGGGGACACAGGACACAAGGCTGGGGAGCTGGATGCAGTGCCAGGGACACAGGGCACAAGGCTGGGGACACGGGACTCAGGCTTGGGGACACAGGACACAAGGCTGGGGAGCTGGATGCAGTGCCAGGGACACAGGGCACAAGGCTGGGGACACGGGACTCAGGCTTGGGGACACTGGATACAGGGCTGGGGATGCGGGACACAAGGCTGGGGACACAGGACGGAAGGCTGGGGACATGGGACACAGGCTGGGGACACGGGATGCAAGGCTGGGGACACAGGGCACAAGGCTGGGGACACAGGAGAAGGCTGGGGAGATGGGACACAGTCCTGGGGACATGGGACACACGGCTGGGGACAGGGGACACAGTCCCAGGGACATGGCTGCAGCAGGGCTGCGGGGCAGAGGAGGGGACGGCACTGGGGACGCAGGGCACGGGAGCGGGGATGCAGGGACAGGGCTGGCGGCGGTGGGAGGGAGGTGACATTAGAGCAGGGGTCCCCACTGCGGCATGCCGGCCCTGCCCGGCCCTCTGCCCTCACCCCGGGCAGGCCCAGGGGCCGGTGGGGCTCATCCCCCCAACCAGCCCCACCTGGGGGCTCCGCCGCCCACGCCCCCTCCCCGCCTGGCCCCGGGGCTGCATTTAGGCTCCCACCCTGCTCCCTGCTTAGGCTGGGCTTTAGGCGGGCCTGCGTTGGACCTTGCACCTCGCTCACTTCATTTCATATCTCGGTTTTGGGTTGACCCCAGCCCTGCCACATCCCCGCGGATGGGGCTCCGGTCCCGCAGGGCTGCGCTCGGCTCCGGAGCAGCGTGATGGAGACCCTCGGGGTGAAAAGCGTTTGACCAGCAGCCATGTCCAGAGCAGATGCTGCCCGCACACAATACGCGGGGACCAGAGGTGACGCCGAGGACATCCTGCTGATGGCAGTGGGCTTGGACCGAACGGGCGTTTGAGGTCACGGCTCGCCTTTCTGCGGCTCGGTGGCCAAAACAGACCTGCGGGCAGCTGCCTGCGTGTCCTGCCCGCTGCCCGGACGGACTCAGCCCTGCCGCCGACTTAGAGCGGAGGGTTTCCAGCCTCCCCGCAGCGGCGATTTACAGAGCAGAACCTCTTGTGCCGGGAGGGAGATGGAAACGAGCCGTGCCAGCTGGATTTGGGAGAGTGGGAAGCATTTGGCTACGAGGGCAGGTGGCCCTGAGAGGGAACCTAAAGTGCGGGGACCGATCTAGTTACCCAAATCTGCTGGAGCCTCTTGCTTTTTGGGGTCAATTCCCAGCAAAAGATTGTCTTATCTTTCAGAGATGTGTTTCATCTCCCATTGTTTTCCCTCTCCACGGGCATCTCCACAAAAAGCTTTGGCTGGGGCTGCTTGGGTGGGCTGGAGAGGCGGCGGCGGCGGCCGGGACAATATTCCCAGCCCTTATTTGGACTGGGCTTTGGGGAAGAGCTGCAGTTTCCCAGCTCTGCTGGACCCTGGGTTGGAATCGCAAAGCCAAAAAAATCGGTGGGTTTTTATTTTTTGGTATTCCTGCAACTGAACTCAGGGAGAAAATCCGATCGGCTCCGGCGGGCGCTGTGCCGCTTTTGTGCCTTGGCCTGTCCCACCTGAAACCCCTCATCCCAAACCAAAACCCCGTGTCCTGCAGCCCAGCTGGTACTCGGGGTTCCTCCGCGGGCGGTTGCTCCTCTTTTTCCTACAGGAATTTCTGCTCCAGCATCAATTTCATTCTGCGCTGAGACGAAACGTCAGGCTGCGCTGCACAAGGATAGAAGGGGAAGTTGGGAACAACATCCCTGGGGAATTTCGGGGGCCGGCTGGGAAGCGTGGCCGCGTCTGAAGCTCGGCTGCTGAGCGGAGGAGCTTCAGCTCCGCTCCAAAACCCTCTGGGAGGGAAGCTGGGCCAAGGAGAGAGGGGGACGCCGGCCTTGCAGCCTTTCCCACCCCACGATCCATGTGGATTCAGGGGTGTGGGGCCGGGACACCCCTCCCTCCGAGGAGCCCGGCTCTTCCCCGGTGTGGGCCCATCTCCCTCTGCCGCCAAGCCGGGGATGGAGCGGGGAGGCGGCCGCAGGGACGCGGGGCCGTGTCCCCAAGGAATGGCCGCAGGGCCATCAGGCCACCGGGGAGGGACAGGCGGTGATGTCAGCACTTGGATGATGGGGTACAGCACGCCTGACGCAGAAAGGACCACCGCCCCCCCTCGACGGAAGAGCGGGTGTCATTTTATTCCCCAAAACAAAGCAACGTACAATCGTTAGCGCGCGAGAGACAACAGATCCGCGGCCGGTCCGAGATGCTGGGCGGAATATAAATAAAGAACATGAATATGCAAGATTTTTTGTTTTTTTGTTTTTTTTTTTTTAAAAAAAAAAAAAAGATGGGATGAGGGACGCGGAGACCGGCCGCTTCCCGGGGCCGTGTACTGCTTCGCAGGAGCAGACCAAACCCCGCCGGCGGCAGAAGGCGCTCAGCTCTTGACAGGAGTGGACGCGGCCTTCGTGGTTTTCTTTAGGTGATGGTAGTTTGGCAAGATCTTCATCAGGAAATCCAGCTGCAGTGTCTGGGGCTGGAAACGGCGGGAGGGGAGGTCAGGCGGCGGCCCCGCCGCCATGGTGCGGGCAGCCCACGGAGGACGGGAGGGTGACGGCGCCTCACCCCCGCGTCGCACCCACCTGCGGCCGCTCGGTCTGGACGCGGCGGAGGCAGTCGGCCCCGTAGATGACGGTGTTTTCGGGGATCACCTCGTAGGTGTTGACGTTGCAGCAGGCCCCGATGATGCAGCCGCTGGTCAGGATCACGTTCCTGCCGACAAATGCTGCCAGAGAGAGCGAGGAATCCCCGTGAGAGGCGGGTTTTGTGTGAAAATCACAGCTTTGTGACAAGCTGTGGTTTGGTCTCAGCTACAGCACGACACCGCCACGTAATCCTCTGCTGCTCCCAGCGTCTACGAGAGCAAAATCTCACGTGGGCCAAGACGAGAAGCCGAGACTCACCTTTAGATTCGATGACGTTGTTATCTCCCACCTTCATTGCTTGGGAATCTGCGGGTCCGTGTTAAAGAAAACCGCACAACGTTTTGCTTTTATTTCAAAAGGTAAAACCCCGGTGGCGTTTTCAAACCACCGCCCCGGGCTGTTTACACTCCGCCAAGAGCCCCCACACGCCTCCCCTTGTACCGACCCGAAAGCGCGGTGCACCAGCCTGTCTGTCTGGTGTCCCGGGCTGTCTGTCTGTCTGTCTGTCTGACCGCGCAGCGAGGATACAACACCCGACTTCAAAAACATTGTTGGTGCCGATGACCATTGGTTTGGGCTCCACCTCCTCGCTCTCTGGCGTAATATTTTCCGGATACCTGCAAGACGAAAGAATCTATTTCCAGTTTTGAGATAACGAAGATAGCGTCCTGTTTGACGGCGAGAGGCTGAAGTCACGTCCATCCCATCCGACCCAGCCACATCGTCAGGGTTTTGAGGCCGCTTGCTATGGCGCGGAGTCTCTCGTTCTCAGGATTAGGATCCTTTTCCTCTGTCGGATGGAGAGGGATGCGCAGGGGGAAGACTTTTTACCTAGCCACAGTGCCACATGCTACATAAAAGTAGAAAGTTTGGGTGTTTTTTTTTTAAATTCTACCCCTCTGGAGGTTTTTAAGGCAACGCCTTGCTTCTTAAAGAGCTCCAAGCACAAGGTGACGTTTGACAAGACTGATAGGGGATCTGCGTCGCGATATCTCACAGAACACCGAGCCTCTGCGAACCCCATCCCGGGAACCCCAAACCAGCCCCCTCCCCATCCGACCTGGCTGTGAGGGACGCTGTTCATCAGCCAAGCCGTGCCGGGAGGGTTCGGGGTGTTGGGTGCCCTAAAATGAGGTGCTGGGCTGGGGAATGACCCCCCACCCGCCCCGGGAGCCCCGTGCCCACCGCCCGCCTCGGCGCTGACCCATTGATGATGAGGGCCTGCTCTTCGATCAGGTTGCCTTCCCCGATGACGATGGGTCCCGCTTCGGCGATGATCCTGGCTTTGGGATGGATCACCGTCCGGGGCCCTGCCGAGGAACAACCCGCCTTCACCCCACCGCCGGCCCCGACGCCCAGGACGGCGGAGACCGGGGGTGGGGACGGGGTCGGGGACACGACGACGGGACCTTACCGATGGTCACGTCCCCGCGGATCTCGCTCTCCACGCACACCACGGCCCCCGGCGCGATCTTCACGCTGCGGGAAGGGAGCGGGGTCGGTGAGGGGAAGGGGATGGGGGGGATCGTTACGGGGGGGACCGGCACTCACCTCTTCTGCACCTTCTCCGCCATGACGGCGCTGCTGGGTGGCGGCGGGAGGAGTGCGCCTGCGCTGGGCCGGGGGAAGGGCCGCGGGGGCTTGGGGGCGTGGGACTCGGCCCTGCGCTCTCCCCTGGGCGCGGGGGTCACGCGTGGGCGGCTCTTCCCACCCCGCCGCGGTCCGAAGGCAGCCGGGGTTTGCCCGGGGCTACCGACGGCTGGGCGGGCGGGCGGCCGGGCGCTAGGACCCCGCGGCCCATGGGCCGCCACGCCCCATGACCACGCCCCCGGCAGGGGCCGCCCCCCGCAGAGACTCCGCCCCCGGGTGGGGCGGGGCCCCAGGGCGCGTGCGCGGGGCGGGGCCTGCGGCGTTTTGGCCCCTGGTGGCCGCCATTTTCCCCTCCCGCCGCTTTCCTCCGTACCGGGGCGGGAGGCGCCGGGTCCCCGGGCGCGGGCAGCGGCGGCCCCGCGGACTGGGGGCGTCCGGCCCGGCCCTGCGCCGGGAGCCCCAGGTGCTCGGAGCCGCGGGGCGGTGTCCGCCCGCCCCAGGTGAGGAAGGAGGGGGGTCGACCGGGCCGGGAAGAAGGCCGAGGAGCGGGGGGAGCCGGGGCGTGGGGGCGAGCGGGGCTGCTGCAGCCCGGAGCCGCGGGACCCCGGCGGGGACGAGACGAGGAGCAGCCGCGTTTGTCGGGGCGCCGGGGAATAAAGCCCGGAGGGCCGGAGCCCGGCGCCCCCCGTCGTCGTCGTCGTGGTCGCCCGATCGAGACGCGGCCCCCCGGGGCCGGGCCCGCCCGCGGGTCCCCCCGGCCAGTTCCCAAGCACGGCCCGAGCCCGCCGGGGCTGCCGGGCTCCCTGACACCACACGCGGGGCTCGGCGGCGGGGCCCGGGGAGGCGGCCCCCGGCTCGGGGCCGGGTCTGGGTCTCGGAACCGGGCCCGCTCGTGGGTTTCCCCGCAGCGGGAGCCGGGCCGGTGGGGAGCGATCTCGGGGCTGCGAAGGGGAAGGGGCTGCTGGGGGTGCGGAGCCGGGGCCCGGGCAGCTCGGAGCCGGGCTCAGCCGGGGCTGAGGGACCGAGTCGTGTGGTGAGAGCCGGGCACAAGGGCTCGAAGCCCCGCAGTCCGGGCGCTGAGGGCTCGGAGAGGGAGGCCGAGCCCTGCGGTTTGGGACTTGCGAGCTCCTCGAGCGGCTCCGCACCAGACACCCGGTCCCGCGGCGTCGGGGCTCGAAAGCAGAGCCCGAGCCCTGCATTTGCCGGCCTGGCAACCGGGGGGGTGGGTGGGTTTGGGGGTTGGCAATGGAGAGCGAGTCCTGCGGTGGGGGCTCAGAAAGAGAGACTGAGTCGAGTGTCCTGAGGGCGGGGAACCGGGGCCTGAAACGGAGACCAAGTCCTGCGTTTCCCAGGCTTGGAAACGGGGTCCCGGGGCCTGAAGCTGAGACCAGAAGTCCTGCGTTTTCCAGACATGGAACCAGTCTCAATTTCAGGCTGTGGGAGCCTAAAAGTCCTGCGTTTCCCAGGCTTGGGGGGGACACAACCCTGGCTCACAGGGAACCGGGGCCTGAAACAGAGTCCAAGTCCTGCATTTTCCAGACATGGAACTGGGGGCCCAGGGCTTGAAACGGAGACCAAGTCCTGCGTTTCCCAGGCTTGGAACCAGGCTCATGGGGCCCAGAACTGAGACCAAGTCCTGTGTTTTCAGACTTGGAACCAGGCTCAGTTTCAGGCTCCGGGAGCCCAAGTCCTGTGTTTTCCAGGCTTGGACACAGCCGTGGGGGGGCACAACCCTGGCTCACAGGGAACCGGGGCCTGAAACGGAGTCTAAGTCCTGTGTTTTCCAGACTTGGAACCGGGGTCCCGGGGCCTGAAAGTGAGCCCAAGTCCTGTGTTTTCCAGGCTTGGACGCAGCCTTGGGGGGGGCACAACCCTGAATCCCTTGACTTTGGGAAAAGAGAGAGGCAGCGGTGGGGTTTGGGGGTGAGGAGCAGGCGGCTGGGGTGAGGTGAGCTGGGCACCTTCTCCCAGAGACCCAGCCCTGCCTTTGGGGCTCAGCACCAGGCTCCTGTGGCCACTGGGGGGGCTCAGCACCAGGCTCATGTGGCCATTGGGGGGGGCCTAAAAGCAGAGTCTTGTGCTTGTGGGGCTTCAGAGCAGCCTCACTCAGGCCCTTTGGGGTTTGAGACCAAGTCCTGCGTTTGTGGAGCGTGAAAGCAGGCTCCGCGGGGCCGTCCTTGAAGGTGTTGAGAAACGAGACCAAGTCCTGCGTTTTGGGGCCCAGGCACTCAGTCCGTGGTGCGTTTTGGGGCTGGGAAGCCGGCTCCTGGGGCCGGGTTCGGGGCCCAGGCCCAGAGCCCAAGCCCGGTGTTTTGGTGCTTGGGAAGCAGAGCCCAAGCCCGGCGTTGCTGGGCTCAGAGCCGGCGCGGGGGCTTTGGGGCCCGGCCCGGGGCTAGGATCCGTCCCCGTGTCGGGGGCTGGAGCCGGCGCCGCCGCTTGGGGAGCCGCGCCGCCCCTTGCCCTCCCCGGGCCGCTCCCGGCCGGCGCTGAGGGGCTCGGGCGCCCGGTGCGGCCGTGCCCGGGCAGCCGGTGCCGGGCGAGCCCCGGCGGTTCCCGGCCTCCGTTCGGGCTCTGCGCGGAGCCGCCGGCGCCTCCTCCGTGCCCCCGGCAGAGCCCCGGCGAGAGCGGGGCGGGAAGGCGGGACTTGGGCCGCCGGTGTCCGCTGCCGGCCCGGGGCAGCTCCCGGCCCCGGAGCGCGGCTCCTCCCGCCCCGGCGCCGGGACGGGGCCCGTGGGGCCGGGCTCGGGGCTCCGGGGGCTCGGGAGAGGCCGGGCCCAAGGCGCTGCCGCGGTCCTCCGGCCCCGGGCCCCGCACCGCGCCCGCCCGTCCGCGGAGAGGTGGGCAGCGGCCAGGGGCAGCGGCAGGGCCCCGGCTCCGCGCACCCGCGAGGCCCAGGCCCGGTCCCGGCCTCACCGGCCCCGGGCTCGGCTCCACACCGGCCCGGAGAAGCCCCCGCGCCGCGCCCGGCTCCGTCCCCGTCCTCGCGTCCCGAGCGAGGGGCCCCGCCCGGCGCCCCCGCCCCGCTACCGGCGTCCGCCGCGGTCGGTGCCGGCGCCCGTCTGGCGGCGGCGGAGTAGGCGCGTGCGCGGGGCGGGGCCTGAGCGCGCGTGCGCGGGGCGGGGCCTGTGCCAGGTGCGGCGGACGAGGGGGCGTGGTCTGTAACGAGGGGGCGGGGCTGGGCCCAGGTGCGGCGGACGAGGGGGCGTGGTCTGTAACGAGGGGGCGGGGCTAGGCCCAGGGGCGCGGCGGGCGGTGCCCGGGGCGCGTGCGCGGGGCGTGGCCCGTGCCAGGTGCGGGGGCGGGCGGTGGCCGGGGCGCGTGCGCGGGGCGGGGCCGAGCAGATTTGAGCCCCGGCGGCGGCCGCGCGCCCCCTTTTCTCGTTCCCCCCCGGTGGCGCCGCCCGCGGCCCCGGGGCGGCAGCGGCCGGGCCGGGCTCCCCCGGCGGGGCCAGGTGAGGCGCGGGGGGCTCGGCCCGCGGGAGCCGCAGGGCCCGGCCGGGGCCGCGGGAGCCGGGGCCCGTGAGGCCGGGGCCGGGAGCGGCGGAGCCGCGGCCGAGCAGCGGGGAAGGGGCGTCGGGGGAGCGGGGTTTCTCGGGGCCGGGGTTTCTCGGGGCGGCGGCGGCGGCCGCGCTGGCGGCGGCTCCGCGGAGCAGCCGCGTTTGTCGGGGCGCCGGGGAATAAAGCCCGGAGGGCCGGAGCCCGGCGCCCCCCCCGTCGTCGTCGTCGTCGTCGTGGTCGCCCGATGCAGACGCGGCCCCCCGGGGGCGGGCCCGCCCGCGGGTCCCCCCGGCCAGTTCCCAAGCACGGCCCGAGCCCGCCGGGGCTGCCGGGCTCCCTGACACCACACGCGGGGCTGGGGGCGCGGGGCTGCGGAGCCGGGGGTCTGGGGGCCGGGGGGGAGCCCCGGTGCTGCCTGCGCGGGGCTGGGGCAGAGGCCTGGGGGTTTGGGCCCAGAAACGCAGCCCCCGTCGGCTGTTTCTGGGGCCAAACCCGGGGCTGGGGCTGGGGCCGGGGCTGGGGGGGAGGCGGGCGGGCGCTGGGGGGCGGGCAGGGTGCGTGGGCCCCCACCGGAGGTGGGGGTCCGGTCGCGGTGCGTGGGCCCCTGCCGGAGGCGGGGGTCCGGTCGCGGTGGTCCCCGAAGCGCGGGAGGCTGGCATGCACCAGGCCGAATTAAACGTCTGAGATAGTCTCTGGGGCGAAAAGCGCTTTTCACACCCCCGGCGCGGGGACTGACCAACAACCAGACACTGGGCGTACAGTTATGACATTTATTATCCATATGCAAGTGCTGACAGTGATTGATTTACGACCTGGTCCAAAGCCAAGATCGCATTAACAAGCACAAGCCCCAAGGGGCTGGAGAGGAGCTGGTGCTGGAACCAACTGGAACTGGAGCCCAAAACCAACTGGAGATGAGACTGGACTGGGACAGGAGCCGCAAATAAGCCAGAGGAGATGAAACCCAACTGGAGTCTGGAACGAGCTGGAGCCGTCCTTGAGCCGGAACCACAGCTGAACTGGAGCTGAAACTTCCCAGAGCCATCCATGAACTGGATCCACAAATGAGCTGGAGCCGTCCACAAGCTGGACCTGGAACCAGAGCAGAAACAAACTGGTACAGAAACAAACAGGAACCACAAATGAACTGGAGCCATCCGTGAGCTGGACCTGAAGGCGCAGATGAACTGGGGCAGAAACGAGCAACCTGAAGCTGCAAACAGGTCCAGCTCACGGACAGCTCCAGCCTGAAACGAACTGGAGCTGAAACTGTCCAGAGCCGTCCATGTGCTGGAGTGGCAATGAAATGGAGCTGCAAAGGAGCTGGACCTGAAACCTGTACAGAAATAAACAGGAGCCAAAACTGAACGGGAGCCGTGCGTGAGCTGGCCCTGAAATGACGGAAAGGTGCAAATGAGCTGGAGCCGCAGAGGAACTGGAGCTGAAAACAAACTGGAGCAGAAACGGCCAACCTGAAGCTGCAGATAGGCTGGAGCCGTCCATGAGCTGGAGCCAAAACTGAACTGGAGCCGGGCCTGACACAAAGGGGAGCCCCAACCAACAAACCAACCAAACCAAAGCAAACAGGAGCCCAAACCGAGCTGGACCCCAAACAACTGACCTGGAGCCGAGCTGGAGCCGCGCAGTCGCAGCAGCGTCTTGCCCAGAGCCAAGATCGTTTTACCAAGCACAAGCTGGAATGGAGAAGCTGGGGCCGGAGGAGCTGAAACCAACTGGAATCTGGAACGAGCTGGGAGCAGGAACGAGCTGGAGCCGACCACGAGCTGGAGCCGAAAGCAGAGCAGAAAGAGACTGGAGCCGTCCGTCCTTGAGCTGGACCTGGAGGCAAAGCCCAACGGGAGCCGTGCGTGAGCTGGGCCTGAAACCAGAGCAGAGAAAGCGGCGCAGAAACAGACGGGAGCCCCGGCTGAAGCGGGGCTGACGCGGGCTGGGCCCGCAGGCGGGGGGGCAGCGGCAAAAGGAGCCGGGGCCAAGGTGAAGCCGCCAGCGGAGCTGGAGCAGGAGCAGGAGCAGAGGGGCCCGAGCAAACGGGACCCGGGAGCGGAGCGGGGCCCAAACACCCGGGGGCCCAAGCGACCGACCTGGAGGCGGCTTCTACCGGGGCCCCGCACCCGCGGCGGCTCCGGGCCGGGGCTCCTCCGTCCGCGCCCGTCCGTGTCCGTCGGTCCCTGCCTGGGGAGAGCCGTGGGGCAGCCGGGGCTGCCGGCGGCACGGCAGGGCCCGGCCCAGCGAGCCCCGGCGCTGCTGCCCCGCGGCCCCCGGGCACGGGCGGCTCTGCCCGGCCCGGAGCCGGGGCTTCGGGCAGCGGCCCCCGCCCTCCCCGTGCCCCGGCCGCCCCGCCGGCCCCGGGAGCCCAGCGCCCCGCTCCGCCCCGCTCGGCCACCGCCCCGGGGCACTCACCTCACCGGGCACGGCCTCCCCGCGGGGGCCTCGGGCCCCGCTCCTCGCTCGTCCCCCGGCTCCGGCAGAGGCGGCACCGGCGCTCTCCTTCCCCGGCAGCTGCCCGCGGGCCGGGCGCGGAGCGGAGCTTCAGGCAGCCCCTACCGGGCAGCGGCCGGGGCCCCCGCCCCGGAGCCCGGCAGCGGGGGGGGCAGAAGGGAGGGAACGGCCCCGCTCCGCCCAGTTTCGCCCCGGTTTGCCCCCGTTTCCCCCCGGTTTCCGTTACCCGGCCCCATCCCGAGGCTGCGAAGCCGCCCGGGACCGCGGGAGCCGGGAGCGGAGCCGGGACCCCGCTGCCGCCGCCGCCTCGCGCTGCCCGGCGGCGGTGCCGGAACTGCGGCGCCCCCTGGCGGCCGCGCGGGGGTTTTGAAGCCTCCGGGGCCGCCGCGCACCTGCTCCGCACGGCGGCGCCCTCTGGCGGACGCGAGGCGGCACCGCAGCCCCCCCCTCCACCCGGTACCGGTACCGGTGGGGGCTTCTCCCCCCCGCCCCCCCCCCCCCGCGGCCGGGCCCCCCCATCTCGGAGGGAGGCAAATTGGCGGGAAAATGTCGCTGGTGGGGGCGCGGAATTTGGGGAGCGCAGCAGCAGGGCTGGGCCTGACCCCCCGCTGGTGGGGGGGTGACGGCGAGAGGGGCCCGTAAGGAGACGTGGACACCGTTCCGTCACCCCTTTATTCAAGCCGCTGTAAATTTTAGCCCTCGCCCATCGAGCCAGCCGGTGCCGCCGTCCGGGACCCGCCTGCAGGTACCTGGAGCTCCTGCGGGGAGAGGGGACGTCTTCGGCCTCAGCCACCATCCCCGGGGGGGGGGGTCTCCCGTCACCCCGGGCTCGGCCGCCCCCCCCCGGCCCCTCACACCTTCACGCGATGCCTGTCTCCAGCACGTCCTCGCTTTTGGAAGGCAAATTCTTATTTAACGTCTCCATCTCTTCTGCCTTTCTCTTCCTACGCTGCTTCCGACAGTGGCTTGGGGGGGGGGGTAATAATTAAAACAAAACAAAACAAGAAAGCAGAATGAGGCGTCGCAGCCGTGCTGCTCTTCCTCCCTCCACTTTCACCTGGGTGGGATCGCACGTGGTTTCCCGCTCCGAAGCCGTGCCCCGTGCGCCTCCCAGCACCCTCAGAGGCCGTCTCCCACCTGAACAGGCCAGCCCAAATTCAACCTGCCCCGAGCCGGCGGAACTGGGCAGGATTCCCTCCCAATCCGGGGCTGCCCCTTCCCTTCCCGCCCCGTCCCCCCGCCACGTACTGGCTGCAGAGGCAGGCGCAGACGATGAGGATGATGAGGGTGACGATGGCGGCGATCAAGGAGATGATCACGATCTGGCCCCGGTCGCCTCGCAGGTAGAAGATGTCCACCTTCTCGCAGCGAGACCCCGTGTAGCCTCGCTCGCACCTGCCCCGCGGCACAGGGGAGGGGTCCAAAAAACCGCCACGGTGCCCGTGCCCCGCTCCTCCCGCGCGCCCGGGGAGGACGGGCAGGTGCTGCCGCGTCCCCACCAGCGGTGACTTACACGCAAGCCGGCGCCTTCTCGGCCACGAGGAAGCGGCATCTCCCTTTGATGCAGTAGTGCTTGTACTCCTCCGGGCACCTGGAGAAGTGACCCTGCCGCCTCAGCTGCGTCACGTTCCCTGGGGGTGACAAGGACAAAGAAATCCCCCCGCGGGGGTTACGGTTCTGCCCGGAGGCCACAGCATCCCGAGGCTGGTCCATCCCCACGGCAGGTCCGAGCCTGGCCAGCTGCAAAGAGCCACCGGCACATGTGTCCTTGGCCGTGGCGTGCCAGCCCTGGCCGCTTCCCAGCTCGCTGGATGCCACATGGCTACGTTAGACAAAACACCCTGCCCGTCCTCCATCCCGGCCCTGTCCCCCGCACCACCCAGCTCCCGTCCAACTCCACCGACTTCCCCGAGCATCCTCCTCCCTGCCTTACCCGTGCAGCTCTCGGCCACGCCGCAAGCGAGCCCCTCCGTGCCGTGGCCGGCGGTGACGTTGGCATCGGCACCCACACAACGGAAAAACGCCAAGCCTGAAACGCAGCGGAGGCGGATGAGAGGGGGAGCCCGGCCAGAGCCCCGGCATCACCACCACCGCCCCACCGCAGCCGCTCTCCCGGCCCCTGCTGCAGGGAGGGGACCGGCAAAGGGCTCCGCAGCTGCGCCCACGGCCCCCCCTTCCCTGGCAGCATCGGCTTTTCCCCAGGGGCGAGGAGAAGGGGAAGCGGGTCCCCGCCTGCCTCCTCCACCCACCAACGCCCCAGCATGAGGGTCCGGGAGCCAGCGGGGCGGCTTTTGGGTGGCATGGGCAGCCAGCAGCCCCTTTGCCCAGGGAGGATGCGGGGAGGGACCCCCAGGGAGGTCCGGCTCGCTGCACTGCCCTTTTGGAAGAGCCTGGGTTTCAGGGCTGCAGAAAAACACACCGGCTGTGGGAGCAAGGAGATGGCAGCGCCGCAATTCAGCACCCACCGAAGCCCAGTTGCTTCCAGCGTGCAAGCGCTAAATCCCATTGCAACATCACTCACTGCTGTACGGGGGCATGCGATGCCCGGCACAAACCGAGCAGGTAAAAGGGTGACTGTGCTCGCCGTGGCCAAGGGACGAAGCCGAGGGCCAGCTCAGCCCAGGCACGTCCCGGTGGTGGTAACCGGATCGCTGGCATACCAGCACTGACTCAGCACAGCCCTGCTCCCAGCCCGGCCCTCCCCAGGGATTCACCCCACTGTGGTGGCACCCAGGGGAGCGGGGACAGGTCCTGCCTGATGGGGCAGGGCACTGGGTGGCTCCCCCGAGGGTGGCACGCCAAGGTGGGGGGTGTTTCCATCCCGAGTGGGTGCACTTTGCAGCTCAGTCATACCAAGGCCTCCCAGAGAGCGGGGAATTTGGGCAGCCTCGTCCCCCAGTTTTCCCATCCGGCCCTTCGGCACCCTGGCAGCAGCGGTGGGGGCTGCCTGGGCAAGCCTCCAGTGTCCCCCCCCGTCCCACGGCAGAGACGTTCCCAGTACACCCGTCCCTCCTGGCTATATATAGCCACCGCCGCGCTAACGACGTGCTTTGGGTAACAGAGCTGCAACGAGGCCGGGGCTGAGCCTCCACCGGGGCTTCCCCACCAGCGAGCATCCCCTCCCTCACCAAAAGAGCTTGGTGGGAAAGGGACGGATCCCACCACCCAGTTGGGCCCAGGCAGTGGGGTGGGAGCCAGGGGATGAGCCACGGGGCGGCTGCTCCCCCTAGGAACCAGCTGCGGGCGGCTTGGGCACGCGGCGGCGCAGGGCGGGAGGCTGACTTCACCCCCGGTGACCGAGTTCGCAGCTCGGCATGGAAAGATCCCCACCAAGATGAGATCCCCACCCTTATTGCAACCAGATGCAGAGCTTTGGCATCCTCCAGGCTGGCAGCCCCTTGGCGAGGACTGCCCGGCGGCACCGCCAGCTCGGAGGGCGGGGGGTTTGCCTCCCCGACACCCAGACCTCAGCACCCAAGAGCTGTGGGTGCAAAGCAACCTCATGTCTTTGATGCACAGAGAGCCTGGCTCTGCTCTCTAAGGCTGCATCCTTCCCTGAGCAGCTGGACATAACCCAGAAAAGCACCCCAAACACCGCATTACTTTGCCATAACGCCCCCCACGCTCCCCTGGGAAAGCCCAAATTGCAGGAGAGCAACCACCCAGGGCATTCCCTGGCCTGATGGGCATCCCAGCCCCAAAACACATCGGCCACCCTTGATTTCACCCTGCCAGCACAGGTTTGGCAGGTTTTGCCGAGCGCTGTCACCAGCCCTGTCAAAGGGCCAAACCCAAACTGCTCCCGGCGGAGGGGAAGGCTCCCCCGAAAGCCCGGGGCTGGCACGCTCTGCCAGGGGGTATTGCCAAGCCCGGCTGATGTTCAGCCCTACCTGTGGTTATCTCCTGCCAGCCCTGAGCAGGCAGCTTTGCCCACTTCCCCTGCACTTAGGAACTCACACGGGGACGCTCATGCACTTGCGGGCTCCCCCCGCATCCCTGGCACTGCCAAGGATGGCAAGACACTGATACCGGGGCATCCATGAGCAGTGTCCCATCAACAGGTGGGAAAAGCATCCCAGCCCCGCTCCAGGGTCCAGCCAGGACACCCTGGCCCCAAGGGATTCAGAGCCAAGCCGGCACAGGCATGGGGTAGCACTGGGAGGGGATGGTGGGGAGTACTGGGATGGGAACTGGGGGCACATGGGATGGGTGCAGGGAAGCGTGGGGGAGCACAGGGCCAGGATTGGGTAAACACCAGGCTGGACACAGGGGAAGGAGCGGGATGGGATTGTCAGGGGGACACAGGGAGTCACTGGGATGGGACTGGAGAAACAGCAGGGTGGGCACGGCGAGCGCTGGGATGGGACAGGGCCAGTATCGGGATGGGGTGGGACGGGGGGGATACAGGGGATCAGCACCGGGGGAGCAGCGGGATGGGATGGGGCAGCACCGGGACAGGCACGGGGGAGCAGCGGGATCGGACCGGGAGGCAGGTGGAGGATCACCGGCGTGGGACCGGGAAGCAGCAGGCTGGGACAGGGGCAGCACCGGGACCAGCCCGGGCTGGGACAGAGAGAGGACGGGGCCGGGAGCGGGGGACCCCCGTGCTTACCGGAGGCGAGGGCCAGGCAGAGCAGCAGGGTACCGGGGCCGCCGCCCGGGGCCGGGGCCGCCGCCTCCATGCGCGCCGCCGCCTGCCCCGGTGCCCGGCGGCTGCGGCGGGGCGGGCCGCGGCGGGACGGGGGCGGCCGCTGCCAGCCCCGCCGCCCTCCTCCTCCTCCTCCTCCTCCAGCTGCCTGGATCCTACCCCGCCGGAGGCATCCCTTGGCGGCCCGGGGGTGCCCCCCCGCTCCAGCACCCCCTCCCCACGCGTGTCCCCCCCACGCGTGTCCCCCCCAGGCATTAACCACGCCTGCCCAGGAGCAGCCAGCGCAGGAGGCGTCGAGCAAATGCCTCGCCCCAGTCATCCCTGGGGATTCGGGGAGCGAGAGGGACTCCCGCCATCCCACTCTCCCGCTTTCCCAGCGGGGCTCTGGGCGTTCCCGTCCCCGAAGGGACGGAGGGCGTGCGGCCGGAGCCCAGCCTCACCTCCCCAGAGCTATTTATCCCTGGCCAGCACGATTATGAAAAGGGAGATTTATTCATAGCGAGCTGCTAATAAAAAACCCTCCCAAAGCCCTTGGCAGGGAATGACGGCAGCTACAAATTATTTTGCGAGGGGCTGTGCCTTGGCACAAGCCTTCTGCACGCTGGCCTTGGGGTTTTTTTTTGGCCTTGGGGTGGCTGGGAGGATGTTTCTGGTCCCCCGAGGAGGAGGAGAGCCCCGCGGGGGTGAAGGTGTCCCCCGGGATGCTGGCACGTCCCCTCCTGGCATCTGGGGATGCTCAGTAGGGATGCGGTGCCATGAGCTGATGCTGTCCTGGCCCCAAGGGAAGCAAAAGAGCTCTGCCCAGCAAAGAGGAGTGCAGGCAGGGAGGGGTGGCAGGGCTGCTGCCTGCTCGATGTCATTACAGGCATGAAATAAGGGGGGGGGGGGGGCGGGAAATGAAAGACTGGAAAGAACGGGTGACCTCAAACCGCAAGCTGGCAGCTATTAATGCAAGTGCTGGCAGCCACCCAGCCATGCCATTTGGCCACCGGCCAGGGGGTGAGCGAGCTCCCGTGGCCCCGGCCAGCCAAAAAATCCATCCGCAAGCTCCGCTCCGGCACGTCAGTACTGCCAGCCCCTTGGCTCGCAGCCACCCCAGCTCCTGGCCGGCAGTGGGGGGGAAAGCCCAGCCCTGGACCCCCAAAAGCAGGCAGGGTTTGCTAAACCACCAGAGAAACATTGCAAAGCTCTGGTGGGGACAGCGGGGACTTGGGCAAGACCAGGGAAACCGGCGGCTGGTACCTGGACGTGGCACGGGGCCACCCAAGAGGAGCTGGCTTCATCCTGGTGGGGCAGACAAACGCAGGGAGCAGGCAGCAAAAGTCCTTGTGTCCATCAAAAGAAAACAGTCTCCCTCTGGCATCCTTCATACCTGCATAAAACTGGGGAGAAAAAGCATTTTGGCGAGAGTTTAAAAGAGCTGGAGCCCCAAGGCAGATGTCACCAGAGGCAATGGTTTCCGTTCTCCAGTAGGAACGGGGAAGGGCTGGCAGAAGGTGTCTCCAAAAAGGGACCTCTCGCTGGCCGTATGTCCTCTGCTCTCGCTGTCACCACGAGTATCGCACCTTCCCTGGGGGAGGCCCAGGGGCCGGTGTGGGCAGGCAGATGTCACCCCCAGGTGTGGCCAGGCAGAGCTGGCCATGCCATGGTGACCAGGCAGGTGTGGCCCTGCCAATGAGACCAGGCAGGGGTGACCATACCAATGAGACCAGGCAGAGGTGGCCAGGCAGTTGAGACCAGGCAGATGAGACCAGGCAGAAGTGACCAGGCAAAGGTGGCCCTGCAGAGGTGACCATGCCGATGAGACCAGGCAGATGTGACCAGGCAGAGGTGGCCCTGCTGAGGTGACCATGCTGATGAGACCAAGCAGGGGTGACCACGCTGATGAGACGAGGCAGAGGTGGTCCTGCTGAGGTGACCATGCCGATGAGACCAGGCAGAGGTGGCCTTGCTGAGGTGGCCATGCCCAGTCCAGGCAGAGGTGGCCAGCAGATGGCAGCTGGAGCTCGAGGACGGTGGCTGGCAGAGACTTTCAAGGCCTCCCACAGCCCAGCCCTTGCCACCCCAGCACCCAGCTCAGGCGTGGGGTTTGCACCCAATGCCACGGTGAGGAGCGTCGGCCTCCTCCTGCCCATGGACACACGCAGCACCTTCTGCAAAAGAAAGTCAAAAAAAGGATGGGAGAGCAGTGGCAGGGAAATTATCACGCAGTTCCCACGGCACCAAGTTCCTGTGGTGATAACAGCATTAGTTTTCCTCCTCCCAAGCATAGGAAAGGTTTCAAGGAGAGCTGAGATGCCGATGCCACCCAACGTATGGCAAGGCAGCCGGCGTTCCGGCCGTTCCAGAAACACCAGCTGACTTGGATTTTGTGTCCTGCTGTTTTAGGCCCGGAGCCAGGATCTGTCCCGAGAAAACACCACACAATGCAACAGAATAGATGGCTGCATAACCCCAGTTAAAGATAGCTCAGCCACGGCCCGGGTGCGATGACATCCTTTTCCATAGCGAGTGTGCGAAAGCCCAGAGAGGATGAGTTCAGCCTGAAAATATTTCACCTGCAGCAAAGCGCTTTCCAGAAGGGAAGAGGTAAAAAAATGGCGCTCGTACCTCCCGCTGCGCCATAGGGGTCTCCTGCTGCGTCCTTTGGGCACTGGGAGCTGCATTTTGGGAGCTGTTCCCACCGTGGAAAGGCAGGGCCCTGGCTGCCTGGCTCTGGCCTGGCTCCCCTCGATGCACGTACCCGGGGTGGCCCCCCCCACGGGCCCCGGACCCCGCGGACGTGGCAGGTGATGCTCGGCCGTGAGGGCAGGCAGGGGCAACCCCATCCAGCCATGGCAGGAGAGGGTCCCGTGGCCCCCCGCGGGAGGAGGGGTGCCCTGGCCAGGCGCACACAGCATTTATTGCTTTAAAAGCATAAAGTTCAGGCAGGGGCCGGCGTGGCCCTGAGGAAGGAGAGGGGCAAGGGGCAGTGCCACCAGGCACCCGCCCGATGCCAGCGGCTGGGACAAGAGCACCCTATGCCTGCTGACGATGCCCCGCGCTTGGGGCTGGGTCCTGGCGCGGTGCTCAGCACCCAGTACCGGTGCCGGGTACCCAGCGCCTCACCCCAGGGCAGGGCGCTTGGTGTCACCACCCCATCCCAGTGCCCGCTACCCTACGGCCAGTCCCTGGTACCCACTGCTGCTGCTCTATACCCAGCATCCCATACCCGGAGCTCCCTCCCGGAGCCCCGCCGCCGTCGCCGGTACCGGTAGGTGCCGCTGTGCTCCCGGCGCTGGAGCGGGGCGGCGGAGGCGGCGGCGGGGGCCGGAGCGGGGCGGGCAGCGGGGCCGGGCGGTTCGTCCCTCCCGCCGCGGCTGCCAGCGCCGCCGGCACCATGGGCTGCTGCTGCCGCCTCCTCTTCCTCGCCCTCCTCCTCCTCCCGGCAGGTAAGCGCTCACCACCGGGCTGGGGAAGGGGGTACCGGAGGTGGGGGGGGGGGGGTTACCGGTAGCAGGGACCCCCGCTGCCGGGCTGGGAGCGATGCGATGGGGACGAGGGGCAAGGGGACAGCCCGTAGAGGGGTCCCCAGTTGGGTCCCCGGCTGGCCTGAAGTCGGGGAGCAGGAGGACAACTTCAGGGGACCACCAGCATCTCCTTGCGGGCAGCCCCCCTGCCCCGGCTGGAGCTCACCCCCAGCCTCGCATCCCCCTTCCCAGCACCGTCCCTGCTTTGAAGGAGCTTTTATTGCTCGCCCCGGCCTTGAGCCGAGGCTCCTGCACAGCCAGCACCTGCCGCTTTCCCTGACCTCGAGGCATCTCCCTCCCCAGCAGTATCAACCTCCCCATTTCACAGAAACACCCAATTTGATCTCTTTCCCCCACTAAGACAGTCAGAGGAGACAGTTCAGCCCCTGGCCGGTGCAACAGCGAGCACTTCCAAACGACAGCACACGCAGGTTATGCCTCCACCCAGGCTGGGTTTTTAATAAACACCACCAAAAGCTGCTTGCTCAGGAACACGACAAACACTTGCATAACCGAGCGACCAGGGATGCGCACAAGGAGAAATACATCGGGGAAAGCTGTTGTTATTAAATTGCTGTCGGCGCGCGGCAGAGCAGGGTGAGGTTTTGAGGTCCCTGTGAAAGCCTGCAGCCACGTCCCCAAAACAGCAACCGGGGAGGCCACGTCTGCAGGAGCAGCAAACCATCATCCTGGACCGCATCGGCTTGTGGGAGATCTTCCCCGGTTAAGCGACCCCGCTAATGCAAGAGGAGGGAAAGCTGGCTAAATCCTTCGCCTTGTAAGGGGGGAGTTTGCCAACAAGCTCGTTTTTGTACTTTCCAAGCAAGTGCATTTGGGAGGGATGGGGATGAACCTACATTTTGCTCCGCAAGGGTGCTGGGGATGCCGCTCTCCTCCTTCACGGGCTTCTGCCTGGCCCCGATTTGGCCACCGCCTTGGCGAGCCGCTCGACAGCGACCAGCCTCTGCTGGGAGTCAGCCCTCGGCCGCTTTGGGGTCGGGAGGTGGGTTCTTCTCAGCACCCGGGACAAACCCAAAGCTGTTCCCACGACCGTCCCTCTCTAAAGCACCAATGCCAGCGGGGCTTGGCAGAAGAGCCGGGAAAGATTTCCCTGGAGCACGGTCCCATTGCTCCCGGGCTGCTCCCAAACACCCCCAAGTCTTTTGGATGCTTTCTACAACTTTTTTTTTCCCCATAGAAATAATACTTAAAAATATATATATTTATCACCCGTGAGAAAGCAAAAAGCAAGATTTAAATATCCTTCGAGCTCATTCTTTGTGACTTAGTGATAGAAAGGACGTCACTGGGCAGGAATAAATTAAGGCTGGCCTTGCCTGGCCACATAATGCAATAATAGCATCTCTGACAAGGAAGTTTTTATCTTATTATGACTTCTTACTCTGGATACAAATTCGAACGTGCTTTGCTTTCCTGACACGATGCCTGCCCCCTGTACAAACACGGGGTTGCTGCGGCCCCAAGCCTGCTTTCCCCTTTAGCAATTTGCCCTGCTCCCCAGCCAGCAGCTGAGACATTTTAACCACCTGCAAGAGGCAGGTTTCAGCTTTAAAGGCTTTGGGTGCTTCTGCAAGGAGCCTCTGGGGAGAAAAAGGTGCTTTTTGGGGGCCTTGGAGCCTGGCACCACGGGCTGCTTTGAGCTGCCACGGAGGAGACGAAGCTCTGAGCACTCCTGGCCCCGCTCCCCCATACGTGAGCTGACAGGCAGAGGAGATGAGTAATTAATTGTCCCCTCTCCCAGCCCAAATGAGCAAGCAACAGCTTCAGCCTCTAATACCAGAGGACGCTCAGAAGTTCCTCTGCTGAACCCAATTGCTTCCCCTCCTGGGCTCTGATGGGGCTGCTGCTTGTTGAAAGCTGCACCTCGCAGTAATTATCAGCTAGCCAGGAAGATGATTTAGCTGGTGTGTTGTCCCTTGGGCAGAGCTGCTGTTTGTAACACACCTGGCTGGCTCGAGAGCCACATCCAACGTATCCGCCTGGGAAAATGTATTGTGAGGGGCCTTGAGCCCAGCTGCACGGGCAGGCAGGTCCGTCTGCCAGCCCAAAGAGCTGACAAACGGTTTCCCCTCCCATGGTGCAACATTCCAGGGAAATAAGCACAGCATAACACATATTTGCATGTTTCAAAAATATAACATGCAATATATCTAAAGTATTTTTTATTCAAATCAAGCAAACATTTTGGAAAGAGCTGGTGCTGTAAACTACTGCTGTTAATGAAGGCGAAGCTCACACCAAGAGAAAAAGCTCCCACACTGGCCAGCGATCGGCTAAAGCCACCATGTGAGGTGACAGCCTGCCAACACATGCCGAGGGGGGCACAGGGCCCCGCCAGCCAGGGGCTTTCTGAGAACACAGGGGCTTTCCCCCCCAGGTCCTCATCAGACACCTCTGGCTGCGTGGGTTGACCAGTAGCCACAGGTTGCTTTGTCACTCTCAGAACAAGAAAAACCTCTCTAACAATTCCTCTTCATCTTCTTTTCTGCTACAATTCCATTGCAACTTCAGGATCAAGTGTTTCATGAGTCAAATAATTAAGCAACACTCGGCACAAGGAGGAAACATCATGTTTTCTTTGCACAGAGAGTGGTGTGGCCACCCAACTCCGCAGCTGCTGTGAAGGGTGGGTTTGTTGTGCAACCAACATCCCTTGCTGCTGGATCTGGACATTAGGGCAGATGCTTGCCTGAGGAGGACTTGGACACCCACTCCAGGCTTTCCCCAGGCAAGGAAGGAGCTGGTCAGAGGGACCATGCAGCATGCAGGCAACATCTTTATTTAAAAAGTTGGCGTTATCATTTTTAGCTGGAAAGAGGAAAGACTGCAGGATGGCAAAGCTGTCCGCCTGGTTCTTCAAGAGCAATCTGCCTGCAATAGCTTTCCTTAGGGTCTGAAAAGGGTGCAAGAGCAAGCCAGGCCCCCATGTGAGCTCCTTCCTCCCATGCAAAAGCCTGGGGAAGAGCAGCTGCTGCCAAACCAAGCCATAACCCACCACCCAGTGAAGACCTCACTTGGAGCCTCTCCTTGCCAGCTTGCCCAAAGCTCTCAACTTTACATGTTCATCCACATGGATTTTGCTCTTGCCTTTTGCAAAAGTCAGGCCACGCATCCACAGGAGATGCTGGTACAAGCCTACATCCAGGGAGGTGGATACTGATGGGTTTGCTCAGCAGCAACCCCAGGGGGGCTGCCTCCTCAGGGAGGGCTGCCTCGGGACATCCCCAGGGTGCCCTGGCCAGCTGCATGTTTAGGACAGCCTCTCCGCAGGGATGGGGCCTCTGGATGGTGAGGGACACATGGAGACAGCACGCTGGTTTCCATTGCGTAGCTATTTCTCTTAACTACAGAAAGCTCCAGGCTTCAGAGCAATTAGACCTAGACCACTTAACAACCGTGCAGCAGTAGAAAACCAATCACGCAGGAAGCCAGCTTGGCTCGCCAGTAAATCAGAGCCACTGCAGATTTATTTGATCTGACGGCCTTGAGCTTCTTTATGCAGTTATTGGATAGCTTTCTTTTACCTGTTGATGTTTCTGGCCCCAGGTTTTCTCACTTGCTTTCTTCTTTCTCTCACACCTGGTTGTACACCATCACCACCAGAACCTGGCATTGAAAAAAGAAAGGTGATACAGCAGGAGCCAAGCAGGCAGCAAAGAAGCAGCACATCACCCAGGGGCATTCCTGCTGCTGCTGGCATTATCTGTCACCAGCATTCGCATGCAGTGCTGGAGCTCTGCTACAGACCTGGAGAGCCACCACATTGGCCCTGGTTTACTCATTGAAGCTCAACAGCAGCTAGAGATGTCCCCAGGAGTTACTATTTCCCAGTACCAACCCAAGTGGGTACTCCCCCTGGGATAGCGTAGAAACCTTGCTGGGTCTGAGACAGAGGTTAGACCCTGCAGAGCTACTCCCAGACCACCCCATCATCCTGATTTCTTGGGGATAACGAGGTAGGGCTCTGCAACAGTGCCCTGGAAGGGCAGAGACTGAAGTTCAAAGCCCCAGACACAGACCACATTATCCCTCTTCCTTCTCCCATGTAAGTACAGAGCCTCATCAGGTACTTGTTTACTGCAGACAGGGCCCTCCAACCAAAGAGGAGAAAAATTAACAACCCCAAAGCCCAAATTAAAAGGTGACAGAAAAGGTGAGGCAGCTCAGTGCTGAACAGCTTGAAAAACAAGTTGAACACAAAGCAAAAACCAGTTTTATTTAGTTTGAGCCACCACAAGGAGACCTTTTGCCTTCCACAGCTACACACTGCCAGTTTTATAACTAAGAACCAATAACAGAATAAAAGTTACACCTGAGCATGAACAAAGGGGAAGGGAACTGCAGCAAAACAGCACAAGGTACAGGAATACTCAGCCACAGAAACTAAGAACAAGCCAATGAGGTCATGAACAGGGAACCCTCACCCTATATTTAAACAAACCGCTTTACTGCTCTGAAATAAAGCAACACATGTTGCAGGACCTAAGGAGTCAGAACTACTCTAACAGCATTACTTGGTGAAACCCAGCATAATACAGGAGCTGTGAAAAGTCAAAAAAGGTTGTGCACTCCCAAACACATCACCCACAGTGAGCTGCAGCAGCTTACCTTGCCTATTAGAGTCCAGTTGGCCCCCTAAAAAAGATAAAAAAACAGCTTATGCCTACACACATACTTTCCCTCATTAATACTATCATTTGTAATTAATTATCCATAAAGTTCTTCCATACTTTTAGCAATATTGTACAAGAAGGACACCCCTCCAGCCACCAGCTTTTATGTCGGAGCCCCCAAGTGTGCTAACAGCCCCTACTCACCCTGATGAGCCTCACCTGGGACCCCCACCCACGCACCCTCTGCCCATTGGGCTGGGACCTCTATTTAAGCTCAGGCTCACAGCTTAGCTTCTTATTTCAGCTTTGTGGTGTATGTATACCTTTATGGTTTGGGGTGGTTCTTGGGTTTGTGTTGTGGGTTTGTAGGTTGTCTCTAATCTATTCTTTTTTTTCATGGCCTATGTTGTGATGGTGTTTCTAATTTTTTTTTTTGTGTTCATCCTGAACTTCATGTATTGCTTCATCTTGAGCAAAGGATGGGGCTGTATCAGCATCATTCTTTACCTACTTGAGATAGGTCTTGTGGGTATGTAGTGAGGTTAGTATGGACTTGTGCTTCAAAAAATAATATATATAGGTACGGTCTTTCTTGTATACTTCTGTTAGTACCTGCCCTAGAAGCAGCTGCTGAGCTGGCATAAAAAGTGGTACCCAACCTTGGTGCAAGAGTACAGTATGCTGTGGGTGCCCAATAGAGCTCCTTGATCAAATGGGTTATTTTTTTCTGTTGTTATATTTCCTTTTCAGAAAGGGTGGTTAGATTC
Source organism: Nipponia nippon (assembly GCF_047370975.1). Lineage (NCBI taxonomy): Eukaryota > Metazoa > Chordata > Aves > Pelecaniformes > Threskiornithidae > Nipponia > Nipponia nippon. The sequence goes on along the minus strand of NW_028262380.1, from coordinate 80,853,892 downwards.
CTTGTGTAAGTACAGTCAGGACAAGTTGCTGGGAGGGAGAAGAAATTATAACAATTCTACGGAAACTTTTATTATCAATGGGGTCTTGGCTGATAGAGAAGCATCATCCACTGTAGTTGGGGTATGGGTGCCTTAGCTCAGACTGAGAGCAGGCATGTGGTGTGTGGGTTAAGTCATTTTGATTTTCTGGTAGTTATATCAGATGTGATGAGTCATGAAGCTCGTTAAAAGCTCTATCTCTGCCTTATCAGTGGATGTTTGTTTGCTGTGGCATGGTTGCTTCATCTGATGTCATTCACTTGGGCTGGAGATGTTCTCTTGTTTTTTATACTGCATTTCAGCTGACAGAACGATTTAAAAGCTTGCTGCAATTGCTTCTGGAGTGCCTGGGAAGCGCATTGCTGGAGAGGCTGCCAGGTCAGGTGGCTGTTTCCCAAGCAGAGCACAGGAAGACTTCAGCTTCTGCAAGGGTGAGACCTCCACCTTTGTGTGGCTTGCAGAAGCCAGGAGAACAGCGTGCAAATAGGAGGGAGGTAATCCATCAAGGGGATGGTTCATTCCTTGGGTTGGCACGTAATTAAGGTTAATGTTCCTTAAGAGCAAGATATTTTAATTAAAGGGTTTTGAGTTCCTTTTCTTGCCTGTTTCCCATACTCCTAGGGAAGACAACCTACAAAAAGGACCTTTCAAGCTCATGTGGGGCTGGAAAGTGTGACACTACTGTCTTCTTAGGCAGTTCCCTTGTCCTGGCAGTCCCCTGCCTGCCTCTGCCTGGAGCTGGATTCTAGGAGGGTGGTCAACTGCCTTAAGTGAATTAAATAAGCAAATTCCTCAGGGCTGAACTATGCTTGGCTTTCTTTGATAGCTAACATCCTTCAGGCCCTCTGACAGCCCCTGTTGGAGTTTCTTAGCCTAGGAAGTCATGCAGTCCCAAAACAAGTTTTCTAGTATTTTTTGTCCCATATTCCAGTGTACTGCTCTGGTTCCTGGTTACAGCTGCAGCTCCTACAGACCAGGTGTTGGAGAAACAAGGAAGCCACCACCTTGGCTTTTCTTTGTGTTTTTGGATGTGTCGGTAGAGGACTGGGCTTGCAGACAAGCTGGGTGCTCTTTTGGCCACCCAGCTCCCTGGGGACAGGCAGCACCCACCTGCAGGGCAAGCTAGCCATGAGCTGGGTGATGTGGCATGAGGACAAGTCGAGCTATCAGCAAAGGGGTCCCTCAGCCAGGTCCTTGTTGTCTCTTCATCCTAACTTGGTTCAGAAGCAGCCTGCGTTGCCTCTGGGATCCTGGCTGGGCTTTTCCTGGGGTGCCAAGGGGCACAGCCTGTGTGTGATGGGGTGATGTGCTGGGGGTGAGAGCTGGACCCCAGGGCAGTTGCTGGTTCCCAGATCACCCGATGGAGGTGATGACTCGGGGGAACAAGAGGGTAGCAGAGGGCTGGCACAGGCAGGGTTTGCTAGCAGAGATTAATACAGAGCTATTGATCTGGAAACCAAAGCCTGGCTGGCAATGACCATGCAGGGGGAGACAGAGGAAATCAGGGCTGAGCTGTGTGCTGCCTTGGGCTGTGCTTGCTCTCCTGGGAAATGGCCCTGTGACTTGTGACCTGCTTGGCTGGGAGTGCTCAGCCAGTGGCCAAGGATTGTTCCAGTTTTGTCTCATCCTCTGAATTTACACCACTTAGATATTATTGGAAACTTCCCGACTCATCCTGGCTAGCTGTATTGCCAGCTTTTTGAGGTCACTATCAATTTGCCTTCAAAGTTCAAGCAGATCATGAGAGCTCTGCTGACCCAAAGCATGAGCGAGCAACATGGGACGCCAGGGTGGCTTTGCAGAGAGGTGGTAAGCTGCCTGTGTCCAAGAGAGACTGGAAGCATCTACATTTATAGAGAAGTAATAAACTTCCAAGGTGCTACCAGCCCTGGGAAGGTCCTGCTGTGCTTAATGTAACCAGCACGTTGTGGCAGGCTGTCTGCTACCTGTTGGAGAAGTTGCGCATCTGAAATGACAAGTTGTGATGGAGGAAGGATTGTTTAACAGAACTATAGGTAGATGTTGAACCCTGATCTGAAGAACACCAAGGGTGAAGGGGTGCTCAGTCTGGGTTTGTCAGCACTTCCAGCCCCCTCTGCTACCACATGGCACCTGATTTCTGCCCTGGCTTAGCTATCTCTAGTGCACACCTCTTAAAACAGTTGATAAGTGCTCTCCTCACTTGTTTTAGCATGAGCTAAAACTACTCTTGGCAATGCAATGTCAGGTCAGCTGGGCAACTTCAGGCAGCGTTGCAGAGGTTGAGGGGTTTGCTGTTGCGATAGCACTTGCGTGATGATGCCTTGCATTGCTCCTGATGGGGGAGGCTGACTTGGTGTTGGTGTAGCTTGTGTGTGTGGGAAATAATCCAATTAACTGAGGTCAGAAGTGTGGGGAGGCTGATGGAGCTGGGGCAGGGCATGTTGGGCCACAGTACTTGGGTTCTTCGCTCCTGCCTTGATATCAGCTTGTGTTGCTGATATGCCTTTCTACCCGTGCATCTCCGAAGTAGACCCTCTGCTCTCTGGCAGAGACCGTGCCTCTTCTTGTGGAAGACCCAGGATGGCTGCATGGTGTTAAATCCTTGAGAAAGTCCCTGCTGCTCAGTGCTCTTTGTGAATCCAACAAGGTTTTTCGTGTCCCACCCTTGGCTGTGAAAACCAGCGGGCTGTGCTCTCCTGGGGTTGTGGCTGATGGCACCTTCAGCTCTTGTGATGTGGGAGGTTGTGGATTAACAGTACCTGCTAGGAATAGCACTTGTACAGTCTTTCACTTAAAAAAGGAGACGCGGTTTTGGCTGTCTCCCTTCTTTGTACTCTGCCACCTGCCCCCCAAGTGAGTGTGTTGGGAAGACTGTATAGGATGCTTCAACCTGGTTAGGAAAGGGCAAGGGGGGTATAAGTGTAAAAGCAAAAAGGGCAAAAATCAACCACTTGAACCTCAGTCTCAACATTTTGAAGAGGCAAGTTCTTGCAGCTTGTTTCTGGCTACTGGAAGGCGTGTACCAAATGGTGTTGATCCCTAACAGATGTTGCTGCAGGTGCTTTGCAGGTCCCACCACACTGGCATGAGACCTGGCACTTGCTGCCTGTGGCGCATCAATGTGGAGAGCTATGCAAGGGGGTGGAGCGGCACAGGGAATACTTGGTTTTGTGGAGTTGCAGTACTTGACCTGAGCAAGGGAGCCACCAGCCTCTGCAGGAGGAGGGGACAGGATTAGTGGGGACTCATCAAGTTTGCTGGATGGAGCCAGTGCTGTAGGCAGGCTTTGCCCTGGTGAGATGCTGTGGGTGAAGCCAAGCTGCGAAAAGCAAGGCGTTCATCTGAACTAATGGCCTTAAAGCTCAGGATTATCATGGGAATGCAGCTCAAGTTTGCATGCCAGTAACTCCCAGGTATTAACTAGGAAGCCTGAGATGTAGAGGTCTTGGGATGAGGAGACACCCGAGTGCCCTGTTGACAGCAGAAGCTTTACAGGAGCCTGGTATGCTTTGGAAAGCTGGGAAGGAGGAGATGGGATGTCTGGGTGCTTCCCTGCTGCTGTGGTTAGGCTGGGTCTGGAAACCATAGGTGCTAAGCCATGTGGTTTATTCAGTAACCAGACTTCAGCTTGTTGTCCATCTCCTCTCTCTTATCTGAAGGTCTATCAGCCTTGTGCCTCAGCACACTGAGAGCCTGTGGAGGGTGAAAGCTCAGAGGCATCCCTAAGTGCCTGTCCCTGGGGGAAGAGCAGCCATGGCCTCAGTCACACCTCCCATACCCTCCTGCTTGGAAACGGGGTCCATCACAGGGCTATCTACAGTGCCAGGAAAAAAATTTTGGGTCATGTGTGCCAGGGACTTGGTCTCCTAAATGCCTTGGGCTCTAGTAGAAGCGATGCCCGGGAACTGGTTTTAAATCCCTGGCCAAGCATGTGTTTGCAGCTTCTTGACAGAAAATGGCTTTGTGAAAGATCTGCTACCCACCCAGTGCTTGCTGCAGTGAGCTGGAGGTCCTTAGCTGAGATGTCCCTTCTGCTGTCCTCCTCCACTGAAGATGTGCAGGTTGAGTGAAGCCGTATTAGACATCTGCAGCCTTCTGTTTGCACTGATGGCTGAAAACACCCAAAAAAGATGGTTTAGTGAGTCCCTGCTCACTGATGCTGCATCCCACAATTTCCAAACACAAGCGCTAAGTGTTTCCATCCCTCCTTCAGCATGAGGTGCTGTCTGTGTCCGGGGAGCCTCGCGGCTCTCCGGGGTGCTCAGTGGTGAGGGGCTTTGCTGTGTTGCATGACCCCTGTTCCCAAATTCCAGTCCTTCCCATGCCACTGTTTCTTGGTGCAGCTTTATGTGCAATGAGAGTCGTGTGGTGGGCCAGCAACACCTCTGTCCCATCTAAAACATCTCTGGTGCAGGTTGGGTCTGTTCTTGCTACCTTGGGTGTCACCTGCATGGGTGGTGTTTCAGTTTGACTTTGGGGGGAGAGCAGATTTGGCTGTGGTGGTTGACAATATCTCCTTGGGGGGTGGCTTGGTGATGGGAAGGCTTATGTGCCCAGCAGCGATGCCCAGCTGTGTATGATCTGCAAGCTCCGGTTCATAAAGAGCTGCCATGATAGCTGTCTGTGCTCCCACTGCTCTTGTTTCTCACTTAGGTAAGCACCAAGCTCCCGTCTTGAGTTGAGGTGGGAGCTTGGCTTCAGGGTTCCCACAAAATCAGCCTTTTAAGTGTTTTTTTGTCCTCCATGCTCATATAATTAGTTCATGGTGGCTTGTTAGTGATGGAGCAAGCTGTTGCTCTTCCCAGTGCTGGGTTTGGGATGCTCTGGGGGTGTAAATAAACGAATGCGTGGGAATAAAATTCCCTCCCCATGTCACTTAGTGTTGGCATGTTCTTCCCTTCGTCAAACCGTGCTGAGGGAGCTAGCTGTTAGTGCTGGCCCAGTGCTGAGTTTAGCCCTGGAGAATAGAAGGAGGGGGGGGAAAAAGCCCCAGCTGTCTGCTGGTGGGGATAGAGGAAAAAATGACTCATCTTCATGCGAAGAAATGGAGACGAATGAATGCACAAGGAGATGGGGGGAGAGGAGAAAGAGGTGTCTTGTGTTATCATTCCCAGCTGTGCGGTGGCTGCTGCTGAGGAGGAGCTTGCTCCCCTGCTGCTTTGCTGTCTGCTGGGAGGAGATGCTGGGAAGATGGAGGGGGGGGCTGGGGATGGGGGGGGATCCCAGCCTTGGGGAAAAATGGTGCTGATCCATGCTGGAGCAACTGGTCTGGTGTAAACCTCACTTCTAGCTACACAAAGATATTTACCATCTCTCTATTTTAGATGGCTCTCAGCATTTTAAAAATAAACTTATTTCCAGGTTCACTCCCAAACCATTTAGTGTTCACCCAAACCCCAGGCTGCCTGAAGGATTTCCCTGTTATTCATGCTTCTTTGTCTCACTCCTAGGCCTGGGTGATGACTCCACAGCATTGCCCCTCGTTCCCACCAGACCTCCCTTCCCCTCGGAGGGGATCCCAACAGGGCCGAGCTCCAGGGATGCAGCTGTCCCCACACCAGCTCCTGGCCAGCCCTTGCTGCCCATGTCCACGGGACCTGCTGGAGACAGGGCGTCGTCCGGGCCGGCGGAGGGGGATGGTCGCAATACCACCACCCACATGGCGCCACTGTCCCCTGCTCCTGCCTCTGTCACAGTGAACTCCGTCACCACGGCCTCCATCACTGTAACAGACAGCCCATCCGTAGCTTCCAGCTCGGTGCCACCAACCTTGGAGACAGCCCCAGGTCTTCGGACAGCAAATACTGCCAGCTTGGCAAGAGGCGTGATGGATTTGGGGGCAGCTCCCAGCCCCATAGGTATACCTGCATCCTCCTCCTCCATCCCCACCAGCGATCCATACTCATCCCCTGGGATGGTTTTGTCCCCAACGCCTGTCCTCATGAGCCCTGGCACCACCCAGCTACCAGCGCAGACCAAGGACGTCCCTTCCCTGGGGACGCTGTCCATGATGTCAAGCCTGGCCATGGAGCCAACGTCCCCCTCAGTGACTGGGATGAGCCCCACCGCAGCCGAGGCCACGGCCACTGGCAAAACCACCCTCTCCACCGGAGTCACCATGGAAGAGGTCCCACGTGCCTTGAGCGCAGGTGAGCACCGCTGCTCTCCGTATGCATATACAGACATAACATCAACCTCAAGGTGCTTCGATGAGAGGGGCAGACCCCTCAAATTGTAAAGGAAGAGGTGGTCAACTTTCTGATGGCACCATCCAGCAAAAGCTGAGCTTTCCTGGGGGAGCCTATATCATCTGCTCCATCAGTGGAGACAAGGAGGTGTAGATACCAAACCTCAGCTGCCTGGAGATGTGAATAAAATCCTTAGTTGCAATTTTGACGTGAAACACTTAAGGATGAGAGGCAACAAGTGCCTGAATGGTGGGTGCAGCCTGAGTTAGGAAGATGTAGGTTTTTCTTCTCCCTCCTGGAGACCTCGCTTAGCTTTCACTTACCCTCTTCTGCAAGCTCAGATAGCTTAAAAGCACTTTATAAGGCCAGAGAAGGGAGGGATCTGGAGCATTTTCTAGCCTTGGCTCAGCAAGAAATGCTGCCTGGTGCTGGGAGGAGCATCAAGGAGCAAGTCCATAGTCCTCAAGCAAAGCCCAGCTGTGTTTTATCTCAAATCCACCTGCCCTGCCTTTATAGGAAGGCAAAAATACAGGGGTGCCCATTATCCTCCACAGGAGCTTTGGGAAGCATTGAGGGAATGTTCCCCCCCTGCCAGAGATGGCTGGCATGGGTGTATCGGGAGCAGCCGGGGTATGGGGTGGGTGCTATGGGGCTGGGACTCAGGGGGTGCTGACCACTGCATTTTCTGATGGACCCTCCCTCCACAGGGAGCATCGTGGCCATAACTGTGACGGTCATCGTGGTGGTGGTGCTGGTTTTCGGGGCGGCAGCGTACCTCAAGATCAGGTAAGGCTGTTTTTTGAGGTATTTGAGCCACGGCCCCCCCTGAGGCTGCAGCCCCTCTCGCCGTCGCAAGGGCGATGCGCAGGGGCAAAGCCCTGGGGAGATGCTGTCCCCAAGCCCAGCGGGCCAATGTGCAGCCTCTAGTCCCAGCGCAGCTGTGTTTTCTACAACATCTACATTGAAAAGCAGTGTTTCTCTTCCTCATTTTACAACAGCCTCACTCAAATGCCGGAGATGCTGTTAAGCATAGTCATAACCAGTAATTATCCCTAGGGCAAGCTGCTGCCACAGGTCTTGCTGTGACTTAGACAATAAACAGCAGCACGGCCCAGCGCTGAGCATCTGTAATGAGGCTTTGCTGACAACTGAGATGAGCCAAGGTCTTGTTTTAATTTCCTGGTATGTCCTGGTCTGTTTTAACGGGGGCAAAACCCTGCCTGGGCTTAGTTTCTGTCCTGGTGCTTCTTGCTATAATATCCCAAAGCTCAACCTGGTGAGGGCTTGCATGTAACTTTTTTTTTTTTCCACCCTATGGTAAAATAACTAGTAAACCCCCAAGGCAACCGGTAACGCCGGATGGTTTGCTTTCCCCTGGCAGGCACTCCTCCTACGGCAGGCTTTTGGATGACCACGACTACGGCTCCTGGGGCAACTACAACAACCCTCTCTATGACGACTCCTAGCAGGGATGAGGGAAAGAAAAAAAAAAACACCTTAATTTATAAGCGCTTCTGCAGCAGAGCATCCGCTGTCGAGGAGATGCCCGGGTGCTGTGTCATGCTGCGGGCAGGATTATGGCGGGTCTGGCGGATGACAGGCAACTGGAGGGTGGGCCTGCAGCACCCACAATAAACCTGAATTTCGGCCTTTGCGTAGGAAACTCTGGGTCCTGGGGTACGTTGGCCACTCGGTTTGTAGGCAAGGGAATGCAAATTCCCCAGGGGGAAGGGATGGGGGAGGTAAAGGGAGAGGATGGAGATTCAGCCACTGCGTCCTTAGAAACGCTGCTGCCCCACGGCTTGGGGAGGGACACGGAGGCTGCTGAGGCAGAGCTGGCAGCGTGCAGGGGTCTCCCATGCTTTCACGTGTCCCTTCCTCCAAAGTCACCTCCCTGCATGACCCTGCTGTGAAATCCTTTGCCTTGCCTTGCTGGGGACCGTGAGCAGTTGAGAGGCTGCTCCATCACTGCTCCCTTTCTTTTCCTGCAGGTGCTTCGGCACAGAAGCTTGTCATTTCATTTTTTTTATTTGTGGTTCCCGCCCCCCCCCCCCCCCCCCAAACACAGTCCAGGAGCCTGTGGGAAGGTGCATTGACCACCCACGCTCCTGGGCTGAGAGGTGCCCCATTTTACATATGTGGGTGCTTGCTCCACAGCTTTATTTTTAATCCTTGAAAAACTTGGCTGCTAAAATGCAGTGAAGTGTTTTATTGTTTTGGTTTTTTTTTTTTAAATCCCTATTTTATGTGTTCAGCTTCTGATGCATGAAGCTGGGGGGTGGCTGATGGCAGGGCTGGTTTGGGGCGGGGGGGGCATGCTCACCCCAGCCCCTGTCCCCTCACTCGGCCGCTTCTGCCTCTGGCTAAATCCCCTGGCAATGAAAAGCAAAGCCCTCAGCCTGCCTGACCTTGATGATAAATAAATTGGCAGTAAATGATGCTGAAAAGGTGTGGGGCATCCCAGCAAACCCCCAGAGCTGGTCACCATCACCCTGGAGGCTGCGGATCGGCTGCTTCCCGCAGAGCCTGGGGAAGCTGGGGGCACGACTGCATTTCTGGGGAAGGCAGCGGCACCCCTGTGCAGGTAGAGCTGTGACAGTTTGCAGCATTTTATGTCCCTGCTCTTAATTACTGACTTGTTCTTGCATGAGGTTCATCAGGCTACCCTCCACGATACCTCTTTGCTAAAGCTGAAGCCTTGAAGCAGCAGGACGTTTGCTGCTAGACGGAGGGCGACCAAAAAGAAGCCACTGTTCCCTATGGGAAGCAAACAGGTGAGGCAGCAGAGGCTCGAGCTGCCATCTCGCCCGAAACACAGGCATTGGTTTGCTGTGGGTTAATCAGCTGGGGAAACAGGCTCTGCCGTTTGTCCTGGCTGCTAAACGAAGCGTCCCGGGGAACATCAAAGCTCGGGGCGTTTGCATGATTGCTTCCTGCAACAGATGCATCATCTCTCGATTTTCATCAAGCGAGCGTAATAAGTGCGGCCGGCACCGTAACAGCCACCTGAAAAGGTCAGGAGAAATGAGGACATCTCCTCTAGGTCCGCTCCCCAAAAGGAAATGCAATCAGGATGCATTTTCCTTTTCCTTCCTAGCCTTTTTTAGCCTCTTCAGTGGCCGTTCCCGTCACCTCCCTTTTTATGTTAGCGTTGGGCGGGTGGCTGAAGCCTGGCTCAACAGCGAGACTTCAGTGCAGGATTTGCTGGCACTAAGCCGTGGATACCGAGCTGTTCATTACCCTCTTTTAGTTCAAATGGGGTAGAAATGGAGAATAACGCAGTGAACGGTTGTTGCACCTTCAAACCACAGCCAGCCTGGGAAACCGGTGGGGCTGGGAGCATATATGGGGTGAGATTTATGGTAGGACTGCTCTGTATCCCACTCGCCCTCTTCCCTGGTCAGCATCCTGCCAGTCGCTAGTGATTCCCACCGGGTTCTGGAGAGACGGGATGCATTTAGGGAGGCAGGGGAAGAGAGGGGAATGCGATGCCAGGGTAGGAAGCACCATTGGCAGCACAGGCTCTAAGGATGCTCGGGATGAGCAAAACTCTCTTTCGCCTTTTTGGCAGCCAAGAAGCAGCAAATTAGGCCACCGCGGCTAAGAAAAACCACGGAATAAGTAAACAAAAACCCCACCCTTTTGCTTTTGAAATAAACTAGACGGTGCGGTGCCGCACTCGCCCTCCCCGAAATCACGCAGGAAAGGCTCTCCCTCGGCACTACCAGCAAGAAGCCGCCCACTGGGGAGTCTGTCCACTTTAAAACCCCACCTGAGTGGGGTTCAATATTGCCCAGCAACAGCAAAGAGCAGGCGTTAAAAAAAAAAAACCACCCCAAACTATTAAAAAAATCACTCACTTTGCTCAACCGCTGCTGCTAAAATAAGCGAGGGAATAAAGGGAGAGGAAAAGGCATCGCCTTCACTTAAAAAAAATATAATCCCCAGGAGAATAAATTCCTTTTTCACGAAGGAGAAAAGAAATCGGGTGTCATCTCCTGCAGGACACTGTGAGTTTCTAGCAGGGAGGCTTGGCCAAGAAATTAAACCAGACCTCAACAGCGTGGGCTAATTTCACGTGCAAATTCACACTTCATCTCCGCCTCAGTGGCAAAAACCAGAGATGCTGTCTCGTCCCCAGCTCCGCGAGGCTGGCACGTGGGGTCCGCTTTCCTTTTCAACCCTACGCTTGGATGCTTAAAATGAATAAATCTCTTGCCTACTATGTGAGGAAGAGGCCATACGTATTTTTGGGGATATCCCGGGGTGAAAAGAGATTCCTCGCTTCCCGCAAGAGCCGGGGACCAGAAACCATCCCCAGTGCCTTTTCTTTGCTCCCCGGCATGGTGTAAGCAGCAAGGCAAAGCCTCTGCCCTAAAGCACTCACCTAACAGGTAAGGTTAAAGGAGAAAGGATGGACATCCCACCTCCCGGCACGGCTCAAGCCTCCCAGCCCATCACCCGAGCCTCAGGCCTGCGGAAGGCCAGGCGCACCCCACTGAAGCGGAGACCCTCATCGGGGTGCCCTCTCCCCTGCAGCCGGCCGGGAGCCTTTCTGAAGACATTTACACAGCACCTGAGCTTCAGCCTTGTTTTTCCCCCTGGTGAAAAAGGGCTTCTTGCAAAATAATTGCTTGTATTTTTGAATGGCGCTCGCTGCTGTGGGTAGAGAGGAAGGCGTGAGGACGTTACCCGCCGACTCCAAGCAGCAAATCGTAAATGAATAAATCACATTTGTTCCCATAGTTTGGAAACCGCCGAAAACAGCAGGCTGGGATATGTGCTGCGGTACCGCCCCTGCGACTCAGAGCATCCTCCTTAAAATGAAAGGGGTAAGCGAAGCTGAGCCAGGCTCCCAGCTCGGGGCCAAAACCAGCTGGGGAAGGGCTTGCCAGGCTGGGTACTGCAGGATGCGTCCCAGAAAGCTCCAAGGCATCGCTGGGTGAAACCTGGCATCGCTTTGGATAAAAGCTACCGGGGCAGAGGCGTGAGGGAGATGCAGAGATGCCCCAACTGCCCACACGAGGATGGTGCAAGTCAGCTCTCTGCACCGCCGCAGGGATGTTAAATACGTCGCTTTGCAAAGATTAAAGAGCTGGGAGTTATTTCAGATAGCTCCATGTACAGTCCAGGCTCTCCCCAAGACATGCCGGCCGCTCCACTGAACCCCGCCAGCCCCATCACAGCCTGCCCGCCCAGAAACCTGCAGCCAAATTCAGCTGCCTGCTGGATTTGGGGACTTCAGGGTAGAATCAGAGCATCACAGAATGCTTTGGGATGGAAGGGGCCTTTCCAGGCCATCCAGTCCAACCCCCTGCCATGGGCAGGGACATCTTCAACCAGATCAGGTTGCTCAGAGCCCCGTCCAGCCTGGCCTTGAATGTTTCCAAGGGTGGGGCATCTCCCACCTCTCTGGGCAACCTGGGCCAGTGTTTCACCACCCTCAGCATGAAAATTTTTTTCCTTGTGCTTAGTCTAAATCTACCCTCCTTTAGTTTAAAACCATTACCCCTTGTCCTATCGCAGCAGACCTTGCTCAAAAGACTATCCCCATCTTTCTTGTAGGCCCCATTTAAGTGTTGAAAGGCCACAATAAGGTCTCCCCGCAGCCTTCTCTTCTCCAGGCTGAACACCCCCAGCACTCTCAGCCTGTCCTCACAGCAGAGGTGCTCCAGCCCTCTGACCATTTCGGTGGCCTCCTCTGGCCCCACTCCAACAGCTCCATGTCCTTCCCGTGCTGGGGACCCCCGAGCTGGAGGCAGGGCTCCAGGGGGGTCTCCCCAGAGCGGAGCAGAGGGGCAGAATCCCCTCCCTCGCCCCGCTGCCCACGCTGCGGGGGATGCAGCCCAGGAGACGCTTGGCTTGCTGGGCTGCGAGAACGCATTGCCGGCTCACGTCCAGCTTTTCATCTACCTGTGCCCCCAAGCCCTTCTCCTCAGGGCTGCTCTCCATCCCTTCATCCCCCCGCCTGTACTGATACCGGGGATTGCCCCGACCCAGGTGCAGGACCTTGCACTTGGCCTTGTTGAACCCCATGAGGTTCACACGAGTCCACCTCTCCAGCCTGTCCAGGTCCCTCTGGATGGCATCCCGTCCCTCCGGCGTGTCACCTGCACCGCTCAGCTTGGTGGCATCTGCAAACTTGCTGAGGGTGCACTCGATCCCGCTGTCTGTGTCATTGATGAAGATATTGAACAGCGCTGGCCCCAGAACGGACCCCTGAGGGACACCACTTGTCACCTTTCTCCATCTGGACATCGAGCCATTGACCACTACCCTCTGGATGTGACCATCCAGCCAGTTTGCTATCCACCGAACAGTCCACCCATGAAATCCATATCCTTCTAATTTAGAGAGAAGGATATTGTGGGGGACCATGTCAAAGGCCTTACAGAAATCCAGATAGACTTCAGTCCAGATAGGGTACCGGGAGATCGGGTCTGCTGGAGGAAGGATGCTGTGCGGGCAGCTCTGATACGGGGCAGAGGGAGCTGGTGCTGAGACCGCACCGAGGGCTTTCCTGGGTGACCACACCATGGATACACCAGCCTTTATATTTCATTTATTCATAACGCGTCCGCCTGCGACACGGATAATGCGGTTGTGTCTACAGCACTGTGTGCCAGCAAGGGCCGAGGCGTAAGACAGCCTAAAAAGTAACAGATGCACTTGCCAAGTGGCAAAAGCGCTTTATTATGGAGAGTGATGCCGTCAAAGGGAGGACGCCCGTGTTCAAGGCGATGGCTGTGAACACCCCGCTCATCTTCCCACCTCCGACCCGCCAGCTTACCCAGGGATTTCTGTCCTCCCACAGTACTATAGCAGGGAAGAAGGGGAAAAAAAAACCTGCCAGGAAATGCCATAAAAATCAAGACTTTCTTTTTTTCTTCTCTTTTTTTTTAAAAAAAGATGAGGAAAACTCTCTGCCACAGGCTTGTTTTATTTACAAAAATAGCAACCCCCCATTTTTCCCCAAAGGCTTCCCCCCTCCCCCCCTTTGGCTCAATTTCATCTCAGAGATATTTTATTTATATAGAAAAAAATAGTTCACATAGCTCCGTGCAGAACATCCCATTCCGGCGGCCTTTCAGGCAGCAGCAGAGCCTGGCAGCAGCCCTGCGGATGACGTGATCCCTCTCCAGGTCTCCTGCCTGGTCCCCCCCGGAGAGCCGGCAGCCTGCTTTTATCACCATATCCAGGCTCCGTCTGGCCTCACTAACTGTGCTTTTGTTTTGCTTTTTTGTCAATATGCTAATATCTCATCAACGTGTTTCCAAGTGTCATCTTCTCAGACTCTTGGTGGAATTAATGGAGTAAGTATTAATGACTTATTAGCAGAGACAGCTCTTGGTTGCAGCCTCCAGGAGCAATAATGCTCGTTAGATAAAGTAATTAACCCCCAGGTGAGAGCAGGGCACACAGCAGCTCAGACCAGAGCTGAAGGCATCGCCTTGTCCTTGCACCGCACGTTCCTACAGCTCCAGCCTCCAACAAGTGACTTCCCGCCAAAAACCCACCGGCAAGTTTGCAACGCAAGGACCAAACGTCACTGAATTTTCTTCCGTAGCCCATTTAGCGCACGCCGCTGGGTTGCTGTCGTCTTTGGATGCCGCTCCTGTTCAAAGGTCATTTCTCAAGTACCAGGCAGCTCAGAACAACCCTCTCCTTCAGCTCTCATGGCTCACAACTACCTCCAATAAAACCACTTGGCCTTCAGCCCATTCAACTCATCTTCCTGGATGCTATAGAAAGATTTGTGCATTTTTATTTTTAGCTCTTTTTTTTTTTTTTCCTACCCCTCTGGATTGGTTGAGCAGAGATGACGCTTCGGTTCCCAAGGTTTAAACAGAGAAAAAAACATGTTCCAACCCCAGAAAAAAATAAGTAAACATCTTGTCAGCAAAACACCTTCTCCCTCTCCTGCTATACCTCGTGCTAGAGGATTTGAAGCTCAAACCGGAGCACCAGCGAGAGCCTGGGAGGGCTCTCCCATCCCATCAGGGTCCCAGCAAGCCAGCCTGGACCTACCTCCCCCGTCGACCTCAAAGGTGAAGGGAAAGCCCAAGCTGGACTGGACAGGGTCCTCACCCCAGGAAAAGCTTGCAGCAACCCATCATTGTAAGCCTCTTGAGGTGGAGGTGAAGCCGGCTCAGTGTTATCAGCCAAGAGCAGCCTCAGATGCCCAACACAAGCTAAGGCCCAGCTGGGGAGGTCTTCTCCTCCCCATTGCCCCAGCACGCCCAGGGCAGGGCAAAGGGCTGAGCTTTGGCAAGCAAACACCAGCTCTGCCTGGGTCAAGGGACACAACCAAGAGCCATCGGCCTCTGGTGGGACTTCACCCTTGGGTCAGCAACCTCCCAAAGGCGTGCTGGAGCCCACCCACCATCCCGCCACCTCCACCTCTCCCAAAGGCCACCGCCGCTCGCCAGCAGCTACAAACAGCCAGGAGCTCCAGCTGTTTCATTTCTTACTCTATTTTGCCAACAAAACTACTTGCCAGCACAACCAGAAAAATAAGTGTTGAAGGCCTAACCGTTTCTCACAAGTCTTCAGCTCATCCATTATTTTGCAACTATTTCACAGGTTTAGAGAGGTGTTTTTTTCCACAGAGCACCCAGACTTCTTCCACCCACCCTATCCCATCTGCTCAGCCGGGCAGCAGCTATGTTACAGGGACCTGGACTTGCAACTCCATCAGCCCCAAGGGACTCCTGTCCTCAAAAGCTGTAGGAGATGAGCGAGAGGAGGCAAGTGGGGGGGCCAGCACCCCAAGATCCCTCTGAGGCTCTGCTCCAGCCTCCGCCGCCCAGACAGGAGCCAGCTCCTTGCAAAAGATACAGGAATCGATTCAGGCATCAGAGAGCAACTATTCCACCACCGTGTAAAGTGACAAGTTACATGTCCCATGTGCAAACTCCCCCCCAACTCCAGCTGGGACCATCGAGGAGAAAAAGCAAGGAAATCACCCTGTTTTCAACACGGAGGTCCTGGCACACCCTTGGGCTGAGCCAGCCCTGCTTGGAGCTGGAGAGACAGATGCTCTGCTAGCCCTCCGAGTTATAAATAGCACGACATGATGAGCCGTTCCCTAATTGCGTTCCTTCCAGTTGGAAAGGAAAAAAAGATGGTTTCTCTGCAGCCAGGCAGGGGCAAGACATCAGCCTCAGCCCCAGGGCTCTTCTGCTGCGGGACAGAGGTTTTTAAGTGTGCACAAGCAAGGGGAAGCCTGCACAGCTTCAGGGAAGGGTCTTCTCCCACCCAAGAGGTGGGGGCCAGCAGCAGAGCGCTCCCTGCCTTTCCCCAAGCCCTCCCAGGGACGCAGATCGAAAACACAAGCTGCTGCTGCTTCAGTGGAGCTTAGGGTTGAGTTTCACAGCCACTGCCACCAGCTGAGCATCCGCCAGCTCTGCGGGACCACCCCAGCACCCCTCCAGCTCCAGCCTTGCACCCACACACCCATCCCCGGGCACGCAGCCAGCTTGAGAGGAGCCCCTGGGAGGGGAAGGCTGTACAGCAGGTTTAATATGCAATACCCCTACTTCACCCCCAAATGATGTTATTGGACCCAAAGGCAGCAGACCACACTTACCTGCTTTCTGCCAGCGAGCCAAGAACCACACTAGAGTCATGAAACCCATCCTTCCAGCCCAAAGGTGGGGATCCCCTTTCCCCACTGCTCCTGAGCCATCACCCTGCACCTTCCGGCAGGGATGGAGGGCTCAGCCGAGCCCCCCGGTCCTGCATCGCTCTGCTCCTTGCCTTAACAAGTCCCTCTCCCGAGTTTTGCATACTTCGGCAGGCCTTGGCTTTATTAATAGCTCCGCTGACCTTGTTTGTGCCTGCGGCCCTTGCGCCTGCTGGAACACCACATTTTTCCCACAAGGCAGCGATAATCCTATCTGCTCCTGCTTTTTCTCTGCACCGACCAGCGAGGCTTGATTTCGGGTGGCAGGCAGCGTGGGAGCTTGCTGCTGTGCCCTGCAGCGTTAAGGACAGCTTTGCAGCAGCTCCCTTAGCCAGTGGGCAAGCCCTGGCCAAGCCACCACGCTGCCTTCATCCCAGGACCATCACGTTGCTCTGATCCAAGCATCCCTCCCTCTCCCGGCTGCTTGGGCACATCCAAACTCAGGCAGCAAGCGGTAGGACGGAGATGGGTGGCACCGTGCCCGCCCCAGGGAAGCACCCAAGGTCAATACCGTGTCTCTCCCCTTGCTGCCAGCCCCCAGCAAGGATGGAAAGCAGCACCAGCTCACCCTTAAAGCCATCACAGGTCTGACTGCCCCACAACCTGTCCTGCGTCTCCCGCGCAGAGGCTGAGCAGACCCTGCTGCTCCGTTGAAGCAGAGGGGCCAGGATGCAGGGGACCAACCTCCCCAGATGCGCCAGTCCCCGGGAAGACGGGTCTGAACCCACTTCGCACAATGTGCTGCTATATAGGACTCTCCACCCCAAAAGGAGACCGTATCCAGCATCTCCACAGGACAGTGCGGCACCTTCCATCCCATACAGCAGCTCCTTGCCTGTCTTTCTCCGCTACATTTATCTTTATCACCTCAGAACGCCGTTGGTTTTTCTGCTGCGCAATGCAATTTATTTCCCTGGCAGAGGGAATCAAGGGCTTGGTGCCAAGCTAAATGCAGGATCCAGCGGTTCAGCTGGTGGCATCAGGTTCCCCAGCCGCCCCCCTCACTTTGCAGAGGCAAACACCAAAAGCAGGAAAGCAAAAGGTCAAAATCAGCTGGATCCTACCCCCAAGATCATTTTCCTTCTCAACCCAATGCAAAAGTCCCGCTGGGGAGGGAGCTGCTCTTCCAAAGTTCAGTTCAACTAAGGGTTTTCTTTCAGCCTTCTCTTGTGGTTGGAACCCAAACAGGAATATTTCCAGCTGGGATAAAATTAGCTTATCATTTAGCATCAAATCTGCTTGGTTGTGGACTTGACCAGCACGGTTTTACAATTAGCAACACAGTCACAGGCTACTTTGCTATTGAGTTTTCTGAAGTTGGCTTCCCAGCTGCACCACGATATTATTTATCAGCTAAATGAACTGACGGTACTTTTGCAGGAAAAAAAACAACCCAACACACACAAAAACCCACACCACAAACAGGAAACAATTTGCTGGTAATGAGCAGCGCGCTCTGGAAATGATAGCTGCAAGATGCACAGAAATTCAGCCTTGACCTTGGCAAGCCCCAAGCCTGCGCTGTCCCCCTGTGCTCCCCAGCAGCGATACCCACCGTCCCTCTATTCTTCACCCCTAACTGATCCGCTCCTCCGTTACTTGTGCCCACTTGCTATTCCCGGGCTGCTGCTGAGGTCGTGGCCTAGCGTATCTCTTTAAATATATATTGCATCGAGTTAATGAACGAGCTGCTGCATCTGTTTCTCCCTAGCAGCTGCTCACGGGGAGCATTTGCCTGCTCTGGTTTTTGTTTTTTTTTTTTTTTTTAATTAAGGCTGGATTGCTGCTTCTAGCTGCCCCCAGCAGCATCTGCTGGCTGAAGAGGTCCGTGTCCTGCGTGGCCCGCCATCACCGGCAGCGCTCAGGCTTTCGTGGCCACAGTGCTCCGCTCGGAGGGAGAAGGCCTGCCAGAAAGAACCATGAGGTCTCTTGGACCTGGTGGGATAAGTGGCTGAGTTTCCATCCCTGGAGGTATTTAAAAGACGGGGAGATGTGGTGCTGCGGGACATGGTTTAGCGGTGGGCTGGGCAGTGCTGGGTTAACGGTTGGACTTGATGATCTGAAAGGTCTTTTCCAACCTAAACGGTTCTATGATAACAGCAGCCTTGCCCAAAGGCTCACCAGCACCGGCCTTGGCGTGGGTAAGCCCAGCCCTTCCCAAGGAGACGGTGTGGACCTCGCAGTTTCCATTTCTCCACCCGCCAGCGCAAATCCTTAGACACACGTAAAAGGCAAGTTACTGCCCGTGTCCTCCACCTCCAGCAGCTCTTTAGATGTGCTCAACATCTCCCCACCTTCTGAAAGGCAGCAGCTACCAGGTGCCAATGAAGCCAGGCTTGAGCCTCATCCACGCAGGGAGCACGGATAGTACCTACGACAACCCTGCGTCATGCAAGACCTTCTTCCAAGGAACCCAAAAGTGTTTTTTCACCTGCTTACAGAGCAGCAGAAGGTGGGGGCTCCTCTGCCATCAACCCAGAGCACTCGTCACCTAGCCGGGGACACTGCCACACTCATCTGCAGAGACAGCCTGCCCTGGTTTCGGAGCCCACGAGGACTCGACAGAGCTCCCCAACCTTCTTCTGAGCATCCATTCACCAGCGGCTTTTTTAATAGAAGAAGGAATTTATTGTTTGTTCCTTTTCCTAGCTATGCTGTATGCCCTCAGCACATCTCCGTGCCACCTCCGCTTCTCCAGCCACCACCCAAATCCCATCCCCTGCCACCAGCACTGCCTATGGAAACGGTGGCTGACCCAGCATTTGCCATCACTGGGCTTCTCAGGTGTCAACTAAGAGTGTGGTCAAGGGAATTTCCCCCCCCCCCCCCTCTGTGGGAGGAGAAGGACTATAACTGCTTTAATAATACAGGCAAAACAACATTCCTCAGGTTCATCTCAAAAACATCATTTCACATCACATTTCTATCCCATCTACGGTTCATTTAACGCTGCCCGTCCTTTTAAAGCCAGAGGGAAGTCACTTCTCCAGCAGTAACACTCTGAAAACATCTAAGTGGTTTCACCTGAACCTTTTTTATCCTGCTTCTGGGCAGCCAAAATAACCGTGCCAAGCTGCTGGCAGCCACAGCGGGGCTGGAGCTGTTTGGGCAGCAGGGGCCAGGTGCCCGCAGCCAGGCCCTGCAGCCCCGGGGCAGCAGCAGCAGCCCCCGAGCAAGACCCGGCGCAGCAGCAGCGGCGATGATGATGACGATGGTGGTGGTGGTGGGATGAGCTCTGCTGGCAGCAGGCACCCAAATTCCCCTGCGCACTCAGGGCTGCTGCTTCCTCCCCGTTAAAAAAAAGGCTCTGCGTGGCCCCGTTGCCTGAGCTGGGCATCTCCCTACAGGGACACGAAGCTTTGAGGTGGCAACTCCTCCAGGCTGATACGAGCCCCGCTGACCCTCAGGGCTTACCTGGGAGCAGGTCTCCGTCCAGGGAGGGCAGCGTAGCCACCAGGTGACGGCACGCATTTGGAGGGCGCTCCGAAGCAGCAGGGAGTCTTGGTGGCGGCTTCGACGGAGGCACCAAAAGCGTCATCCAGAAGCAAGAGGAGAGTCCTTCTCACCATCTACAGGAGCTTAAAGTCAAGCAGAGATGTCGGCACCATGGGAACACCTCCCTCAACAGGCCCGTGGCAGCAGGGACTCGCAGTCCCATAGCCAAGCTAGCCCCATATCCCCTCAGAGAGTCGCTCCCCAGGCATCCAACCCCAAACCCCACTCATGCGAGCGCGGGGGGGACAGCGAGGAGCCAAGCTGCGCTCCTCCTGCATTTGATCCCCCCTGCTCCCCTCGTTTTAACAGCAGCCCCAAGGGGGGAACCACCCCTCGGTGCCCGTACCCCCCCAAACACCTCCAAAAAGCCCCTTTCCCTAGAAGCACCCCCAAAAGCAGGGAGATGCTCCAGCACCAGCAAGGGAAACAGCGTTACCTGCTCCCTCCCGCAATGCCCCGCTCCCCCTCGGCGCAGCCCTGTGGCTATTTATGGCCTCTGGCCCAGCTGACGCAGCCCACCTGGCCCCACACCTGGGTCCCCAAATTGCCACGGAGGGTGGAAACAGCCAGGCTCAACCCAAAACCCTACGCCGTCGGGAAGGGGCGGGATGGCGGGGAGGGGTTTGGGGTGGGAGAACGGAAACACGGGCTGGGAGGTGAAGAAATTAAGTTTTGGCAGCCGCCCCGCTCCCGGCGATGACACCAGCCGCGCTGGTGGCCTCCCCACCAGGAAGCGGGATGGTTAACTTGCCGCTCGCCCGTAAAACATCCAAAAAAAAAAAAAAAATCCGTATTTTAAACTCAGCCGGGAATTTCTAGAACGTACGTGCGTAAAAGGAGGGTACATCACACACGGTGTAATTTAATAGTTATTTTACATTTATTTATAGCAGTGAGAAAAGTGCTTCAGAAAAAAAGATACTCCGGTAAAGGCAAGCTACAGCAACGCTACCATCCGAGTCGTAGTATCTCACACGGAAAAGGACAGTCAGATCAAGAAGAAAAGCTGTTGTTTTGACAGTAGAACAAGTTAAAAAGTTGTATGGTGAAGAGTAACTGAGCTTTTTTTTTTAAAAATAGATTTTATTTCATTATTGAACACTACTTGCACGTTCCGAAATGCTCAGGAACTAAGAACTTTCTGTAATATTAAGACTGCAAAACTCCTGGGGCAGGGTATTACGTGAACAAGGGTGGGAAAGTTTATTGGGGTTTTTTTTTGCTGTTTTTTTAAAAGCATTCCTCCATCCTCCATTCTCTCCCCCAAAATGACATCAGATACCATTAAAAAAAAAAACCCCAAACCGACAGAAATTTGGTCCCTGCACTACTCAAGCGCCTCCATAAACTGCTGTTACTTCAGCGAACACCTCGGGCTCAGCCCGACGTCAATCCTGACAAGACAACGGTACGTGCTTCACTTCGCCTACGCAACCATCAAAACACCCAGCTACACACGCGCCTAAATCCCTACGACACGCGGCCTTTGTATGTGAACAAAGCAAAATGAGGAAGAAATGGGAGTACGGGCGACTGCAGCTGGCAAAGGAAGAGACGGCAGGTCAGACGGGTGTCCCGGGGAGAAGGGCGGCCTCGCGGCTTGCTTTTTAGGCCAAAAATCACACCGACGCAGGCGGGCCGGCCTTGTTTCGGAGCGAGCTCTGTACGCGCAGCTGTCACCAAATCAAGGCAAGGGATGCAACTTCTGCAAGCTCACCCTCTCCATCCACTTGCGCCGTTGGCTCCCAGGCCCAAGAACAACCGCATCATTCAAAAGGAACAAAACGTACTCGCGTGAAACTTTGCAGATGTCAGCTTTATGTAAAAAGGCCGCTCTCAAAGCTCCCAATTTTCCCCAACAGCTGCAAGCGGAATAGCTATACCTCCACCTCCTGTTACGCTCACAACCTTCAGCTGCTCCAAAACATATTCTGCTGTGTCAGCTGCTGATAGTTTCTCATTTTGCATCTCATTCGTTATTCTTTTAGGCCGTCTCTTCTCTGGCACAGTAAATAACTCTTTTAAAGGGTGCCATTCTCTCTAGAAACCAACTTTCATCGGGCATCACACCGCTCAACGGGGAACTTCCCGAAGGACCTGACTGCCCTGTACCCCAGGTACTAGGGAGGGGTCACAATTAGCAAAACTCCTTTGCCCCAGCATTAATTAAATCTCGTAACCATTTCACTGGTGCCGTGACAACTTTGAATAGATTTTTACTGACAAGTGGGTTTGTTTTTTTTTTTAAAATAGATAAGTCTCTTCCATGGCAGAGTCTTCCTCGTCCAGCCGAAGGCAGCGCGTATCTTGGTCACTGCTCCTCCAGAGGCAGCCGGCATCTTCCATCTTGGGCAGTATTGTACGATTCACAGTTTTTGCACTTCATGCCTAGGAGATGGAATTGCACTGTAGACCGGGCATTGCAGTCATTGCAGAGGATCTACACACACAGAAAAGAGAGAGAGAGAGGCTTTAGCATCAGCAGGACGCTCAACAATATACTACAACCCTGCTTCTAGCAACTACAGAAGCGGTTTGGCATCGGGGGCAAAGCAGAAAATATCTTCCTCTTAAAGACAGCCGGGCTGATTTAAGTTTTCCATTTGTAACTGCTCAGATCACACGGTATAGTCACTAAGGATTTGCTTTTAGTATGGCGAGGTGACTCCTTGCATAAGTCAGGGACAGACGTGCTTTAGCTTCTTCTCTTGTGTAGGAAACCAGCAGAGAAACCCTCAAGTGAAAACGAGAGCAGATCAACAGCAGCTAGCAACACTAGCCAGTCTGCCGTGCCCAACAGGCAAGGGAGCGTTCTTCTCAAAATGGGCAGTAAAGAGATTTTTTTCCACATATCCTGACTCCAAGAGTTGGTAGGATGGGTTGTCTAAACCATAACAGATGCAACTAAAACATTAACGACCAGCGCCGTTTAATTCAGCGTTACCTGCAAACAGCAACCAGTTTCACAGTTCTGAGCTGACACAAAGAAACCGAACGACAACAGCAGAAGTCTCTGTGTGCTAGCCTTGCCCAGATCAATAGCTGAATAATTCTGCAGAAAACCCACCACGTTTAGTCTGGAACGTGAAGCTCCAAGCTGTTAAAAAACACGTTCCCGCTTTTCGCTCTGACAGTGCCTAACATTACTGGAGAAAGTAAGATGCTTTCAAAGACCAAGCCGTTTCTCTGCTGTGAGATACTACAACACTAAGAGGTTGTGGTTTTGGGGTTGGTTTGCCTTTTTTTTTTTGGAGTGTAAGCCTGCACATGACATTTCTTCCTCATTCCCCAGCCGTCAGGCTGACTTCTGATCCAGGACAAGTTCCTGGTGCCCCCTACTGCCGGTGATGCAAAGGCACGGATCTGCCAAGAACAGAGACGTCGGTGCAAGTCTCATCTCTTACCTCCACCATCATGTTCTGATACTCCGTGGGCATAGGAGTCTGCGCTACTTCGTCATCCAGCTGACGCCAGTACCTTGTCATGTCTAAAGCCGAGTGCATGCACAAAGGGCACCGGTAACCTCTGGCAGAAGGAAAAAAAAAACAAAAAACAACAAAACAGTCTAAATCAGAAGATAAGGAGTGGGGCCATGAAACAAGTCCACCCAAAAGGACAAGTTTCATATCATCCCAGTCACAAGAAAAACACCGCAAATCAAGAAGTTCTTGCAAACAGAACTGGAAATTAAAAGCCCTTTATCCCTTTAGGAGTTGGCTTTAAGTTATTTGGTACAGGACTGGCACCGTGATCTTTGCCTCTTGAAGTAATCCGTTTGGACTACAACAATATTAAGAGAAGAGATGTTAAGAAATACTTACTCCTTTAGCATGTCCTCGTAACATGTTCTGAAAAGAAAACGCAAAGAGAAGGTCAGCAAGAAGGTGGCGATTACTGACTGGTAACACATTCGGACTGAACACAGGGAAAAGGCACACAGCTAACCCCAAACCAGAAGTTAAAAAATATCCTGGGTCCAAGTGAGAAGAAAGCTTCCCAGCAAAATCACCGGGTACTGACGAGGCAAAAATCCAGAGACAAAGCACATCCAATTCCATTCTCAGGTCTTCGAACCTAACACGAGGGAACAGCATCAACACTGCGACAAGGATTGTGTGGGTCAAGTTTGCTGAAAAAATGGGGTGTGATGCGTCACAAGGTAAGTTTAAAATGGAGAGGAGTGGAAGGAAGATGCAGTCTGGAGAGACCTACGTCAAACACAGAGGCCACTCGCTTAGCGCACAGAGACAACGGAAAAACAAGAGAGCCAGCGGAGTAGCAAAAAGCTGCGTCTGTAACACAAGACAGAAACAGAAAAGGAAAATGGGAGGGAAACACGTGGTAATTATTCCTCCAAAGGCACCCAACGCTATATATATCATCACTTCAACATCCCAACAGAGCTGGCAGTTTTTGTAGCAGAACAGAGCACTCTGCTGTCTTGGGGGGCTGTCTTAAGGACAGAATCTGAAACTTAACTGATGAGCTGCCACCAGCCTCTTAAAATGATTGTGCAACTGCCTTCTGCACCGAGGAGGGACTTTTCTACAGGATTCTTGAAATTTAAGTAGTAACAGGGGGAAATTCAGCATGGGAAAATTTAGAATGAACAGTACACAGGTTCCTCCGCCAAAATTTACTGCGGAAGGAAGACCACCTTTCTAAAGAAAGTACTTCCTGATGAAACAGAGATTACCCCCTACCCTCTGGGTCCCTTCGAAACCAGCTGTGCGTAGCTGACACAGACTAACCGGGCCTGTAGCGCCGCTGAAATGCCACACACAAGGCAGCAGCTATTCCCCCGCCTCAAGTATCTGCTTTACCTGTGAAGAAGGTGACCACACGGCAGAACATGAGCTCCAACACGGGATGTGTGAATATCCTGTTTCGAGGCAAGTATCAGACAAAAAGACAAGAAAACTAATTCAAACACGGTCAAAAAATACAGCCACACACAAATCCAAGAGATGAAAAGAAGCAGCTCACCTCCAAACATATTGGACAGTCCTGCCTGGAGACATTTTCAATACACTTTGCAAAGACAAAAAAAAAAAAAAAAGTTAATCTACTCCATGGATACGTTAGTTTTTCTAAATTCTAAAATTCCTTTAGAATGGTAAGAGAGGTATGAAACATTACTGTTTGCATTTAGGTTTGAAGTTCTGAGAATTAACAGGTGACTTAGCATATTAAAAAACAAACAGCTTGAAAGTATACGCAAGAAAAGGGCTCCCAGAAGCCCCGCAGCAGCAAGCGGCCTAGCTTTTCCTATACTGCAGCAGGCACAGGAGCTCAAACTTACACACTGTCAGATCTGCAATCAACAGCTCCTTTTAACAGAAGAAAAAGAGACCAAGGTGTTTATTTCCTATAGCTTCAACCGCTATCCAAGCCAGCCCAGAAGCGCTCTGTGTTGCCGTTAGGTGCACTTAAAGAAAGAGAACCTGCCGCTCCCCCTGTCCATACGGCCTTGGATGGAGCAGCGGCACTATCAGCTGTCGTCTTCACGGTGGTTTATTTTAAGATACGGAGTTAACCGGTGTATCCTTACCTTGTGCTTTCCTCGGAGGCTCAAACTTAGGCATAAATTGCATTTTGAACAGTGGAAAAAATCCTCCTTTGGACCAATCCTGAGGAAAAAAGCGTCAGGGGGAGGCGGGTTCCCTCCTTTCCGTGCCGCCCCGCTCCTCTCCCCACCCGAGCGGGGCCGGGGCCGGTCCGAGGGGCCCGCCCGC
Organism: Nipponia nippon; assembly: GCF_047370975.1. Lineage (NCBI taxonomy): Eukaryota > Metazoa > Chordata > Aves > Pelecaniformes > Threskiornithidae > Nipponia > Nipponia nippon. The sequence continues at coordinate 80,828,768 of NW_028262380.1, read as the reverse complement.
CCCTCACGCACCTGCAGATGCCGCACTCGGCGCAGTGGTACTGCTTCTTGTCGCGGTCGAAGAGGTGGCAAATACCGCAGTAGTACTCGCCGAAGAGGCTCTGGCAGCCCTCGCAGCGCTGCTGGGCCTGCCGCCACACCGGGGAGAGGAACCGGGGAGACGGCCGTTAGGTGCGCGGTCGGCCCCCACACACAACATGGCGGCGGCGACCCCCCCAAAATGGCGGCGGCGACCCCCCCAAAATGGCGGCGCCCCTTGGTTCCCCACCACCACCAAACCGGACCCACCTTCTGCAGGAGGCGGCAGCGGGTGCACTGCACCTCGGCCACACGGAAGCGGTCCAGCCGGTGCCCCTCGGCGCCGTCGTGGCACAGCCGGCAGGCGTAGAGCTTCCCGCAGCACGGCGCCTGCGAACGGAACAGCACGGCACACCTCAGCACCCGCCGCCGCCCGCCAGCCCCCCTGTCCCTGTCCCTGTCCCTGTCCCTGTCCCCGCCGCCGCCTCACCCGCAGCAGGCAGCCGCGCCGGTAGTGCTCGCAGCCCTCCGCCTCCCCGCCCGCCGCCATGGCCGCCCTCGCCTCGCCCGGCCCCGCCGCTTCCGCTTCCGCTTCCGCCCCGACGCCGTCCCCCGGCGCCGCCGGGCCGCTTACCGGAGGGCCGGGCCCCGCCGGGCGGGCGCCGACCAGCGGGGGGGAATCACAGAGTAATGGCATCGTTTAGGTAGGAAAAGGCCTTTGGGATCCGGGAGCCCAGCTGTTACCGCGGCGCTGCCCCCCCTCCGTCCCTCAGCACCACAGCGCCCGGCCTGGGAGCACCGCCACGGCCCCGGGCAGCCCGGGCCAGCGCCGGCGGGGACGGAATTCTTCCTGAGGGCCGACCTAAACCTGCCCTGGCGAGGAGGGCTCCCCTCAGCCTCCTCTGCTCCAGGCTGAGCCCCCCCAGCTCCAGCCCCTGCCCCAGCCTCGCTGCCCTGCTCTGGCCACGCTCCAGCCCCTCCATGGCCGCCTTGGGGCGAGGGGCCCAGCGCTGAGCACGGGATTCGAGGGGCGGCCTCACCAGTGCCCAGCGCGGGGGCCGCTCCCTGCCCCGCTCCCGCTGGCCACGCTGTCCCCGAGACGAGCCCGGGTGCCGCTGGCCGCCTTGGCCACCTGGCTCACGCTCAGCCGGCGGCCGACCGCCCCCCCCAGGCCCTTTCCCACCGCGGGGCTCCCAGCCGCTCCCCCCCAGGCCTGGGGCGCTGCCGGGGGTGGTTGTGCCCCAGGGGCAGGACCCGGCCCTGAGCCTTGTTGGCCCTCACCCAGTTGGCCTCAGCCAATTCCTCTTCCCTCCCTCTCCCCTAAAACTTTTTTTTTTTTCATCCCCTGTCCCCTAAAACCTTCCTTACCACCCCCCCCCCCAATAAAACCAAAAATCTTGGCCGCCTGATGGAGCATAGGGGAGAACAGCCCCCAGCTGGACAGCAGTGAGGTTTCCCCTGAACTTTTCCAGTTGTTGTTTGCTGTTTCCGAGACAAGGTCCCACTACTCACAGATGTCGAGGCTGAGCATCTCGGTGCTCACGCAGGGGCGGGCACCCGATCCTAGCTGGGGTGAAGTCTCAACAGGTCAATTTTAGGCAAGTAGGTTGGTGGTATTTGCTCACGGCTAGCTAAATGACTGCTGTGGCCAGCTGGGAACATTCGCTACGGGTACAACTGGGCTACCCTGGAGTGGTTCCTGGTTAGCAATGAAGAAAAAGCAGAGAAATGGGAATGTCACAGCCGAGCTGGGAAGGTAAAGGGCACGCTGGCGGGCACATGGGCTACGTGCTGTCCGGATGCTGCCGAGGGACATCAGGAACCTGTGCTTGTAAATGGGTGCGAGAAACACGATGTCAACTGTTAAATAAAAACCGATTCGAAAGTCCTATTTTTCAATGCAGGTAATGCCACCGACATACACAAGCAGATATAACACCACGTCCAGGGGAGACTAAGCGAGCACCTCTTACATTTGTAAGCACACACTCGTGCCCAGAAATTTGGAATCTGAATATCCTTTTATTTACAAATTTTAACGTACATGTCAAAATGCAGCATAGCCACAAAGCTCTAAATACGATGATATTCATACTGTATTCTGCCATGATACACCGATGGGACAGGCCACATTTTGTGCAAGGACATGTTCCAAAATTAACGACGCTGTCAAGGGGCGTGAGCTGTGACAGCAGCCTCGAGCCGCCGGAAGGCAGAGTTGTGAGCAACGCAGGGACACCATAGAACTGACCACAACCAACTTGAGGGCAGTTATGCAAAAATAGCCTCGTAACGGTCCCAAGATAAAAGCGATGCCATCTTTCTCTCCCCACAAGCCGCTGGCGAGTTTTACACTCACTTGTCCCATTCCCCCAAGGGCCCTAAAGGACCGGTAACTTGAGTTACTGAGCGCTCGCAGAAGCCGTTTCACGTGCCACCCACGTCACAGCTCAGTGTTTTACACCGATATCCTTCCTTCACCATTAACAACAGCCAGACAACAGGCCCGGTGAAACACCCGGAAGACAACCGCCCAAAGACAGGGACAAAAGCACGGAGGGAAAAGGAACCTAACACAAGGTCACACACGCTGCTGAGCATCAGCAAGGGTTTCAAAGGAACAGCTGGGGACATTTGCACATTTCAACATTGTATTTCTTGCACAAACATTTTCTTCGCTGACATTTTTGTCGAGGCAAAGGTGCTTTCCAATACCCATCAGGTAGCCCACCAAAACATGGCAAATTCAGCAGCTATCTACCCTCTTCACTGTTCATTTTAGACAAAAACCCTCAAGAGGGCAGCAGTTAGACAAAAGAAAGCCCAGCTTCCTTCAAAATCCTCCAAACGAGCTTCTGCCCTTGTCACACACCAATAACCACTATTTTTTTCTGAGCAGCCTCAGAAAAGACCTGGCCCTGGGCCAGAAAGTCAACATTTCAGGAGTGGTTTTGCATGCAAGAAACCCAGCAGCAATGGCAGCGCGAGCTCTGTCCTCGGGCGGGACCGGAGCCGCTTCCCGCGGCAGTCCGCTGCGCTAACGAGGGAGTAAGGGATCCTCCTCTCTCCTGCAGAGACCTTGCAGCTTTAGCACCTGGAAACTCGGGTGGATTGTTCCCACTGTTTCAGCCACCTGCATCAAGAGGAGAAAAGCGGAATGACGTTATGGACAGCCTGACAAAACCACAGGGGTCCTCCCTGATGATACGCCTCCTTCATTTTGTGTTATTACACACCCTTACCTTGCTAAAGCTGTGCACTTACACCTCTGTGCTTCACAGATGAGGCAGCTTTAGTAAGGTTTCTTTTTCCCCCCACTTCTGTTACCAGGATTGCTTCCATCCCAGTGATTTTTGTTCTTTCTTCCTAGTAGCATTCAGCCGTCACATCACGCGAATGTAAATGCCAAGCACACTCGTATAGATTAAGAGCACGTGCAGCATTTGTGCAGAGATTTCAGAGTCAGCAGTTGCCCCCTCTCCTCAAAAAGGCAACCCCAGAGCCCCGAAGAAGAAACTAAGATGCACAGTTTGCACCTGCACGTTAACAGCATTGCTGCGACACGCTCGTGGCTGTCTGTAACAAACACCGAGCAAGAGAGGAGGGAGGCTGCGGTGCCTGGTGGTCCCTGCGGCCGCAGGGAGAATCCCCGGAGGGACAGGTATGCGACCGCGTCCAGGCTGGCAGCACCAGGGTACCCAGAGCATTGAGTAAAGCCCATCTATACAGGACAAGGTTCCAACGGAGATGGTGAGATTTTGGAGCACGGCCTCTGAAGACCCTTCCAGAGCACCTTGTCTCCCTCCCTCTTCGTTCTCCCCAACTTCTGCTCCCTCTGGAAGGTGCAGTCCTTCTGCCCAGCCTCAGTGAGGAAAGAGGGGTGACCGTGAGAGTAAAAACCCTCAGCTAAGCACTGCAGTTCTCACTTTGAAGAGGATGAGACAAACTCCAACATACAGTACGCTCCCTGGAAGACGCTGAGCAACAAGAGGTAACAATACCTCAACAGAAAAAAAAAAAATCAAAACCACACAATTTTTTCTGAGTTTTTTTTTTCCAGACAAAATGACTTGGAGAACTCTATGTCTTTCAATGGGCAAGATGAGAAACTATTAAAACCACATTTAAAAGCCTCAGCTTAAAACAATCTCGAATGATAAGATGCAACGCTAAGTAAAAGTGCAAATAGAGTAGCAGAGTTCAAACTTAGTACTTCAATCTTCCAAAGTCCACAGCCAGGACTTTTCCTAAGCCTCCTCCTCTCCCAGACTCCTCTCTCATGCTTGGAGAACACTGAGGTATCAACAGCTACATTAAATAAATTTAGATTGCATGACACAGTTATTAAAAATTTTCCCTAATGTTAAGCTTGACGAGCCCCCCAAACGCTTTTCTCCCTTCTTGCAAGTTCATTTTTTGTGATGCGCTTGACAGTGCTGTACATACACCCCGTTTTTTTCCACTCCTCACGTGAAGGCAGCCACTTTCCCCTTTTTGTTATTCTATCAGTTTCCTCAACCCCCAACTCCGTGAGCTGCTTCATTTCCAACGCCAACGCCCAGCACGTCAGCTCAGGAAAACAAGTCACCTGCCACAGCCAACTTCAGGGTCTGTACAGAAAGCTGCGTGCTGCCCTCCGTAAGAAGTCTGTCCTAGCTAGGAGGCCTAATCGAGAACGTGAAGTGTAAAAGGATTTTCCCACACTGCTCTTCCGAACTAGGTAAGTGTTCATAAAACTATCCATTTGAAAGATACCAGAAGACTACACAGCAGAAATTAAAGCCACCAGAAAGCTACGCTGCAGAAATTAAAGCCTACCTTTTACAGGCAGGTGTGATTTCCTTCTCCGCAAGGCTAGTGCTCAACTCTGGGGAAACTGGCTTCTGAGGCATCGGGCATCAAGGTCCCGGACAGCTGGAAATTGGGAAGGAAAAAAGAAAAAAAGAGAGACGGTCAATTTCCAAGTGTGGTATAAATAGAGAGAACAATCAGAAACCGTCTTCTAGGGACATAGGCAATGCTGATGAGCATCTTAAAACAAATCTGTTCTTTGATCAAATCAGACTTCAAAAATGCTTCCCCCGGCCCCCAGTACAGTCTGCCAAATCTCAGCTGGAAGCAAGGTAGCCAAGGTAACTGCCTGTGGAATTACTGAACTCCCCAACAACATCTCAAGGTTACTGAGGAACTAATCTTTAAGATTAGAGTTGCAAGTTTTCCCCCTCTCTCCCTACACCTCGCTCCTACGCTTTCTCCCTCCCTACTGCACTCAGCCCCTCAACATCTAATGCAGCCACAACAGTTCTCCTCGAAACACGTGTACCTCCTGGTCTCTCTTCAACTCTGGTACATCAGGCTTACTTCCACCTTGATCCAGCCAGCTGAAATAGCAACAATTCACGCTGTCTGTCTTAGCAGTGAGAATCTAGTACTTAGCTAAGCTCAGAGAGGCAAACAGAGCCCCATGTTCCATCCGTGACCCTTCTCTTTTCCCCCAGCATAGGGCCTCAGGTCCTTTTACTTAGTCAGTTAAGGATCCAAGGCAAGTTCTGCTTCTGTTAAGAGTCACACTGGAAACATCTGGCTTGCGCTGTTCAGAAAGTCCCAAACCAAACAAATACAGAGCAGCGCAAACTATTTTATTGCTTTATTACCTGCTGCGAGGCCAGACTTGGGTTATGGAGGTCAATGGCAGCAAGGGAGGGGACACGGGACTCCGAAACTGTTTTATTCTCCTTTTTCAGAAATCTGGGATGCCACGCTGCAAAACACAACCGATGCGTACCATGTTAAAGCAGCAAGAGCTGACTGCTCTAACACACACTGCTTCCCGCCACTTCCTTGGGATCTGGGTTTTATTTAGAGGACATCAAAGCTCATACCTTCCACTCCTCTCAGTTCAGGGAGATGATTTAGTTCTGGCAAACGCACGTCTGTCTTGGAGAATTCCCATTTTTTCCTATTTGCCTGAAGGATGTTTTTTTCATTAGTAACCTGTAATCAAGGGCATAAGTACCAGCTCATGAAAAGACAGGAAAAACAAAGCTATTTTCATGCTTAAAAACGCATCAACGCAGCAATGTTCCGCTGTAGTCGGAACTTGCGGGAGAGTAAAAGAAAAGACTCTAATGTGTGTGAAGGAATCCGCTCTGCTCAAGGGTAATTTATACATTATAAACAACGGAACAGCCAGAGCAAAAAAGCCCAGTCATCTAAGCGAGACTGCTTTCAGAGAGACAAAATACAACACTTGGAGAACGGCTCGGATTAGTTATCTGTAAAAAGGCGACCGCTCCTGCTGGCATGGAAAGAATATTGCCTAGGCAGCGAGCACAGTGGAAAGCTTTCCATTTCGCTCGTTTTCCTTATCAATTTTTAATGTATTTGTAACACGACTAAATAAGGCCCTGACCACATTAAATCCAAATCCTAAATTCTGCTTCAGAAGCGCAGCACGTATGGTCTACTTTTCCTGGCCAGGCAGGAGGCCATAGATACATTCCACTTCTGACCGATAGCCTGTGTCGGACTGCTCCCCTCATTTAAAATTGTGCTCTGACACAAAATAAGTTTCATATAAGGTAAACGTTAGCAAAGGATAACAGATGACATACCTGCAGGAAAAAAGGGGTAAAGAAAATAATATTTCTAGTTGGGAAGTTACGGTGAAGGCTGCAACACATGGGATTCTTGACAATAAAACACAGACTTGAGTTGAGAATTTATTTTTGCTTTGCCAAGGGGGAAAGACAGACGGCTTACCGATGTCAAGCTGATGCTGTAATGGCCTGCTGGAGAATGCTTCCGTTGCTTTAGAAATGGGTTCAAGTATTTTTTACTCTTTTCGTCAACTCTGTAATCAAAAATGCCCCAAACTTTGTATTAACTGGGGTAACACGGTGAATATAAAAACAACAAATGCAAGACACCCAGAAACACTGTCATTAAATGCTTAGAAATAAGGCTCACGGGGAGAATATCCTTCGTGAGTGCAGTTAACAGAGAAGTTTGGTCCAAAGGACAAGCCAACAGTCGAAGAAAGCCCAGCGTCACAGCAGCTGGCAAGCTGTTGCTGTCCAGTAGCGCTTTGCCAAATGCGGAAACACGGAGACCCTGTGCCCGCGTGGACACGCGCAGCTGCTCGAGGTGAAGCCGAGCTTTCTTACCCACGTACAATCCTCCACCCACGCGCTGCTCCCAGCCGTGTCCTGTCCCGAACCCGCGTCTCGCGTTCCCGCATCACCGCCCCGCACCTCTCTCGAGACATTACAGTTCCTCGGCAACAGGGATGATGGATACAAACTCTTCTAGCTCTGCTTCCGTACCTGTAATTAAGGTTCCCAGGCACAGGCCCCATCCCAACCGTAGTGGGAGAAAGGTTCTGGTTGATGGGAGGGATAACTATGCCTGCATTCTTGGCATAGTCCAAGCTGCTGCTGGAATCTTTTAGGCTGCTTTGAGGGCTTATTTTAAACGGGTTCATTGCACTGTCGTAGAGGGAGCTCAGGTTGGAGGATCGGTCTGCTTTCTCTGCACCAGCTTTAGAGTGCTTTGCCTTTGATAGCTTTGCATCTCTGCTCTTCGGGTCAATGCTGAAATCCTGTTTGGGAAGATAAGCATCATCTTTCTCTCACAGTCATGTTTAAAAAGTAGCTTAGAGCAGCGCGTGCGGGGAAAAAAGTCAAAATGCCTAAACATGCATGATTCTGCAAGGATCTGATGGAGATGGAATTGTTTTTAGTAGAAAACCTCTGTTTCCCATCAAATGGGAGGAGACTCGTCAGGGTTCCAGCACCCTCTGTAAATAAGTCAACTTAGAACGAGATCAGATATGATGGAGGAAGAACAGCCGTATCCTGCGTGACTTCCAAAGAAATAAAATAAGAACTGAGCCCAATGTCGCCTCAAATTCACTCTGAAGCCTCTACTCCTTAGTGTCCGATTGAAAGCAAAATATCTAATTTTGGAGACAGGGCTTTAACACAGGTAAACAACAGCATACAAACATGTTTTCATGAGTCAACATGAGTTATGCTTCCGAACTGATTCTCCCTTCAGCTCCACATCTGCCAGCAACTGCATCTCTCAACGTAGTTTACCTGCAAGGGACTGGCCAAACAGCCGCTTGCAGACTGCCGAGCCGAGCACTACAACAACCTTGTAGCAGCCAAACAGCTAGAATCAAAGGCACAGAACTTTTACACAACAGCCTGCAGGCTGTATTGCACTGAGCGCCAGAGCTGTGGGGGCAGAGGCCTAATGTGCTGCCTTGAATCGGGCGACAAGGTCTTCAGTGCTGTTTAGACTCACGGTGGCCTCCAAAGGTGAACTCCTCTGGCACATCACACTTACCTCGTCTTTTTTAAAAACATGAAACGGACAATTATATCTTTGCTATGAACTTAAACTGCTGCGCATACTTATACAGTGATTTTAACACATGAAAAAAAAATAAAATAACACAGGCTTGGAAAACAAAGATAGACCAACCTGGACGCCAAGCATTTTCCTTTCTTCTAAAACATCATCTTTGTCCCTTTTGCTGATTTTTGATTTTTTTTGTAATTGATGGTCTCTGGCATCTTTCTGAATCTTTAATTTAAGCTCCTGAGCAAATCTACATTCCACATACGCGAGGGGGAGAAAAAAAAAAAAAAAGGGCTTCTGTTAATCTCATCACCAGTTGGTGTTCAGCACAGGCTCCTATAGCCTTTTAAGTAATCAAACCAACCATGCCTTTTTAACTGATGAGAAGCCAGCCAAATATGACGTATGCATTAAAACAAATAAAATCTTACAAGCACACGCTTTTCACATTACAGCAATAAAGGTGTTTGTATCCCAGTCTGGCGTAGATGCAGTGTAAGACTATACTACCCAATACGGCGTGACACTGGGAGCGCACACTGATAAATTAATGTCATGACAAGGTAACGAGGCAAACACGCCGCTGCAATGCGTTCCCTTTCAACTGTTCTATTTCCAGAAAGGCTACAACTAAACAAAACCCAAGACATTCAGCGGCTGTCAGCTCTGCAAACCCAGCATGCAATCTTCAAGCACAACTGCTTAACTTCCTTCTAATATTAGCCTGCTTTCAGCCAGAAATGAACTGTTTACCTTTCAGCAAATCCGTCCTTGTTAAAGTAATCGCACTGCAAGAGTTCAGCACAGGATGGTCTTTTGTCTGGATCAATCTGCAAACACTTCTGTCAAATCAATGTAAACGTTAGAAATGAAACAAAGGCTCTAGTGTTTCCGAGCGAAGTCAAGAAAAAAAGCTGCAAAAGTTCCCCTTCCAGGGCCTGTTATGTTGAGGTGAGTCCAAGAGACATCAATACCAAAAAAGTTTGATGTTTGCTGGCTGCTTCCATTCCAATCAGCGATGCTCACAGAGACTCACTCCATAGGGACTACCTGTCACACAAATAGATCGCTCTGCTCTCAGTAAACCTCCCTTGTTTTCGCTTACATTTGTTTGGCTAAGCCTTTAGACTCCGTTTTGATCATCAGGCATTTCAAATACAACCACGTGGTTTTTAGCTTGTTTTAGCTACCCCCCATATCGGTGCTCCAGACTACTGTGTGAAAGCACAGAAACGCTCCCTGGAAGGATTCCTCAGAATCTACCACGAAGCTGTAGGCTTCCTGACTCCCACATAATAGACACATAGCTCCAAGAGCAAGGGACACGTTTGGATGCCATCCCATCCAAGCCTACTTGCTTGCAGCGCCTCCACCAGCAGGCAGAGGGAGGGCTGGCAGAAAACAGCTATAACCTCACAGCTCTGCGAGCGAGTGAGAAGCAAGGGGTTGTGTATCGTCTACAAAGCACCCACTTAGGTAGCAGATGAGGGGCAAAGCTTGTCGGGAGACCTTTCAAAAGATCACCCGATGCAGTGAGGTGTATGGGAGATGCTTTCAACACACAAGCCCTTCTTCACCTTTCAGATCTCCTTGGAAAACTTTACCAGTGGGGCACTATATGCTACAAATCCTCCCTGGAGAATATGCAATGGCCGTTTTGGTTCTGGAGATGACTGGCTTAGTCTCCCCTGTCACCCAGGACGGTAGCTGTCGTATCCTTGCAGTCCTCGCTAAGCTGCCAACCCAAGCAGCTGCTCATTGCACGGGTAGTTGAGAGAAAGCCGGTTTAACAACCCCAGCCCTTTCTGTAGGCTGTATTCAGCTCCCCAAGGCGACGGACAAGTAAACAGAGAAATGTTCATATTAAACCATCAGTTAATTACCTTGGCTAAATCTAGCACTGCAGCAGAGAGCTTGGGATATCGTTTCTCCAGGGATTCGGCCTCCTTCACTTCAGGCAACCTCATGCCAGCAAAGAGGGGGTTTTTATAGAATAACTCTTGGTGTCTTGGAATTAAATTACCTGGAATCACACAAACAAAGCAACCACATGGAAGAAACACAGAACAGTCCTATGAAACATTTGAGAGGCTAAAATACTGGGTCAGCACTACTGTAAGGGCTACAGGCTGGGTCGCTCTCTTTCCAGCTGTGCGCCGTGAATTGATGCTGTACTCGCAAGCTCCTCTCTCCCCCTTTGTAACAGGCGCTACGAGTACAGAAACAGTTCAGCACACACCACAGCCTTTCTCCCCACACCCTCTTCCCCCCGTCAAAATGTATGTGACCCCTTCATTACTAAGCAGGCACTAGGAGCCCGAGAGGCTGTTCTTACCCAGGCACTTGGTGATATGGTAGAGCTGGTCAATGTCCGAATCTCCAGGGAAGAGGGGCTCTCCTGTGAGCATTTCTGTTATCAGAGTGCCAATAGCCCACACATCCACAGCTCTGGGAAAAAAACAAAACAACACCCCAGCTCAGCACGGCTTCATTCGTCTCTTTGATCTTAAGGCTGAGCCAGGCCAGCGCACAGCACATCTTCAGCAGGTTACAAGCCCCGAGGGGCAGCTTTGCCCCCCCCAAACAGCAAGACAGCTGTTTTCCGAGCTTACAAGTGCTCTGATGAATGGCAAGGATTCAGCTCTTGAAGCAGACAAATGCTAGCGGAAGCCTGACATGTAAAATCAGGTTCCAAAACCCAATACTCATAATACTAGTAAAAATATTAGTACAACATAACACATTCGTAGAATCTTGCACTTTAGAGAGCACAAAGGTAAGCAGCTCCTCTTTCTGCAGGCATCCGCTTTTCAGGCACATTTACTGAAAATTAAGTTTAAGTAATACATGGACATACATAAACCTGCACAACTGTACTAACAGACCTGTGAATAACACAGTTTAAGTTCTGACCTGGTTTTGCGGCACTGGGGATCCCAGTAAGAAAAATCTCATTCATCCCACCTCCTCCCTCCCGAAATGTCCGTCTAGAATTGTTTGGAGGGACTTTTCTGTCTTCCCTCCATGACTCCACTGCACAGGAGGGAAGTCTAATCATATCCTCCTCCAATACTGAAAAGATCCTATAGACAACAGGCCAGGAACGCTGAGGGCTCTCCACGCCTTTTGAGCCAGGAAAGCCTAACACTGGCAGTAGTCAGCTGCAGAGTGGGAGGGAGAAAAGGAAGGCTTCAAGCTTTACAAGTGAATAACCAGGGAATGCTGAACAGCATCCCTTTAACCTGTTTGCCAAGCAATAGTCCCCTGCCTCCCCAAAAAACAGAGCACCCCCCTCCCCACAAGCCCACAACCCTCCTGCAGCCTCGCATGCCAGTCTTACTTGCCATACTTGATGTCTCCCACCAGCAGCTCTGGAGCTCTGTACCATCGGGTTGCCACGTAGTCTGTGTAAGCTTCCCCAGAAGCTGCTAAGGTACGGGCAAATCCAAAGTCACACAGTTTTACAACTCCCGACTGGGAGACTAGTATGTTCTCTGGCTTAATATCCCGGTGTATTATCTGCACAGAGAAAAGCAAGTCAAGGCAAATAAATTCCCCACTTCTACATAGTAAAGTGACTGGCTCACCAAAAATAGTAGCTTTCTCACATCCAGGTAGAAAATTACATTTTTGCAGGCATGGGAAACAGACAGAGTCTCTAAAATACAGCTATGTGCAGACAGTCAATGAAGAAGTGCCAGCCCAAGGGCACAGGTAAACACAGAACCTCTAGTTTTTGCACACAGAAACGTTTATTTTTTGTATCTCTCTGCATATGTTCTGCAGGTGTACTAACTATAGGTATTTAACAGGCACAATTTATGACGCTTGAAAATCTGGCCTTGACCACAAGTTTAAAAGCTGTAAGTAGTGCAAGGGCCACGGGCACATCCTGCAGTTAAATGTGAAGAGTATTTTAGAGAGACAGTTTCCCAAACATAAAAATAAACAAATGCACGTGTTTATATATATAGTTACACAACTAGGATGAAATTGGCAAACCTGTTAGAAATCAGTGGAGAACAAAAACCTGAAAATACTGAAGAGAAAAAGACACTATCAGAATCAAACTTTGAAAGGGAGACTATCTCCCTCTGCAAGATAAGCCAACCTTCAATAAGGTGCCACCAAGTTTTGAATCCCCATGGACTTCGGGACCCTTCCTTTGAAACACTCTCCCAAACCAATCAGACGGGCTACTGGATTAGCCGACATCACGCGCTGACATTTTATATGAAATTCTGTCAGCCCCTACTGCCCTGCCTCTTCCTCTTCAGCCAAAGCTTTCTTTCTCTAAGTTCTAACATATATCAAAACCATACACTAGTGTATCTATGCGTTCAAGGTTAACTGCAGAGCTGACTTCTTGTGCATACTTACATTATGACTGTGACAAAACGCTATTCCTCTCATAATCTGAAATAAGTATTTCCGAACCCTGCTGTAGTCTAGTCCGTTTGGAAACGCCTCGAGGTCATCGAGCACCGTGTGATCCACAAATTCAAAGACCAGATACCACCGTTTCTTCTTTTTACACACTTCCAGCAGGTTCACGAGATTCTCATGCCTGAGTTGCTGTTATAAAACAGGAAATATTTTATGAGAGCTTGACAGCATATAATGGGTAAACTACAACCAGATACTTTTAACTGCAACCCCGCCAGCACACTGCCCTGGAATGCTCTTCTTGTCATGGCACTCACATTCATTTATTCTTAAAATCAGGCTGCTGACGTTTCAGAGTAGGTTTTATTTTGCCAATTCTGTTTTACGTTTTTAACATTACCTGGAGGATTTCCACCACCTCATATATGCAGACACCTGTTCTTGTAACCTAAAAACAAATACAACGCTGCTCACGGACATTTCTTCTTAATGGAGATGCTCTAAATGCACCGTCCTTTTGTTGGGAAATCTCACGCCTTTTGCTTCTCAGAATACTCTCCTCACGTAAGAGGTGACACTAACTCATGCCCTCACCTTGACAAGCTTTAGAGCAAACTTATCTTCCACACGAGAGAAATCTTGAGGAAGTCAAAACACTCCAGAGGAGCATGTGGTTAACACGTGAGAGACAGCAGGCACCTAACAGCATCTCCCACAAAGACTTGTCATGGCAAAAGAAAATCCAGAGGTCCCCAAGCTAGCAGGAAAGACAAAGCAGGACAGTTTGTACTGGAAAGTTCAGCACGCTGCCAAATATGTCTCTGACCACTGCGAGAAGAACAGGGCATTTAACCGTGACCGGTGAGCCGCAGAGACTCCTCGCTAGTTCCCTGGTTCTGCTTATAAACAGCTGAAGCAGCAATAAACACAGCTCCTGCCGGTAACATCGGGCTGGATCCGTGACTCAAACTCCGTTAGGAGATATTCTTATCAAGGTGGCCACGTAACACTGGGCTACCCTGCCTGCTCCCTCAGGGCAGGGCACGAGGAGCGACGCTAGCTACCCCTTCCAGACACGATTCAAGGGATTGCTGAAGACACCTCTCAATGTTTTGTTTTAAGAAAACTTTTTGCCTCTCCCAACAACCCAAAGCCGATTTATCTCTTTTCTCCCATGTTTCCAGAAGTTTTATTCTTCTTCTCTGTCCTTTCTTTCTCTAGGTCCTCTTTTAAAAAAATCTCTTACATCCCCATTTAAAAGAAAACCAAAAGCAGCTGCAATACCTCTCTGTTCTACCTAGCTGCCAGTTCATCACCAACTACTCAGCGTCTTCATTTTTTCTAATAATTTTTTCTCATCTTAGTTTTTTCTAATAAGGCTGATAGAAGACTTTTCTTTTAAGCTTCTGCCATACCCAAAGCATTTCTGTTGGCACTGCCAGCTTATACACGTTTGCAATAACTAACATGTGCCAGAATACAAGCACATTGAATGGATAAAAGGAAAGTTCAGCTTTCTTACCTATAATAGAGTTAACAATTAAACCACTTCTATTAAACTGTGTCTAGTGGATTCAGAGTGAAAATTGACCAGCCAAGGATTTGAAGAGATGTTTTTTGGTTGTTTTTTGGTTTTTTTTTCCCCCCAATATTATGCAGAGGGGAAAGCTGAAAATAGTTTAGAGGCAAAAACCGCAACTTAGATGAAAAGAAAAAAAACAGCAGCTGTATTTTCGAGTTATTTTGTCATCACATTCTGACCAGTCAAGAATCCACCTCCAATTCGTTACACATTTGTAACACTGGTTTATCACATACCGCTTTAACAAAACAGACCATGCTACAACGCGCAGTTATTTATTAGCTCGGAGCCTAGCAGGGAAACATCATCGGAGGCTGCCTGAAGGCAGCACCGTAGCCCAGGGATCGTGACCATGGCAGACACAAAGGGACCGCGGAGCGCAGGGACTTGCAGGGGAAATGCTGTCAGTCCACAGGGAGTGCCGGCCAACCTGCACCTGGGTCTGCCAAAGACCCAGAGTTCTCAGAAGGTCTGAAAAGTGAATATTTTAAAAAAGACGATCAATTAGGAAAAAAGCTCTTTTCTCAAGAATAATTTCTTCCCAGCACAGGAGACTTGAAGAGGTTTTGCTGTTTTCAGCCATGATTAAATTTCTGCCCAAGCTGCAGAGCAGGAGAAAAGGAAAAAAGAAATTTAAAAAAAAAAAAAAAGGTTCATAGGGAGCATGCAAGTGAAGAAACTAGAAAAAGATTACATCTCTAGGTATTTATTTTCACTGTGGAAGGCCAGGCTTACTGAGCTATATACGGAAATGTTCCCCTTGCTAAGTTCCCATTTACCCAGGGAAACAAGCTAATTCCCAACGCACCTGGGAGGTGGTACGTGCTTCCACTCAGTAACTAAGCCAGCCTGGACGACAGATCAGGTATGATCCAGACTCACGCAGATCTGCTTTAAAAGAGTTTGAGGGCACAACGCTTGGAGCTGCTGGCCGCATCGCAAGCTCCAACACGTACATTTCTATTAACTGTAAGGGCCTGTAGCTCTTGCAGTGACGGCAGAGATGACTTTTTTTTCCCTTCACAGCGCAGGGACTGTAGTCTGGCAGACTTGTGAAGAGACACTTGTGGCAGCCGAGAGGAGAGGAGAGGAGACAGGCTTGCACGTGTTCCCATCTCCAGAACACCCTGCATCAGAGGAAAAGCCTTGATGCACTCCAACTGTAATAAGATTTTCCTTCATTTCTTCACCAGACACATCACCCGTGCCCCAACGCTTCAAACTACCACGTGTGCCCACGCACAGGGACAAGCACTCTTTCGTGCATACCACCTGTGGGACAAGAGAAGAAGGAAAATGCTGCAACTATTGCTAGAGGTTATGGTGGCAAACACAGGGGCTGAAGGCGGTCAAAAGAGCAAGCAGAGCAAGAGACGTATGTCCTGGCACGGAATGCCACCCTGCATCCTTGGCATCCTATTCACCAAGGAACATAGCAGAAAAAACTGGCAGTGAAACACTTTAGGAACTTGCAAAAGCTTCTGTAGGAAGAACAAAGCCAAGAGAGGAAGCAGAAAGACCGTATGACAGAACACTGCAGAGCACACACACAAAAGCCCGTTTATCTGAAGCTCCTGGGTATTTTCCCAGACAGAGTATCTACAGCCCATGAAGAGAAGTACCTTCAATAAACCAACCCACGCAATGAGGTTACCCCACATAACGCTGCTGATAAGAAGCCAACAGGCTGAAGTACCGCTGGACACTTAGGTGAGTATAAAGCATCGACAATTGATACCAGGCAAATCACTCAAACAGCACAGGACATTATGCCAGCTGGCTTCAGCCTCGGGGCTAGCCATTGACTGATAAGGCTCGGGGAATTTGATACCCGTCCTCCTCCAGCCTCTTGCTGGCAGTACAAGCCTGCCAGGAAAGTGCCATTAATAAAATAAAATAAAGTAAAAACTTTCCTAGAAGTGTTTTTCCGTATCGGGTAACACCGGTACCCAGCCTGGTTAGGCACACTGTCACACATTCAGGTCACCATTCACCCGCAGGTTTTAAAGGTTCAGCCTTTCTTTCATTTTCAGCAAATTCACAGCAGCAAGGCACTCGAATTTGGCACACAACCCAGCGGGACACAACTGCCACCAGGAGGCAATAGAGACCTTGTGACTCCCTTCCTCGTACCTTTCCCTGCTGAATACAAGGCACATAAACAGACTTCTGATCAAGTCAGGTTTAGCCAGGCGCATCCAGCACAGCACCCAAAGGGAAAAGGGACTCTGCAAGGCTACAACTCAAAGGCTACATGAATCTGCCATGGCTTGGCTGCTCCTGGAAATACACACAGGGCCCAATCAAGTCTCTTTTGGTTTCGATTTTGTTAGTTATACTTTGGATATTGTGGTCAGAAGCAACTGTGTTTCCCTTTCAAAACCGACCCAATGGCTGAAATTTACACTTAGGCTATATAACTGCACTGGATAAACACCGCTTCTTAAAGGACTAATCCTTAAGGAGCCTCAAGAGGCAGTTTGCTCCCGAGAACCCCTCAACTCCCTACGGATAAATCTCACCCACACCCGTCAGTTCTAAACAACCAACACCTTTACTGCAAGGAAAACGCAGACCATAGACTTGAAGGTTACTATTCTGCTTGAAGGAGGCTTTCAGGAAGGTATTTAAACCCCCGAGCAGGACTCAAAACACGCGGTGCAGAGGCCCACCGCTGCTCGCCCTCCCGAGCTGAGCTGCACCGTTCCCTTTGCCTGCAGCAGGGCAGGTTGCTAGGGAAATAACTACAGGGGCTTCGAAATAAAAAAGGTCACGCTTTTTATTAACCACCTCGGTACTGCGCCGTACACGTCTCTCAGCTGAACGAGGAGCTTTAAACGCAAAACCATCCAAAAGCCATCGGTTTGGTCCGACTTTGCTGGAAAAGGCAGGCCCGCTCCCCTCAGCTGCCCTCGCAGCCCCCCGCTCACCTTCAGCAGCTTGATTTCCCTCACGGCGATCTTCCGCACCACCGCGTCGTCCTCGCTTTCCAGGAACTTCTTGACGGCGACGATTTGCCCGCTCTCCTTGTTTCGGCACTTGGTCACCACCCCGTAGCTGCCTTCCCCCACGAGGCCCAACACCTGGTACTTCTCCATGGCCGCAGCTTTCCCCCTGCGGGAGGCCGGGGACGGGAGAGGCTCGGTTAGGCCGCGACACCGGGACGGGTTGACGGGACCGGCGCTTCACGCCCCGCTGAGGGACGGCGGCGGCGGGCCCACGGCACCGTCACCGGGGCAACGGCCCGCCGTAAGGCGCAGCCGCCGCGCAGCGACCCACCTGTCGCAACAGCCGCACGGCACGCCTGGGCGGGAAGCTGTGAGGGAAGGCCGGCGGCTGTGAGGGAAGGCAGGCTGCCGTAACCGCAATATTCCTTTATTATTTGCTAACGGACCCGCCTCCGGTGTGTTTGTGCCAGCTCCCTGAGGGGGCTTGATGTCAAACACCACCGGGCAGTAACGCCACTCCTCTTGCTGGAGAATATAACCCAAATGTTTTACGCTTCTCTTATAAAAAACATGGTAATTTATGCGGACAAGTTCGATGGCTCTTCTCAGCTAAGGCAAACTGTAAGGTGTCAGCTATACAAGATTCCTTGGCTATTAATAAATCATCATCATATTGTATTGAAACAGATCTGGGTTTTTTAAACACAACATGCTGCAAATCCTTTACTAAAATTTAAAAAAAAACTAGTGGAGGACCCAGCAAAGCCCTGAGGGAGCCTTGTCTATGTTAGCTGTATCTTTCCCCAACTAAATGCAAAAAAAGATACTGAGAGCCCGGATGAATAGGACTACTGATTTAAGGTAAAAAAAGTTGTCCCTGTATCTATTAGACAGGGGTAATTACGTTCATGAATTACAAAGTTTAAGACTGGATTCTCATCAGAAGAAGGGGAAAACATTCTGTATTCAGTGGTGACTGCTGAAAAGGGGAGGGTTGCACCACAGGACCGAGAGGTCCTTTCGGGAAGCCCATTGCTCGTACTGGCCATTCCCCTTTGCAATGACCTGGTTGCCCACAATAATTACAACGGTCTCCTGTTCCTCCAGGCCCACTGCTCCTAAAATCTCCTCTTCCGCCTCAAAGACCTCCGCATCCCCATCCCCTCCGTCTGGGATTGCTGCTCAGCCCTGGGCCAAGGTATTGGGAAGACAGGAATAGCCAGAAAACAAATTTGTGAGCTGATGGCACAGGAGATGCCGGAGTCCGTCCTAACAAAGCCAGCCTAAGAGAGTGCCCAAGACGTGCCGGAAATCTTGGCTGTAACGAGTAAAAAGGCCTTATAAATCATTCTCCCTTGAGGTTCTTTTCTTAAAGCCATTAAGAGACATAAAGAAGAAATGACTAAGCAATCTTACCTTGGCATGAAAACGTGTGGTGAGAAGAATGCCAAGACAAAAAAACCACTATGAATTCATTTAATGAGTATTCTGTGTCTGAGCAGCTGTGTGCTGTTGCAAGGCAGCTTACGTGGCTAGGAACGTGGCAACGATAAAGGCGGAATAATTTGCTTTAAAACGGATGTCTGATCGGTGCCCTAGCTGTGCATTTTTATTTTAAAAACGGGGCAGTTTCTGCACATCTTATGTGCAACTTAACACCAGGCATGAAGGTAACCGCTTTCCTTCAACAGGGAAAGTTCTAGCAAAGTTGAAGCGTGCGTGTGCGTTTACCGATTGAGACTTAATCCGACGTACTCTTGCTCTTTCCACAGCGAGTGATGTAGCAAGGCCCGACAGCGAGTCTTTTGCTGACGTTGACTTGTCTTGCTCCGGACACGAGCGGCGTGGCAGGACGCATGCAGGAGAAAGCACTCAGAAACTGAAACTACAGAAACAAAGACATTCTGTGTGGATATTCCTGAAACAAAGGTGCTGTGTTAAAGAGAGTTTTTGGGGGGAAAAAAAAAAAAAGAGGTGAAAGCAAGAGGAGGGAAGTAGTGGGAGACTGGCTGTGTCTGTTGAAAGGACTGCAAAGCTGCAGGTCGCTAGGCAAATGTCACACCCCACGGCCATCATGCAAGGGCTGAGCCGCTCTCCCTTTTCTGTTTTTACCAATTAATTCCTCGACGTTTCTCTCCTCGGTTTGGTGGCCTGTATTGCACAGTCTAGGGTACTGCAGCAGAAAAGGTCTCCAATTGCTCTGAAGAAATTTATGAACACTGTCGGGTTTGACTACTGCAACATTTCTCTTTGGCAGAGGAGCGGTATATACCTTGCCAAAATGCCAATTCCCTGGAAAATAGCATCATGAGGCATCATATATTCCAATAATACTTTCTGAAACCTTTATCGTATTTCTCTTCAGTCCTGTCGATACGCGTCACCTTCTGTAATTCATTTCTGGTGGTTGTTATTTCTCCTTCACCCTCACTTCCTACATGCAGTCACTGTAATGCACCTTTCAAGGCTGACCTCCCATTTCCAGGAAAAAAAACGGGAGCTCACTTGGCGTTAACTTATTATATTCCTCCCACCTTCTACTGCTCATCATTATTGGAGCAAGTACCTTCTCTGGGTGCCAGCATCTCTTCAGCACTGCTAATAGACGGCTAACTTGGCAACCAATTAACTCTTCCACTGCTGAGATACCGCTTTTGGCTTCGTTAAATGAAAGGCACAAACCACCACCACACATGCACAGCAGAATTCAAAACTCACTTTGTCAGTGCAGATGGTTCTTCAATTTTATCTTACCTTTAATCATGGCAAACCATATGGGGAACCAGCCTTTCTGGCCTACGGACAGTGTCCAGTGTCAATGGGGTCTCGGTTAATCAGTGATTCCAGCCGCCTCGCCGCTGCGTAATCCTGGTTTTTACCATCAGCAACTAACTTAAAGATGACGACGACTTCTTTTGGCTATAGATTGCTTTGGGGTTTGTTTTTTGAGTGATCTTTATTTTTATATCTGTAACGTCACTGCTAACTTAGGGCGATGCGTGTCGGTGTGGTGCTGTAATTTAAAGCCAGAGAGATGGAAGCTGGTGAAGAACGAGTGAGAGATCTTGCTCAGCTGCACAATACCCACGCTGCAGGTGTGTTTGACAGCCTGTTGGTATCTGAATGGCATTGACCGACTTCTGCCTTGATAATTTGAGAGAAACCCTTTTTTTCTCTTATAATGTGATGGCCTATAGCCAACACGCACCTTGAACTGAGGATTCCTCTCCTCAGAGGTGTAATTACTGGTGATGCTTTTTTATACTGGCTTTTGGAACCCTGGCATGTTTTCCTTCTTTGAAATGCAGGCTACTGTCAGCTCTTCTGATCTTCCATGACCACAGGAAGGACATGCATCAGGTTAATGAAAAAGGGGCAGAAGAGTTTTAAAGTCAATAGCTAGAAGAGCTTTCTTTTTCTGAGAATTAAATTGGTAGTCTTCGGGTGAACACAGCCCTGTATCTAAACCAATAAATAACTGGATAGTTTCATTTTCTAAGTATCTACAATACAAGTTTGACATTTTTAGTGTTCTGAGCCCAGTGCAACTGATACGATTTCTGTCAATGTGGATTCTGGATCCTTTGAAAGTGGGGCAATGGCATTTCTTTTATGTATTGTTTAGCTTTTTATACCAAATAACATGTGGCTGCGCTTTGTGCCGCCCACACCTTGTTTGTCTTGCTGCAGCTCTCAGAAATTTTCATCTCGAGAGTGTCAACACAGTGTCAGTTCTGATTTTGTTTTTCGATTTTGTTTGCCAGAAATTTTCAGGCATCATGGTATCTGCCGGAATCATCCATCGCAGTTCTTGTCGTTAAACCTCAGTAAGATGAATAGCGATAGCCCCTATCGTTTAGATATTGAGTTTTAGATGGGTCACACACACAACTAGTTGTTTAATATTTTTGATAATGAAGTATCCAACGACTTAGAGAAGTTAGGGATGAAGGAGTCTGGTGCCCCGAGCGATAGAAGAAGAAATGGCCTCAAGTTGTGCCAGGGCAGGTTTAGGTTGGATATTAGGAAAAATTTATTCACCAAAAGGGTTGTCAAGCATTGGAAGAGGCTGGCGAGGACAGGGGCTGAGTCCCCATCCCCGGAGGTATATAAAGGACGGATAGATGTGCTGAGGGACACGGTTTAGTGGTGGGCTTGGCAGTGCTGGGTTAACGGTTGGACTTGATGATCTGAAAGGTCTTTTCCAACCTAAACGATTCTGTGATCTTTTAGGGCTGAAATTACAACGGTGGGTTTTGGGTTTTATTAAGGGATTTTTGTTTGCATACAGCATACAAACCGTAGTGAACGTATGCCAAGACACGGGATTTCACCATATACCCTATTTGTTTTCATCGCACAAAATGGGAACAAAATAAATTTAAAAAAATCACACTTGTGGCATGCGGTGGTGATGATACAGCAGGTGCGACTGCCTTCTTTTTGAGGTAGTTTTGTGGTAAACTGCCTGATTTTTTTCACCCATCCCAGGTGACAGAACCTCAACGCCCGCTTCGGTTTCACACAGGAGAGTTTTAACACCCGCCGGAGACAACCTCAAATCACCTCACCTTCCTGTTGCGTTTCTTCCTTTGAGATGACACCTGGAAGGGAAATAAATACCTTTGGCCGCGGTCCTGAAGGAGAAGAGCCTTGGAAATGTCCAGGTTTGACGGGATGCGGTGTTGGAGGCGGGCGGGCGAAGGGCGGGAAGCGAGGGGGGCGGCCCTTCGGCCGCCCCCCTCGCTTCCCGCCCTTCGCCCGCCATCTCCTCAGCGCCCGGGAAGAGGCGGGCCGCTGCCGCCGGGGGCGGTACCGGCGCTCAGGGCATGCGGCATCCGCCTCTGCGCCGCGGCCATGAGGCTGTCGGCCCGGAGCCTCCGCCCGCCTCCCGGCCCTTTGTTTCTTTTCGTTTCCCCTTCCTCTCCGCCTTCCTTTCTCCCTCCGCGGTCCTGGATGGCAGCGGCGGTTTGAAGCCGCCTGAAGGGAGGTGGAGCCGTTGCCGCCGCCCAGGATGCGATGGGGAACTGCTGGGCGCAGTGGTGCTGCGGGCTTTTCTTCCGGAGGGAAGCCGGCCGGCTCCAACGAGGCGGAGGGTAAGCAGGGAAAGCGGCTACCCCTTTCCCCTCCCCGGGGCGGGGAGGTGCTGGGCCCGCCCGGCTCCGCCTTCCCCTCCCTCCCTCCTCGGCGGGAGGTGAGGCGAGGCGGCCGAGCCAGAGGTCCCTGCGGCGGCCGGTCCCTCGCCGGGGGCTCTGACAGCGGGACGTGGCTTGCCTTGGGGTAGCAGCGAGGGGTGACAAGGCCGGGGAGGTGTTGGGGTGCCCGGTGTGGGCCCAGAAGCGAGGTGAGGTGGGTCGGTAGGCCACCTCATGCAGGGTCTCCGGGCTGTCCCCTTCGCCTCCTTCCCGCAGCAGCAGCAGGGAGAGCAAGAAAAAGCCTATGTAGCCTCTGCCTTGGCAGCTCCAGCTGATGAAATGCCCTCAAAAGGTTGCTCGGCTTTGTGCAGGTTGCACGGTTGATGGTAATAACGCTTCCAGGGATGGCTTAGATTAACTGCGGGGTCGTTCTTACTCCTTAGCCCTCTTCCAGGGTTGTTTTTCCAGAAAAAGCAACTTAAATTTTTCAGGTCAGTTGCCAGAATCTGTGCAGGCTGCTGTGTTTGTGCAGAGATGGAAAAGCACCATATTTTTCTGGAATATGATCTTGTGTTCTCTGGGAGTCAGAGGCTGAGAGTCTGTTGGAATAAAGGGTGACTATTACAAAAGATCAGGAGCGGAATGGTCCGAATAAACTTTCTTCTATCGTGTGAATGTGTAATCCATGGTTTTGTTCTGCAACAACCAGTTAATGGAAAAGCAGTGTATCAACAGGGGAAGGATAGGTTGCCTGTACAAGAACTTGGTTTTCTTCCATATACTTACCAATGTCTAATACTTGTATATCACTTATTTTTGACTGGTGTGTTAGGATTGAAGTCGTTCTAGACAAATACGCTGAGCATTTTACGTGTTGCAAACTTGTGGCCTCTTACGTCATACCCGCTCTAGCAGGCAATCCTGATGTTCTGCTTGTCCTGAAGACCTTTCACGAATACTTTTAAAATAAATGAGTGAAAGACCAGGATAGTGTGTGTGGAGGATACCTGCTTGTATTCTTAGTACCCTTTAGCATAGGGTATGAGAGCATCTGAAATGCCTCGACAGCTGGCACTTACGTATCTGTTTCTTGTGCTATATTCTGAGCAAAACAGGTAATACTTGAAAGGTTCTTGCTTCACATGTGTGTTTTGCTGAGTCTCCACTCATAGGCTCATAGCCTTCTTTCAGCAGTCGGCGGTAGTGACAATAAGTCTCCGGCAACGTGTACCTATCCTGTAAATTATTGCTTTGGTTGTGGGGTCTCTTTGGTCTGTTATCCTCCCCCCCCCCCATTTTAACTGATTTATGATAGGAGCGAGAGTCCAAAAAGGCACAAGATGGCCTTGGCTATAACGGCAAATTCTAGATACGTGGTTGTCTTTTATCTGTCCCTCTGGTCTAAAGTGACTATTGCCTATATCTTTTTTTTGTTGTTTTTCTTTTTCCCTTGTATTCTTTTTTTTTTTTTTCTTGTATGTTTGCGGTATTCTCTTACCCTTTTGTCTATTCATTGGTGTTTGCAGTGTCATTTGTTCTAGTACTTGGTTTTGGTGCATGTTTCATTCGTGAAGCATCATTTTTTAGTTGCCTGCCACACTGTCTCATAGTCTCCAATTGGTTTTCAGCAGATGGTTGCTGAAGTTACTGGCTTACTAGCCTGACTTCATTGTGTGTTTCGGTACCTTTCATGGGTAAGCCTTACTGGCTTACTGCTTGCTTGGGTTTCAGAATGGCGAATATGAATGCCCATGCACAGAATTATGAGAAATGCCATTCTCTTAAATGGCGGAGAATTAATGAAGACATTTTTATGACCATACTCTCAAAGGAGAAGTTTGTTTGCCATGATGGCTTAGCTACTCATATGTGTATGCATTGCTTCTATTAGCCCAATATCAGACCGTCCTTACCAGTGAAATAAATCTTACTGTCTGCTGTTGTAATGTTGAACTGTTAGGTACTTCAGGTGTTGCATAGCCCGTAGTGAAAGTCTTAGAAAAATGATATGATAGTACAGAAAACAGACTTCTCCAATTGAAGGGGTTGTTCCTGTTTGGGTTGGCTTTTGAAGCCTGAACCTGGAACACCGTATACAGGGATCAGTTTATGAAGAAAAAATCATCAGTGCTACCTCTTGCAGGTAGCTGGCACATGTCTCGGCTCATCTTCATTTTCTGGGTGTGCTTGTAGTTTATGGAACAGTATTGGAGTGTTGAGCAACTTAGATATTTTCCTTCCACTGTGTGGTGGGAGAGGCAGGGAGTTGTATTAAAAACAAAACTGTAAAATGTGTCTTATAAATTTTGGAAGCTTGTGAGTTAGATTGCTATCAAATTCTGCAGATTTAGCTACTTTTGGAACAGCATAATGTCATAATGTAGTTTATCAAGTTAATGGTGATTATTTTAATCACTCAGATTCCCCCCCCCAAAAAAAAAAACTAGTGCTTCATTATTCTTAGATGCTCCAAGATTTAACTGTAAGAAATAATCTCAAATTAAATAATTAAGGATACAGTTTTTAACAAGTGTTTCAATATCCTGCAAGATTAGAAGTTGCCTTTGCTTGGAATTGTGCTTAAAATCTTGGAGATTTGCGTATGAATTGCTGCAATGATTTTAGGGTTCAAGTTGAGCATGCGTAAAGAGAAATGAAACACCAAAACCTTCTTAAGTGTAGTATAAGTTTAACTTTCTGCAAAAAACCAAACTTTCCGTTGGTAATTTTTTATTATTTTTTTTAGGGAGTGTCCTTATGCTTTGGTTGAAATAGTTTTGCTCAAAGTACTACAAGCTGCAGCCATAATTAGGAAGTAGGTCATAGCTAATTTGTCACTGTATTTGACCATAAGTATTCATCTTTGCTCCTAGAGGAGTGTTTAAAAGGGGGAGGGGGAAGAAGAATAAATGTAATTTGTTTCTAGGTTATTTGGTTAGTTTGGGAGGGATTATCACGTAGCAAAATTGAAACAATCTTTTTTGTCACTACTGTGGAAACAGTAATTTTAACTCATGCCCTGGTTTTAATAGATTAAATGTTCATTTTTAGTGACTTTTCTCCCCACATGTAATCTGTGTAAGTTTGTTGTTTGGTTGGTTTTTTTAAAATAAAAGATGATAACATGACTTTGCATAAAAGGGGAATAAAGCAAATATATGTATGGAGTGCTGAAAAATTAGTTTCTTTCATAGCTTTAGATTTTTGAAGATTGATCTGACAGTCTCTATAGGTCCTGTGGCTTGTTGGCTGAACTGTTTTCTCTAGTACCTGTCAAACCTAAATGTTTCTCAAGTCTGTTTTAGAAAATAATAAAGCAGTAGAGCTTAAATGAGAAGAATAAAAGCTGTAAGCATTTTAATAGGTTACTATTTTATTTCAGTTGAAGTTATTATGTATGGGGGTGAAGTTGATGGGTCTTCCATTTCTGTCCCTAAAATGACCTCGATCTTCCATAGCTGCTCTGGGATTTAAGGGCTCAAACTCTGGCACAGACTTAGGTCTTCTGTTACTGAGTCCCTGTTCAGCAGGTAGCAGAAAACATCGATCTGCCTTGAAGTGTCATTGCTGTTGGGCTATTTGTAATGATATTTAGTAATCTTGCACCGCATTGTCTTAGTTTTCTATAGGTTCACTCTTGAATTCTTGCAACTAATCTGACCGCCACTCATGTGTTTGTAAAATTGAGCATAATTTAGTTAGCGCCTGATGCTGTAAACTGGAAGTATGCTTTTGTTAACAACATAAATAGTCCTGAAACAATTTCCTCTAACAGTTTTATTAAATTAGATTCGTAATGGTACCAGCTCCTGCACACCAAAGTGTTACACAGAGGCGTTAGCGGTGAAATTGCTTTAAGTGCTCACGCCACGTGTCCCAGTCATACTTGCGATGTAGTGCATGAATTTAAGTGGCCTTTCACCTCTGGTTTCATAGCAATGAATTGGCTGGAAACCGTTCTTCAGTGGCAGCTCTGCACCGCGAGGTACGCTGCTGTATGGAAGGAAAGATTGCGCAACAACAAAGTGGGTTGTGCAACAAGTTGCCAGGGGAGACGTGCCCTAGCTGATTTCCAAAGAAAAATACGATGGAGATGAAATACGATATGATTAAAATAATCCAGGCTTTGGGTGGTGTGTTGCTTTTAGTATAGTAGAAGTAGGTGTTGGTTGCGAGTACAGAACGATCTTTTGTACAAGTATAGAAGAGCCTGAGGCCCTGGGTTTGTTCCTGATACCAGTCAGCACTTCCTATGGGCAACTCTGTTGCCTAAAATAGTTCAATGAAATGGATGTGGTACTGAAGCACCAGTATACATTTGAATGGTCTTTTGGATGACAGCCAAACCTCTTTCACTAGGTAAAAATGTATTCAGGTAACTTAATATAGTTAAGATAGTGAAAGAATCAAGGAGGAGACCGATTCCCTGTGTAAAATCAGATTGTGAATAACTTTTTGTAGTTGAAAAGTATTGTCTTGGCCTCTTTGTAGACGTTTTTCTCTGAGGTTCAACCTTCTACCTATGCCAAGCTGTCAAAATAAAATGTATTGTTCGACATCGATGTTGTACAAGATGCAGTGCTAGTAAAGAGCTAAGTGCCATGAATGAGCAACAGTGTTTTCAGGTATTGCCTGGAATAATGTTTTTCAAGAAAAATGTATTAAAAGTATTGCAGAACACGCTAAATGTCTGTAAATGTCAAGTCCAGCATCCTGATAAGTGATTTCTTCTCACTTGAGGGTGTTTGTCTTTTCTCCAGTTCTATAGAAGACGTTTACATGCTTTTGCCTCTTTACGCTCTGGTAGCGATGCAGAGCACGGGTTAACAAGTCAATGTGTTTCATACGTGAAGATTGTATGTTTATTTTATACGTACTTAACATATTTCAAAAGCTATTTAAAATGATCAGGCTCGTTTTCCTTCTGCTGTGACTTGAAGACTATTCTGTAGTGTAACTGTAGACTTATTTTTCCAGATCAAAGTATTTTAGAACATGTTCAACAGGAGAACACTTCACTATAGAGGTGAGTGCTTACGTTTCTAGTAATTAAAACAAAAAAGTGAAAAAAGCTGAATTTTAGCAATACCTTTAACATTTTTTGCAGTTTACGTACACTGAAATATTCTGGGTTATTCCAGACCAAATTCATGCTGCACTGGGTGGCAAGAGAGTGGTTCTTATATACCTCAGACCATTCATACATTATCTCCCTTTAATCTATCATTTGGAAAGAAGTATCTGTTGTAGTCTGATACTCAGCACCAGAGCATTCTAAAGTCTGCCTATTGCATCTTTCATAACTGCTGTGCTGGGAGTGATTTTTCTTTTCTGCTTGTGTAAACGCAGGATGTTTAGCTCTTGATTGTGGGATCGTGAATCCGATTCTACAAAAAGCTAGAATCTGATGAGGTTACTTTATAGTTAGTTGCATGTGTAGCCCACTTCGTTCACGGCCGCTGAATATCATGCCTTTTTGCCAAGGGTAGCGTAAGGTTAATTTGTATGAGATTCTCAGAATAACCTGGTTTACTTTCTCTGAGTGTTCCTTATGGTCTAAAAGTCCTAGACCTTTCAGATTGCCCCCGTTACTGAGAATAACATTAATAACTGTGATAGCTGCTTTGGCTTTCAAGAAAGGGGGCAGACGTATATGGTGGGGAAATCCGTTTTGGCACACAACTTCCAGTTGTGAGAGAGGGTTCCTGCAGTAGAAATATGATAGGGAAAAGAAGGTTCTGTCCTCCTCCCGGATTGTTGTTCATATTCTGCTTACAGCAATTAGTCGGTATACAGGTCAATAAGGAGTCTTGCTGTCGGTACTGACCTCCATGTCTGATGTATTGACTACATGTAAGATGACGATACTGAACATAGTATGGAGAATTTCCATTTTGATTTGTTTTTATGTGATAGTTGAACTTCTGCTGGTTGAGTTTGTGCAGCTTGGAATGCCCCGTGTATTCTTGCCCTGTTCGGGCTTTTTTTTGGCTTCCTATGATTCAGCTTTACATTACCTTTATTGACCTTTAGTTTCTTACGTGCAAAGCTGGGAGAGGGGCTGCTGTTGCTTGTTTGTTTTTAGAATTCTGGGTAGAAAGTCACTCTGTTTTCTGTGTATTAAATACATCTCCAAGTACTTTTTGATAAGCATCACAGTTGCCATGCGAGGTAGAGGTTGCATGCACTATACCCCTTACATCTTCTGCGTTTTTAAATTGAGCGGGTGCTTTGGTGTATGTCAGAGCCACACCATTCCTTCCACTGCTTGTATTATAATGCTTCAGAGGCACAGAATTATTAGCGCTCCTATAAGCTAATGAGATTTCATTTTTATCAGGGCCCTCACATAAATTGTAGTGAAATACATGAGGGTTTGCTTGGTTTTTTTTTTTTTTTTTAATTTTGACTCTTCTCCTTTTAGGAGAATGTAATGTTTAAGAAAAGAAACATTGGTAAGAAGATGGGTCCTAGTCTAAAAGTAATACTTTCTCTGAAGGTAGGGGCTTTCATAAATGGTATTGCAGTCCCACTGTTATCATTGGAATAGTGTTTTTACAAGACAGATGGAATATGCAATCACGTTTCCTGTGTGTGTTTAGTGACTTGTTATATTGAATTGTAAAGATCGTTTACTTCTTTTTTTTTGCAGTTTGAGAACCTGGTGGAAAGTGATGAGGTAGGTACCTGGATCAGAATGTGAAACCTGCTAGTACCACCCTTAAAAACAGTTCCAAGATCTGTATCTTCCTCCCACTTTATGCTATGTCGTAGACTTAAATTGCAGAGTTTTTTTACTTGGAGTTTTGCTTGCTCTAGGAATGAATATTTAACACTTTGGGAGAAATGAAGAACTAAGAGAAAACTGGTTGGGGGGGAGTAAGGGAAGTAAACCTTTCAGGAAAAGAGCGCTATGGACATTAGGAGGCAAGAAGAAAAGAAGAAAAAGGGGAAAAACAAAAAGGGGGGGGGGGGGGGAAAGCTTGAAAGAGAATTTACTCCTGGTGTAACTCTTGTGTAAGACTCAGCAAATGCTCTCTATCCGAGATCATAAATGGACCTGGGTTGCTTTGCTAAGGAAAGTTTTGGGAGTGCTTTGTCTTTACAATTATGGGTAAACTGGCTGAACAGTACTTCAGAAAAAGAGATGTTGGCCTTAAAACTTCACTCTTATAAATTTAATACAGCTTGATGATGGGCAGGGGACACACCACATTTTCAATACCCTGCTCTGAATTTAAACACATGAGGACTGAGAGTTGGGTTCCTGAAATACACCACTGAAATATTTCTTTTCAGTTGGAAGTGCTTGTTTGTTTTACTCAGTCAGCCACTTCAGTTGATTGCGTAACAAGATTTTTTTTTTTTTAATTCCACATTTAAACAGGGGATTTTTTTTCCCTGCTAATTGTGAAACCAATATATGGGAGAATCTATGATTTCATATTTTTTTTTTCCCATCTTAAAATTGATGGATTGATGGGATTCTCAAAAACTCAGACTTTTTTTTTTAATTTTTTTAAACAGGGGGAAAGCCCAGGAAGCAGTCACAGGTAAGACTTTGAGATTCAGGACCTCTCCTTTCGTCTGCTCTCCTCCTGTGACTATTAAATTTTTCAGAGTTCCTGTCAAAACCCTTTCTGTCTTTTTTTGTTGTTAGATACATGGAAAGAATACATGTCAAACTAGCCTTAATGATTTACCACAGCAAAACAGTTTAGATGATGATGCGTCATGCAAAAACTATACAAGACAGTTAAAACAGTATGTTGCAAAGAGAATCTTTATTCTTGTTCCCAGGGTCTGCATTTAAAGTTACATGGGTGTTAGGGCTACAACTCTGGCGAATTTTTTGTGAGCATAATATTTATGTAAGCAGTAGAAACTTGAAGGTCTGCTCTGTAGGAAACTTAGGAAGGCACCGAAGTGTATGTTTTGGTTGTTGAATTCTAGACGCTTTGTATTATTTAAGTTTGATGGTTGCCAAAATGTTGTTCCCTGTCAATGGTCCCAAAGAAGCGATATAGCAAACCTTATAATTATTACAATGCTTTTGCAGTCTTGTTTGTTAGATACATAAAAGTAGGCAGCAGACGAAAGGGGAACAATTTACAATTAGGGGACCAAGATAAGTAAGAAAAAAAGTGAGATTTACACCGCAATGATATTAGCCATTCTATTCCAGTAGTTCTGTTAGCAAACAATGTTATGAAAATGTGTGTTCTATAAAGATACAAAAAATGCTTTGTAAGAGTAAGAAGAGACAGCGTTGTCTTGAGTAAACTGGAACTTTGGAACTCTGTTCTCAGGAGGAGCAGGCCAAAAGCACAGCTTGTTGAATTTGCATTAAAGGACCAGTCAAGAAAGACTATATGGATATGTTTAAGTGCAACTTAGGGTTGTCACGCGTAAATAATAGATGGAGTCTTTTTGTGTTTCTCCCATGCTTTTAGACCTCTGACTGAAGAAGAAATTGCTGACTTGAAAGACAGACATTATGACTCCATTGCTGAAAAGCAGAGAGTTGTTGATATGAAGCTTCAGTCAGAGGTAAGCAGTTAAGACGACTAGTATGGTACGGATAGTTTTTCTTTTGAAGTAGTTAGGATCAACCATAAAGACAAGGAGATTCCATCTGCATGAACGAAACAGTTGGGTTGTGTTCATCAGTTGGTATTTTTTAGTCTACAAGATACACAAACAGATTGCTGCACAACTAAGTTTGCATCAGAGATTGCTTCTTTTTAATAGCCTCTTAGCTAAAAAACTGAACGAATAGGCTGGCTCTCTTGACTGACATCTGTTAAATTTTAACTTTTTAATGTTTTTTTTTATGAAAGGCAAAATGAGGAGTATACTTGATTCGCTTTTCTTGCGCTCAGTTTTTCCAGAGTTTTTCTTAAGGAAAAAAAACCATAATTTGTCATTTTGTTATAGTGTGTTGCAGCAATTAATGGAATACGATGTGGAATACAGCGTAGAAATTGAGAATGATTTGTAATAAAGTACCAATGAAATATGCAACTGAAAAGATTTAAGTCTTTCATTGTGCAGTTCATAATGAAATGCGACGTGCATTTACAGCAAATCACTAGTAATGATGTTGATTCAGTAGGGTAATACTTAGCTATCAAAATTTCTTGGGATGTTTGGTGGGGGGAAGCTGTTAGATTCAGTTAATGAAGAAAAATGTTTTAGCTATAGTCAATTTTATTTTATTTTTATTTTCTAGTAGCTCTTCTTTTGTTTTATTGAACTTATGGCTTTATTCATAGGAAGATAGATAGGTTCTGCTTTTGTTAACCATTATTATTTTGTTCATATACAGTTAGCCTTACAAGAGGAGAAGTTAAGAATAGAAGAGGAGGCTTTATATGCTGCACAACGTGAAGCAGCCAGGGCAGCAAAGCAGAAAAAGCTCTTGGAGGTGAGGGGAAAAAGACCCCAATATATATCAGAGCTTCTGTTCTGTTTCTACGTATGCAGACTTTCCTAATATATATCCTTTACATCTCAGGAAATGTAATGAGGAAATTGCTTTGGCTTGTAAATTCCAGTAGAGAAAGAAATACACGATTTGAAAGTACAGCTGACTGGAACAGCTGAAAACGATCAGAGTTGTTTGAAACAGCTTACGTTGCTGAGTATAGATTTTGAATGAGAGATGTATGATTTTAATCTGTAATTAGCTTAACAGACTTCTTGCATTCTATAGAAGTTACTGATCTTTAACGTAAAGTGATCTGTCATGGTTTTCCAGTAAAAAAAACTGAAATTGAGTACACATGATGACATCATTTAGACTTGTAAAATGTACTTCACATATTTGTGCACTTAATTGTTCCTTACCTCTGTGGTTTGTGTTATCGTGAAGATACGCGTTCCCAAGTCATCTGAATTCCCTGTTGACCCTGCTTTGAGCAGGAGGTTGGACTAGATGACCTCCTGAGGTCCTTTCCAAGCTGAATTGTTCTATCATTTTGTGCTTTGTATGTGCAGTAGCCAAAGTCCAGTAATGACTTAACAGTAGTCTTTATTTAATGTATCTGTGCCTACTTTCAGGTGTCTGGTGTCCGTGCTTTTGGAGCTTGGTCAAGCAGAACAAAAGCCATGTTAGGTTTTCCTGCTTTTTTGAAAACAGAGGCTGTTTTTAGTATACCAATAGCATTTATTACCGATGGTTTTCATGTTGCAGTTCAAAGAGTTACATATTATCAGTGCATTTAATTTTCTTGCTGTCTTAATCAGCTATTCAAGTATGTGTTCTCAAGCCAATTTCAGGTTCCAGAAATGTGTATGTTAAAAGAACATGTTCACATTTTCTGTTCATCTATAATGTGTACGGCTGCAGTTGTAGCATGTTGAAGGAGACAGTCCACTAGACATGTGGTACCTGTTGAATGAGAAGTAAATTTTCAAAAGTTCAGATTTAGACTAACTGAAAAAGTCTGAAATCTACCATAGGTATAGGGGAGATCTTTAGCCGTAGTGTATTGTCTATATTCAAAAGAGAGTGAATTTAAAATTGTTATTTCCAGACTGATAGTGATGACTGCGTTTTCATCTAATATTGATGTCGCTAAGCATAGGTCTCATTTCACATTTTTTTCTATCCTCTTGCCATTTGGTATGGGAGGGTTAATTCCTTCTGACCTTTTTTTGCCTGCCCTTTTTTAACACTTCTGGTCTGTATAAAGTCAGCAAAAGTATTTTTTTTTATGGCTTTAACTGGTTTTTGTAGAAGTTCTGTGCAAGAAATGTTATTTTTGTTGTCTTTGAGTCTTTTTAATGTGCACTTCTTTTAGTCGGGACCTAAGATAGAAGGCATTATAGAGATTTTAACTTTCTCCTCTCGTAAAATTAGTACCACTTATCTCCTTTACAAACAACCCCCCCCAAAACCCAGAAGGATTATAAGGCTTTCTAAGGAAGCATATAGATATGCATCAAGCATTTAACCTTTCTAAATTAGAAGCCACGCTTGAATATGTAACTCATCTCTCTGCTCTTTGTGGGCAGAAGTCTTCTAAATGAGAAAATGGCTTTTTCATTGCAAGTATGGCACCCCTTTAAAACTGATTTGGCTTGCTGATGTTGCCCTACTAAATGTCAGGGTATGTAACAGCGGAGAATTTTAATATATGCGTATCCTGAAACTTACAGTGCTAGATATCTGTATGTGACCTGGCAAAATGGGTAGATAATTTAAATTGGATATTATGTGGGTATTTGAATCTTAAAAGAAAATTGTTGCGTATGTCAGTAATTGTTTTTTTACAGAGTTAACTATGTTGGTGCCAAATTCCTGTCTCTTTCTCCCTGTGGACTTAAGTCTTCTCACCTATAACCACCATTACGAGATATTTCTACTTCTTCAACACTTGCCATTTCCTTACTGGCTTCAATCTGCGTATTCTGATACTTATTTAAATACCCGAGATGGAAAATGCGCCAAGAAACGAAGCCATCATCGTCTTGGGACTGAAAAATACTAGCTGATCCAATGCAGTTACCTCACAAGGCTAATTACCCAGCAAATGGCAATTCTTAGATGAAGCTAAAGGGGACATTAAAAATTCTGGTTTATTTACCCCTGCTTTTCTTTTGCAGGGACAGATCCGTTAAGGCTGAGAATAGATTCCCCCCCCCCAGAAAACAGAGTAGCTAGATACATCAGACTTGTCTATAAAACTAGCTCGTTCATTTTTATCCTAGTCTTTGTCATAATCAGTGAACAATTACTGCTTCATAACTGATTTACCTTTAATCACGTAGTTGATGTGCCCGGTTTTTATGCTCTCATTTTTTTCAAGGCAGGGAAAAGAAACTTGAGACAACTTAAGTTGTTTAAACCCTAAGACTGAAGCAGAACCCTGCTCCCATGACATCTGTTGTTCGTCTTGTAACTACAAAATCAATGCATTTATGGCTTGTCTCTTGCATTTTTCATTCTGTTTTTGCCTAGTGATACCATGAAAGCTTTCTGCCTTAAGGGTGCGGCGGTATTAATACTTTTGGCCCTGCAAGGCAACAAAGCTTTTATTAATATAAATGAAGCACTTAGTGCTGATACGGAAAACCAGAGGGGAGGCAGTATAGCTTTGTACAGGGATAGAAGGACCGGTAGGAGATCTTTCTTTTTAAATGGTGGGGTGTCTGTTGTTGCGCACAGAGCAAAACAAATCAAACGTAACCCAGGTGTTAGTTGTGCAATGAAAATACCCGTGGCTGAAAAAGAGAAGACAATAGAGGACAGGTGCAATTATGAATGAGGTGGTGTTCACATGTTTCTAGACAAATTGATGCCTTTTTTTTGGTGCATGAAATAGGTTAAAATGTTGAGAGCTCTATTCACAAAGCTACCTTCTTTTAAATGGAGGTTTCTGAGATTAAAAACAGTATCACTTGCATGTAACGGTCCCTTCAATATCGTAAAATTTGATCTTTATTTGAATGCAAGTCAGTCTTTTCCTGAGTTGGACTTAGGCTGCTCCAAGGATGAGGATAATCCTCCTTCTAATGTCGCAGTTAAGGGAATGTTTACTGTATTGAGTATATTACTCCGAGGGATTGCATTCAGCTTTTTCAACGATTTACTTCTTTTGATAGCAACGTAGACAGCAAAGAATAACACAGAGAGCACATGCTGTTAATAATGGAGAATATCAGAGGTAAGATATCAAACTTTATTAATAGATAATTGAGAAGCATGACCGTTTTTACTCCTGTTCCTCATCTCCCCCTCACGCACACAAAAAAAATGTTTTTCAAACCTTACATACACAGCATTTGTAAGTCAGAGTTGTTTTCATTCATTGCAGCTTTCTACAGACTGAATAGTTACTGAATGTAAACTGGTTGCCGTTAACCTGCAAAATTAGAGGGTAGATTGCATTCATTCTGGTTTTCACTGTAGTTACTAGACTGACGCACACAAAATTGAACCTACTCCCAGCTACTAATACACACACACAGACACACACAATCTAGTGTTTTATATTAAAAAGGTGTTTATAGGTAAAATCTTGGCTAATCTAAAAATATTTTTATTATTCAGAACCCTGTTTGAAATGTCCAATAAAAATACACACTAATCAAATGGGGAATTGAATGGTTTATATAGTCTGCCTGTTTCTTCATTAACGTTATTCATTTAATTCTCTTCACTCCCACCTTCTGTGTTCAGTGTTGGGGGGGGGAACAACCCAAAACTATCAAAAAAAAACCCAAAGAAATTTACTGTGGAATAGTATTTGATTTTAGAAAAAACTCTAAAATCAAAAACCTGTTTTGAATGGAAGAGAAGGGGGATAGGAGGGACTTTCAGTTAGGGAAGTACTGTTAGAAAGGGAGCTGTGAAAAGTGAGGTTTTATGGCATGAGTAGGAACTAGCCGGATTTTAGAAACAAAGGACTGCAGTAGCAGGATTTGAATTCATTAGGTAAAAAAGGAGTTGCGAATTAAGGAGGCATTATCTAAAGTGACAAGAGATGAGAGGGGAAGAGTTATTTTGTGTCAGAAGTTAATTCATTTTTAGCTGCCAGTACTACTAAAAATGGAGCAGAAGCTTGGGCTGGGAGAGGATGTGATGAGTAGGAATGGAAAGGCATTTTGTAGATCATTTTATGAAGATTTTAGTTAAAGGTGTATGTGCTTTGTAGCGGAGGACTGGGGGGCACGTGGATTAGCGTATCTTTTATGGCATCCCTAGAGGTTTATAAAGCTGAAAAAAATATGTGCGTTGTTCTTACAGCTCTGTGGCAGAGGAAGATCTTGATTCTTTCTTAAGAAATACAAAATTCCAGTATGAAGCTTTTCGAAGTAGTAGTAAGTCTTCCTTTACTTATGCATGTCTTTAAATGTTAAGTGACTCTGAGGAGCACAGAGTGCTATTTCTTTTTCTAGATAAACATCATTTATTTATATTTTTATATATGTATGTGTGTGTATAAAAAATTTGTATATCTGTATAAAAAAAAAAATCTGATAGAAACTTCTTTTCCTCTGTAATCCCTGATGTTTCAACTGTGTGAAAAAACAGAGGATATACAACTTGTGCTGCAGCCATTCCAGTCCTCAAAAGCAAGTTCTGTAAGCAAACAAGTCCTGTGCATGGATTTTATTTTACTAAGGCTTTCCAACCGCCTCTGTGGAGGCAACATCCATGCAGTGAACTTTTCTTGTAAAACCGAACTGTGTATTAAAGATGCAAATGTGTGTGTGTGTAGCTTTTTTTTAATCATCTCTTAGCAAAATAATTAGAATCATACTAACAGTTAATTTTTTTCTAATGAAGCGCAGGAGAGGATTTGGCTGCCTGTATTTAAAAATTCCACTAACAATTTAGAGGAAAACAATTTTATAAACTTAATATCCGTACGTTTTGATGACAGTACATGATAGTCACTAAGAAGTTGGAGGACTGATGGTAATTCTTGGGAACCACTGGCTGTAGTTCGGGGTTCTTGGGGGGGAGGGTTGGTTTGTGGTTTTGTTTTGGTTTTTTTTGCAAGTCTTCATGCAAGTCCAGCTTACAGCTTACTAAATTCCTTTATAGTTCTAATTCGACAGTATTGCTAAATGTCCTCTTGTAATATCTTAGTGACGTTGACTATTAAAAAGCTACAGTCTATTCTGTGAAGTGATGGATGAAGTGCTTTTTCAAATGTTCTGATGTTTAAAGGCCGCAAAGCAGAATAAAAACTTTCTTTGAAAGTTCAGTTTTCCATATCGAACTTCAAATTCAAGTATGTTTATGAATTAAAAATAATTTTTTTGTATGTAGGACTTTCATCTGATGCTACAGTGCTGACTCCCAACACAGAGAGCAGTTGTGACTTAATGACCAAAACAAAATCGACGAGTGGAAATGATGACAGCACTTCACTAGATTTAGAGTGGGAAGATGAAGAAGGTATTTATTCTGCCATTCAGTTTCATTCTGAACTTAAAAATGCTGACAGTTTAAACTACATTGATTGTGAATTTGTCATTTTCAAAAGGGAAGGTGATTAAAAACTTAATTCCGATGGAATTTCTGTCAAGTGTGTAATGATTAAACTGTAAATTATTTTTCCTAGTAAATTGTTTATTTTGATAACTGTGCTTATCTCTCTAACAAATGAATTCATTTCTTCGGATCCTCTAGTAAATGTCTTTTCCTGCATTTTGTGGAACTGACTTGTAAACTCGCAACAAAACTAATGGTAAAGAAATGCTGCCCTCTTGCGAGCCAGTAGCAGAAGGAGCAGCTTGTTCTGTGTTTTAAAATGTGGAAGTTGGTCAGGAGCCTCTGACTGAAGTATTTCGGGAAGCATTGTTTCTTTAAACCCTAATTACTTTTATTGTAACTTCTACCGGAAACTTAGGTCTGCATTCCAAGTGAGTATCCCAACTATCCTAATTGCTCCTGCTGTTTTCTGCTCTCTTGAGTAAATCCGCAAAAGCTCTTGTCTTTGTTTCAAAGTTAATCCAAAATTTTGAGACCTTGGCTCTTGAAAAGCTCACCAAAAATAAGCTAGGATTTCTTTTAGCCAATGCATAGCATATTTTTTTTTTGCTTTAATAGACTGTTTTTTGGCAATCTGTGTAGTTTAATCGTTTAGCACTGTCAAGAGCACTAAAACGTCTGGTTCAGAACCTTGTTTTGAAAGACTTGACTTTGACAGATTTACCCAGAAATACCCAGCATCTTTTTTTAGCTAGTGTGTGCAAGAGCTACAAGCGTTCTAGAGGAACTGAAGCTAGGGCGGGATCATGTATGTTGAAGTACACTGGATTTTACATTGGGAATAATTAGCACCAGTGCAGCAACAGTGTTCGGGGAACTCTGTATTCTACACTGTGCTTAAGAAATGGGAAAATTGCATTCTTTCCTCCTTCACAGAGTTGATTTCCCACTCTTATGTGTTAGCTTAATGTAATAGTTTTCTAAATAACCATCGAAAACCAGATGAGAGCAAGATTCAGTCTTTGCCAGGGATACCTGCACGCAAAATTTTCTTGTTCATTTGACTGGTTGAGGGCCTTGTTGCATACGGGCTTGTATCATCCTTGGTGTTGGGAAATTTAATTCTGTGTATAGAATTAACAGTCTGTGATATTTGCTCTTCATTTTTCTCTTATCACTGTCACATTGACTTACCCATAAGTATTCACCTGGTTTTGAGGTAACTAAATAGTAAGTGCTGAGAAGTACCAAAAACTGCCTAACACCAGAGAACAAAATTACTGCGTAGTTCTGTTTCTGATTCCTACTAGCCTGTGCTCTACAAGGGGGAAGAATTTTTAAGAGTTGGTCGTTGTGATGGCAGTGCATCTCTTCTCCCTCGTAACCTCAAATCTTGAGCAGAAGAGATGGTAAGATAACCTATGGAAGATGGCTTACGCTTGAGAACATAACTTGTTTTCATGGCTGCAAAGGAAGGAATGTCATCATTTGAAAGAAGTACTAGTCAATAGTGCAAGGATTTTGCGTAGTTTTTTAGCACGTTCTTGGTAGATCTGGCCCAACTTAAGTGTATTAAAGCCGACTCCCTGAAAGGGCTCACTGCTTGCTCGGGATAAGAGGTTTAGTTACTGTGTGTGCTGTCAAAATCTGCCACGGAGACTCAACGCCAAAAAAATGTGTGGGGGGGGTTCAGTTATCTGGGGTATTCATTTATGGTCTAGTCATACATTTTTACTGTTCGTAGACAAAGTTGTATGGGGGCTGAACACAAAGTAGAGAAGAACCAGTGTTTTGAAAAGGTACTAGCCTTTGGGAAAAACCAACAAACGAACCAACCAGCTACTCAGTAACAAAAGATGACATTGTGTGACTGAAAAGTTGCCAAATTAGGAGGTTCTTAACAGGGAATGCGTAGATCCTGAACTAGGCGTGATGATGTACTACTAATGGTAGTGTATAATCATTATGTGATGGTAGTACTGAAATGAGATTGCGGATTGGAGCTGTCCCAGCACAGCAGATGCAGAGTTTGTGCCTGGCAATGTTATAGTTTCTAAAGAGGATTACACTGAAAGACAAAGGGTGTGAGGAGAAAATGGAAATGGTAACTGTCCTGGATTAAATACAGGTTTTTTGATACAGTGATTCTGTTTTCATTCTTTGGTGTCATGTACATGACAAGCAACTTGTAGTACTAGTGCTGTGTTGGTATTTTGGGCAGTGTATCTTGGATGGACAACAGCTTCAGTGAGCCGTCGGTACCAAAGGAATAATCAAGTTGAAAATAGCTATGTTTTGAAAGACCCATGAAACATTAGCGTAAAATCGATCATTTGAGTCTGATGGAGAAATGTACCTCTTAGATATCTATTTTTTTCCTGTAGCTCCTTTGCCCCCCCCCCCCCCCCCCCAAGTTGTGTGTTTCACTTGCAATATGTAACTTTCTAATTATAACAAAGTAGTTGGCTAGTTACTCTAATTTAAAAAGGGAGTTTATTTAGGAATGTACAAGGAGTCTAGTGAAGAAGAGGAGTATCGTAAATTCTCCCCTTTTTCCTTTCCAGTGGTGCGGAAGGGTTTTGATACACCGTGATAAAGTCGATAATAACTGACCAAAGAAATAGCATCTCTGATGTCTTCGTGCAGTTTTCTGACCAATGTTTTGCCTTATGTTCTGTGAAATTAAATATACCTGTTCAGACCAACTGAAGACCTTTCCTAGATAAATGCACCCGATATCTACCGAAATTTTAGCTGCTGTTTAAAATGTTTCACATGATGGTGTTTCATCTGTTTGGCAGTAAGTTGCAGGAGTACTACAGGGTTCCCCAGACATTTAGCTTTTCTGGAAACAGCACAATACCAAAAATCTTGTAATATTTATGTGCCCATAACGTAGGGCAGCAGGCTGCATATATAGGAGAAATGAACACTGCTAGTGAGTTGTTTCACTATGTTGTCTGTCTTCCCTACGACTCTGTAAAACATCATCACTGGCTGTTGTGTTCATTTGGGCCAAAACTGACTGCAAACTATGGATTTAATGGGAACAACACCACCAGAAAAAAAAAACAAAACGGTGATGCTCAGGAGTGGAATTACCAGAGTCTGGATCTCTAAAGGATTCTTGTTGTCTCTTCTGATGTTCTAACACAAACGTAAAGGTACTTCCCTCAAAATTACGTCTTTCTCATAAACATGTCTTAAATCGCAGGCATGAACAGAATGATTCCAATGAGAGAACGCTCCAAAACAGAAGAAGATATACTCCGAGCGGCGCTGAAATTTAATAGCAAGAAGACGGGAAGTAATCCACCTTCAGCCTCTGATGATTCTAATGGATTGGAGTGGGAGAATGACTTTGTTAGCGCTGAAATGGATGATAATGGCAATTCAGAATATGCCGGATTTGTAAACCCTGTATTAGATTTGTCTGCATCAGATGTAAGGATCTCTGATTCTGACCGCCAAGACAGGTAGTGAAACTGCGTGGCCCTCGCTCATGACCAAATGTTGGAAAGTGAAATAGAATGTATGAACGCAATTTGCTCTTTTATAATGTGGTTCCCTTTTTCTTATAAATTGATCAGCAAGGAATGGGAATGACTTGCTATCTGAATTAATTCAGAATTAAGTGCAATTTTATCATCTACCTTCTAAACTTTTACGAAAACTGGGATGATTCTATTGTGTATATTTCTGGATATCTGGATTTAATATAAAATTATCTGCACTAATTTAAGCTGCATAGCTTGACATATCTATATTTTAACGAGCCTTTTTTTCTGGATGATGTTTCTACTGATTTTGTTTTTAAAATCCATCATTGGCTTAACACTTATCTCGGAAACAGTCTTACATAATTTATCTAATACTTGAATATAGAACCATAATTTTAAAAAAAATTTATTTCCGATATGTGCTTTTTGACTTGTTCTTTAGCTATTTAGAGGGCGTATTTAGCCAGCTGCAAAACAAATTTCACACATGGTAAATTGCAGTTTTTCCCTGTTTAGCTTACAGTCTTCCTAGCCTTGTGTTGTCCTCTTTCCCTTTATTTTATTTTTTTATTACTTCACGCTAAGCACAGGTAACCTCAATGAACATAGTATAAATCATCAGGTTAGGTAAGATATTGTCTTGTATAATATGCCAGACTTAGTAAGTGTGTGCTAGCTAGAAAAACAACTATAAAAATTCTTTCTGCGTTCAAACTGGAAATTTTAACCAGTATCTAGTGGAGAACTGGGAGGACCAAAGTCTTGATTTCCCCGCCCCCCCGAACAGACCAACATCTGTTACTGCGTGGTCCTTAAAATTCTTTAGTTGCGGAAAACTTATAGTTTGGCTCGACCGGAGCAAGTATTGAAAAGCAACATTCTCTGAGCAGACTGGGGGAGGGATGGTTGCTCTGCTGTTGGGGTGGGAAGAACAAGAACCTAAAGACTGAATTCCTATATCTGCATTTTAAAAAGGAAAAAAGAAAAAAGTTGAAGTTACAAAACTGTGTTGAAGTGCTCTAGCTTTCCTGTGCCTCTAAACTGGATGGTTAATACTGCTAATACGGACTGAAATTCAAGGAGGCGTTCAGTTACTGCAAATCTGGTGTCATGTATCGTGTGCTCTCCCCCGGGATTTGATGTAAGTTACGCTTTTTAAAAAAAGAAAAAGCTCACTGAAGAGAACGTGGAGAACACTTGTAGATCTCAAGCTTTCCCCAAAGTTTCAGTAAAGCCATTCTACTCTACTGTTATTTTGTGTAGCTGTCTGGTTTTTCCCCCGAAAAAAGGGGGACGGGGTGTAACTCCACTATCGTGGAGTAAAAGCAACACGCTGTGCTACGTACTAAATCTGCATCATCATCAGAACTGAATTTGTCGGTGAAAGTCGTGTCCTTGTTTTAAATCATCCGAGCCTATATATAGTATTAGGACTATATATATATATAGTATTAGGACCACCGTAGTGTGGTCCTCTTCATGATAACTTGAATGAAAATACTGCACACTTGGATTAAATAGGTACAAACATCAACATGAACGAACAGATAAATCTTGTTGATAACATTCCGTTTCTTAATTTAAATTGTAGCTATGTCACTGAAAATATTTTAATGTAATTATCTGCATTTGCAATGCCTGTAATAAGCTTTAAAAATTTGTACGCATCAAATGTATATTTTTGGTTTGGCATAAGCTACTACTCTGTAACTTCTCTTGAATGTTTATTTGTATAATATATTCCTATGGAAACAAAGGCAACTTTCTCAACCTGTAAATAACATGGTTTTTTACCAGCCGAAACTGTTAACTTTACCCTGCAGTGGCCACTACCGTTCCTGATCGGTGAACGTGAGGTTCGCTTGTCCTGACTATGCTTTCGGGAAGGAAGCTAGCTGATGGTCCTGCCTGTAGAAGGAACAAACAGGAAAAAGGAGGCTGACTCGGGCTGAAGGCTTTTACTGTGATGGGCATGTTCTGTAGCCACGGTTAATAGCATTTGGCTTTTCAGGGTTCAGTGCGCCACACCGACTGACTGAAGAAATTATGGCCAATATCGTTGGCAATTTAAGAAACTGAAAGGTGCTATAAACAGCTCCTGTGAAACAATTGAACAGTACTGTAAAATGCGTATCTGTACAAATTTAGAAGTAATTGAAATTTTCAGTCAGTCTTACGTTTGGCCATGTTTTCTCTGTGGCTGGTTTTGCAGCTGCCGTGTCATGCACAGTGAAAGCAGTGTGTGAAGGTGAATTGTTAAAACGTTACCCAAAATTACCTATGCGTCAGCTAACTAAGGAAGGTGTTAATAAATAATTAGCTGTGTCTAACTACCGAATTCCATAGCATCCCTTCTTGAGACCTCTTGCTTTGGAAGGGAAGCTCTCACAAGCTGCGACAGCGGAGGACTTGAGGAGCTTGGAGCGTGGAGCCCGTCTCCTATCAGAAACGAGCAGCTGTACCCTCATGCTTCAA
Source organism: Nipponia nippon (assembly GCF_047370975.1). NCBI lineage: Eukaryota > Metazoa > Chordata > Aves > Pelecaniformes > Threskiornithidae > Nipponia > Nipponia nippon. Next base: position 80,785,408 of record NW_028262380.1, on the reverse strand, counting down.
AGGTAAGGGAACCTTCCTCGTGTAAGGCAAGCAGCGTCCTTGCCTTCATGGCTGGCTGAGCTAGTGCACCATTTCAGTTGTCTGTATATAGGAAAGACAGTGTTTTTAGCAGGAAACTCTTAATTTTTAAGTTTTTTGTCTAACGGCTATACGTATGTTTTGATACTGAAGTTGAGCCATTGTGGAATATAACATCGTTTGACGTGACTACTTGGACAGTCTGCTCAGAGTTACCTGGTGAAGCATAAAACTGGTGTTTCAGCATTGTCTTTTAGTATTTCATGATTGTCTATACTAGGACAGCTGAGCCAAGCAAAAACTTAAAAAAAATGTTAGCTGCCTTTGTGTGTGTAGTATTTCTTACAATTAAGTTAGCAATATATGACTAATGGCAGCCTTGTGGTGAGGGGAAGCGGAAGCAGAATCTGGTTCTGGTGAACAAAATATGTTCTGGTGTGCCCGTACTGAAACAACTCTTCTTTTCCTTCTTCAGTCAAGCTTAGCTTTTGTGGGTCAAACTAACGCAGTGATAGGATCCTCTTAGGAGAGGATTCATTTTTTAATCCATATTTTGGGGTTGGTTCTTACCCCAGGTAGATATAATTGTAGAAATGATTAGTTTGGAAACCATTAAATGTTTGTTTGTGTGTTTGTTTTTTTTCCCATTCCCAAGGTTTTCTCCTGGTTCCTGGAGATGTGCCTAAGGAATGCTCTGCTCTAGATAGGTGGATATCCTCTGTACAGAGTGAATACAAAATCTACGGAGACGCAGCACTCTGAACTCCGCAGACCAGACCGAAGATTTTTCTCAGTTAAGTACTGTTTGTACATGCTTCTGTTTATATATTGCACTTGAAAATTTGAGACTGGAGTTGTCAGTTTTCTTTCGATAATAGCCCAGAAAGCGTAAGCAATTAATACGATCAGTGTCATAGGTTAAGTCCTACGTGACGGGGCCAGTGAATAGAAATTGGATAACAATGCTGCTTAGTGGTGGTATTAGCAACCTGGTTTATAAGCCCAAAGCAGTATAAAGCAAGAACTTCCACGTCATCCATAATAATTTATGAGCGCTAATCGGAAGAGAGCTGTTTACTGGGAATGCAAAACTAACACTCCCTCCTCCCTCCCACACGAGCCAAATTAGCGAATGTAAGAAATCCCATGCATTTTATATGAGATTCCATGTAAAAGCTTTTATGTGTAGGAGCTTGTTTCAGCTTGCATTTGCATCTTTCTCTCTTTTTCTAGAGAAAAAGCTTGCAGTTGCAGGTATTGGCCGCTCTGTCTAATTAAAGAGTAGGAAGACTCGGGTCAAAAGCATATAAAAGCCAAGCAGCCAACAACTGCTGGAAATCTGCAACCAGTAGCGCCGTGTCCGGTGACAGGGTGACACCTTCTCGGCTTTGTTTTGTTCAGCTGAGGGGCTGGGTGCGCGGCAGAGGCGTTTGTGCCAAGATGGCGGCTGCGTTGCGCATCTAGGCCAAAGACCGTAGAAGTTCCGTGAGTATCGGAGCCTAGTTCAAAGAGCAGAAAACATGGGAAGAAGGTATTTTTGGCAAGGATGAGATGAACAGACAAACAAAATCCTGCGTAAGCCTGTGTTTGAGTTTCATGGCCTCTCCCATGACTTTCTTCCACATGTGGTTGTTTGCCTTGATGTCAGGTTACGTTGTGTAATTCAGCTGTCCTCCCCTCAGTTATAATCCCGGTTTTATTGGAGTGATTAATGCTGAAATGCAGCCTAATGTTTAGGGATGATAAGATGGGTAACTCTTACGTATGCTCTGTTCTGATTCTTTCTGGTGTGTCTTTCAAACAAACTGAAATGCTTGGCAAAAAACAAGTGCCAATGAAAAGCTGAGCCCCTAGCAAAGAAAAACTTAATTGAAACAACCTGAAAAACACTTAAATGAAAGCAAAATTGGAAGAGAGTTTGGGGTGGGGGGTAGACTTAGAAAATGTGCTGAAAGCATTTTAGTCAACCCTTATCTTGGAGCAATGCTGCTTTTAGAAAGCCCGGAATAGCACCACTGAAAATGTCTTACCTGGATTGTCCTGGAAATAATTTTATTCACAAAAGTGCTTTTAGATTGTGGTTGTAGAAGACAGCAAATCCTTACTAGGCAACCAAATGCTTTTATTACAAAATTTATCTGTATTTTTACATACCATGATCACTGACACTGCATGTTTATTTACATTCACAAGCAAAAGTAGTTAACTTGCAAAAAATATATATTTTAATTAATTTTAAGAACAGAAGAAAAATGTTGCTGCAAAGTTAATAAAAACATTAACTTTAAAGGACCCTGCTGATAAAGTGCTTCTAAGCTGCAAAATCTGGGAAGTTACAACCTAGGCTTGAACATACTGTCTGGAATTCCACGTCAAAAGCAAAGCACAAAGTATTAAAAAATGTAGCGAGACATCGTGTCCCTAATTACCTGACCAATGCTGGGGCTAAAACGCTGTTCTGCATGCTCTATATTAATGCCTGTTAAATATACCTTCAAGGCATGTCGTCACAGTTCTTGAATTGAATCTGCTGCAATGGATCTGAGCGGCCCTTCGTGTCTCCCACACGTTTACGTGGCCAACAGGGGTGATCAGAGAGCACGCGTGCCCTGGTGAAGACAGTGGCAGGAACCCGTTTCTGCTGAACAAATACGTTCTGGTACGCCTATGCTGGAAACAACAAGCAGGAAGACGGATGCGCAGCGGTGCGAACCATCAAGAACAGCGGACTGAGATGACAGCCTTCAATTTCGGAAGTTGCACAGGTTTCAAATGATCAAAATCTGATCCGGCCTCCTTCTCCCTGCTAGCATGACTCGTTTTCATCAGTCTCCATGGGGCTGTTGCCTTGGGAAGGAAACAAGGAAGAAGAAATGCAGTTCTCCGGTATAGGTGGCAGTGATGGCTGGCATCTTTCTTGTACGATTGGCTCTTCGGCCAGGCGTAAGTCAGTCTCAAAATAATCCATGGACTCCCCTTCTTGAACCTCTGCTAAGATCTGGTAGTCCCCAAAACAAATGATGCACTTCCACGGCAGGTCGATTTTGTTTAAGTAACCCAGTTCTGTTTGGCCCACAATCAGTTTAGTTTTCTTGCTCATGTTCTTGATCTCAAAACAAAATTCTGAGCTGTTCAGTCTCCTGTAAAACTGCAGTGAAAACTGAATCCGAGAAACACGAGTATCCATTAAGTTATAATGGCAGACATTAGAATCGCGGCCAAACTTGGCCATTTCATCTGCCCTGACCTGTTCTCGCCTATGGAAATTCAAGCAACGAAACATCATCTTGTCTTTTTGGCAAGGATGGTAAAAGGTCATGTGGAGACACGTTACTGTTTCTTCCGTTTCGCTTTCTTCAAAAGAGGTCATGATGAAATGAGTCCTCGGAACTACAAGAAAGAAGTAAAATCACAGCATGAAACCCCTGCAGCACCAAAAAAATCGGCTTCAGCCGATTAGGTGCCAGTAAGGTTTATTTTATGGACTTAAAATGAAGTAGTACTGCCTGGGCCTGCGTGCTCTGTTTTACAGCGTAGTGCTTTGACTAGAAGGTATCAGACAAACGACTTTTACAAATGTAATCTGACTTTAGGCAGTGATATTTCAAATGTGTATAAAGCACTCTTGGCTTGTTAGTCAGAATTTACCTCGTGTGACACAAAATACAGCGTTTAGAAGTGACTGACCTGACCGTATGTAAAATGAATGCAGAAGCTGAGACCTAAAGGAGGAGTTGTCACCAACTCCAGGTGTTTCCCTGTTGCCTATGGGAAAATCCCAGCTATCTGCTGTGGAAGGACTTACCTAGGCACTAAAAATAACAAATAATTTTTGTTAGGGTTTTGTTTTTTTAAGCTTCTCGCATGCAGCACAGAGACACTTGCTTATGAACTAATTTCTGTTCCAAAGTCTGAGCAACTGCAGTGCGTCCAAATAAAATCTGTGAGATACCTTAGGAAACGCTGCCATCTGGTCCTCTCTACATGCAAGGCCAGTGTTTTCCTGCACTGAAACTTAGTCTAAAGAAAGAAAAGGCCAGGTCCTTAAAGTAGGAACCAGAGAATGAGTTCTCAGTTACTCAGCAGAGAAACATGTGAGCAGCCATTTAACTGGCATCATGTACTGCAGATGTTTGTCACGTTTCTCCTGCTAGATGGCGTGAAGTTCCCGACATGCCACACGCCAACCCTGAGCTTTCTCACCACCTCTATTCAGTCAATGATGCTGAAAAGCAGCCTACAGTTTAATCTGTTTTTACGGGTAGGTGAATCATCGCTGCAGTTAAGCATTCTGACTAGTGTTTTCTTTAAGGCTAAATTATACCACTGGACATAAACTCCAAGCACAGGGAATAGTGGTGTATCCGCGTGTCACTTTGTGCGTGAAACCTCAGCATCGCTTCCTTCTTACACCTTGAACGCAACAACAGCAACAGTTCTGACACAGTAGTTTAGCAACCTCAGCTTGCTGACGGAAGGAGGCTCCAACAGTGCTTCTACCAAGCTTAGATAATTGAGAAATACAAAATTTCAAGTAGCTCACTTGAAAACAAACTAGGAAATGTTGTCGATGCTTTTGACAGAAGTACAGATGCCCCGACGGCAGGCTATTCCTGGGCCGTCTGTAGGACAAGCTGCAGTGGCATGGGTATCCATCCCTCATCCTAGTAGCATGCCTCGATTCCGGTGAGCTGGAAGCGGCTCCGCGAGCAGGAGGATGGACTGTCTCCTCCTGCGCTTAGTTCTGCCCTTCGCTGTTCCGCACCAGTAAAGAGGATGTGAGACGTTTACATGAGGTCAGCTTTGGTTAAAGGGGAAAACCAAGCCATGTCACTTAGTTCACAGATCGGCCTTACGGAGACAGTTTTCTGTCTCGAGACTTGGGCTGAATTTGATACTACCTTAAAAGCGTGTTCTGCTTCCGTTAATGTCTTCCTTAATTGGTTTCTGAAACGCATCAGGACCGGGCAAAACACAGGCATACAAAGAAAAGTATTTTGAGAAATCGGCAAGTGTATACAACTGTGTATCAGATCAATGCAAAATGTCGTCTTTATCCGCATGTTTCCAGATTTTACACGTGGCGACATTTATTAATTAGGGAAGGGGAAGAACTGCCACTGATTGCTTCGGCAGCACCCGCTGAGCCCGGATCGCCGCAGCTCCCGCACACCCCGCTGGCTGTTCGCCATCTGCTTGTGTGCAGCCGGCTCAGCTGCCGAGTCCTGCATTAAAGGTTTATTTTGAGGCTGGACTGAACATACTTTCAGGTAAATACCCAAGGAGTTTCTGTTTACTAGAGGGTATTGGACAGGAGAAGGATTTCAGAGAGCTCTAACTGCAGAGGGAAACTTTTGATAGTTAAATCCAGATTTCCCCTGCAACTGTAAGGCAGCCCGCTGCATTGCTGTTGTCTGTGCCTGAATTTGAGTCGAACAAATTGTTGTCTCACCTCTTTCCCTTCTCCCAACATCATCTCCTTCAGCGTGCATCGTTATCCCCATTTTTAGAGACAGGAGAATGGCACAGAGCATTGAGAACCCGGCTGCCTAACTTGAGAACCACAGGGCTCCTACTTGAGTGTTTAACAACGTATTGAAGAGCTGTAACTCTCTATCTACAACTTATCGCTTGGAGAGCTCTGCCAACTTGCTTCTGCAAATCAGAACGTAAGCGTTCAACCTGTGTCTCAAGAAGAATAACATCTCTTTCGTTATTTAACTTTCATTTTGGATGACGGTGCACCTTGAGCCAGAGGCAGCGCAGAATACGATTTTCAAGCGCCTGACAGAAGGCCAGCTATCCTTTTTGTGTCCCAGCGTGCCGTGGTCACCAGCGTATCTATCTTTCGCCCTCTGCAAGAGCCGAGGTAGGAGGCCGGCAGACCACAGCTTGCGTTTCAAGCTCTGGTTGTCCTGGGGCCGGTTTGCCCGGTGCGCTGGAGCACGTACGCCGCACACAGCAAGCCAACAGTTCCTAGCCAAATGGACTTCCGACAGCTCCTAACTCGCGAGCGCGACCTCCGTTTTGCTAAAAATACCATCTTTGCTGGCACTACGCGAGAATATGCCCAAGCTGTTGACAACACGTGGACGCCCCTGGGCTCCGTCCCGCCCGCCCCTGACCGACCACAGCACGGCAAGGGCAAGACCTCCCGACAGCGCTCCCCGCCGAAGCCACCACCTCCGTCGGATCTTACTGCACAAATCCCGCTCTGCCCGTGCCCGAGGACCCGGCCACCCTTCCCGGTACGCTCCCTTCCCCGCACCGCAGCCCGGCCGGGGCCCTTCCCTCACCTGTCGGTGGGCGGGAACGACGCCCGCCTCCCGCGGGGAGCGGGCCTCAGGCGCCTGCCGGAGGGTCCGTGCGGGGCCGGCTGCGGCTTCCAAGGGCTCCCCGCCGCTCGGTAGCTCCCCGCCGCTCGGTAGCTCCCCGCCGCTCGGTAGCTCCCCGCCGCTCGGTAGCTCCCCGCCGCTCGGTAGCTCCCCGCGTCGCCGGGCGGGGAGGCGGGGAACGGGCGCTCGGCCGGCGGCAGGGCCCTCCCGCCAGCGGGGCGGGGGCTGGCTGTGTGTGAGGGAAGGGCTGTGAGGGAAGGAGGGGGCAGCGGGCCGCGCCAAGGGCGGGAAGTGCTGAGGCTCCCGTGGGACCGGAGGAAGAACTTGGGTTGTTTTCCCAAAAAGTATACCGAGCTCTCCTTTTATTACAGTGAATAAACCGGAAAAATTAAAAAATTAACCTCAGTTCTGTCTGGGGTTTTATGTGGACATCTAAAAATCTATTGGTTGCGAGTAACTTACTCAACCCAGTAGTCACAGCAATGGCAAGGATACGATCCAGAGTTTGCAGCCTCACGGTTTCAGACAAAATAATTTCAGTTTCACCCCCAAATTAACACCTCGAAGGGTAAAACGCTTTAGTAAGCAGCACATTAAAACAGTTGACTGATGGTGTTCTTAAATCAGGTATTTTAAAATATTGGCTTATTTGCTTTAAGCAACAGTGGTTCAGCTTCATTGCACTGCCTTTGAGGAAAAAAACCTAATCTTTCCTTGGCTGCTGATCTAAGCTGAGCTGAAAACTTTTCATTTTACTAGAAATCCTGAGGCAGCCCTGCCATCTGGTAAGGAAAAAATGAGCAATTCTCTCCATTCAGCTGCTTCATTTTTTCTTATTAAGCAAGATTACTCCCAAGCACAGAACAAGAGGCAGAATGCAGAAAAAAACCTGTTTCGTCTTGGTCTGAATCCTAGACACGCGATGTCCTCCTTTACCTGTGCTTGTACAGATGGTGTTGTGACTGGCAAGGTGTTGTTCCTTGATAGATACCGTAGGTTTGATTGCTTTGGCACTGGCCGTGAAATACTGTGTTGGTTTGTGTAAACTATTTTTCATTTGCGGGTTCCTTTTATTTATTCAACAATTGGGTAAATTACTCATGGCTTGATAAGTTCCTTTGTAGTTCTTGTAGGATAGCTTTTATCTGTTCACAGGCTCATATGTCTGCTGCCTATGTCCTTCTCCCCTTACATCAGGAAAAAAAGGGCTTAGACTGTGTTTTGCAAGAAGTCATGTTGAAAAGCAGAAAAAAGGAAAACAGATTCTTCCAAGTTTCTCCTTTAACAGAATGCCTTTCCTGGAGTAGGCTGGGCTGGGTGTGTGTGTTCACACAAAAGCACTTTGCTGCCTTCTGGAAAAGCCAGAGTTGTGCAACCCTGCTATTTATTGCATCTGTTGATGATTGTAATTCCTGTCAGCCCTTTGGTTCCGGAAACAGTCTGCTTCCCGGGTCCTGAGAGAGCTTTTCTGATAGGATTATTTCGATACTTGTACCTATTGAGGTATGTAAGTACCCTTTCTTGCTATTTTCTAGGATGATGTAACCTCATATTAACTACATATTCCTTATTAGTTTATGATTTAACCATAGCTCCAGGTGATTTCCTACAGGAGAAAACAGGAACTGGATTTACTGCTCCTCTCTTCCGTAAGTTTCTAACTGTTGAAACGCTGCCAGTTCCAAGAAAACAACTCCAAGTTTGCCTTGTATGAGAAAAAAAATTCAGGCACTCCTGTGGTCATGGCTATTTTGGGTGATCTTCCTGCTAAAGTGGTTATGTGGTTTACTAAAGTATATTACAATAACTTCTTTTTTTTTTTAATTTGAAATTTCTTTGGTTAAAAGTGAAACTGCAAATAAATGTGCAAAGCTTTGTAGGGCTGAGCTGCACTGTGTGGTGAGCAAGCCGCCGGGATGTGGGCCAGGGGAGCTGATGTCAACATTAACTTAGTAGCTCTTGCTGCTGTCCTGTTTTGTGTTGTCTGCACAACCCCTTCCTCTCTTGAGGTTGTGATTTTTCCCCAGGCGTGCTTTCCTTTCCGGAGCATGAATCTGCTCTGGCATCCCTGGAGTTATCCGATGGATAATGGAGGTGATGGAAATTTGCGCCTTCCCACACCGGACTGCAAAGCCGGTGGCACGCGGCGTTCCCTTCGATTATGAAGACAGCGTGGGAGATGAAAATAAAGGTGGAGCGGAACCACGCTCTCCTTTCAAGTTGCCTTCCAGCTGGTTGGTTTTCAGACACCTGTATTCGTTGCCTTGCCAATCCCTAGAGAGGAGGAAGGCCTAGGAAGAGTCACGCTCGTTACTTGAAATGGATGTTTCCTGCTGACGTATGCCTGGTGTGGCTTCTCTGTGTAATTATTGGTGGCACATTATTGATGCTAGCCGTTTGGGCTGATGAAGTATTTGTAATGTGTCGGCTGAAAGGCTGAGGTGGTTTTGGCTTGGCTGCTGTGATGTATTGTTTTTCTAACAACTGATTTGTAAGGCTTTGGATAACTCCAGAGCCTAAATAGGCAAAGCTGGAAAGTGGAAAAATACGAGGAACTCGTATTGCTTTCAGTCATGATCGGCTTTGAAAATCTGAGAGTCGGTGAGGGCAAATATGTTTCTTTCTCTTTCTGGAAAGTTCATGGTAGGTTAGAAGAGCTATAGAAAGTGTTTTCTGTGTTAGTGAGTGGAAAGACTGGTTTTGGATATCTGTGTTCCAGCTAATTCCTTCTGAATGACTTAATGTGTGAAACCTTCCTTCCCAGGCTTCCTCCCTATGCTTTAGCACACCGTAAGAAACCTTACCAGAACATCCCGGGGGGTTTTTTGAGTGCTCTGGCACATGGTGCGGTTGGTATGGCTGTTAATGGTCTGCCTGGTCGGTCACGAGTTGGGAACGCTGTGATAACATTTCTCGGACGCTCGGGAATCATGCTCTTTATAGTTCTGTCTCTTTTATTGTATAAAAGCCGTTCTGCGGACATTTGAGGCAAGACAGGAGACCAGCAGTAGTCTGGACCAGTCTGAAACTTTCTTTTTCTCTCTGCTATTTAAAGTAACATGATGAAAGTATCCTCATCCTGTTGGATCAACAGCAAGCCTGGCCTGATTTCAGTGGTGCTGACATTTTGCCACGGTTCTGCCCTTCCCTCCCAAGGCCAGATTTTACATGCGGTTATCAAAGCCGCTGATGTAGTGCTTAGGCTTGCCAGCTGTGTGACAGAACGGATGCAGGTGTAACGGGTGACAGCGCTTGTAAATGTTGCCTAAGTATGATTTCTGTGGTTTTCTGGCGGCTTTCACAGTCGCTGGTACAACTTGTCAGTGGGGTCGTCATGTGAATAGCGAAGCAGATGCTGTGACCTAGTGAGAACCTCTTATGTCAAACTTTGCATTAGAAATACTTGCAGTGGATTTGAATGCGTTGGGATTTGGTTTTAAGGCAAATATGCAGAGATGCCGTTTTTCTCCAGGGCTGGCCTCTCGCCACAAGGGGACATAAGCAGTGTTTCGATGGAAAGCGTGTGAAAGATGTGAAGTGGAGCCTGTGTGGTAAGGTTAGCAGAGAGGCTGCGAAGAGTGCAATAGGTGAGGGAGTTGCCCCCCTTGGCTCTGTCCGCGTTCCCCTGGTTTGTGCAGCCCGGCGGGCACGGCTCCCGAGGGACATGCGCTCTGTTTGCGGACTTTCCCCAGCACTAAATGCCTGGCTCTTCTCTTGCTGCGGCAGGGCTGTCTCGTGGGCCTGGGTGTGCCAGGTGGCAGGGGACACGCTGCAATTGTGCCTCCCCTGTCCCAGCTCTCCTGGGATGGCACAGGGGTGACCCGAAATCGTCCTTCACCTGTTCGGGAATGTACAGAGACACAAAGGAGGAGGTTGGTGAGAGCTGATTGCTGCTTTAGAGCCATAAAATCCAAGCTGGTGGACGTGTTTGCTTGGGCGTAGGCAATGCTAGGGTATAATAATATTCACCGCCTACACCTGTGACATGTGTGTTATGTTCAAATACCAACCTGTGTCCTCCTGCTGCTCTTCCTCTCTGCATCACAGCCCGTTTCTTGATCCAAACCGCCTTAGCACTGTTGAAGGTACAGGGGCGGGTGCCAGTAGGTGGCAATGTGTGACCAGACATGAGGAGCCACCATGTGTTTTAGGGTTTTTGGTGTTTGGGTTTTGGTTTTTGGTTTTTGTTTTTTTTTTCCTGTTTTTTTTGTTTTTAAGTCAGAAACTTCCTTTTGATATTGCAAGACCTGTCCTGGTACTTGTAAGTTAACAATAATAATGGTAGTGGTAACTTACAAGAGTTCATTTGGGAAAGGCATAACAGAGTACGCAACAACCTATAGCTAGGTTCTGCAATGAGTTGTTATTACCGTACAGTAACCGAGTGCCTCACGTTCAAACAGAGAAGAAATAGGCCTTTCTCAAAGACACATGTATTCCAAAGACAAAGCAAGATATTCAGCTGGATCTCAGTGGGAGAGGGAGGAGAGGTGCATGGGAAGGAGCTGCGTTCACTGAACTTTTAGATGCTGGTGCCAAGAACGGCTCCACTCCGTGAAGCAGGGAGGAGGTCTTCCAAAGGAAGAAGAGAGAGCGCAGTTCCCTCTATGTTTATTTACTTCTTTGCTCCTTGTTTACTCATGAAAAAGAACTCTTCCGTTTCCCATCTCATTTGACCTGAATAAACTGATAAGGAAGCTCGCCTTGACTTCTGAAGAGAACTAATTCTTACGAGATGGATTTTGTTTATGCCACTCTCCAAGTTCTCATTTTCTTTCTCTTACTACATCGTGATCTGCCCTTGGCCCTCCTTCTGAACCCCTCTGGCTTCTCCCCTTTGCTTCTTTCTTGCCTGTCTGCTATTTCAGTTTCTCTTCCATCTTCCTGCCCCTCTTGCTGTCCGTTGTCCTTTCCTTTCACCATCCTCCTCATTGTTTTTCCTACCCCCTCTGTCGCTCCCCCCACCCTCTGTTTGTTTTTTCTCTGGGGCCTTTCTCCCTCTGTCTGGATTCTCTCCCTTTCATCCATCCCATTGCCCTTACTGCTGCTTTCTCCCCAGTCTGCTTTTGCTGCTCAGGACCAGACACCTGGGGAGCAACTTACAGGACAAGTGAAACCCCTCAGTCATGGGGCAGCAAGGAAACAAACACTGGGAAGAGACTGGGAGGTGGAACAGACTGATCTATCTGTCAGCGTCATGCAACAAGACCCAGCAGTGGGTCCTCAGCATGCCTCTCCTTATTCTGTTGACAGGATGGCTGCCCTCTCTGTAAATAGCCGGTAGAGATCCAGGGCTAGAAAAAGAAAGCACAGCAGGGACACTGTGGAAGGAGGTGGAGGTGTTCCTTGTGACTTGGAGCCCCTTCTTACTGACAGCTGTGTCTTTGGAGGAAGGTTCATGCAGCTTGGTGGGAGAGAAGCTCCTGTAATTCCAGCTTTCATGGGACAAGAAGCAGAAAAAGAAGAGTAAGGGAGGATCAGTGCCAAAGAGCAGGTGCTTGGTTCTTGCTCTAAATTAAAAGCAAATCATCTTTAAGCCCTGATACAGAAGAAAAATTGTCAGCTCTTCCCTGTTGTCTTTTTTTTTTGAAGTTGGAACAAAGCCTGGAGTCTTAAGTGTGTTGGAGCATCACGTTTCTCAGAGAAGAATGTCTTAATGAATTTCAGTAGAGCTGAAAATGAAAAAATAATTTGTGTAACTTAGAAACGTGTTGGGGAGGAGTAGTCTGTGCACAGCTGCTGATTGTAACTCTGCTCACAGGATTCCCCTGTGCCTTCCAGTAATAGTTAGAGAGCTGTGGGGTTTTTGTTGCTGAGCCCTGCTGGAGTTCTCTTTGTTTACCAATAACCGTGAGTCCAACTTGCAGTTATTTGGTGGCCATCTCCCATCTTTGTACGCGGAGGTGATGTACCCGTTGAAGTTTTGCTCCCCTAGTTGTATGTCACTACAGTTCTAGCTGGCACATACGTCTCCCTACATCTGTTATCTTGCGGAACTCATCTCAAACTAGAAAGAGAAAATACTTGGCATACAGATAAGGCTTCTGTAATTGCTTCCTTACAATTCCTTACGTAAGCCTTCTGTCATTGCTTCCAAGAAGTATGCAATTCATGTGTGATTTCCGCCCCTCCCCCTTACAGGTACCTTGTGAACTTCCTACATATGACCTATGATATCTTCATGATACCTCAGTTTTTGATGTTGTCAGATTCACAAGCTGTGTGAGGCTGGACCTTGTCAAGGCTTGCTTGAGAGGAGTCTGCGTTGCTGTGGGTGGCCCAGCGCGCAGCGTGACACCTTCACCTGAGTTCTGTGCGACAGAGGGCATGCTAGGAAGCGGAAACTCCATCTTTCACATCAAATCTCACGTTGAAGATCTGAACAAGAGAAAGCTTGAACTGGTGTTTTACAACTGTCGACTGAGGGTTTATCAGCCTTTATAATCTCACTGATCAACTGTGGCCGCTAAGAGACCAACAGCATTCTTTGCAAGAACTGGAACAACCGTCCAGGTTTCCTACGAAGGTTACGGTAGAGGTAAGTATGTTCTCCCCAGGTCATAACCCTTGCATTTCAGTTTGGTATTCTCTGCTCTTTGCAATGTCCTCTTCTAGAGAAGTAAACTGAGGAAGCTGCACTTTCTCAAGGTGGCCACATAGCAGCATCACAACACATAGTTTGGCTAGTAGCAAGTATTTTAAATACTGTGTTGGGACTTGATAAGGTTCTAACAATGCTAACATCTATTTGCTGCGTTAAAAAAAACCCTGTTTCCTCTTGCTCTGAAGCAAATCCGTTAGAGTGTAAAAACTGTGACAATCGATATAGACTCCAGTGGAACGGTTTGGCTGAAAGCAGGAGCTTGACGACTTCAGCGTGCTTTGGAATAGCCTCCAAAACACCATCTCTGTACTTCTTTACGTTCGCCACACGAGGGACGATGTGGTCTTGTCTCCTAGGTATATAGTAGCAATTCTAAATGTGTTGGATTATCAACATTTTGGAGGAGACAGTATTTTGATAGCAAGGAGCTTAAGCATTGCCCTCACCGGGACCAAGATTTTACCAGAGAGACTGAATCTGCTCGCTCTGTCTGGTTTGACACCATTTAGACGGAGATAATTTCACATATACAATGCAGACCGAACAGAACCAACCTTTCCAGCTCGCTTCAAAAGCAGTGACTGAACAAAGTAAGTTATTTTGAAGGTTAAAGATAAGCCCTAAAATAAACTGTCTTTTGCAGATACGTAGCAGGACCAGTGAATATAGCGTTTCCTTCCCCCCCCCCCCCCCGCTTTGAATTTGTAGAGATGTTAAGGTGTTAAAGATTCTACATTCTGTGCTGTGTGGCAAAAAAACTCTATTCCGTTATCTCAGTTCGTAGCGTTTAAGGGCACGCAGCTGTGAGAGATGCAGCCTGTCTTGGAGGTACATGACCCTTTTTTTGTCTTTAAAGATATATACAATCACGTCCTGAACTACTCTACCTGCGATGTCTTTATGTTGCGGAGCTTACTGGCATGATACAACACTATCTGTTTTCCTCAGGTGTAGGCTTTAATTGTAGTTTCTAGTGAATCAGTTTGGTATTGCTCTTGCTTTCTAGCTGGCATCCTAAAAGTAAGCAACCAAAAACTAGACCTGAAATAAATGTGAGCCTTTCCACAGAAAGGGAGTGAAGGTGGAATAGAGGCAGAAAGAGAAGACAGGAGGGAAACCCACTGCAATAAATAATCTCACTTTGGCTTCTTCTGTCTCACTCTAGGTTATATTTGCCGTCGCCCTTTCAGACTGAGCCATTGTAACCTGCTGTATTTCAGAAGCCTTGCTGGACTGTGAGCGAGAGGATTTGCCCGAGGAAGCAGGTGCCTGGTTCATCTTTACCTTTTATTGTTCTGGTAACCCTCCCTTGGAGCAGTTGCTGTCTGATGATGTTTAGAAACAAGGCATTTGTGTTACTGCAGGCGTATAGGCTCCGGTTGTAAATTGGCGTCGAGAGGTGGTGAAGGCAGCCGCGTACCTCTTGTGCAGCCCCTTGCTTGGGACTCGGGAGGGTCTGTCCCTTACAGAAACTCTGGGTGATGAAAACAGTAGGATTTCACAGCACAGGGAGCATTGGTTTATGGCTCTGTGCATAGTCTCACAAGGGAACACTGTTCAATAGGCTTCAAAGTGATTTAGCCATGGCATAACCGTGGCTGTGGCCACATGTAATATAGCCTGTAGCTCTTTAAAGAGGATTAGCCTTAGATCAGGGACAGCATTCATTGCTGGATTTCATGTAAAGTAGAATATGCTAATGAAATGGAAATGTCTACAGCAAACATTGCATAATATTGTAAACCTTAAAATTGAGCATTGTGTCTTGATATCTCTGCTGGAAGGCAAACTTTCATCTTCTGTTTGTTACTTGGAGAAAAACTGAAGTTTGCAATATCACCACGAGCTCTCTGTAGTAACTAAAGATCTAGTTTGCAGTTTTACAAGAAAGTTGAAAAGATAACAGACATTTGAAAGTAACTTTTCCAACGTTGTTGAATGCTTTAATGGTGCCAGAGCTCTCCGACAGAGACAAAATCCACCACATCTTACAATATCTTCATTTGGGTTTTCTGCAACAGACGTAGGCTTGGTTCGATCCTGCGTTCTCTCCCCGTCTGCCCTTCCTTTGCTTTAAACACCGTGTTCGGGCTTACAAGAGTTTCAGCATTGGTCCTGCAGAGATACAATATTTCTGATATGCGTTTCTGAGCCATTTCATCTTCTTAAGGCTTTTTGTGTCTGTCCATCAGCCTCAACTGGGAGTCCACTAGGCTTGATTTGGCTCTCCTATTTCAGTTTTATGCCAGTCTTTTGAATGCTTGAAGTTTAATATTGTGTATATGTGTAAAAAAAAAAAAAAAAAAAAAAAGCCCCCAAACTTCAAGGGGACCTATGATTCCAACTGTCTGACTTGAGATGTCCTGAAGGATTTTATTTGCAAAAGGTCCTGAACATCTCAGAAAATTGTTTTAGTGGGAGCACTGGGAAATTACTGGCCATTTCTGAAAGCCTCGGTTGCCTTGTTGCGCGTAAAATAACCCATTCTTACTGTATTAATGCGCTGTATGTAGTTTATCAACCTAGAATCATCTTTATGTTTAATGTCATGCATTTGTCAGCATCACAGGAAATTTGTTACCCTGATACGAAGCTGACTCAGTGCCTGAAGTTGAAACCTTTGCCCATGGAAGCATTTGGAGCTGCTGTGGGTGCTTTCCTCCTCACACAAGTCAGCAGGCATTCATGTGAGGCTCCATCTCACCAGCCCAGCGGTGTGTATTCGTGGCCTGGGGTTGGATGCCCACGCAGCACGTTCAGCCAAATGCTAGATATAAAATACAAGGATAGACGTTATATACCCCGATAGGCCATTTTGCTTTTGTGTACTTAAAAGTGATGACTTGAAGTGCCTCATCCCAGTCTGCTGGGGAATAAAAGTCCGAAGAAAGCCTTTGGGAAGAAGATCCTCCTGGCTCCGTTTCCAAAACGTGCGCTTTCAATACTTAGTAGTTTTTTCTCTCCACACAGCTCCGTATCTTAGTATTTTGTTGCTCTGGGATTTATTTTTTATGGTGGTGGATAGTTGTTTGGGTTTTTTTTTTATTTATTTTGCCGTTTGGAAGGTTTTTTTTCTGTAGACGTGGAGGGTGGTGATACATATTCATGAAAGCGAAGTCTTTCCAGCCCCTGCTTGCGTTGACAAAGACTTAGCTGTTTCACACAGCAAGCTGACTGGAATTGTGTGGGGCCTGCCTGACCAGATTAGAGCAAACAGCAAGCTTATTTCTCCAGTCGTCAGGCCTCCCCTTCCTAACAATTTCCCCAATTGTCATTTTGACAAGGCTGTCATTAGGTGATGGCTTCTTTTGGCCATTTTCAGATAAAGATAATTTCCTTAACTTCCATTTTATTTGACAACAAGTAGTTTGGGAGAGAAAGGAAGTGCTTCAGTAGTTTATGGATTAAGGGTTTGTCACTTCAAAGGCATCTTTGATCTAAAAATATGTGCTGTACCAAATTCATTATGTCTTTTTTTTTTCTTTTTTTTTAGAAGGTTTTTAATTTATTGATCTGCCCCTCAATTATTCCCTTTTTTGCATCCCCTAGTAGTACATGAGATAGCAATGGTGAGGGGAAAGCGCCCAAATGGCCTCTCTGAGAAGTCATGACCAGGGCGAAACAACAGGTGCTTTTGTTCGGCACCCAGCGCCGGCTCCGTCGCAGATCTGGTTTTAGCCAGAGGTCCTGCCATGGGAGGGATGCACAGCTGGGTGTAGAGCTCGGTTAAGACGGAGAATATGTTTCATAAGGAATGGCTTATTGCACGTTTTGTATTTGCCTGGGTCACTCCTCTGGTATAATTGAGCGGCCTGAAAATGTGGATCTCGGGCAGCGAGCGTTTAGCAAACCGGAGTTTGTGTAGTTCGGTGATCAGTTTTGGCTCCCCGGTACCCCCTTCTGCCAGCTCCGTGCAGGGGCAGCTGCCGTGTGGTTTTGGCCTGTAACGGCTTTCTGTGGGTGACCTGCCACCCCCGAGACCCTGCACCCTGGCTGCTCCTACGGAAGTGCTGGCAAACGACCTTCTCTGATTAAGGTAGCTGTGAAGTCAAGCTCTGGAGCCCCTTTTTTTTTTTTTTAATAGGAGTAACTTTACCGAAGCTCTGTTTTGTGTCCGTGCTGCACTAAGAAATCCCAAACTTCATTCTAACAAACAAAACCAGGAAAGCTCTTTTCCCGGTCTGTTTGCAACTTAAATTCTCTTCCACAAAGCTCTAAGCTCAGCTTTGGAGCAGGCAGGTGCAGCGGCCGTTGAGTAGGTTGCTTACCTGACCCCATTCGCCCAAGGAGGCACGCTCAGAGTCGGACTTGATGATCCTTATCGGTCCCTTCCAACTTGAGATATTCTCTGCTTCCTAAGTGCAGGTCTGCACAGGCAGAGTTTCTCTTCGGGTACTTGGTTCGCACCGCTGCAGGGAGAGCGGGATGTGGTGGAGGTTTGAATATGGATCGAGAGCCGGGCTTTTGCTACGCCTGCCTTAGCTGTGTCAGGCACAGGGCTTCACTTTGACCCCTCCTCTGCTGTTTAGGACTGACAAAACTCAGTTCTTTGCTATAGCGGTGTAAATCCATCGCGGTAGCCCGTTACGGTAGCCTTATGCGGGCTTAGCTGGGGCTGGGATTTGTTCTTTATTAATATTAATATCTGTTCTACCTAATGACTTCAGCTTTTTCTGTAATGTTACCTCCGTATTATAGCCAGCCGGCTAACCACCTCCTTGCTGCTGGAGGCTGTTCTTGATCCCATTTCTAAACAGAAGCGCTTCTGCTTCAGCTCTGGCTGGGGTAGCTGTGCAGAGGCTGGCTTTTTTTTTTTTTTTTTCCCCTTCCTTTTGCCTGCTAATTGGCTGAGACCACCAGAATTTGGAGGACACAGATGTCACTACTAGTTTGCCTAGGGAGCACATTCATGCCCATCTGTTGCAGTCTAGAAGGCTGTTCATATATCCACAAGGCCTTCATTTAATTCTTGTCAGAAAGTAATGTAAATCCAGTTTACCTCAGAGGTCACAGCCAAGATTTATGCCAGTGAGCCCCCTGCAATTTACACACACTGTAGTTGTATAGGATGAAAAGAAAGCCTTTCATGTTGGTGCATATTAACAAGAAAGCTTGCCTTAGGAGAGGCTTTTTGATTGAGGTTCTTGCTTATTTTAATACAGCCAATGCCAGTTGGTATATCCAGCTTTACCAAAAGAAAACATCTAATCTTTAAGCCAGAGAAGTAAACTAACTAACTAACTAGCTAAATAAAGACTCTAGCAAATTGATTTCTTTTTTAAAACCATCTTTTCTCTTTCATGTGGCAAAGCCTCTGCATACTGAAAAGAAAGGTAAATGCTCTAGGAAAACACAAGCGTGCGTGCGTTGAAGTAGTCAGGAAACTGAATTTGCTTTCTGTGGAAGAAGATATAAACTCAATCACTGAAACCTTTGCTAAATTATTGTAAGCGTGTTTTCTTTTCTGTTTGTTTTTTTTTTTTTTTTTCCTCTCACGCTGCCAAATCTGAAAATAAAGTTGCGCCTGTTATTTTTGACATGCGTAACGGGAAGGCCTCCAGAAGGCTTGTGCGCAGGTCCGCAGGAAGGAGAGCAGTTGAGGGTGCCGTACAACGTGCGTTGTTACCTGCTGAAGGAAAAAATACCACCCTCGATGTTTACTCGCTCTTCTAGGCACATTTTTTTTGCAATATTTTCAGTCTCCCTACAGAAAGCAAGAGGAGACAAAATATCATAATATGGAGCGAAGATGAGACCATAACTCGATCAGCTGCAGGAGGGGGTGCGGCTAGAATAGATCCAGCACTGCCTCTGTGTCATGATTTCACCCCGTCCTCCTTATTTAGCACTAGACTATACCGGCTTAAAAAGCTCCCTCAAAAATTAGCGTAGCTTCATTGACCTTAGTGAAGCTGTGTGTAGATAGGCCACGGTACACCACGAGCTGCTGCGTGCAGCCTTCATCTTGGGCAGTTAATGACTTGATTTGAACAAGGAAACTGGATTTCACAGAGTCGGAGGCAAGGATTCCTACCCCAGCACGCATGAAAAATGCTGTCCCGCCACGTGGTGTTGGCGTGGCTGATGTGTACGGGAAAGCCTGTTGAATTAGTGGAGGGAAAAGCTAGAAGTGCAAGCGGTGCAGATGCTTGAATTGAAAAAGGGCTGTTAAAAAAGAAACGCTCTCAAGTACTTTGGTTATTAAAATTGCTTGTAAGAGCAGGCAGAGAAAAGTAGCGCACGAAGACGGATCAGGATGTGCCAACGAGATTACAAGGGGCTTTCGGAGTTGGGCGCCTCTGCTTCTTTAGGCCCCGTGGAGTTTGGGGGTGTTCCTTTGATTCATACTGGCTCTGCTCGGAGGGATCCACCTCCCGTTTCCCTCCTTCCTTTTCCCTGTTTTGTCCGGCCGGTGGATTTTACCTTAGCAAATACTTTCAAACGTTATAGGCATGAAAATCAGTATCATTTGCACGGTATCATAATGACCGGTGTGGTTTGGGATTAGGAGGGAGGAGAGCAAGGCATCGAAATGAAAACGGGGCTCAGATTCTAAGTTCCCGTGTAGCACTTAAAATAATGAAAATGTTTATTTGAAAGTCAAAACAGCCTCAGTCATAAATAACTATCTATTCCTCGATTGATTGTGTCGAGTCCCAACCGAGAGCTCTGGGAATAAGGTTTATTTGCTCCCTGTTGGGATTAATCCATAAATGTAGTCTCCACATGGAACTCATCAGGTCTTTGCTTCCTCTTCATTAGTCTCCCTGGAACCGGAGAGTAGCCTGAATAAGACGAAAATTAGGATAATATATTTTCAGAGAGAAAAGGTCTGGCGATCTCTAATTTGTGTTTCAGGATCATAATGCTGTGGAAAATTTCCCAAATGATGTTGTCTGAGAAACCAATGCTTGTTATGCTTGCCCTATTTGAAGTTTGAATGCGGCAATTACATCTTCTTTTTCTTAAAGCCTCCAAAGCTAATTGCAGTCTTAAACTCGCTAGATGGACTCCCAGGTTTCCTTCTACCCACAGTAGAACTTGAAATTCCTTTCTTTTGACAGACCTTTTGGTCTTCTAGCCCAAGGGCTCTGAAATGTCACAGTATGGCCCATTTCTTATTAAAGAGATCATTTCACTGTAGCCCACCCAATTCTTCCCTCCCTCCCTCCCTCCCTCTTCTTCTGAACCTCAGCTCCGATTAGAGGGCAACCACAGAAATATACTTTCTCATCCCCTGAGCCTTTTGTAATTTTTTTCCATCATATTTGATGCAAGAAGTTATTTTAATCCAGGCTCCAACCAGAAATGGCACCGATTTCCCCCCCCCCGCATCATTTCTGTTTCAGTGTCTAACAAATATATCAACCATTTAAAAACACTCTGTGCCCAAAGCTGGAGCGAAGGAGCTTTCCTGTCACCAAAAAATGCTTAAGTCCTCAATCTGATGCAAAATTGGTTTTATTATGTGTTTTGAAAGTGGTAACTACAGCATTTGTTAGTGCGTCCTTAGAAAGCATTTTTGTCTAGACAGTTTTGCAGCATATCAAGCTGCAGTTTTTAGCACTTTGAAACCGTAATCTCCTCAAAGCACTGTTTGTTAGGATTTAATGGTACTTTAAGAAAGCTAATTAGTAAGCACTGAGAGGGTTCTAAAGGCCTCTGGAAGTTTTTGCTGGTTCTGCTGTTCGGCTTTAGTCCCAGGTCCTGCGTTTGCCCCAGGTCCGTAAGCTGCGTGCTTGGTTATTTTCCCGTCCCAGCTGTCATTCAATGCTACAGCTGTCACAAAACACAACTTACAGAGCGGCATCTGTGTAAAGGATGCGGCTATAGTTTAAAGCTCTTTGGCTCATTTTAAGCTGATTTTATGATGCGAGTCATTGCCCCTAGTGATGGGTCTCAAAAGGCTATCTTCCTTCTGAGTACTAATGTACAGTTTATTGCACTTTTCTATATGGTTGCAGCACTTTGTTGTCACTGCTGTTGTAAATCATTATTTATTACTCTAAGTGTCCTTGCTGTTTATTCAGTTCTTTGGAAAAATGTACTTGAAGAAAAATTTCTCACATGCTGACATTCATATATCACTGTTACAGAGCTGGCAGTTTCCCGGTGAGTTAAATCTTCACAATCCTAGGAAGCCAAGTGCTGTACTTCTACACTAATTTAAGCTTCCCCACTAAGCCCCATCAGTTCTTTGTGAGACTCGCAGCCTGTGTGGCTCACAAAGCCACGGGGCCCTCCTGCTTACAGTAAAGACCCAATGTGATCTTCCAGGCTGCAGCACTCCAGCCTTTCCACAAGCTGGGTTTGAAAGACTAATTTTGGGCTCTGGACTGTGACATAGATAAGCTGGAGCATGTCCGTAAGCTCTCTGGGATGCTCTAAATGCCATGTTATTTTTCGTAAAGGCAAGTATCCCAGCGCTTGTTTGCTTTAGCACATCTTCCTAGAAAATTATGTTTATGAACATATATTTACCAGGGCTGCAAAGTGGCAGTTGAACACAGGCGCTCTCCAACATGCTTCTGCGTGCTCTTGAAGCAGTCTCCTCCGCTCACTCGGACTAATGTTCGCAGTGGATCCGAGATACGTGTATATGTGCTCGCCGGTTACTAGAGAGGACTCCCTAGAAAACGAGATTTTTGAGAAATCAATTACACAAAGGAATGGAGTCAGGGCCAGATGGCAGGGATGCTTCATCCCAACCTGGGAGGTGCTCGTGGGACGGCCGCACACTCGTTCCCACAGGGCTGGGTAATCAGATAAATCAATTAGCAGATGTCAGTGCAGTTAACAGAGCAAACAACACTAGCATAGGTGTGTTACTGTGATTATGGCAGAGGTGGCTGCTTTTCTTTTCCCCGATGGATACCCAGCAACTGGATCAGCTTTTCTAGACCTGGCAGTGTAGGAGGAGAGAACTCTGCTTTTCCTGAGAGTTTCCTTCATGGATGTTGTCACCGGGTTCAGATATCTGTCCTTGCTGACCTGGAGGTGCTTAGGGAGAGGGGGCCTTTGTGAACTAGGATGTGGACTAGGACCTTGTGCTGTGAGCAAATCCCATCAGTGTGGTGGCCTTTATTTTTTTAGAATGATCTTTGTCAGTGACAGATAGTTCAGCCCTGTCTCCTGGGTGGACTTTGGACCATGCCGTAGCTGTGTCTCCAGCCCTGTCTCTGGCCCCATCTCCTTTTGCTCCTGACGGGAGCCCCTAAATGGGCCCTGTCCCTGGTCCATCCCCTTGCCACGTGGGAGGCAATCCCAGCACCCCATTACCAGCACCCAGCTACGCTCACCTGGCGCAAACCCTGCGGGACGGTGTCCTGCATGGGGTGGCCCTGCTCGCTCTTACTTGGAGCTTAAAAGGTGGAGAACCCTTTCTGGATTTTCCTTCTGCTTTGTTTCTTAATGTCCTGTACCAGGACGGGGAGCGAAGCACTAGGAGAGGCTGTCAGCTATAAATTCTGCAATTGTGGCTTTCTTTTAACTTTGCCATGCTTACGAGTTCTATTCTTGGACTGTGTTGATACCTGCATGTGTACCTGTTTTCTGAAAAGGCCTCTAAATCCTCTCCCAGGAAGGCATTTATAATACAAAAGCGATTGGAGAAAAGGAAAGTAGAAATATCAACTTGGGCAGAGCTACGAAGGGGAGGGAAAACGGCAGGAATCCCGCCTCAGTGCTTTGTTGGAGGGATGGGAACTGAACCGGAGCGCAGACCTTAACCTGCTCTCGTTGGAAGAACTCTGACCTGTATTGTCTATTTTATTTGATTGTTTTTCCTGGTGGAGGCAAACATCTCCGAGGTGCCAGGGAGCAGGGACAGGCTCTCTTTTTAACAGCTTTCTGGGCACGGAATTGATTGCCTGAGAGTCACAAACACAGCAGTGAAACCTGTGCTGTTCCTCAGAGCGCTTTTTCACTATACGGGCTTTTTGTTCGTTCGTATGGTAGACGTCTCGCAGACGCTGACAAACTTGACTTCACAGCACCCGAGGTTTCTGGCTGTCCCTGGAGCGGCCCAGCAAACAGGCCTGATCTCAGCTGGCATCTCTGTTCCTCTCTCGTCTATGTGACGGTGGAAGGGGAAATGAGGCGCAGCGTCCATGACTGGACATTACCAGGACATCAACAGCAGACGAAAGAACCGAAGCTAGCCCCTCTTATCTCAGTCCAACGCTGTATGCTTGAGATTCCCTACACGAGCCGTTGGACTCGATGATCCTTAGGGGTCCCTTCCAACTGGAGATACTCTATGATTCTATTTTGTGACTAATTCTTACTAGAGGATGTTTTGTACCCTCCAGAAAGTGAAGACTCCAGTATGCTTTTGCAGCTGGCTGAATACTGTGCCAGGACCTTCTTGTGCCATGCTCCGGAGTGCAACTGGAGCAGAAGGAAGCCCTGTCAAGGTGCTCCGTGGTGTGGGTTGCACAGAAGGAACTGACACCACCGAAACACCACTGCGAAACCACAAAGCCAAGCCTCAGGTGCTAGGAAATATTGAGTGTTTAACGGTGTTAGTCTGGCCTAAGTTTTTATTCATGGTTCTGCATCTAGCTGATGTTTTGCTTGTTCACCCTGTTCTCCAGTTGCTCCTATGTGCCTGTGCTCCTGTCCTCAATCTCTCTTTTACAGCTACTTTTGTAACTACTTCTTTCTCTGACATTTGCTTGCAGAGTCAGTCACAGCCCCACTGACTAGCTCCTGCCTCCAGGCTCTTTGCTGATGAATCCCATCTTTTGCCCGGCTCCACCTGCCCTTCCACGGCAGGCGCTCTGATCCTCTCTGCTTTCGCATGAGTGCATCTCTTTTGCCCTCTGCTTTTCAGTCTGGCAGCTTGCTCTTACTTGGTGCCGTTGAGAACACTGGCTATCTGCCACCAGCTCCGGGATCCAGTGATCCCAGAGCTGCAACAGAAAGTAAAAAAAACTGTCCGGAAATCTAGCTGCTAACATGTAAATTGTTTCTAGTCAGCAGAGCAAACTGTGCTTGTATGTGTGTTCCTTTGCACTCCTCTTCCTCCTTCATAGCCTTGCTTTTTCCCCAATTTTAGAAATGTTTTCACAGAGGCTGTTTCTGACTACATTGCTTCCAACTGTGGGCGTAGCTTTCTAAGTGAGACCATCACCAAATCGGCAGAAAAAACCCCCTGAAATATTTCTTTGTGCTTCATTTTTGAAAGCTGCTTGACTGTTTCGGCAGATTCTGAGCCAGATGGGATGGAAATGGTGGGTTTTTTTCTGCATCGCCATTGGCAATGTCATAAGCACCTGAAGGACTTGCGGTGGAAAAGTTTTACAGCAGGCCAGACAGCCGGGTGAATGTGCGAAGAGCCGGCCTTGGATAGAAGTCCAAGCAGACGCCGGCAGACCTCTGCTACTAGGGAATTCCCCCCCAAATTACTGTAGTAATGGGAAAGGATTTGGCGTTGGTACCCTGTGCATCACGTGTGAGTTGCTCTACGGTGTATCCAGAGCCTGTGCCTGGCTGCTACCAGCTGATCTCCTCAGCCCTGAGCCTGTGGCTTTGTGCTAGGTGAGCTCCGGTGGCATGCTGCGGCATCACCAAAAAGGCTTTTAATTCCAGCAGGCTCCTTCAAAGATCGTTTTTGCTCCACTGCTTCAACCAAACGGCGGTAGGATGCTATGTTAGGTGGCAGGAGCAGGGCTAGCGTGAGAGGAGGTGAGAGAGCAATGTGCTCCTGTGTCCCAGGGTAAAAGAGATGGCCTCCGCGGTCTGGTAAACGCACGCACCATCCTCTGCCATTCAATCTCGGCTAACAGTGTGCGACAGCCTGAGCTTCCCAGGTGCAAAGGGCTTTGGCACAGCCTGGCTAGTCACTTCCCTGCTTGGGGTTTCACAGCTCCGTTGAAGAGCCCCTCCTTACGGCCTGGCACCTCGGAGGAGATGGTCGCTTCGCACAGTTTGTCACCGAGACCCTGCAGTAATTTCACACACTCCTCTAATAAAGTCCTCCGAGGCTGTCATGTATTTTCATGTATTTCCCCTATTATTTCTCCCTGCTTGAGCCTTTCAGATAATTGATGATACTTTAGTTAATCATTTTCCCCCTCCTTTGTTTGCCAGGTACCTCAGCCTTGAAGGGATCCTTTTCATTTCGAATCCGTGTCTTCTCTTAAGTAATTGATCACCGTGCACCCGGGGACACCCAATTCACAGCCGAGTGGGATCAGCCTTCATGAATAATCAAAATGCCGTGGCCACGCTGCTGCAGGAGTGCAAGCGAGCTCTGGATGTGTTCCGGTCGGCAAAGGCTGACACGGGCGAGGAAGACGAGCGAGAATACCGGCGGTGCCAAGGTGAGGTCCCCAGGAGAGGCGGCAGAACCGCGGCAGCAGCCGCCGGTCCTCAGCCCTGCCCTATTTTTCTTCTCCTGGCAGATGAGTGTCAAGAGATGCCTGGATTTCGAGGCCATGAATGGGGTGTGGGCTACAGGCAGGCAGGGAGAGAAGTCCACTTTGTTGCAGTGAATTGCTGTCAGTTCTAATTTTAGGCTTCAGTAAACATGAGGCTGTAAGGAACAGTTTAGTTTGGGAAGAACAATGCCCAAAAGTTTGCTGATGCACATAAATTTCAGTTATTAAGAAAAAAAGAAAGAAAAAAAAGGATGCAACTTCTGAATAAGGGCACATATTTCCTCTCCTTTCATAGGAACTGGGGGAGGGCCTTTTCTGTTTGTCAGCTTCTCCTCATATATTAAAGAGCTCATTGCCTGAATCTTTATCTTGTAAAATGTGTGTGACCTCTATAAGTGGTGTCCAAAGAAAAAAACCAACTTGCAATATCCCTCTTGAAAGGAAAATCCATGCCGGCTAATGTCTGGAATAAGTAACGGGGAAAGGAAGTGATATTTAGTGAGAGCTATAATGGAAGGGTTCTTCATTTGTTTTAATGCTGGCATTACCTGCTGGAAACCAGCATTTATTTTGGTATTGCTGTGGTGCTTTGACAGTGGTTTGTAAAAAAAAAAAAAAAAAAAAAAAAAAAAAATTGTATTATTTCTTAATTCCAGTGGAAATCCAGTTCATGTCAATCATGAAAGGATGTAATACACTCGGTTCAGTTTTCTCTATGTTCAGACTTTCATAGGGCTACTTAACTTCATTGCCACAGCTTTTTTATTCATGAAATAAAAGCCACGTTTGAATTGCTGAACTTGTTTGAATTACACCTTTTCGGTACAGGGTAGGGAGGTTATGTACTCCTTTCTGCCACACAGAAAAATAACTTCAGCAAGCACGGAAGAATATAGTAAAGGATGACGGTGGCATTTCTGGGGGGAAAAACAAAGGCATTAGCAAAAACCCACAAAAAAATCTATTTACGTGCAGGTTTTCCTTTGCGTGACGCATCTGCAGTACTGTCCGTTTCCCAGTTTAGTGTTAATAATGTTTAGTTTTGCTTTGCATGAATGACTCGGCCATAACGTTAATTTGACCTTTAAAATCCTTTGTTTGTCTCGGAGCGCGGAGCCGTTGAGAATATGTTTTCCGTCCATCCTTGTCCTTGCTGGGAGGTCAGCTGCCTTTTTCTGAAGCACCTAAGTCTGTTTGCGGTGGAGGGTGGCGTATAGGTTTCTGTGATGGATACTGGAAGATTTTTCGCTTCTTTTTTGTTTTCAGCAAAGGGTACTTTGTTTCCTCATGACAAATTCTTTTAAGTTTTATTATGGCTCCTTAGAACAGGCTCTTGAACTCCTAATCAGGTAGCGCTTTTTTCCCTCATCCTCCTCCCTCCTTTTCTCCTATTAAATACCACAGAGTATGAGAAATAATCAGTTTAGTTCCAGATAAGGTAAATCAGTGCCCTTATAATCACTTGATTAGACATGGTCCTTCAGGTAAACCGCTTCAGGAAATGGGCGATCAGAGCCTGAAGTGATGCTCGGGCTTTTCCGAGGACCCTGTTCCCATCAGCTGAAAGAAAAATACCCAGCAGCGGGGCGGTGACAGCGACATTAATAACTGCTGGGGCTCTCTGCCTGGGGAAGGCAGGGCCTCGCAGGTCGACGGCTCTCGCCTTCGGGGTGACCCTCCCAACACAGAGGCGGAGGGGGTTTCTTTGCCCCCCTCTCTTCCCAGGGCTGCCTTTGTTTGCCCCGGCTTTCTCAGACCAGGCGCAGGAGGAACTGAAAGCCAAATAAGTATAAATGGCGAGGAGAGGAGGAGCGCATCCTTGTCTCGTTTTAGTTGAGGGGGCAGAATAGGTGTTAGATGGGTCTGGATTGCTTTTTTATTTCTTTTTAGGCTGGAAATCATTCCAATCAA
Organism: Nipponia nippon; assembly: GCF_047370975.1. Classification (NCBI taxonomy): domain Eukaryota; kingdom Metazoa; phylum Chordata; class Aves; order Pelecaniformes; family Threskiornithidae; genus Nipponia; species Nipponia nippon. The sequence continues at coordinate 80,758,157 of NW_028262380.1, read as the reverse complement.
CTTCTGTGCCAGTTCAACCTCTGTTAATGAACAAATTTGTATTGCCTGTGGTACGAACAGCTGTCTATTACAAGAGTAAACTCTTGTCCTGGGAGTTGGATTTTAGCTGAAAGCTGCAGGAGTGCTCACATGAGCTCCCCAGCTGGTTGGTGTGCTTCTAGTGGATGTTCTTGCCATACAACATCATTTTATCGTCATTAACACGCTAATTGTGTTTATTTCCATGCGGTGACAACTAGGCCTCACAGCACGGCTCGAAGCGGTGTTCTGCTAGGCTCACACGAAATGTCCAACCCCAAAGATGACTGAAGGCTCCTAGATTCCCAAATCCTCCTGAAAATGTTACCCTCGTTTCCTTTTCTAACCAGCTTGGCAGTAGTGACTGCTGAGGATGCCTCTTTAGAAATCAAAGTTCGATATTAAAGAATTTGGTCATATTCGTTGTTCTATAGTGCATCAGGTAGGAGGGGCATTAAGGTTTAATTAAGGATAACATGGAAAACAGGACCAAGAGGACAGCAGTAACACCTTTATGCTTTAGAGACAATGCCAACGTCCACGTTATCCCACTGATTATTTTCATAGTTGCTGACGCTGTTATTTTTTCCTGTTTTAGTGTTATTTAAGTAAGCGTGAGTTCATGTGGGAAAGACAGAAGAAGAAGGTAGAGAAGGAGACAGAAAGGCTGTCTGTGTAAGCGTCCTATTTCTCTTTCTCTAGATCCCTTCCCAAAATGTCAGTCCTATGGGATCGTATGGGGAAATGTGCTTGCTGTGACTGCCTTCACCCCCCCCCCCCCCCCCCCCCCTTCCTTTGGGAAAGATTTTGGGAAGCTCGGACTTCCCCCTTCTACACAGGGGGATAAAATCCTCTGTGCGTCCTTTTGCGTTCCTTGTGATGAGATGGGTATCCCTGCTCCTGCACTGATTTTGCAGCGAGAGGGGTGAGTGAGGGTGGGAGCAGGACCTCCTCTCCCCTCCAGCTCTGCCGCTTGGCCACCTTGCCGCGGCGTGGTGGGCTCAGCCCCTGCAGACGCCACGTCAGCAGGGCAGGGAAACGTGGCTGTGCGTGAAGCTGGGATGTGGAACGGGAAGTGTGTCCGGAGCTGCAGCAACAAGTGAGAAAACATGGGTTGGAAAAAGCGATATCTTTTTAAAGGTGACTTTTTGGAAAAAGGGCCCTAAATATCTGACTTCCCACTTCGTCCTGGGAAAAACGTACCGGTGAATGCACTGTAATATGAGCATGAAATAGACCTTTTATGTAGTTCATTTTCTACAATCACCCGTAAAGGATGGATTAAAAAATATGTAGTAATACATTTATTGCATTGCCTTGTTAAAGCAATGATGGTCTCTGCGCAGGGTTTTTGCTGGGGATTAATGGCCAGAAGGGGCTAGATGTGCAGCTGATGATCACCATTAACCCCATCTGGTCAATAATCCTTGTTAATCCACTTTTATTGGCCAGAGAGTCTGCCCGGCCGAGTGGTGAGCACAGCACACTCAGGCTGCAGCTTCACCCCTGATTGAAGGAAAATTAAAATGTGGGCTGCAGCTGAAAGGAAGGGACAAATCCAAGCCCAGATTTCTAGCTGTGTGCTCCTACTGGCAGTTGCATCCTTAGTTGGGTCAGGTTGGAAATCTAATGGAAGCCGATGGTTATATGGGAGGCGAAGGGCCTTCCGAGCTGTGGCGCGTCGCTGGAGGATCAGGGGCCAGGTGTGGGACCTGGGAGTACTTTGCCCTCATCCAAAAAAAACCCAAAAAAACTGTTTTCTGACTCCTTTGTGCTTGGCCTTTCCAGTTGGGAGGGAAGCTGTGCTTTGGGTAGGGTTTGGAAACCCTCGGGTGAAAGGCGTGAGGACTGGGGTTTCCGTGCGGCTCTGTGCTGGCCGTGCCTGGGTAGGAGCATGCCTGGACCAAGGGCACCCTCTCCTCTTAACTTCTTTTTAACTTCTGTTGCAAACTGCAAGAGAAATGCAGAAGCTCAGGCCAGCTCCTCAGCTGGTGTGAATTACTTGGCTAAGCCGGCTTCAAAGAAGATGCATCGGCTTCAAACCGGGAATCTCATAGCAAGGCTTCAGCTGGTATCTGCCACGCATCGCGGGCACTGCCGTCTTACTAGCGGTTCCCAGGCGCGTGGCTTAGACCATTTTGGCTTGCTGTGGCAGTGAGCTGTCTTGTGCTGAGGGAAAGTGTGTCCTGTAGTCTACAGCTACCGCTTTGAGAGCGGGTTGAGTAACTCAGGCCAACAACATTTTTTTTTTTAACTGAATTATCAATCAAATAATTATTCTCAAGAGCATGTGCTTGTTATTCATTATATCCCTTTAGATCTTTGTCTAATGGCTTTATACAGTCTCGGTTTACCTCCCAGTTAGGTTGCAGCTTTTAAAGCTGGCTCTGTCACTGTCACCAGCAAGCCCTGAGCAAGGGGAACAGGTCATCTGTGCTGTTGGCCCTGTTTCCTCTGCCGGGAGTCCTCTTCTCACAGGGGGGAACAGGTTTCCTCCTGTCTCTCTTGGAGCAGCTCTTCACGCCCAGCCAGCCACCAGGCGCTGTGACTTCCTGTTAAAAGCCTTGTTAATTGCTGATGGCTCCCATTTACCTGGAGGGCAGAGCAGCCAAGGGGAACGGATGGCAGGCGAGCTCGCTTTCGCTCCATGAGGCTGGTGGCAAGAGCTAAGAGCTGATAGGAACTGGGAGAAGGTCCAAGAGGGAGGGGATGTATGCTTTTTGCAGGGTAGGTGCTCTGTTGTAAGCGTTGCGGCTCAACCCACTGCAATATCCTTACCTGCTCTTTGACCTTTTCAGCTTTGCTTCCTGAGGACTTGAGGACCCTTCTGGAGGAGGCAAAGGAAATGAAGTGGCCCTTTGTGCCAGAGAAGTGGCAATACAAACAAGACCTCAGCCCAGAAGACAAAACAAACCTGCAAGATATGATCAGCGCGAGGCTCCCCGATTTGCTGGTATGAAGTTCAACACATCTGTTGTGTAAAATGTCCCGCTGAGGTGCCTGAGGGTTCGCAGAGCGCTGGGGGGTAGTATCACCTGTGGGTTCAGGGGCTTGTTTTTCTGCACGGTGGCAGCAGCAGGTGAGGAACTGCTTGGCAAGCAGAGGTGAGCAAGTCTCTGTCGGGATGGGGCTGCTCACAAAGGCCAAAGGGCCAAAGTAGAGATGCGACTTTTATTTGTTTTGGTCCTCAGACAAGAGAGAGGTGCAGAAGCTACATATAGCTTCTGATTTTTTTTCATTAAAGTTGCTATCAAGCAACATGTGTGAATCACAGGTTCCTCCTCCTTGTGAGACAGCTCATCTCCATGTCACCACTGCATCTTCCAAGGGAAGGGAAGTCCTGCCCTCTGCTGCTGCTGCAGCCCAGCCAAGGTCGTGAGATCAGTGGGAGCTCTACCTCGGCGTTAGGCTCCTGGGCTGTCAGCTGCGTAGCTCACGGCGGATGGGTGTGCAACACCACGCAAGGCTGTTGGTTTGAGGTCTTGCTGGTACCTGCAGTTTCACGTGCTCTCCCAGTGCAGGGAAGATCCAATGGATTCAAGCGATCAAGTTCTGAGTGTGTCCGGGCATTTGGCTGCTGCTGTGCAAGGAACAAAGTGCCTAGATAGGAATGGGAAAGACATTGCAGAGTTGGAGGGCACGGGCTCTGCCTTGTCTAGAAGTGATCCCAGAGGTTTATAGGGATTGTCCATGCATCGAGCACCTTGCAGAACAACCACCTTGTGCGTTGAAACGTGCAGCGATGACTGACCGCATTTATGCTGTTTCCGCTCGCTTTCACGTTCAGCCCGCGCTAGTTTGCGCACTTGCTTTGTCTGTTCCTCTGGTTTCACAGGGCAGTTCCGTTTCTGTTTCCGCTAAGGTAATGTTTACCTTTTCCCTGAAGAACTGGCGCTATAATAAAACTAAAATGCTGAGTGTTTACATAAAGTTTTTTAAAAAAAAACATGAATTTGAAAAGAATGCTGCGCCTTGTTTCATTCAGCACTGCTAGGAAGCAGTGAGGATTACTCCCTTGAGTAGGGCTTGCACAATTCATCACCTGCTTTTCTTTTTTCAATAAAATTAATTGACAGAATCCCTTTGCGGACCAAAGCTGGCCGAAACCTAGGCAGGAAAGGCAAGAATTTAATGTGATTTCTCCTGTGAGTAAAGGATACTTGGCTGTGTAAGGAGTTGCAGGATCCAAATGTGCTTGGGGATCCCATCCTGGAAGGTGATGAGTTTGAGCTTAAAGATTAGAAAGTGGCAAGAAATGTGGATTGCTTTTTGCTTTTCTGATTTTCTCGGAGGCATGTCAGACATGGCTTGTAGCAAATAGAGCACTCCCTTTTCAATGGTAAACGTACTATCTAGGCTAATGAGTATCCCTTTGGCAGGACAGACATAAAGTAGAGATGAGGGTTTGGGGGTTTTTTTGCTTACTGTGGTGCATGTCTGCAGCCAACACAGTCCCATTCCTCGTGGGAAGGGGCAGTCCGGCCAGAAAATCTGGGGTTCGGGGCAGGGAGGTCTGGCCCTGCAGAAATCCCAGCTGCAAAACTGCTGTTAACTCCAAGGTGGCCAGATTTCACCTGCTTCAGAGAAAGCCCTGCCTGAGTAAGGCCGGCAAGTTTTGTTTGGGGACAACGATTACTTGGAATAGCACTGAGCAAAGAGAAGCTTGGAAAGACCAACGACAGGGCTGGGAGGTGTCAGCCCCAGCATCCCACGTTGCAGGGATCCTGAATTTGCTTGGGGGGCAGCGGCTGCTTCTTGGGTATTTATTTTCTTTTTCTCTTTGGTGTGTGTGGCCTGAGACAGAAATTTATGGCAGAGGTTGACCTCCTTTTACAATCCCCGCGCCGCGCTCTCACTTTGGAGCGTTTGTCTGCTCTCTCCCAGGATAAACACCTGCAGTAAACTCCCTGAGAGACCTGGCTAGATGGGAGATTAATGTGGCTGTAATAGTGAAGCAGTGTTTGCAGCATTATGCCCTCTCCCCAGGTAGATGGATCTTTTCTGGGATGATACCAATTATTTATTGCTGAAACATCTGTTGATAACTGCAGCTGCCCTTGTTAAACAAAGCATATCATGGGGTCATAGACTATAGGGACCTAAAATCCTACCGCATGCTAGTTTTAGACTATTCACCGACACCCCCTGAAGTCCATTGGTTACCGTTGTCTTCAGTGTTTCATCCTGTGGTTGAAAATACTTTGTAAACGTTGTGCTGCCTTTCCCCATGTGCTTTGAAGTATTATTTCATCTTCATCGGTAATTTATATTCCAGTCCCATTGTACCATGGGAAAAAGGGAAAACCTTTTTTGTTTTCCATTTAATTGTAGATAGACTGACATTTTGACCTGTATTATTAGTATTAGTCAGGAAAAGGGATTTTTTTTCCCCTTCATCCATTCCTTCCCCCCCCGCCCCCCCTTTTTATTTTAAATAAAATTTCAAGGCAGAGCAAAGGCTGCTTCAGTTCTTTGAATAAAAAGCTGGGGGGGAAATGAGGCTGAAGAGAAGTGATTACAGTGTGATGAGGAAAGATAAAAGTCTAAGCAACTTTTTTCTTCCTTTTTTTTTTTCTTTTTTTGGCATGAGGGACAGAAGGATAATGTAATTCCCTGAAGGAAAAAAAAAAAAGTCTTTGTCAATTTATTGTTCAGAAAAACCTTTAAAATTTTTCATCGCTGTTTATTTTAATTTGCCATGCTTAGAATAAGCTCATAAACCGTAATTCATTACATTTAAAAAGTGCTTTGAGATCCATGAATGAAAAGCACTTCATTACCATAACACACTGGTGGTGTTACGAGGAGGCAGAGCTGGCTACCAGGGCTCACCATGAGGATGTTTTACTCTGCGAGTAGGCTGAAAAGCTCCATGAGACCAGCACAGTGAGTAAGCGGATTAGGCTTTGGCTTCAAGGGTTTGCCTTAGTGTTGCACTTTAAAAAGTGGGATACCCGTTGCTGGCGGCTGCATGCTAGTTTGACACATCAAGAAGGCAAAGCCACCTGCACCTGCAGCCTTTTAAAGTGCTCTTCTTCGCCTTTGCTGTGGGATGCTTGTTACTTCTGCACGCTGGCTGAAGCAGTAGGAAGGCATGGCAAAACCAGCTTGGGGGGGCAGGGGGGAGCGGCAAGCCAGGCTTTCCTCGGCTCTCTCTCCTCTGTTCAACGGGAGCCACGCTGCTGCCGGAGCAGGGCTCAGGGCAGGTTTTGGCCATGTACGCAAACTTCCCCCCCGCCCCCCCCCCCCCCCCCGCTATATGAAATGACTGAACCTCCCTAGGGATTTTAAGGCAACAGATTTACTGTAATCCTTGAGGCAAACCAGCACTTGGTTTTACAAAATCTTTGCATCTTACAGAAGGTGGGGTTCTTTTGGTTTGCGTTGTTCAGTTTGTTTTTTTTTTCTTTTCCCTGCCGGAGATTCACCAACCGATACAAAGGCCACCCCAGTTGAACAAGCTCAACATACTGCTTTCCATGTTTTTCTGGCAGATTTTAAGACAGCCTCCCTGTCGGCTGCCATCAGCTGGCAAAGCAAGCCCGACCTGCAGCCCCCGTCTCAGCCTGAACGCCCCTTTGGCGGGAGTCTGCGCTGAGGCTTGAAGGGTGGTAGCCAACATCTGTATCCGTAGCAAAAACTGGGAAGCACTGGGATTTTTGTTTTTCACAAATCAAAGCAAAATCAGAATTGTAATAGCATCCTTGCTGATGAGTATAAATAAGGAGGGATTACTTTTTCTCTCTAAATACCACATGGGCTGTGGGGTTCGGACTAGGGCGGCAGATCCAAAAGGGAGGCTGCCAGGGGTTACCCTTCTTGCAGATCTTTGCTATCCCAAGGGATGGAAGTAGCCTTACGCTCAGTGACCAGCCAATAGAGGGCAACATGCCCATGTACACATAGGCTTTGATCCCACAAACCCCGTTGTGGGTCTCACTGAAGGACAACGCTACGCACACAAGTGCTTCTCTTGTGGGATGATTCATGCCACGTTAATATTTTAATTAATTTTTTGCAAGATCGGAGCCCATTTGCAAACCCTTTATAATGATGTGGGGCTTTACTTCATTTTTATTGTACGTTCCTGCATCAGCATCCAGGCATCAGCCACGGACCGGGATCTGCTGGGATAGGTACAGTGCGAATACAAAAGGGAAAGACCCCAAGAGTAGGGCTCCTGCAGGTCCCTCCGCATCCGCTGTAGGGAGCTGTGCAGGCTGACCCCGTGCTCCCTGCTGTGGATCCTGGCCCTGCTGGCGCAGAATCTCGTGGGAGTGAATGGCAATATTGAAAAGAGTAGAAAATAAGGCCCCGCAGCCCTTGCCTGGGCCTTGGCTAATTACTGCTGATGGATCGCCATTAGGGAAACCATTCTGAGGGACGTGCCCTAACTACCCTTAGGTGTGTGTGTGGCACTTAAGAGCTGGGAGCCTTTGAAAAAGAATTAAAGAGGGGGCTGAGGATTTATTTTTCTCCTCCTTCTAACTGTTGGTGTGGTAACAGGAGAATTAAAGCCCTAAATTGTAGCCCTGGGATCTTGGTTGTTCAGGCTGACCTTTTGCTACCTGCCTCATAAGAGCTCTTCTTGGGTGATCCCAGTGAAACGGAGAGTGACGTAAGGGAGAGCTGCGGCTGTGGGCTGAATTCGGCCCGAGAGGGAATCCGTGGCACCCCGGCCTCCCTGACGCTGCGCAATCCCTGAGGCTTTGTACGTGAGAAGTACCAGAGATCAGGTGCAGGCAGGAGAGCTGCAGCTGTCCAGGGCGACCGCCCTGGTGCTGCCAGCGTGCAATGCTGCAAAGCGCTCGGTCTTCCGCTGCCTATGTGGGAAAACTACAGCAGAATTTATGTGGAGCACCAAATCAAAAAATGGGAAGTCTGATCCTGGGTACCTGTAGGGCTGTCAGTTCGCTTTGCTCGAGGGTAGGATTTCCTTTTCTCAGATGTAGCTTCATGGAGTATTTCCTCTCTGGAAAAGACTTTAAATGTTGTGTTATTGAGATTGCTATGTTGCGTTTTCCTTCCAAATTAAACTACTCAAGTGGTTTGATGTTTTGAGGACGCAGATTTAGGGAAGAGACTCTTGGATTTTTTTAGCTGATTATAATGGTCTTGATGCCGCCCTCTCAGGGGGTTCTGTCACTGGCACTTAGCTATTTTTAGGTATTACAATATCCCCTTCAACACAGTGTTTTAATGTACCACAGGGAATCGCCATGATAGTTTATAAATAGTCTAGAGCTTGAGCACAGTGGGACAGATCAGGACGACAAAATGATTGCTGCACCTATCCTTGGTAATAATTAAGAACAGGCGCTCCCGCAGATGACCGCGGTCCCCCAAATCCTTGCTGCCTTGTGAGATACATGAGGCTCCGAGGAGCTCCCCCTCGAGGAGCTTCCTTGGCACTTTAAAGGGTCCTGCTTCTGTCCTCGCCCCAAAATGCTGCTGTTCAGCAGCCTGAGCTGCCTGCGGCTTTCCTCCCTCCCAAGACCGCTCAAGTTCATCTCGCAGATGGTTCTCCCATGGATAGGTGCACTCCCTTCGTTACCGGTACCCAGCACTGAGAGGTGCCTGCCAACAGGAGCTCCATCAGGGACGGTGCCTTCTCTGCTTTGTGTTGATGTGGCTGTGGGAGGCCCTCTCCGTCCTGCAAGGGACGGAGCTGGTCCTGCCAGCCGCACTCGCCAGGCACCGGTCTGCTGGAGCTCTGCTTCTTGCAAGCAGCGACGGCCCTCAGTTAGAGAGCGGAAACCCAGAGCAGCACGTGGAATATCTCAATAGCAGTAAAATGAAATCAGTGGCGAGTTAAATTGCAAAAAGGAGGGGCTGTTGAGAAAAGCAGGTTATTCTCGGTCTACTGCTTTCTCAGTTGGTGAAGCAAGATGCGGTCGGTTGTGAAAAACTGACCCATTCTGCGGTGTTTTGAGCGGCTAATAATGGACCTAATGCTGCTCCCATTGAATAAACACGCAACTCTCCCTTGCCTTCAGGATGAATAACTTGAGCTAATTAACAGCTTCAGGAGCTCGAGCCATTAAATGGGGTTCTCCGCTGCTCTGAGCAGAGGGGAAAGTGTCCAGGAGCTTCTTATTCCTCGGGCTGCAGCTATTTACTCTGTGACTTGACTGCCCCGTGTTTCAAGCATATCCGTCTGCACCTCACGGACATGCTTTCTTCTGCCCATCACAGAGGTGGTGGGAGGCTTAATTCCTTGTTATTTGTCGAGTGGGCTCTGATTGCCAGCTGAAAGGCAGAGATTGATAGAGAAGTCCCATGTGGTGACAGCAGCTTTGGTCTCTTGGAAAGACAGGCTTTGCTAACAGCGCGTGGGGTAAAAGGGTGAAAGATTTCAGCCAAATCCATTGGTGGTGTGACTCTCTGTTTAATCTGACAGGGGATGAACGTAGGGGGAAAGAAAACCGGGTAATTTGTTAGGGTTCAGCGAAGTGCTAACTAGGAACAGCTCTTGGGAGAGAGCTGAAGCACCTGGAAGTACGTGCCACTGAAACTCCTGCCCTGTGCACCGAATTAGAAACTCTTTGTCGACTGCTCTTGTTTTGGGTTTTGTTTTAAGATTTTAAACCTCAACTGCGGTTGCAAATGAAACAAAGCCTGAAACAGTCTGAGACAACTGGATATAAGCAAACACAGAAATCTAGAGTGTCTGCAAAACTGTGGGGACACTCTGAAAATGAAATGATTCCTCCCCCTGCTTTCTAACCTCGCCGCTTGCAGAGGCGTTGTTCCAAAGGGGACCCTCCCGAGCCCGCAGGCTGGGAAGGGGGGGTTGCCTCCGGGATCCTCGCTTTATAAAGAGGGCAGAGAGAGTGGATTAAATCAATATTTCATTTATTTGGGCTTGTAATTCCTCTTACATCAGCTGCCACATAAAGATTTTCCCCTATTTTCTTCCCCTCCTCCTCGTCCTCATTTACTATGCACCAATAATTTCCCTTTGACGCTTTCCTGCCAGTCCTAGTGCCAGATGGCCCCGGTTCTGAGCTTCTCCCCTCTCTTGGGAGCGGCCCCCATTGTCAATGCAAAGGAGGCGTCGTGGCTTTGAACCCAAAGCTGGGACCCAAACTTCAGCCCTGGCATGAGGAGGAGCTAACCCGCTAATGCAGGAAACCATGCAAACAGCACACCCTCCCACTCATCGCCATTAAGGAGAAAAACCCCTTCACTAAAGGCTGTTTTGCATTTTCCCCAATGGTCCATGTATAGAAATCTGGTGCAAATTTAATTCTCTCACCACCTGATTCCACTTCCCAGCCGCGAGGTTCCCTTTGTGTCATAAACTCAATTAGACATATGCATTTCACATCATGGACACAGATGTGAAAACAAAGTGCGCCCGTATCTCGCTCTTTCTCTCTCTCTCTCTCTCTGTAGATGCGCCTACGTCGGCTTTAAAGCGGTAAAGAAAGTGAGTAAATCTGTTTAGGGCGCTAGCCCGCTATGCAGAACAAAGTGCCCGGCTGCGGCGAGCGGCGCCGAGTTTCTGATTGTGTTGGGGTGGGCTGTGACATCTTGGAAGTCAACAGGGTTTCCCCGGGTCTGGGCTGGGTGACCGGGAGCCGCTCCCCCGTTTCATTTCAGGGTCTTTGTGCGTGGTTTGGGTGCGTGCCCAGCACGCCGGTGCATTAGCTTGTAGGTGCTGAGGAATTTTCCAGCCACACGAGTTGGCAGGGAATGAAAAGAGCGGGTATTAATTTCTCGGTGTACTGCTCGGAACAGGGGGGGGACGTAATTGCAAAGATTGACATCGAACCGTGTTTCTGTGTGCCACACAGCATGCAGCCCTGCCTTTTAAAAAAAAAAATAGCCGAGTTTCTCTCCCTGGCTTGACTTTTCTACATTTTGTGTCCATTTGGGTTTGGAGAGGGACACAAGAGGTTTCGGCATTGAGCGGAGAGTTAAATTATGCAGCTGCAAGACTGCCAAGCCCTTCAGAATAGGATGCTTCGTTTAGATTTTCCACAATGCTATTGAAGTGCTTATTTTCCTCCTGAAGAGACACAAACAGATGCAAACTTCTGTAAACACTTTAGAAATGAATTCAGTGAGTTTGGCCTCTCAGCAGTGCTCAATAGCTGACAGAAAAATGTCTAATTAGTGCAAGTGGAAATAATAGGGCCACTTGGATTCCTTCCATCCTCCTCCAAGTCTACTTTTCCGAGGAACTCAAAGGCCCTTTTGTTTGGTAGGTCACCCTCTCTCAGGCTTTTGTGCTCCGATCTATTAAAGGAAGAAGGGGAGGAAAAAAAAATAGATTAGGCGATGCTCTGTGCTTAAATATATGGCCTGTTGATGAGCATTTCGAATGGCTGGTTTGCAGTGTCAGTTTACAGGTGCTTGGAGAGGGGGATTCCTCCATTGTTGGCCGGCACAAGCGGAGTTGTGCGTGCTGGGCTCCAGGAATCCTTTTCAAGTGCTGTCCTCTTAGAAAATCCAACTTGGGCTCAGGGGAAAAAAAAAAAAAAAAAAAAAAAAAGGAAATTTGTACAAATCCGCCTTGCTGAAGTGCAGACAGATCGGTGCTGCAAGCCGGCCTTCCTGCCGTATGCCGCAAACGATTTGACGTGCGCTTTCTCCTGCACGCCTCAGACAGTGGTTATGCTGCTCAAAATCAAGAACGAGTCTTGTTGTCAGATTGTGGGGCTCTGAGCTAAAAGCAAAGAGAATAGAAATGAGGCTGGGGAGGAGCCCAAGAAGCCTGAGCGGTGTCTAAAGCAGTTCGTGGACATGGCTGGCTGGCTGGCTCCGCCTGTGCGCAGGCTGTATTTCAGGCAACTGTTCCAGTGAAACAATGGCTGGATGCCATCCTCCCCATCCTGTGCGACAAACCTGTAAGAAGGGAATCGCCGGGATGTCGGCGTGTGGAGCACCTCCTCGCTCCACCAGGCAGAAGTACCAACCGTGCGAAGGGGTCGGTTTTTGGTAGATGTCCCCAGGCCCACGTGGACTTCTGCAACCGCCATGAGGCTGCGTGCCTCCTCGTGGCTGTCCTTGCTGGCCTCCTGAACAGCATGCTATCTCAGGAGCTCTGGCTGATTCCTCGTGTCGATGTGACAATCCAAGAGAGTTCATACAGACTTAGTGGTCGTTAAATATGACCTGCAGGGGAAAAGCATCGGACTCCTGGCCTGTTTGCTTGTTTGTGGAGTGCAAAGGAGTGGGTGGCTCGAGCCCCACCTGGGACAATGGCTATACTGGCCATTTCCAGTCTTTCCAGGCTCACGGTCCCCTTTTAAACTAATTGTTATTACTACTAGTAATCTGCTGGGGATGATTTATGTTCATTAACAGACCACCAAATTATGCGGTTCCAAATACGAAACAACAATTAGAAAGACCAAAAAGAAAAATCAGGAACGATATCTACGGCTCATACAAAATAAACAGCTGGAACCTTCCTACCTTAAAAATGAAAATATGACAAGGAATAGTCATAATTATAGGTTATAATAAATTCTACCTGATCACTGCCACAAAGACTTTCTCCATTATATAAGTGCCTAGGAACATAAAGATTATAAGGCGAGTAGAAATTTCGGGACAGCCTTTTAATTGCTAGTGAATATTTGCTTCTCGTCATGTTCAGTACTTCACTTGCTGTAAAACTGCGTAGCCACCTTACAGCAAATAACTAAGGACATCCCGTCTGCCCTGAAATGGTACGCAGGCAGCACTGTTAGGCAGAGGGTTACTAAAGCGGGGTGTTTTCTGGAGACAGTTCACTGAGCCTTGGCGAGGTGAGTTTCCCCAAGGCTGCCCCATGGCACTGGTGTTCTTTTCAGGTTTATTTGAAAGCCTCCATCACGGTCAAGGACTGCGTAACGGCAACTGCTATTGTGTTTCTGATTGACCGGTTCCTGTATTGGATCGATGCCTCCAGCAAACTTCTTCAGATTGCCAAGGGGCTGCACAGGCTGCAGCCCACCGCGCCCATCAGTCCTCAGGTGCTCATCCGCCAAGCTCGCCTCTCCGTCAACACAGGTACCGCTCCCTTTTCTCCGCTCAAGCCCAATTAGGAACTACTTGACTTTGAAGAAGACACTTTGTCCCTTGCTGGGGATGACATGCTTACGGCCCCGGTGCCACCTTTTCAAACGCACAGCCCGCTCCCAGCCCCCTTGAGCCCTCCCAGCTCCTCTCACTAGCACAAAGGGGCTGGTATAAAGGGTTTCAGAGCCAAAAGCAGGAGAGAAAATTGTGAAAGGGTGTGGAAAATACTAATTGGAGCTTTTGTTCCTTAACAAATCTTCCCTGCTGGTTTCAAACAGGGATATCTGAATTGCTATACTTCTGACCAAGGGCCTTGAAAAAGTAAATTAGAATCCAGGCATTTTCTCTGCACTGTCCCAGCTGCTTTTTTTTGGTCAGTGGGACCACTTGACTATGCAAACAATGCAGCTTACAACCCCTCGAGGATAAAGTGATTTAAAAAAAAAAAAATTCCATCATTCCTATAACGTGGGCAACACCTGAAGGATTTTTAATGTATCTTCCCACTGTCCCATTGGGGAGAAGAAAACAAAGCCAGACCAACCTGCTCTGGAAAACCCAACTGAGGAATATTCTATTTGCAGAAAAGAGAACTGTAAGTTCCCTGCACAGCTGTTTTCATTTGTGGCTGTGGACTTCTCATTCTCCCGCTGCCATCGTGTCTGGGTACCGGCACACTCCAACGGGTGGGCGAGTTCAGCCAGCGCTTGCGCTGCTTCGCTGGCTGGAGCAGCCTTCTTGAATTCAGCCGGACAATTGAGACAAAAAGCAAGGTTCAACATCAATCAAGCTGGTGAAATTAGATACTAAGGCGTCTCCTGCAGCCCATCAAGCCTGCCACGGCTGACTCCGGCCATGCGACAAAACCTCTGAGCCCTATGACAGGGGGCTGAAAAGCAGAATCCCCACCTTGTGTTGCATGCTGCATCCTTTCTATATGTTTTTTGGCTATATATTCTGTGCTTAAGATGGTTCTTAAAAGCTAGGTAGAGAGTGACAGGGAGGCAGCATAGCCTGCGGCTGCGCTTTCTGAGGTGGGACGTCTAGTCAGCTGGCTTTGAGGTGCATCTGCAGAGCTTCCTCTCCCAGTGACCTCCCCAGCGAGACCAAAATGGGTTTCCAAAACCCCCGTTTCCTTGGGACAGAAACCGGCAGCTCTGTTTCTGAAGGAAGCAGGCTAGACTGCTTTCTACTGCAAGAGAAAGAAGAGCAGGGAATCCCTACCGGTGGGGTGGCCAGCAGCTCAGTGCCTGCCCCAGTCTTGTTGCCATCTCCCCTGCTCTGAATCCTGCAGCAGCCCAACGCATGGGAAGGAGCAGAGGGAGAAACGAGTGCTTGGAGCCACCTGCCTACGCCGCAGGGCTTGGGTTTATTCTAAGACCACGCCTTAAGCCTCCCCCGTAACGGAGAGGTGTCTGTTTCCTCCTCGCGGTCGGTTTACTGAAGCCATGCTTTGAAACGTAGACAGCATGCACAGAAGTTCAACAGAAATACCAGAGCTCGACTCAAGGAAGCCTTGGTCGCATTTTAAAAAGAAGCGCTCCTCCAGGAATGTGTAGTGTGTTAAGTAAAGCAGATACATACGTCATTTCATCTTACTGTGCAACTACATATTGTAGAATGTAGCGCATGTACATTTATGACTATTGACAGCAACAAATCTCTGTGCAGGTGATACTGGGGTGCATCGGGTTAAATATCATACAGCTGCTCAATGAGATTTTCTGAAGCAACTGTCTGGCTAGAAACAGTTGCATCGTCAGCGTTTTCTGCAATATTTATGGTGTATGTGAAACAGCCGGTGTCAAAGAGATTCCTGAGCACGAAGGCGGCATCTGCAGCGCATACGTAGTGGGAAAGTTTAACCTAAGTGTGGACACACTGACAGCGCTGGGAAGAAGAGTACAATTTGTAGGGGCTTTCGCTGATGAATATTTTTGTTTACTTCATGCCACAGGATGCATTTTTTATATTCATTTTCTATCTTTTTTTTTATTTTTAATCAGGTAAACTTTTAAAAGCTGAATATATCCTAAGCAGCCTTATTAATGACAATGGAGCAACAGGTACGTATGTATTTCTTTTCCAGTTTCGTAGTTGCTATTTTCGTGGGATTTTTGATACTAATTTTGACAGCCACACAAGCTTCAAATACAGCCAGTCTGACCTCAGTAACGACTCCTTACATCACATTTCCCTTTTCTTCACCATTCTTTGCTAAAAGGTGGAAACTGCAACTTTGTTTTGAAATTTCCATAATTTGTCCTTGAATATCTTCACTTGGGTGGGTAAATATTCTGGATTGACAGCCTTCCTACTAATTTCTCTGCCCAGAGAAGTTTAAAATGGGGGCCATTTTCAAGCAATTGAATGATCTAGAAAGCTAACACATGCCCCCCCCCCCCCCCCCGCCCCAAAATCCAGATTGTTAGAGTAATGCTGATCCTCCAAATTGACACTGATCCTACCAACTAAATCAATATTTTATTCTGGATCTATAGCAGATTGCAGTACAATTATTTAGTATCTTTTGGGGTTAAGAAAAAAAGAGATTAAGTCCTGGTTCTTGCAGCACTTTCTTCTGTTGCTGGGTAGACATGCAAAACTGTAAAAATGGGACCATTCCTTAATGCATGATGGTGTTTGTAGAAATTACTTTTTTTTTTTTTTCCCCCCCCTTTCTGTCAAACGACTATACTGCTGGTCGCGTGGCTTGTTTCAGATCTGGAGGGATGGGTAGTATTTCTAATGGCAAGAATTCATTAATTTGGACAGACGTCCATAACTATTACTTAGTTATGGTTTTGAGACAACGCATTTTAGGGTTTTATACCTGTTCTCCATTTTCTTAGCCTTCGGGGTTTATTTAGTCAATACATTCAGGTTTCTTTACAACCGTGAAACTTAAAAAATTTAAGAAGCCTGTTCTGGGTTTTGTTGGGTTGTTTTTCATGGGAAACTGAGATTCTTACACAAGAAGGGCCTTCAGGCAAGAGGGCTTTAAACAAGATACCAGCTATCACTATTAACGTAGGACTGGCTATGCGAAACACTGCATTTCAGCTCGCTCGGGATTATGCTTTTCTTCTAAGATTATTTTCATAATATTCAGTGATAATACTTGTTTGTTTAACATTGAAGATGTGTTGTTGAACAGATACTTCAGGCTGAGAATTGCAGTGAAATGTTCACAATACTTGGGAAAGCTTAGTGATTTTATTTCGTATTCTATTCTGAAATCCAACGTAGATTTGATAATGGAAGACTTTGTGTAACTAATCATACTGTGTTAACGTGAAAACTTTTGTTTTAATCTTCATGAGATACCGATATCTGAAAAGAAAACATGTTTTGCCAGCGGTTAAAAGTACTTTGCTCTGCTGTATATACTGGTGACAACAAAGATAGCCCATATTAATCCTTTTGACTGTTTTGTAGTGGAACTCTCTACAATGTTTGTATAATACGACTTTTTGTTGCTTTGCAGAAGAGAGTTACCTTCCACTTTTTAGGTTGTTTTTATGCTCTATATAGCTGTCACTTAAGCTGCATACCCGTATAGCTGTCTACTTGTATTCTTTAACGCACTGTCACTTTGTCATCTCTCTGACTGTAAGTTCTGACTCAAACCAGCTGAATTCAATGGGGAGAATCCTGGCAATTTAACTGGGATTTGGGTTACCCTCAGAGGCATAAAATGACAGCAATGTTTTACATTCTCTACTGAGTTTTTCCATTCTTTCTGCAGGTACCTGGCGATACGCTAAGGAGAGCGATAGGATTCTCGTTCAGTCAGTCTGCTTACAAATCAGAGGACAGATTCTGCAAAAGCTTGGTAAGGCTTTTTTCTATAAACGTCTGCTTAAGGTTTTCCCCAATTTTTTTTTTTTTTCCTTTGCAGTCAAGCTTTAAAATGGTACGTTTGGCATATGTCAGAGTTTGAGCTTGTGTAGAACACGTGCCTGATGCCCGTAACACGGCCACAGAAAACGAGTTTTGCGCCCATCTGTTTGCAGCAAGGACCTAGAGCCGTGTACCAATCAAACGCATTTTAGAAATGATAATTTTATTACTAACCTTACCAGAAGTCGCGGAGCATTCTGAAATGTTGTTCCCTTTTTCCCTGTGCTACTCCATGTTTGCTAACGCTTTTCCCAAATTTGCTGTTTGCTGTAGTTTATCACAGGTACATCACAGCAGTTTCTTCTCTCAGGACAAGAAAATCCCTCAGTTTTGGCATGGTGGGCTTCTTGTATTCAGGGCTTGGTACCTGAGGCCAACAGCCTTAATTTTATGCTTTTGATGTGACCTTTCTTCTTCCATGACTGTTGAGCTGAAGTCTTTTGTGAGCATAAAATGTGTGTTTATGCACAGCCAAAAGTTAAGGAAACTGATAAATGTTCAGTGTCACCAAAGCAAAAAATGCCACGGTATGGTGTTATACTGTTTTGAGGGCTCCTGACCCAAGGAGGTGTAAAATAAGCTATTGAAAGCCATCTGTAGCAGTAATCTGCTTAGTGACTGTTTTTCCGATTTATTTCAGGGATGTGGTATGAGGCGGCAGAGTTGATTTGGGCTTCAGTTGTGGGATATTTCAAACTTCCGCAACCAGATAAAAAGGTAGTATTTCCTTTTCGCTCTGGGTATCCTTGCCAATCTAATAATCATTCCAGATGAGCTTTTGTTTACTTCAGAGAAGTCTTCTGGCAATAATGTTTCAATTACGCACCTCAGACAAGGTTAATGTGCAGGACAAATATTCTAGCTGAAGTCTGTATTGCACATTGTTTCCGCATGCATACACAGGCTTACGGACACCTTTTTTCCTGCAGGGGAATGAAAGTAATAGTTTTCATTAAGCGGACTCATCTGAAGTGAACCATCACCTAGGATGTCGCAGGTGCCTCTGACAAGGGCGGACTAATCCCAGAATGCAGCCACAGATTTTATTTATTTATTAAGACTAAGGTTAACTTTTTTTCCTAGTAACCAAGCATGTCTATTTGCGGAGCTGCACTACACAATCTGTTGTGGGTGATGGATGTTCCCTGGCACTGCAGTATCGGAACACCTTGCAGCAGCTACCGCATCTGTCTTTAACACCTTGGTGAGGCTTGGCCGCGCTAATCTTCCCGCTGTGGATGAAGCAACCGTCACACCATGTGTCCATAGCTAAAGAGGAATGTGAACCTGAGTCTTACAAGTCCTAGGGTGATGCTTTGAGAAGTTTTGTAATTGTACCTCGGCATAAGATCTGCCACAAAACCAGACCTTGTCACCTCTCCTCTGCCATACCTTAAAGCTTGACCTGAAGCTCAGAACATTTCTGTGGGAGCAAAGATGTGTAGTGAATTTTGTGGAAGACATACGGATACTTTCTGGTCGTCTTAACTGTTTAGCTGGGCAGATCCTTAGCTAGCACGTATAGATCAAATCTTCCAGAGAGAGAGACAATTAGCAAGTTCATAGATCTATGTGTTACACATTCCCGTTTTATTTTTTTACCAAAAAATTATTTATTTTAATTACCAAAAAACCCCAATTATGTCAACACCAAGAACTCTTGACTTTTGTCCAACTCTGTTTATTTGTTTTTGAAACAGTGCAGTAAGCTAGGGAAGTGTGTCAAAAAAGATGCTTGTTTTCTTAGGCCATGCATGATGAGCATTTATTAATTCTATCATCTCTCTAGACATTGTCACCCTGGATTTTTTTTTAGAAAGACTGGGACCAACTGGCCAGTTCTTAAACATAATTTTTGGCTTTCTGTGGTCTTCTCTGAAAAACAACGGTAAAACAGATGGAATCTTTTTTTCAGATATGACTAGCCAAGGGCTTAATGCAGCTTTTGGTGGTATTGCGAGATACTCGCTTTCATTGTCACAAACAGCACCTTGGGAAAAGGCAATGCTGAGGAAAATGCAATGCTGTTTAAGTTGAAACCTAGAGCTAGTGGTAGGAGGGGTAGCTGCCAGTCATGGAAACTCCTCAGTATCCACCAGGCTGCAAGTTGAAATTAATATAACCCTACCAAGATGACATCTCTGAATTTCTTAGCAGTGCTTCTCTTTGGATCTTGTTTGTTTGCTTTGTTTTTGTTTTTTTTTTTCCCCTGGTATGTTCTACACAGAACCTGCTTTATTGTGAGCAGTAAAAGTCAAAATACAAGGGGAAAAACACTATGATAATTTTCCATGTCTCTTTCAGGGAATTGCTACTTCCCTGGGTATTATGGCAGACATCTTTGCTTCCATGAATGAGAAGGATTACGTACGTTTTAAAACCAATGCTGAGATTGACCTGGTAAGACTTGGTTTGATATATTTGTGTGTAGATTCTTCAGATGGACTGTATGTTGTGGTCCCCAGTTCACCCACACTTTGTTCTTCCTCCGGTTCCTCTCCTGTGCCGAGAGGGCTGAAGACACTTCCATTGCTCCTCGTGAAAATTTCATTAGTACCTAGATGGAAGAATGCCTTGCTTCAGGAAAAAGAAAACACTAAGAGTATTTATAGAACGTGTGTGTCGTGTAATATACAGAATATTCTTAGGGTCAAAAAATGACACATCGATGGTAAACCTGAGCAAAAACGCTCCTGCAGAAACAGACCCGGCTGCTGTCATTTAAGATATGATGCTGCGCTCTATCAAGACTCAAAGGTCTCAGAGAGCCCAGGGAATCTACAACAGACAAGAACCAAATCCCAAGCTGCCTTGCTTCAATCTAAGAGGGTTGCTTACCAGGTAGACTCGTCTCTTTGAAAAGAAAGCCTTTGAGATGAGGTTTTCCCTCTTGTTTTTTTCATTTCGCTAGAGCCTTCTCCGGGAGTTCAGTCATCGCTTATTATCAGCAGCTGAGGCCTGCAAACTAGCGGCAGCCTACAGCCAGTACACCCCGCTGTTTGTCCTCACAGCCGTGGTAAGTATTAGTCTTCATTCTGGAAGTGTTATTTGTATAAGAGAAGAGTCCAAGCTATTAAATTTGGCTCTAATCCGGCTTTCAAACATTGCATCATACAGGGTATTGTGTCTGTGTCGTGGGTATGATGCTATATGTTGCTCTGAACTCCAATCAGAAGCTAAACAGATGGGCAGAAAGCGGTATCTGTCCACAGAGAGAGGACGGGTTTTCATGCCCATCTGGGAATGCTGCTTCTCCTGTAACTACAGCTGTATTTCAAAAGAAAAAGAAGATTATTTCCTCCAGAAAACACAGCGGCAGGCGGTTAGGGCTGACGTTTGCTTCAAGTTGTATAAGGGGGAGAAATGTATTTTTTCCTCCTTTTATTTATCTCTGAGAGAAGTCCAGGTTTTTAATTCCTTCATTCCTCTTTCATCCCCTCCCAGAACATCCGTGGGGTGTGTTTGCTGTCCTATAGTCACTCCAAGGACTGTCCCCCAGAAAAGAGAAAGTTCTACTTGTCCGAAGCCAAAGAATCCTTTGAGATCGGCCTCCTCACCAAGAACAGCAAGAGTCACGTCACCAGCAAGCAGGAGCTCCACAGTTTTATTAAAGCAGCTTTCTGCCTCGCAACCGTGCATCGATGGCTCTATGGGGAGAGTGAGAAGCTGCGTGAGGTGAGTCAGCTGTGTAGAGAAGCCATGGGAAAACTGCATTCCTACAGCACTTCATGTACAGAAGAGGAAGAGAAAGGAATGCTTGCCAAGGAGATCATGTCTCTGATCACATCCGTGAAGAAGCGCCTGCAAGTGGAAAGCTTCCCTAATTCTGATGTCAGGTCTTACGTTCCAGACAGTTACAAAGGCACGGTGGAAAAACCTATCCTGCAACGGGAAGTCAACTTTGAGAAAATCCTTGCCATGCATTCTCAGCATCATCTCTCGGTGTGTGAAGTGTTTGAAAATACTTGCAGGATTCATAAAACCGCATCAGGAGGGACTCAAGTGGGAGCTTGTGTCACAGCCTTAAGAACAGAAACCAAAACCATAGACACTGTGTGTACTACTGAAGAAACAGTGCACCAGAGGAAAGGCACTGCGAAAATGCTGAATTCCCCAACAGCAGGAAACAGCTCCGAGAGACTTAGTGGCCAAAGAAATAAATACATCGGTTCTAATGCGATGAAAATTTCCTTCGATGAAGAGATTCAGGCATTAGAAACAGAAATAAATGATGAAAACAGTGTTTTCAGCAGATGGCAAAACAGGAGTCAAACCACTACTTCAGAGAGCTCTTGGTGCAAGCTGTCAAAATCGAGTTACTCCTCCAGCTGGGAGGAACTAAACTGTAACAGCAGCAAAGAGTCTCCCAGGGAAGGGCAGCAGCAGGAAAAGGGCTCGGCGGAGGAGCAATGTTGCACCACAGAAACTGATGAAAACCATCAAGCTGCATGCTTGCGCTCATTACCCCCCAGAGCCTGGCAGCGTTCTCCTCGAGAGCCTCTGCGTAGCTGCTGGGGATCTCCTCAGCGTTCCGTAGAGGTAGATACGCCCCTCGCCGGGAGGCTGGTGGAGAAGGCATCTCTTCGTGGAGAAGAGCTGCGGGAGGGAAGACACCGTGCGAAGAGCTCTTCGGAAAAGAAAGCAGGGGAGGTGAACAACGCGGTTCCTTCCCTCTCCGCTCCTTGCTCTGTTCCTACGAGGCCGGAGGAAGAGGAGGAGAAAGCCTCCTCCCGGGGGGAGCTGGGCCGCAGGATGAAGGACAGCGGCAGGGAGGGCAGAGGTGCCCCCGCCTCCCAGCCCAGGAGCCCGTGTTTGGGAGTCGCCCCAGAAGGAGAAACTGTAGATAGCACAGAGGATCCCTCGTTCGACGCGCGTCCCCCCACAAATGGGGATGCTTCTGTACTGTCAATGAGCATCGAGCCGAAAATGGCCAGCGACTCCTTCGTGCGTGACTGGCTGAGGAAATCTGCCGTGGTGGGAATCAGGTCTCTCAAAGTGCCTGAAGTTGACGTCCAGGCAGAAACGGTAGATGACACTGAATTCGATTTCATCAGTATCGGAGACTTAGTAAACAATTATCCTACGGCGGCTGTTCCAGAGCATCAGGCAACTCCCAGTGCACCAACAGCTTTGCCCTCGGGGGGAAAGATATCCATAACTGATCACTTCGACTGTGCCACTACTGAAGAAGATGAAGAACAGTCTCAGAACATGGTGAGCAGCAAGAGACAATCCAGTTCGTCTCTGAGTTCATGCTACGGATCAGCACAGATGCCCAAGAGTTCCCCTGAAAGTCCGTTTCTGAACCCAAGGGGAAGTGGTTTTATCTTCATGCCTGGGAGAACGAAGGAAGAAATCCTTGACGCTCGATTTCTGAGGGACGACGATTACATGCAGCTTCTGGCAGGGGTAGAACATAATTGGCTTGTCCGGAGACTGAGGCCTACTGGAATTTTTGAGTCTAGACAGCTTCGTAAAGCATACTGTAAGTTTCCACACAGCGATGGGCATTTTCACGCAGGTGCTCCCACAGAGAACAGTCTTGACTCAGGCTTTTTAACACAATGTTTTAGTCGTCCTTTATTAGGACTTAATTTTTCACTGTTTTATGAGGTTTTGTTTAAGAATTTTAGCAATGGAAGAACACAACCTTGAACCATTTTCTCCTATTCCTCCTTACGCATTTGCACATCAGTCGCAGCTTCATGGAAATGGGCTCCATCTCCGTGCCCACTCAGTCCCTTCATGCCAGAGGTAACTTAGGCTGCTTGAACTGCCTGTGCCAGTTCATCAAGCCCTTTCTACTCCATTACTTGAGTCTCTGGTTTTGTCGCCCGCTTAGATTCCACATTTCATCCCTGCAAACTGTGTATTTAAGATAATGATTATTAAGTTAATCATAAAGAACAGCTATACCTTAATATGCAGACACACAGCTAGGAGCAACACCACTGTAGGCTGCCTCATTGAGCTCGTTAAGTAAAAGCCACTTAGGGCTCATCCCATCTTGCATGTCTCAAGCCCATTTAGCAATTTTTTGTCCTTAGTGTAAAATATCCAACTCTGCACCTAGGTACCTCTTAGCGTATATTTTATAGCCCTGTGCTTTGCTTTCAGAGGAGCCTGGATATCTTCTCTCCCGGGTGCTGGTTATTTCATCCCTCAGCACAGGCTTAGAGCAGTCCTGTGGAATTGTCCGTTCTACTCATAGTGGTTTCTTTTTGTAGCTGCTCTTCTTTTAAAATACTCGAAGAAATCAGGCCTCTGGACAGGCCAAGAGACGGCTGTATTCATTGGGGACTACCTGAACGTGGCAAAGGAAGGCAAACAGAGACGTGCATTTTGGATACACTTCCTGCACCAAGAAGAAAGCCTGGGAAGGTATTGACCAAACCAGTTTCTGAAAGAAAACGTTTATCAATGCTACTTTTGTGTAAATATGAATGAAAACCATCTGGTAAGATTAGTCTTAGACCTCTGATTCAGCTAGTCCAGTGCCTTGTTAGACAGTAGCTTTTATCAAGTATTTTCAGAAGATGGTACAATTTTTTCCTTGGGCAACTACAGAAATAATAGTCACAGCAGGAGAAGATTGTTTCTTTGGTCTGTTTCAACCTATTTTACATTTGGTTAGATTTTGACTGATTTTCCGTAGCAAGAATGTTTTATGGCTTCCCCAAATCTCTTGGGCATTTTGGCAGTCTTTCCCATCGCTCCGTCTAACTCTCTACTTTTTAATTTCTGAGAAGAAAAAGCTACTTCACTGTTGTCTTCTAACAGCCCTGTTAGCGTTCATTTGTTCATGACAGCTCTTAGCCCTGACTTCACTTGTGTCTGTGCTGGGACAATCTCATGGGAGCTTAAATGTTGCTTCCTTTTTATTTGACCTCCATCTTTGCATTAGAGAATTAGCAATATAGATAGATACAGATATAGATATATCTCACAATACCTATAGGCAGAAAGGTGTTTCAGTTGCTTTTCTTTAATTTTAACAGCAGGTTTAGGCAATGGATACATCTGCTCAGAAAGCAGGGTTAAAATCACCTATTTGCTTCACAATGACCTCTGCACCAGGAGAGCTCTGCTAACTGCTAATTGCAGATTTTGGATTGTTATTATAAGTAGCTTATGAATTATTATGGGTTAAGAACAGTATTTTAAGTACCTCTGAGTACCTCAGAGTCAAGAAGAGTTGACTTTAAACATCCCGGTGTTATGAAACCCCCATCCTAGGATTTGATTGATGACTACAGCATTTTATGCCTGTAAGAGCTATAAAAGAAGAAAACCCACGACTTTAATCACTGCCATTTTAAATGCATCACCAACAGCTGGCTTGGCTTCTGAACAGCCAAGCTCTGCTTTGTAGTGATGTTTCTCTATCACAAGTAGGGCTTCCCAGGTAGAGTCTGCTGCAAATCTGGCTACACCAAGCACTTCTCTTTTTGTTTAGGTATGTTGGGAAAGAATATAAAGAAGAAAAAGGACTTCTTCATCATTTCAGTGACGTGGAACGGCAAATGACTGCCCAGTACTACGTGACGGAATTCAACAAAAGGCTGTACGAGCAAAAGGTCCCTACCCAAATCTTCTATATCCCATCTGCAGTACTCCTGGTAAGGACTGTCTTCTAAGCAGTACCAAGGAATTGATGGGAAGAGTGTCTTAAATCCATTTTGACTTGAAAATACTAGCAGTTAAGCCACCTCTAGATGACATGCTGGCATTCATGTGATCTTACCTGGTAGCTGCATTTGCTCATTTCAGGACAGAAGACACCCACAGAGCTACAAGTTCATGGGTGAACTGGCAGAAAAGATGCCATGTCCTGTCAGAAGTCAGAAACTCACTTGTAAACAAAGCCCAGGAGTTACCCAGCCTTTTAGATCACCTAACAGTACCTGAACATCTGTTTTCAGGGATAGTTATGATATCTGAACAGCAAAGTGACCTGTTTTGAGCACCACAAAAATGTCTAAACCTCACTAGAACCCAGCAAGTGAGGTTCTTGCAGACAAGTTGGTTTGCTGCAGGACAACTTTGAGGCCTTTTCTGCCCGATGCCGAGTTTCAGGAACACAGGACTGCAAAGGACCAACTTGTGACTCGCCGGATCTGGTGCCCTGATATCGCAGGCAACAACACTGCATAATCCCTTTTTATACTCATTAAGCCCTATCTTAAAAGCGGCCGTGTTGTGTTTTGTATTTTAAACTTAATTGCTTCCAATAAGAAATTGTTCTAGAGCTGCTCTCTTGATGTCTGGAAAATTTCTGCTGTTTTCTAACCTAAAATTAGTCAATTTATATTTATTGTCTGTCTTGCAACTTCACCGAGGCCTGGATTTAAGGAAGGAGCAGCCATAACATCCCCTCACAGCCTCTGTTGTCTAGGCTAGCGAAGCCAAGCTTGTTTTAGCGTCACCTCACGATACAGGTCTCTGTTCCCCTGCTCGTCCGTGAAGCCCTGAGCCTGTTCTACTTCAAATTCACAATTCTTAAATACTGATGATCAGAATTGTACAGCGTTCCCCTGAGACCCCCCCATGTCTTTTGCAGAGGCAATAGGAATCCTTACCCTCAGTGAGACCTGCATTTTTCATGGCCGTATCACGCTGGCAGCTCGGTCATCCTTCAAATGGCTGTCACAAAAAGCTCTTTTCCTCAATAACAGCCCCTTAGCATAGAATAGGACACCTTTAAACCACAGACACCTTTAAACCACAGTTCAATTAACTCGTTGACACAACCTCACCGCTGATCTAATGCTCTACAGCCTGCTCCTTTTCCGCTTGTACCCGCCGGCACAGCTGGTATCTCTCCACCTGCGTGTGCTGTACTCAGTCAGGAGAAGGAAAAGCCTGTTGCCTTCCCTGCAGCTGAGGGTACGTGGACGGGTGGCAAAAAGGCTGGTGGAATTGGCAGGGCCCTGGGCTTCAGCGAGGCCATGGATCCATCAGCCACCTCTCACTGAGGAGCATTTCTGTGCCTC
Organism: Nipponia nippon; assembly: GCF_047370975.1. Lineage (NCBI taxonomy): Eukaryota > Metazoa > Chordata > Aves > Pelecaniformes > Threskiornithidae > Nipponia > Nipponia nippon. The sequence continues at coordinate 80,732,229 of NW_028262380.1, read as the reverse complement.
CGTCCCAGTGGGCCAGCCTCAGAGATGGGCTCCTAAGAGCCACAGCAACGCAGTGGCTGAGAGCTGGCTGGGATGTGGAGTTATCTGAGAGAGCCTGGGAGAAAGGGGCAGGAAAGTCATGCGAAATACTCTCTCTCTTGAGCGGGTTGAAAAAACAAGGAGCTTGAAGCTAAAAGTTTCAAGAAAAAGCACTTTGGGGTTAGTCTCTTTAAACAACAAAACCCAGCTGCTAAAATACCCAGCGCTCAACCAAAGCAACAGCCACTTTTGATCGTGGGAGATGCTTGTTTGCCCATTCCGTTCTGAACACGTGGAGTTTGAGGAGGCTGCAATAGACATGCCCTCAAGTCTTAACGCACGGATCATGCTGGCCTTGCGTGGTTCAGGTAACTGTAGCCAGGACAGCTCTTGCTTCTGCCCTCTTTCTTCCGCACGATGGTTGTGAGGACAGCGTGCAAAGCCGCGAGACAGATGGCCCTGCTGTGCCAGCACCCAGCCTGACCGTTAGAGGCGGGAGCCGCATCTGGGTGACCTGGCACAGAGGTTACAGCTGACATCCAGCCCCTAGCGGGAAAGGAAAGGATCTTTTCTTTATTCTTATGCTTAACCTTCCATTCGACTTGTGTTTTGAATACAGAGAGCTACCCTCCACAGTACAGCGCTGAACTCACTCTTTCATTATGAGTAGGTATATGATAGCATGCTACGCATATTACTGTTTCTGTTAGCCATTCTGGCACTAGGGCTGGCTCTATGCCACTCGCTAATAAGGCCTAATGAGAGTCTGGCATCAGTACTTACAAGTCTCTGAACATAGAAATGACTAAAAAAAAAAAACAAACCCAAAACCCTCCCACTGGTTATTTACACACTGAAGAAGGACCAGGTGCAGGATTACCCAAATCCTTTCAGCTTTCTATCTTATTCTTTAGACATAGTCTCCTGAAAGAAGTTTCCTATTTGCTGGACAAACTAGATATTTCTAGAATTCGTTGCTCGCGGAGTTTGCCCTGTCAGGCTGACTTTGTGTTGGATCTTGTACCGCCCTTTGTTGTAGTTAAATGTGAGCTCCTCGTCTAAACAGCCTGTGTCTTGAATCAGCAGTGGGTTGACATGAAGACTCTTTCCATCCACCTTATGATGGAAAGTTCTAGGAGGAAAAAACAAGACTTCAGTTAGAGGAGCTTTAGCATCCTTGTTTTCACATCTCTGCTTGCATGACTGTCATTTACACTCTCTTTTCAGATACTGGAAGACAGAACTATAAAAGGATGTGTGAGCGTGGAGCCCTACATCCTGGGGGAGTTTGTGAAGCTGTCCAATAACACGAAGGTAGTAAAGAATGAGTACAAAGCCACGGAGTACGGTCTGGCCTACGGTCATTTCTCCTACGAGTTCTCCAACGGAACAGACGTCGTCGTTGATCTGCAAGGTTTGTATTACAGGGAACTTCATTTCTTGCGTGTCCTCTCGTGTTGCAGAATATGCTAGATAAAGGATGTAAAGTGAGGGAGGCATGTGCAGGTGCGTTTTGGCCTCGAGCAGGGCTGCTCTTCTCCACTGCATCGCAGCAAGAGCACGTAAGCCGCATGCTCCCGGGTGTGCCACAGCTTCATGTCGTGGAGTGAGCTGCATCCGATTAGACTAAAGCCAGTCTGCAAGGGTGTGCCTTGTGGAACCATCTAAAGGAGAACCACTAAAAGAGGCAGCGGCTTTTGTCACGCTGCTTCTTTCCTAAAATTGGCAAGCCTAAAAAAAGGTCCCCTGTTCAGCTCTTGGGTTAAGAGCCCAGGATAAAACCTTTCAGACTCAACCTTTAGCACACAGGTATCTTTGGGATATTCGTTTCGTTAAATATTCATGATGTACCTCTTAGGGTTCTGCTTTTGCTGACATAGCTGCACACTGGGTATCGCTGAAGCGACGTTAACAGAGCGTGGGCTGTGCCGAGCAGGCAGTCCTGCGTACGATAATACAAAGGCTGTGATGTTCGATACCAAGATGTATCCTTTCTTCCACAGGTTGGGTGACAGGTAACGGGAAAGGCCTCATCTACCTCACAGACCCCCAGATTCATTCTCTTAATAGTAAAGATGTTTCACGCTCCAACTTCGGGAAGAAAGGGATCTATTACTTCTTTAATAATCAACACGTGGAGTGCAATGAAATCTGTCGCTGCCTCGCTTTAACAAGACCCTCAGTAGAGCTGCCAAAGTAGACTCGCGCAAGACAGTCACACAAAGAATGACCCATAAGCTGGGCAGTATTTTATCCTACGCACCTTCAGGAGCATGTTGACTTTGTGAGAAGGGAGCCACTGAGATACTACCCACTTGAGTCAGGTCAGTCATTACCCGCAAGTTCTGGTCTTTGCATCCAGGCTGGTAATACCACCTTACCCTCCTGTGTACCGTTTGAACCTCATGTCGTTATAGCCATTTGTAAGAATTAACAGAAAAACATAAGAAGAGTAAGAAAACGCCCTCCCAAATTCAGCTAGGGGTGTACTACAAGACTGTATAAACTTCTAATCCATTCAGACCCAGTAGGGGCAATAGGCACCATCTGCTCCTTGGAAATGGAATATGAGATGGAGTGAGACAGCAGCAGAGAGTTGTATTTCAACCATCTGTAAAATTTTCCAAAACTTGTATAAACGCTTCAGGGAGCAAATGGTAATGTTTTGGTTTGCTTCAAAAAAACCAAAGTTTCTTTCGGAGGGGTGTGTGCGTGTATGTGCATATGTGACCACACAACATCTAAACACGTGGAAATACGGTTTTAACTGTAACAGCCAAGAAAACTCTGCTGCTCTGCAAGGGAAAAATAGTGTTGTTGAACCAAGAGATGCTTTACATGAATAATTTAGGACTGCTACATTTAACAAACTCTCAGAAGACCTCCCCAAGAGAAGATCAGGACAGCACATCTCTTCTGCCTGTAATGAAACGATGAGCACCGCGGATTTTGTTTGTGGTTGTTAGCGAGCATACTCAGACAGCCCCTGATTTTTAACACCAGGACCAAACAGCCTGTGGCATGTATGCTGGCCACATGCTTCAGTAGTGCCTGCCTGGGTTAGAGGCAGCTGCAGCCTTTTACTTTTTATGAAACAATCTTTTGTGGGTTTTTTTTGTTTTTTTTTGTTGTTTTTTTTTTTTAAACTAAAGCTTACAATTCATTCATGTGACCTCCTTCGACACCTAGAGCAATTCACATACTGATAACCACTCACCTACCTCCGAGAGACCCGATGGGTAGAGTTACTCTGTCACAGTAAATTTCAGAAGCGCACAGAGGAAAGCAATGCCCTCCCAACTTCTGTGAATTCTAGCCGAACAGCTGAAATCTTTATTTTTTTTTTCCCGCGCAGGCTGGTTAGCTGAAAGGAACCAAATACATACGCTGTAGAGAAAACAGCCCATAAAAAAGAGGGGATGGGAGCTCCTCTCGCAAAATGCTGCACCCCTTCAGTGCTGAATTAAGCCTACTGGAGTGCCTGGTTGAAATAAAAAAAAATAGAAACAACTCATGGCAATATTACCCAAATTCAGACTATGATGAAAGAAGCATTTTCAAATCAAATGTGCTGACTAGTGAAAAAATTCAGCCGTCCGTTTTAAATCTGTTGTGGGCAGGCTTTTAATGAGTTACCTGGCCAGGGCGAGTGGGCCTCAACCTTCATTTCCAATGGGTGATTCACCTGCATGGGCTTACAGGAGGATGCTTGTTTCAGCCTCTGTCAGGGATGCACTGCAGATTTTGATTAAAAGCGGAGGGCATATCTTTGCATCTACAGGTTGCAGCGCATTTTCTGTTCCACAGGAGAAGGAAAGCGATCTTATGTTCTTCCAGCACATCTTTCCTGGTGTTACTAGCCTAACCGGCAGGCAGAAAAGCTACTTCTGGGGAAGTTCAAGCAACAGTTATACATATTCCCCTTAACAGCGCCACATAGGACTGGAATAACACACAGGACTGGAGCGAACATTTGTTGCTGCCTCTCCAGCCAAAAGAAACTACGATGAGACCTAGATTTTACTCTTCCAAGAGCACGCCAGCACCTCTGGAACATGTCTGTGCGCAGGCATGTGCATGCACGCTCCCACTTGTATCGCGGGGTTCTTAACTTGAAAAATGGTAGGTAGCTTTCCCGCTCCATCAGCAGTAAAAAGCTGCCTTCATTTCCAATTCTTCTCTTCTCCTCCAAAGCTCTGACGTCCCGCTGCCCCCGAGCTCAAAGGCTGGGATCGTTTCTTTGGGGAGATTTGCCTGATGAGAAAGGGAACACAGCATCAAACTTCCACAAAAAGATGGGTCCCCAACAGAGAGTTAGCTTTAACAAAACCATCCGCTTTTGTTTCTGCAGCCAGCAGAGATTTTTAGGCTTTTGTTCCCGCTTTTTAGCAATGCTATTGTTTTCTAGGTGATGTTTGTGCCGAGTTGTTTGGAAAGATGCCCTATCGCTGCACCAACCCATTAGAACTAGGTGTAAAGAGGGAGAAGCAAGAGAAGAAAAAAAAAAAAATTAAATCTCTTTATTATGGTGCATAAACCTTCAGTGTTGGGGAGCTGGGCAGCTGCGCAGGAAGAAAAATGCATTCAAAAATATAATGCTAGTGTGAATAATCCTTTCTCGAATGCTGCTTGCAGACTGCTTCTGCTTTGTCAGGTGAACTTGAACTGGGCCATCAGATTTGCTGCCGTTCCCATTGCACACTGTCTATCACCCCGGGGCATTCACCATCTTGACTGTTGTTAAAAGCGAGCAAACAATCCATCATTGAGCCGGGGAGTCACTCGCTCATAGAAAAGTAAAATCGGCATGTGACGGTACACTCGGCCCCAGTGTTTCGCAGATTAAAGTGATACATGAAAACTCACGTGTTACTGGGAAGATTAAGTCCGTTATCTTGTTCTGCAGCCAATAAAGGCCGCCCTTGTCTGCAGCAGTAGGGAAATGCTGGCTTTAACCAAGTGACAAACGCTGTGCATACATAGCTTCGTGCTCCGGCAAAAGAGAGCGCCGAGCTCTGAAGAGGAAACAAAGCTAGTTAGCAAGATCTCAGGAATTAATAGGCGGCAGAGATGCTGTGTTAAAGCCTCGCTGCAGAGGCTTTCCCTTCTCTATAGAGACAATTAGAAGCAAAACAAAACCTCCCGGACAATCTCTGCAGAACAAAGTGTCCTAATACGCTGCCAACAGCCGGCCCCGCGATGTCTGCTATAATAGCAGTTTCGAGACCCCTGGAAAGTAATGCCTTTTCCAGCTTATGCCTCTTGTTCGAAGAAAGAGAAAAAAATATGTATTTAGATATGCTCCTGAATAAATGGATCTGTGGGAAATTTTAATATTTTGATTTCTTCCTAATATTTGCATTTAGCAGCCGATTTCTTTTGTTGGTTTGTAGCATACGTTTTACCATCTCAGCCGAGGTTAGGGCTACTCGCAGTTAAGAGTTACTATCAAGTTTATCATCTTGTCCGGTTCCCTGTTAAAACAGACATCATCATGTTTAACCTGGTAGTTGCTGCCCGTCTTACTCTCTACAGGCTTGGGCACGAATTCAGAGGTCTCAGTCCTTCACAAATACGGACACTCTGTCTTCAGCCGGGGCTTCGATGCTGGAAATCCTGGATTTATGTGCTCTATAACCTCATCGCCTGAAGAACGTAGACACGTAGATGGCCCGAAACACACAGAACTTAAATTATTGCTTCATAGTTGTGTATAAATAGGTGATTATTGGGGGAAATAAAGAGTTGACGCAGACTGATGATGGAGCATTTAATATTTTGGCTGGAAGTTTCATCTTAGAGCTACTGACTGAAAAAATGGTTGTTCTGCTATTTCCTCTGGTTTCAGAAGAAAGTCATTTGAACCAAGCAAGACTTAGGGAATACTTTTTTCTGTTGGTTTGGTTGGTTCTGGTTTTTTCTTAGAAATTCAGTGGTTTTTATTATGGTTTTTTCTTAGAAATTCAGTGGTTTTTATTAAGGAACTTGCTACCGAGGGTGCTTTTTGGGCTTGATTAATTATAACACCCTCCAAAGTCCAACGTAAGAGCTCAGTATGACTACTAAGAGCCAGTCACCCTGGGGTCCCTACAAAACGAGTGAAACTGTGTTGTTTCTGCTGGTACAGTGAAATATTATCATTCACTGGAGGGACATAAAGTCTGAAGAAACATTTCCTCCTCTCAGCTAAAGAGGCCAACTAAAGGACTTGAGTTTACACCCGGCGTAAGCGCTGCAGTAAGTCAGGCACAAAGACGTCCCGCTCTCGACAAAGCAATGACACTTTTCCTGTCCTTCAGGGAAGATATTTGGCTAAAGAGGTTTTTCCCGCTTACCTTTCTGCAGGTATCCGGGTGAAAGGCAGAGGTCTCGTTTGCTGTGTGTCATGTACTCATTAGTAAGTACATTTGATATCAAGAGGGACCAAGTTGATGCAACAAAAGCCTAGTAACCACAGGCAGAATGATTTTCTCACTCTCTTGCCAATACCAAATGTCACTACGCAGCGCTTTGGGGAACTTCTCTTACAAAAGATGCAATGTAAAAGGGAATTCAGTTATTCCGACAATACAAGGCTGAGCCGGGCTTGATGCTGTCCCTCTGCCTCCGCCTCAGCGGCATCCTGGGCCATTAAGGCCAGCGGAGAGCGGGCGCGGGCTGACCCCTCCAGCTGTGAGGCAGCCCCTGCACGCGAGGCAGCACGTCCCCGCTGCCATAAACCCGGCATCAGCTGCCCCGACAGCCCAGCTGCTGGATTTAGGCATCGGTCCTTTACCAGAAAGAGCTATTCATGGGTACTGAGGGGAAAGCTTCACGTGAGCGAGCTCAGAAAGGCAGCCTGCCCTGCCAAATCTCTTCTGCTTGGCAAAATTCAGCGCTAATGCTGAACGCGGCAGCACCAGCCTCCTCGGCAATCTCCTTCCCGCTGGATGGCTTGGGAGCAGGGATTGCTCTTCCAGGCATGGAACTGGCACCCAGCGTGGGAGTTTTCCCAGCAGCTGGATCTTTAGGTTTGCGTGCGTGTTGGGAAAACCATGCTGTTTACAGGTGGTGCGACGTACCTTCGTAACCGCTGCTCCCTTGAAATAACCAAAATGGGGATATTTGCAGCAAAGTATTGACTCATAACTGCCACCGTCACCTGCTGCCTTGGAGGGAAGTCCCGGCAGTGGCACCCAGGTGCCTTCCCCAGCTCTGCTGTTCTCACCCCTCTCCCGGGAAGGGCACACGCCACCCTCTTTTTTTTTTTTTTTTCCACTTGGATGAAATCATCTCCCACATCCCTCTGCAGAGCGGGAGCAGATGGGGCTGTCGGCTCCGCAACCGCCCGCTGCCCCGGCTCGCCTGAGCCCGTGGTTCCTCCGGCCCCCCCAGCCTGCCCACGCCAACCCTCCAAATAGAACTGCCTCCCATTCTTTAACCGGAAAACGTCTCTGTCAAGCTATTTTTAAGATGGAGTGTATCTTTCATCAAAAGATACCAAGTTATTAATAATTTGATTATTGCTAGATGCTGCTTAATGCCTCTGCTGGAAGGGACAGGGCCAGCATCCCGCTTCCCAGCCAGCACCCAGGGGTGCCTGAGCAGCCCAGCCGACGAAGGGCAGGGTAACCCCGGCTGGCAGCGGGTGCCTTTCCTCCCTCGGTAAGAGCCAAGTGAAGCCCAAACTGCTGTGCTGGCTACCGGGGCTGCCGTCCCCTCCGAGCAGGCCATCACGTTAATAGAGGTTGATTTGCAAACGGCGTCGTCCCCCTCCCGAAGCCCCCCTTTGCCTGACTCCCGCTTTTCTGCTCAATGGCACAGATGCTGCTTTGTGCTGCCCAGGACCAAGCAGCTATTAGCAGCAAATCCAGCGAGGGAAATTAATGAAGGCGACTACTAATAAAAGACAGCTCAGGACAGCCATACCAACTTGCTCCAAGCAGTAATTAACTTTTTTTAAAACTCATGAAGGTAAATATGCCATCAGCTTTGGTCCAGTCTCTCTTCTTTTTAATAAAAGGAGGGGGAGGGGAGGCAAGGGAAAGGGGACGGCTGCGTGTCGCAGCCGCTCCGGCACCGTCCGTATTCCCTCCCTGCACGCTGCCGGCCGCTGCAAAGCGCCGAGCGACCCTCCGTCACAGGCACGCTCTCTCATTCAGCATCCCAAAGAGATTTTTTTTTTCCGATCAATTTTTAAAGGCTTTCTTTTAAATCCTAGCATTGCAAGATTGCTACCTCCGTTTATTCAGAAATCTGAATTTGGTACAAGAAGTCACAAGCATGAGAAGGTTGCCAGAAGTTTGCTGGACCGGCACAAATACTGCAGCATCACCAGCTGAAGGAAGGCTATATTCTTAAGTTGAAGGTACAAGTTAGCTTGTCAGAGCAAAAGAGGCTTAGACTTTAAGACGCAAGATTTGGCCCTGTAGTAAGACAGCACCCTGCACCAAGTAAAAAAAAAAAAAAATCCCTCCAGGATTTCTGTTTGTGCAGGTGGCCTGCAGCACTAAGATTACTGTATCAAAGATGAGTGCTTGAGACTTTTTTTGCCCGTATGGTAGGGGAATCAGGGCTGTACAGGCCAAATCCACACATAATAAAGGCAAAATGTTGCAAAGTCCGAGCCCTTACAGGATTTGGTGTGTACGATTCACCCCCCAAGGGATAAATTGCGAGCCCCTCCATCCTGACATCTCTGCAGAACCCCACAAAGTCTCTGGAGGTTCTTTACCCTACGTGCAACCCAGGGATTCCCAAGGGCATGAATTACCATTTTACGTTCGCTCGGACGCGTGCCTTAGCCCAAACACCGGCCTGCAAGAGCACACCCTGTGCTCGCAGCTCCCCGGGCTCGGACAGCTCATGCTTCTTGGTTTCCCCGCGGGTGCGCTAAGCTGAGGCGAAGCAGCCCCTTCCCACCACCGACCAGCCGGGATGTGCCGCTGGGCGCGGCTGCCTGAGCTGCTTGCTGCCGAGGCAGGCTCTCCCACTAAGCTTTCTAGCCTGCCTTGAAAAACACCGGCTTAGTTTCATGTCACCGTTAGCCTTGCTGCTGGCTCACTTTTATTCCTTCACGCTGAGTTTATCTGATTACTTCAGCCCAGGGAACCAGACGGCCTGTTGACATCCCCGGTTAATGCTCAAAATATCCTCCCCGGGCAGAGAGCAGCTTGCGGGACAAGCCGGGGGCGGGGGGGGGGGGGGGGGGAGCAGCAAGTCGCGAAGGCTTTACTGCTGCCAGGCAAAGCAACACCACGATTTCTGCTGGAAAACTGGGTGTCCAGGGACCTGGCTGCAAAGCTGGGGGTCCAAGCACTCCCATTGTCTAGGAGGGCTTGGACCTGGGATATGGTTCTGTTCCCTTCCCTAAATCAAACTGGGAAGAGCGCTTTCGGCAAGGCCAGGCTCACTCCCACCCCCCGGGCCCTTCCCGGACCCCCCGGTACACCCACCAGCACCGTGCCCCTCTCCTCCACCCCCTAAATCGCATCATTTCTCCTGCCACCACGTCCTCCAGTGCCTGGAGGACACACAGTGTGTTTTGTCCCACAAGAGCATCACAGGGAGAGTAAGCTGGGCACAAACCCAGCCATCCCCCAGCCACCTGCAGCCCCCCGGGCAGGCCGGCCAGCATTTCCCCCTCCCCGGGGGGCTTCTGGCCGCCCGGGACCTCCCCTAGCCCCATGGCCGGGCCAGCAGCTGCTGCTCGTGGCTTGTAGACCCGCTGCCAGCTCCCCGAGCCCTGCTGGGTACCAAAACCTCCTCCCCTCCTTGTTCCCCCTGCAGCGGTCGAGGCTCTGCGAGGTGGCTGCGGCTGTGGGACCTGCAGATGATAAAAACAAACCAGAGAGGGCAAGTGTGGGCAACAGGACCCTTGGAGGCAGCGATGGGAACTGAGCTGGTGAGTGACAGACTTTCCCTCAGCGGCTGTTCTCAAATAACTTCTTAAATATCACAAAATGAAAAGATAAGTATTTTGAGAGATCAGCGTAAAAGCTCTCGGTGTATTTAAGGGCATTAAATCAGTTCAGGGAGAAGAGACTATGAAATGCCGATGTGAGGAGTACGAGCCCGAAATTTAAGGACTGGCCCCCCTATGTAAAAAGCGAGCAAATGAAACTAGTGAAAGGCTGAGTCCCCGAGGAGAAAGTAGTGAAATGCAAAAAAAACCCAAAAAAACAGCCTGTGGGGAAAGCCGGAGCCTGAGGCGAGGCTGCGGGGAGGTGGGACGGCCCCACGGACCAGCTCCAGCCTGAACTGAGGGAAGGCAAAACTTGCCTTCTCTGGAATGGAAAAGAGAGATTTGGGAGGGAGTTGGGGACGGAGAGGGGACAGAGGCAGAGTGCTGCCGGGCTGGAGATGGTCGGCGCAACGCCTGTCCCGGGACAGAAGGTTGTGTGGGATCTTGCTTTTCATCTGCTGAGAAACATATGCCTTTCATACAGAAAAATACATTTTACAAATATTTTGGGGTGGGCTCTGGTTACATTTCTTCAAGTCGCATACGTATTTTCTTATGGGAATAAGAAAAGATTTAACTGTTTCATATCCCAGATGATTGGTCCTTTCAACTAAAACAACATTATGGGGTAACTAATGTATCCAGTGTTAAAAAAACAGCCAGTGTGTGCTTAATTACTTAATGGCATATCCATTTCAATAACAAAGCCATTAGAGCGCACCATAGGATGCCCCATGGCAGGTGAACCCTCAGCTAGTTGTTTCCCAGCGTCACGGCATTACTTTTCCACCGCCACGAAACCCAAGTACCACTGTGACAAGAAAATCATTTAATGAATAAAACCTGGGGGGAGCAGTGGACCCTGAACCCCCCAACCTGCGGCACCTGAATAAGGCTTTAGGAAATTCGGGGTTTTTTAGCTAGATCCTTCACGCTGAGCCTAAATGTCTTTAGATTTATCTAGAAAGCTACCTAAGTTGAAGTGACAGTCCTCCCGGGTCTTCTACCTTCATTTTGAATCTCGCTGAGCACCCAGCGGCTCAGCAGCGAGGTGCCCGAGCCCGAAAGGCCGCCTCTCTGCCTTGGCTCGGAGGTGTTCGCCTGAAAAGCTGCGCCGAAAACCCGCCAGCCAGATGAGGGCCGTGTCGGGAACGCTCTTTTTAATTATGGCGATACGTTGCAAGATTTATGGCGATCCGTTGCAAGATTTATGTCTGACATGAAAGCGAGCAAGCGCAAGCCCTTGGGGTGCGGCTGCTGTCGCACCGGCACTAGTTTGGCTTCTCGTGGCTATTCTTATGTCAAGGAGGGCTGTAAACCCCCTCGGGGGCCACGGAGCTGCCCTTCCAGCTCTGACGGCGCGGAGAAGCTTTTATGCCAAAATACAATACACAGAAGGATCATAAACACGTGTTATTATGGGAAGGTGCTGCCATGGAAACCACCTCCCGGTTTTCCACTTCATCCGAAGAGGTGCTTGCCCATCCTGCAGCCCCCGGTCCACTTCCAGGTCGCTGTAATTGTTTCTGGAGCCGCGGGCTGATTTCGTGATGCTCTGCGGAGCCGCAGGTCAGCGCTGGGACATCCCATCACCTCCAAAAATCGGTCTTCTGAGAGAAAAGAGGGAAAGAAAAGGAAAAAAAGGAAAGAGGGAAATAAACTCTTTCAAGTTTAGAGGGAAGAAAGAGAGAAATCAACTCTTTTCGGCTGCATTCAAAGGAAAAATGGGGGTGTGGGCGGATGGGTTGGGTAACAAATCCAGCCTCTCCGGCTCATCCTTTGCCGGCGCTGTCCTGCCTCCCCCTCCCCGCCTTCCCAGCTCGGGCCCGTCTCTTTCGAGGGCATCTCCAGCCCAGCCCGGCCATGCCGGCAGCCCTGCCCGGGGACCAGGGAAGCTTTGGCTTGCATGGCTCCCACCCCAAACCCGGCAGAAAAAAAACCCTCTCCCGAACCTCCCCCTCTCCATCCTCCAAAGCTCCGTGTGCTTGTCCCACGGTGGTTCCCGTTGCCGTAGCCCCAGCAGGACGAGGGATGCTCCTGCTAACAGCGTCTCTACCTGGGACGGAAGGAAATACCTCCAGGATGCCGAACCCGGCAAGAAGCAGTGTCCCTCCCCGAGGACTCTTGGAGGGAGCATCCCGGTGCTGAGCCACCCGAGACGTCCCTCCCGCTCCCGCCTGGCTCGCCATCGAGAGAGGAGAAGCGCATCCCATCCGTCCATCCTGGCCATTTGAAGAGCCGAAGGCACCTACTCCAGCGCCTCTTAAAAGCCGGAGAGAAACCAGGAAGGACAATGAGACCCGGCCAGAAAAGACGGAGAGGGCGAGCGAGGCGCTAGCCTTCTTTTTGGCATTCCTGGAGTTTAATCATTAAAAGGGGTCGTTAAAAGAGAGCGAGAGTGAAAAAAACCCGCTCCCGACGGGCTGCCCCACACACCGCCAGCGGACTGAAAGGCTCCCTCTTGTTTTGTTCCTTCTGGCCCATGGCAGATTTGGGGGGACACAGCTTCATCTTGCTGGCCACATCAAAGCAGTGATTATGCAAATGCGCCCACTTTTTTTTTTTTAAGGAATTATTTATCACACAATAACCCCCCTGCCAGGGGGGGAAACAATAGATCAGGCTAGATAGCGCTGCTCGCCCGAGGCTGCGGGGCTGGGGGGGCGAACCCCCGCACGTTTTATTGGCCTAACCTAATTTCACTAATTCTCTTTTCACACGTTTTGTTGGGGTTTTTTCTCTTCCCCTCCCCCCCGCCCCCTTTCAGGGACGTGGCTCCGAGGGCCGGGTTTCACGCTCCCAGGATGCGAGGGGGATTCATGTGCCGCGTATTTTATTTAATTAATACATTCAGGCGCCTCCGCTGGTTTTTAATGATTTCCAGGTGTTTGTACCCAGAAGTCACAAAGTGCTCCCAGGCGCGCGGGGGGCGATGATTGAAGGGCCTCGGTGGCCTTCGGCATCTCCCCCTCCACGGTGACATCCCTGGCTTTGGGCTGTCGGTACCCGCGCTGTGACGGTCCCCTGGGACAGCCGAGGGGTGCTCCCAGCCGTTGGCCCGCACCCCCTGGACTCGCCTCTGACTTGGGCCTCAGCCATCCCTCAAAGAGACAGAGAAAGGAAATTCTTCGTCTTAAAACCCAGGCATATTTTTTTTTTATTTTCTCAGTAACGTTTATTTCCTGCGGCCTTCTCTACAACATCACGGTATACATGGTATAGATGGTATACATGGTATAGATGGACTTGGCAGTGTTAGGTTAACGGTTGGACTCGATGATCTTAAGGGTCTTTTCCAACCTTGACGATTCTATGATCCAGGAGCCGTCAGCCTGAGGAAGCGCGATAATTATCCCTCCGTCACGCGTTTGCCGTGCGGCATCTTCTGTACCGAGAAGGAACCGTAAACGATCAGTAAACTTCCACCAAACTTTTTTTTATATATATATATATATATATACTGTGCTTAATGCTGTTTTCCTTCACGACGTTATCATCAGCCACGCGAGGAACCCCAGAACAGAAACGAAACGCCGTGAAGGGAGGCAGAGGCCAAGCTGTGCGCGCGTTTCTGATGGCGCCTGTCGCCTCTAGATCCGCTCCGAGGCTTCACCTGGCTGGAAAAATAAAGCGATTTTGCGTGGTTGGGACCCGCGTCCCCCCGAGCAGCTTCTCACCCCCCAGCCCCACCCCGGGGCTAAGCTGGCATCGCCAAACGTTCAGTCTTGGTCTTATTCCGCAAGAAAAAGGAGTTTTCTTTTAAGAAGGACAAGGCGATTTTCGGACACCGGCTCTGCCTGCAGAAGCGGCTGTTGGCCGCGTAGCCGGTGCCGGCGGCGTTCGTCACCGTAAGGACCCCGGTTTCGCCGGAGGTGAGGAGGGGCGCCGGCCCCCCAGCCCCGCGACGCCCGGTAGACGGCACGCAAACCCGAAAAAGCAGCAACCCGCAAGTTACGAAAATTAGAGATTTTTATTTATATTTTATCACAACAACAATCCCTTTGCTCTGCAGCTGTAAATACATACTAGATAAACTCTGTAAATTATACAAAAAAATACATATTTCCCATGAAATCTTTCTTTATAATAAATAAATGTGAACACGTGTGTGGCTGATCGCTGTAATGTTCCGTGTCTGTTGAGGTTTTCAGTCTGTTGATTTATTTTTAATCTCCTGAAAGAAGGGGGGAGTTCCTCGTCCCCTAAAGGTCGAAATAAATAATGCATGAGGAGGTCCTCCCTCCCCGTTCCCCCCTCGCTTCCCTCTATGGTGTTTTTTTTTTTTTTTCCCCTTTTGATAGAGAGTTCAGCCTAAATTTCCACGCTTGCATTCAGCCCTCACAAAGCCTACAAATTATACAATGACTTCTAACCTGCGCCTCTAACAAAACAATTTATTTTTTCTTGCTTGCTCGCTCGCTTGCTTGCTTTCTCCCCGCTGTAAATCGTAAGGGACAGATGGCAAAAGGGGGAGCGGGCAGAGGAAGGGGGGGGACACACAAAAGCCTCGGTGACCGAGCTGGGAAACCGGACAAAGTGCACGTCGGAGCGGCCGCTTCGGCCGGGCAGGTGACGCCGCCGCCGCCGGCCGTGGGAAGCGGGCAGATGCCGCTGCCCCCGGGGGCTGGGGGCTCCGCGACCCCCGGGGGCTGCGCTAAAGGCAGCGGCGGGGCTGGGGAGGCGGCGGCGGGGGGAAGCGAGGCGGCGGGGGCGGCCAGTGCTCGGCCTCCGAGGCGGAACCGGCGGGGCTGGCGGGGGATAAAGTGCAGGCGTACGGGGAGGCGGAGGGAGCGGGGCTGGCGGTGCCGCCGCTCCAGGAGGAGGCGGGCGAGGGGCTGCCCTCGGCGGGACCGGGACCCGCCGCCGCCGCCCCGTCGGGGCCGAGCCGCGCCGCCCCGGCCAGCCGTAGGGTTTCGGTCAGGGCCCAGATGTAATTATGGGCGAAACGGAGGGTCTCGATCTTGGTGAGCTTGGCGTCCTCCGGGAAGGTGGGCAGGACGTCGCGGAGGGCGTCCAGGGCCGCGTTCAGGTTGTGCATGCGGTTGCGCTCCCGGTTGTTGGCCTTCAGCCGCCGGCTCCGCTTGATGCGCTGCGCCGTCTCCGCCGTCCGCACCGGCCGCGGCGTCCCGCGGCACCGGCCCGTTCGCCTCTTCCCCTCCAGCCGCCGCAGCCCCCGGGGGCCCGCTGCTTCGGGGGGTCGCACCGGCGAGGCGGCCCGCAGCTCCTCTTCCTCCTCCTCCTCCTCCTCCTCCTCGGTGCTGGACGGCAGCGAGGGGGCGGGCGAGGCCAAGCCCAGCAGCACCAGCTCCTCCTCGGCCGGCGCCGCCAGGCCCTCCGCCTTCACCAGCATCCTGCGTGGACGGTTTAACGGTTCGCCGGTTTGACGGGGCGGGGGGTGGGGGGAAAAGTACCGGGGGAAAGGGGGGGGGGACGGGGGGGTGGGGGGGCGCGGCGCTGGCACGCGCCCCGGGGCGGCGGCGACGGCGGCGGGAGCTGCCCGGGGCCCCGGCGGCTGCGTGTCTGGCACACGACCCTCCTTAACACCCCTTATATACCCGGCGGGGAACAATCAAACCGACCCCCGGGGTCTGTCCGTCCGTCCGTCCCCCCCTCCCGCCGCCGCCTCCCGCTTCCCCCCCCCCCTTTCAGGGGGGCCCGGGACCGCCGCCGCCATTGGTGCCTCGCGCTCGGCTGGAGCGTGCCGCTAATTTATTAATGAATGGCGGGGTAAGGGGAGGGGAGGGGCGGAGGGGAGGGGGGGTGGCGGGGCGCAGCTGGCCAATCAGGGCGCCCCGCGCGCCACGCGCGCCGGAGCCGGCTCCCTTTCAGTCGCTCATTAAGAAGAAGAAGAAGAAGCGGCGGCGGCGGCGGTTGCGATCGTTCCCGGCCTCCCCCTTCGGGGGGAAGCCCCTTCGCTGCCCTCCTCACGTCCCCCCGTGGGGGGAATCGAGGGCAATAAGGTGTTGTGCTGGGAGCTGGTCTCCCGTGGTTTGCAGCCCCCGCGGGGCGGGGGGGGGGGGGGGAAGGAGGAGGTGGGTGCTGGAGGGAGACCCCCGAGGGGATGGGAAAGCGGGGGGGCTTTGGTAATACACGGCTTTGGGGGGGAAAAGCTACTTTTTGGGGCTGCAAGCAGGGATACCGGACCGCCCTGGAGGCAGCGTGCTCCGGGGGTGCGTCTGATCCCCAAGGGTGGGTGCTGGCCCTGCCTTTTTCCTTGCATTTTCAGCAAATTTTGCAAGGCTGGGGAGGGAGAAGCCATGCGCCTCTGACATCCGTGTTTTGGCAGCCAGGAAAGCCGCAGTCCCGGCACACGGGCTGCCATTCTTGCTCAGCGCTGACAAATACAACCCTTGGATGCAAACATAGGCTCAAGAAGACTTTAAAAAAAAAAAAACAACAAACCCCTAACTTGTCAATCCACCAGGAAAGCTTTCCTCCCCCTTGCTTCTCCTCCAGACCACCCTCTGGGGCAGAAAGCCCCAGTGAATAGCTGGGCCTGGCGACATGCCCCCGGGGTCAGCAGGCTGGCTCTGCCTGACAGACCCACGGGGAAGGAATGACGGCCAGGACCTACAAACGGAAAACCGTAGCGCGGCGTCCCTCCCCTGCGGAAACTCCGTCGCCGAGGCGCTTTGGGGGAGTCGGGCTTTGAAACGGAATTTTATTTGCGGAAAAAGCCCCAAATAGATAAAAGAGTTAAAATCTCAGCGAAAAGGGTCTGGTGAAGGCTGGGCTCGTGCCCTCCTGCCACCCCCCCCCAGCACCGCCGCCGCCTTCCCCACTGCTTCACCGCCTCCGCCTAACCCCTCCGTCGCTGTCACGGTGGGGATGGAAGGACGGAAATCTCGGTGAGGGGGGTGGGGGGCATCGGGGTGCCTTTTTGGGGTTTGGCCCGACTCCTGCCGCCAGCCCCCCGCCCTGACGCAGCGGTTTTCTCCGCAGCGTTGAGCGCAAGGTGACGGAGGACGAGGCGGCTACCGAGCCCTCGCAACCCTCCCGGTGCGGCAGGTCCAAGAGGCGCTTGTGTGGTCCGCGAGCGAGGGCCGAGCTGCTCTGGCGAGAGCCGTGGGGCCGAGAGCGGTGGGGAGAGGGGGCGAGGGAACGCCGCCGCCGCTGCCCACCGCCTGAACTGTCCTCCAAGGGTCAAACTGTTCAACTTCAGCCCCTTTGCCAGACTCAATCCTACTTTACGGGAACAAAAGCCCAAAGTAGGCGACGATCAAGAAATGGGAGCACAATGATTTAAGCTTATCACACAGCCCAGAAATAAAGGACAGTGAGCTTGTGTGCGGGAGAGGGGGAGACCTTCAGAAAGGCTTTGTTTGCTGTAAGAAGATTGAACTCTGAGGTGACCCAATAGCCCTAAAAGTTTAGGGTCTGTGTTGCCGAGAGACCTTTGGATAGAGCCCATCCACACGTCGACCTCACAAGTTGTGAGCCGGCATTAATGGCTTGCCTGCCCCAGGTGAAGGGGGCTGCGACGGCCCCCGGGAAAAAGGGGGGGACAAAGCCGCGGGGACAGGACCCCTCCCGGCTTTGCTCCCTCATGCCTGCTGCGTCTCCTGAGGGTTCGGGGGGCTGGGGTACCCCCTGCACCCCGAATCCTGGGGCACCCAGCCCTACGGCAGCACCCCCAAACCCCACCAGCAGGATGGTTCTGCTCGTAACCCGGGGGGTCAGAATAGGTCCCTGGGGTGCTCTGTGCGGGGGGAGCAATCGGAGGCTGCTGCGGTGTCCTTCGCCCCGAGCCAGCTCCTTCCTGCACCCCCCGCGCAGGGAAAAGTGCTGCAGGGAGGGATGGGGACCGGATTCCCAAGCCGCACTAGCGAGTCTGGGGTTCGTTTTGGGATGGAGGCGAGGAGGGGTCGCCCCCCCTGCCCCCCCTCAGAGCGCTGCCTTCCCTGGCCCCCCCCCGGGGCGGACGAGCCCCTCGTCGGGGGCCGATTGTTCCCGGCGGATTTGCATGGCAGGTGCAGGCCTGCGGAGCGATTTTGCCGTCCCAAGCACCCCCCCTCCCCAAGAGGGTTTGCCTCCCTCCCCTCCCTTGTGAAAAAAGGCCGCCGGTGCCTTCCTTTCCCATGAAGAAGAGAAGAAGCTTGAGGATCGCGTGAACACGCTTCAGTTTTCTTATTCTTTTCTATAGATGTGGGGAAAAGAACAGCCGATTGTGTGAAAAACCCGGTGCCTGCAAAAAGGGACATTGGCCATCCAGGCGAAGGTGCGCGAGGGAGAGCACTAATCGCTGAACCAGGAGACAAATACGATTACCAGCTCCGAGCCTTGAGTCAGAAAGTCTCATAGACTTTAAGATGTTAATCCCCAACATAATCCTTCCTTTGGCGTGTAGGAATAGTGCAGCCACAAGAGTTGTTTTGTTATTTATATTGGCGTTTAATAAAACTCAGCCAGTGGTGAATGGGCTGCCCACTCTCCAATGGTAATTAATTCCCTATTTCAGTGACCCAATTGTGCTGGGATAGAGCAGTGGGACAGTCCCACTGCCCCAACCCGCCTTTGTGCAGCTACACGGCTCTCGTGCTTCAACAGCTATGGAAACTCATTCTTTTGATGTCATTCAATGAGTTTTCCTTGGGCATCTTCTAAACTTCAAGGACCCTTTTCTTTCTCCAACGCCTGAAAAGCAGGACTAGCTTGACCACCTCTGTAGAATTTAATGATTTGGTGAAAGGGCCTTTTTGGGGGTTTGTGTAAGGAAAGAGAGAAAAAGAAAATTTGGCAGGCTGCTGTCGAACAGGGGGCTATCCAAACTCGAGCGCACCGAACTCATTCAGCTCCTAATTTATACAGGTCTTAAAAGCCACTCTGCCTTACCGAAAATACTCGGGGGCTGCTCCTAGCCACGGCGTTTCGCGAAGGGATTTGCTGTAAGCACACGCCGCAGATTCAAACCGGCCTGCGGACGGGTACGAACAACATAAATCGTGTTGTAAGAAGGCGTTTCCATCCACCGGAGGGAAAAACAACACGCTCCCCGGAATCGGTTGTGTTATTGTTAAAAAGCGCGTCCGGGGCTGTCTCTTTTGGCCGGTGGGCAGAGCGGGAGCGGCGAGGTGGCTGCGGGAGGGACGTGTGTGAAACGAACACGTGAAGGACATGTAGGAACCCTGCAAAGCCGCCCGGGTACGGGCAGCCTCTTCTATGTCTTTATACACACTTCCAAAAAAAGAAAAACCAACCCCGAAAAACCCCCTTTCGCAAGTCACAAACAATTCAGGATTCAACTAAGAAAACACAGAGTGAACCATATGGCCGGGGTGGCTCGAGTTGGCTGCATTTTCCCCCAGACAAAGAAGGGATTGAGAGTTGAAGGAAAGGAGAAAAAAACCAACTTTCCGGCTGATGAAGCTGTTGTCTGGAGGCAATGATCCCAAATCTCAAGGCTTTATTCCAGGCTCCGACTGAGACGTGATATGTCATATGATTAGCATCTTTCATATTTACAAGAGTAGTACGGGCTGCCAGTCTTTAGAGAAAGGCGAGAGAAAGAAGGGGCATATGCTGAAATGGATTTAGCATTTGAAAGAGAGAAAAGAGAGCGGATAAATACACTTAAACGAGGATTTAGTTTTACTCCCGTCGCGTTCTAATGGGTTGTTGATTGAGATTTTAGGGAGCTGTAACAGAGGTGTCAGCAGTAATTTAAAGGCGCTATTCAACCCCCCGCTGCTCCTTCTCCCCCCCCCCCCCCCCCCCCCCCCCGCTTCGCTTCTCCGCGCCCCGGCGCTTCCCCAGGGCGAGGTACCGGTTACCGGGGCGGCCCCGGCCCCGCTCCCGGTTCCGCCGCCCCGGACGGGCGGGCGGGCGGCGGCGCCACCTGGCGGCGGCGGCGGGGGTGGAACCGGTCGCCCCCGCTCCCGGGGCGGCTGAGAGGCCAAAAGCGACGATTCCCGGTGTTTTTTACCTCGGGGCAGGGATATCTTGGAGCGGGTTGGAGCGGGGTGCTCGGAGCCCCGTCCAGCCCGGCGTCGGGTGTTCGCGGGGATGGGGCACCGACCGCCATGCCGGGCAACCTGGGCCAGCGCCTCGCCGCCCTCCGCCTAACCGATTTCGTCCTTATATCTAGTCCAAATCTGCCCTCTTTGAGTTTAAAACCGTTACCCCCTGTCCTATCGCGACAGGCCCTGCTAAAAAGCCTGTCCCCATCTTTCTTATAAGTACCGAGAGGCCGCAACGAGGTCTCCCTTCTCCAGGCTGAACCACCCCAAACTTCTCAGCCTCTTCCTAGACACCTTCCATCTCTCTGAGCGTTTTTGGTAGAACAGGCAATGTTAAATCAGACTCAAATCAGATGGTGAAAAATGAAAGAATTAGAGTTAACGAAGAGAAGGGCACAGGGTTTGGGAATACGGCATGTCAACAGAGCAGGCAGGTAAAGGTTTAGGAAGTTTTCTCACTGCAGAGCACTTTGGCATCTCGCACTAACCCAAGCCTCCTGTGGGAGCATCCAAAGATTTAGTAGACCAAGGACATGTAACTCAGTGCCAATTTGCTGTAGGATTTTTTCCCCCAGACTTTTTGCTTGTTCCAGGTGACAGCAAGACGGAGGACAGTCAGAAGGACCGCGTCTGTCCTGTGCTGGGGACCCCAGAGCTGGACGCAGCGCCCCAGGTGGGGTCTGACCAGAGGGGCAGAATCGCCTCCCTCGACCTGCTGCTGGCCACGCTGCTCTTCATGCAACCCAGGGTAAGGTTGGCTTTCTTTTTTTATCTAATAAAATATGAGCATAAAGCAACGGGCTCTGCTTCCCAAAGGCAGCCTCTACAAAAGCACCGGGGCAACAGCCTGAAAAAGCCGTCTCCGACTGCCAGCTCAGAGCGCAGACAGGGTTTCAGGCGGATACTAAACACCACGTTTTGCCTGTTTCCAAACACAGCGATGAGGTGGCTTAGGGTTTTTTACACGTCTGTTAGCCGTCGCGGAGAGTAGGTGTGAAATTAATGCAGAGAAGCTGACCCACGCAGTCCTCTTGGTCCTGCGGGTGATGATTTTTATCCCGATTTTTTTGCTGTCCAGCACGAGCTGCGACTTCGCAGGGATAGGAACGGTGGGTTACGGCTCATTACGAAGGGTAAACGCCACACTGAGGAAGGCACGTTCTGCAAGAACTGCAGCCTTTCCAGCACGAAAGCGCCGGTTCACGGCTGGAAGAATACACTTGCACGTCATGGACATAAACTACATTTTTTTTTTCAAGGTAGGTACCACTGAATCCCTAGGAAACAACTACTGTCCGGGATCAAAACCATAACCTAACGACAAGCCGGTATCCTCTCGCTCAGCCGAGGACCATCAAAACACAGAAAAAATGAAGGAACTCCACAAGAGGGTACATAACTTGTCCCTCGGCGAGACTGCTCCCCGCCGGTCCGATTCACTGACCGATCCATTTGAGTAACCTCAGTGCTGTTGGGACGCCTGCTCTACGGCAGAGCTCTCCCCCGTGCCTCCAAATCTCTGGAAGAAGTTTAACAGCGTGGCAGCATCTAGAAATTTTACAATGTCCGTGCTTAGCCCGCTTCTCCCCGCCGTTCGTACGTTTGTGCCTCCTCTGCACACCTTTGACATAGCCTACGGCCAAACTTTTGCTACGATAAAGATGATGAACTTTTTTTCTGTTTGGAGTGTCTGACACAACAGGACTCTCCAACCCAAAAATCATTCAGCTTTTTTGTCTTTTCAAAACACAGCTGAGCGACCCTTATCCTAAAACCTGTAAAAAATCTAGATATAGGTCCATCCATTCTCGTTTCATTTTGTCGGCATCCGAAGATTTAGTAGACCAAGGACATGTAATATTTCTTTGAAGAAATTACTCTATCCTTTTAATTGTTTTAGCCACGCTCCTTCCCAGATGGCACCGATTTGTAAAAGCGCAAGATGACAGAATTGTTCTAAAATACGGCGTTCCGTGTCTATCTCATCTGAAGACTAATGAAACGCTAATAACGCAATTGGGTACTTTGTAAGCAGAAAAGGATTTCAGTGATCAAGCAGATAAAGTCACTTTATTCATTTTTGGTCATACAAACAAGGGGTCAAAACAGAACTATCAGTGCACTGAGATACAAACAACAATTTCCACTTTAAATATAAATATTAGATGTGCAGTCGTTCTGATAATTTCTATAGACACGCAGATCGTATTTTCTTCTAAAACAGGTGTTATTTTTCCTTTTTCTTATTCTGCTCCTCTTCCTTCCGTTTCTCCAAGTAACACGTAAGAATGTCGTTTAGCTGCCGCTCACACTGGCTGACATGTTGCAATCCATTTTCCCAGCCTAAAAGCAGCAATAAACAGGATAATTACATCTCCCTTTAGAGCATCCACCACCTCGTTAGTCGGTGGGGATGCCAAGACCCGTTTCCCCAAGCCTATCCAATAGCTATAATATTTCTACTTGGAAAATTGTTCCTTCTTCGGAGTTCAGCCGTGAAGGAGACGCTTCCTTTGATATCAACCAAGCAGGCTGATAAAATAATGACTGTCTTGGCACCTGTTCTTGCAGTCATCTGTTGCTTTAGAGAGTGAGCGCTGCCTGTGTAGTATCTGCTAAGGCAAGGCCCTACCCCCTCCAAAAGGGGAGGCACCCCGCCCCGGAGGAGCCTCGGCGGGTACCGGGGAGTCGGATTCAGCCGGAATTTATTGAATGCGCTTCAGAGACAGGGACGCTATTCCATCTCTCGCTTCTCTAGCTCTAAGAGAATCGCCACGGAAGAATTTCTGATGAAATATAACTGATGCTTTGAGATACGAACTGTCCCCTTTCAGCGGGGACTGATTCAAGTGCCGACGGAGGGAGAAACGACGACCTCTCCTTCCGAAGGACGTGTACGGCGGGGAGGAAAGAGATGCACAACTAAGGGGCTGTTCAGGCATTTTGCACACCACCTAGCAAAGCTGCAAGGGGCGGAAACGGGCACCGTAAGGTTGTTTGGCCATTTGTTTTTTAAAGCAGGATTAGCTTTTGGATGTGTAAATACTCAGCTGCCGTGAACTTCACAGCAAATATATGGAAACTGTAAAAACCTGCATTTTCGAAAACTGTGTTTCCCTCTGCGTTCCAATAAAACACACACGTGTATTCACAAGACAGTGACCTGTAAACAAAGCGATCAGGAATTACTCGGCAGAGTTAGCTGATCTCCTATAGCACTGTGGTTTTTTTTTTCTAGCAGCTCAAAATTTATCTTCCAAAAGCAATCAGCCCCTAGTTGCCGAAAGACGCTATGCATTTCTCTTCCTTTTATTTAAGTACTATCTATTCAGAAATACTGCTGTATAGAAGAATTGGTGTGTAATTTGTTTCTGCCGGGGTCTACCACGTCAAAGCCAACTGGGAAAGGACTAGAAGGGCAGGAATGGGTTTCAGCTCTCCTTCCCAGCAAGCTCTTTGTGTAGCTAGCGGATGGCATCAGAAGAAGAAAAAAGAAGTCCCATTACTGGATAACAAATATCCTTCAAGCGTAAAAACAGTTTGCAGATAAAACCGCAAGCAGGCAACTTGCACGCTTACAAATACCTGCATTTTCCCGCAACATACCGTATTTTGTATGTAATAAATATACTGTTTTATGTCGTATGCATACTATATACTTTATATAGTATGTCTAATACATACCCACTACACTATATGAAGGGTTTTATACGTCGTTTAATTAAAGATGAGCTGCCTGGTTTCAAAAATAGAGGAAAAGGAAATATTACCTTTGCAGTGATGAATTACTCTTCCCCACAGCCTGTTCCTACTTAAACAGGCCAGGTTTCCAACAATCAACAAATGCCTCCTCGCTCTCGTTAGCGCAACGTTCATTCTCTTTTCGGAGTCTATGAACCCAATGTGTCTTGTTCTGACACACGACAAAACAACGATCTCCTTCTCAGCTCCTTGGAAGGCGTCTACAGTGGACACCTGGACGGCTTTAACTTCCAAAGCCTCAGAGCGTACGTCAGTAAGCACATTCTGAATCTGGGGACAGAAGAATAGGGATGGTGACGCGTTTCACACGCACCGGTTTCTAACAGCCCCTAATTGGTTTAGGAAATTTATGTACTATTTAATTTGCCGATTTTCTGAGTGTGCATGTGGAAGGAAAACGAATGGAAAGTTTATTTTTTGTTAATCCTATGCTCGAATTAAAAGATTTTGACTAATTTTAGAGGAAAAAATACAGATTTTTTTTTTTTTTTTAAATAAGAAGGAGTAACTATGGTATAAACTCTAGTTCACCTATCCAACGTTTGTTTCTCACTTCTAGTTGACTCTTCCCGGTTGAAATGGAGTCTATGTTTAGAACAAACAAACACATTTTAGAAACTAGTTTTTTATTGATGATACATTCCACACACCTTACACATCTGTGATTTATAAAGAGTAATCACACCAATTGCCGACCCTTCTATTCCACTTGCAATCAGAGACTGGATGAGCTTGACTGTAAAATGGACTTCTGCCATGTTATAAAAGCTGTTGTCTCTTTCAATCTGGAAATAGGGGAGAAGATTGCCAATTTAGCTCTCACAAACAGCAGAACGCAAAAAGAAATAGAAGGGAGGAAAACCGACAATATTGACTGTTTATATTAGAAATGATTAGAAACTTACTTGCTCGACTCCATTAACACTATAAAAACATAGTGTTGGAAGCCAATCCAACAGAGGACTTCTGTCGGTCGCGGAAACACCGTCTATCAGATTTCCTTCATAGAACAGCTCGTTGGCTATGGCACTAATAGCAGGGTGACATCGGTACTGTGTCCGAAGAAGTATTGGTTTATGTCCCTAAAGAATTACGATGTAGAAAGCGTGACGAGGAAAAAGAAGTATTAAATATTTTGCAACGCCAGCTAGGTCAAACAAGAAAGAAGTGGAAACAATGCCCGCACTAAGCTGGCTTAACCTTCATACCTTCACTTTAACAAAAATTAGACCAAATACTGTAGCCCCTGCTGCTTCTGCCTGGATTGAAGACGGCACAAAAAGATCAGCAGGCAGAATCCGTCCGTGTTTCTCAATCCATTCTTGTTTTACATTCGTTATGCTTACAAATTGCTGCCCACCGTGAAAACAACATTTACAGAGAAATGCGCTAGAAGGGCATCAGCTTCATTACAAAACAGGCTGAAACACCGAAGCTCTGCCATCTAAATCACAACTCTTGTAGTGACTTCAGCGGACCTACAATTTCACCCTCCATCTTTCCTAAAGCCGTGGTTAGTAGTACCTACCATTAAGCAAAGCCGGTCAAAGAGCGTCTGCTCCAATCCCTTTTCGTGAACACTCTCAGACCCTTGAATAGTTGGTGGTAATTGCTTAGGGTCTCCGACGAGGACTAGCTTTTCGCACTGAAACCTACATAAGAATGTTAAAAACTAAGAAAAACAGGTTCTGAAAAGGATGTCAAACTATTCTAACGGAAGCGTGTGCTGTGTTTATATATCACAGATTGCTTTCTGTCAGGCTCCCTTCTCCATCAGCCTCTTCCCACAGTTAAAAGAACAGGGTAACTCAAGGCACCTAAAAGCAGGCCTCGATTTAAAATTCCTCTTCTTGCTTTCTAAGGCAAGACCTCGGAGTTCACGTGCTTAAAAAGACGGCAAGTTTGGCAATTATTTGAGCTTGTGCCACTGCTAATGAAAAGTCACTCCTCTGCTGGAACACAAAAGGAAGGCCGTACCTTGCGATAGGAAGGAGCGAAGCGGGTTCCGTCATCTGACTGCACTCATCCAGCATCACTACGGGGAACTTCAGAGAGTTCAGACAAGGGAAGGGGCAGGCAGCACAGGTCACTCCAACCACTTTCACCTTTGTCGTTAGCGAGGGGAAAATGAGTAGACAAAAAAGTTAAGATCATTTCATAGTTCATCTCTGTGCAGTACATAACTACAGCTTCGGCAAGGAGAATACACCTACGTTCATTTTTAGCAGTTCTACTGCATGCGGCGGCGTGCTCGCTGGGTCTCAAACAATTACATTCTAACTTCCAGTGAAAAGCACTGTGTGTGCACGGAGACGGACCCAAGGTTACCATTTCTGATGCTGGGGGTGGTTATACATTAGAATCTTTCACAGATTCATGTATTTTAAAGACCAGATCTGGTCTGGTACGGAGAGAGGTCAGATTACACGATCCTCCAAAACCTTCCGAGCCCCAGCAGCCAAAGCGGCAGCAATGACCACTAGGAATAAGCACAAGAAACAAATTGCTCCGATCTGCTTTGTTACAATTGCTCTCCAACAAGCTGGGATTTTTTGAGTCTAGGACTGAGGAGAAAAGGCAAATAACTGGAAAGACCAGAAATGGAGAATATTGTTCTACAGGAAGCGGTAATCTTAAAATGTAACACTTTGATGAAAAGTTACTTAAAATATATTGGAACTCTTCTTGGCAGCGGATACTCAACTCTAGGATAGCTTTAGCTCAGTCCTTATCTTTGACCTTTATGACTACATACATCTTCGTTTCAAGGTGACAGTGCAGACTAGCTGTGCTCAGAAGTTTTTCTCTCCCCACCTTGTAAACTAGATTGGTAATATTAAATCAGATTGCAGTACAGTTCAAAGAGGGTTTCTGTCTCATATCACTCAACAGGAACTGCAAGTTCAAGTCAGAGAAGGTAAGACGCTAAGCTACACCTGTGGAATCAAGCCTGTCCTAGTCCTAACATTCATTTTATTTTTCAAAACTAGGAGCTTGGCAAGTGTGCGAGGGGATTCCCAGTTTCCCTTTGCTGGGCCTTGTGGGTGAGATGTAGCGAATCCCCACTTTCCCATCCCGTCATTTTGACTGTACCTGTTGCAGTATAGTTTTATTGGTCCCCAGTTTGTGCTGCTCAATACTCTTCCTGACGTACATTTTTTCAACCGGAGTTAAATCTTCTTTCATGAGAGCAAGCAGCTCTTTTAACTGCTCGTTTTCATTTCCCGAGCCAGCGTGTAAACTTGAAAAAGATGTTATAACATGCATTACAATGACTGAAAATAACGGTGTTTCAGTGTTGGGTGAACACCCAATATAGAAAACCAATCATACTTTATACGTAAGAGTACTCAACAACAACATACTAACCTATCCCGAATCCAGCTGAGAGAGACTAGTCGAATACCTGTTTCAAAACAGCTTTTTATCCCACCAGCTGGGATCCTACCAGCCCAATCAGAGACACACACGTAGGAAATGACTTCTCCAAGTACACGCCTGATTTCAGAGTGGAGCAGAACCGAGGAGTTGTTTTTCATTCTTATACCATTTTATGCCCTTGGGGTGCTACTGCCACCAAGGAATGGAAATTGAATCTTTCTTCATCTTGAACTTTACTTTGTTCTCTCAAATTGCGTCGACAGTACTATGTAGATTGCTTACTTTTAAGTAGTTAAAGGGCAAACTCCAGAGCACTATAGCAAAGGTAACTTGGGTAAGTAGTACAGAATTCATGAGTTGTTACCGTTAGTTCTCTGAACATCAAATTTATGATTACTTCCTCCTAGTTCTTATCGCTGCAGCAGTACATATCTATTTCCAGGCTGTTTTGCTTCTCCTCCTTGTGTAAACTCCCCAGTCTGTAACTGCCATTATTTTGTTCTCTTCTACTATTTCCCATTTAGCTCTTGTCAGCAAGAAGTGACATTCCCAAATCAAGGGAATTTCCTCCTCCACTGTGCAGAGGGAGGAGGAAAGCCCGGGATAGGCATATTACAATCCCATTTTAATTTACTTCAAAATAGTAATTTTACCGCATGCGTACTATCGTGAATCTTAGAATCGCCTCGGATCCCTCAAAGATGAGGATTCTTACCTGTGGGGAAGAATTGCTTTGGTGATTTTCCTAATACTTCCCACTCGGATAAAATCCTCAAATCCAAGATCAAGTAGACTTCAAAGAAAAAGAGATGCTACATGTTACAGACATGTAAAAGGAAATTTTGAAAAATTTAAAAGTGGTCCTAAAAAGGCTAACAGACACGTCAGAACTCAAACTTCTGCGATTAACCAGATGAAGTAACTCAAGCCACAACTCAAGTAAATCGAAGCAATCATGATTTGCCTCAAAGATGCTTAACGCCTTTCTGATTCTCCTCTCATAAATAGCCTTCCATTTGTACTTTCCCTTCCTTCCTTTATCCTTCCAAACAATGCGTTTTATTTCATGTTAGCTTCGCGCTGAAGCTTCCCAAGCTTGACTCTCTCTGCCTCTCCCTCTCTCTCCATCCCTCCTTCCCTTGCCCCTACTGCTACTTCCTAACCATTCCCGAGCAATACTACTTTCTGTTGTGATGGATTTTAAGACTAAATTTGATGAGGCTAGAGCCCAATAATAGTCTCATGTAAACTTGCGCAGCTAGGCTTAGAGTCTTTTAGTGCATGCATGCTGTGCAAAGGAGCAAATGTAAAATTAAAGCCCGCGTGTGACGCTTTCCAGGGAAAGAACGCAATCTTCTTGAAGCGCTATACCGGAAACATTGACGCAGTTATCTTCACCATAGAAGTGCGTTATTGTTTTTGGAACAATAGTCTGTAAAAATGTCAGTAACCTACCCCAGCAGTATCCTGTCAACGGCAACGTTAGTGGAAGAAGCGATCAGAAGTTTCCATGGAGCTGGCCTCGGACCCTCCGTAGCTTCGCTGCTTTCAAAGAGCTGCACTAGGAACAAGATCACAACAGACAGCAGATAGCTCTTCCCAGCTCCAAAAACCCCTGGTATATTGGAAGAAAAAGCCAAAGTTACAAGTGAAAATTTTCTAGAAAGTACAGTTTTAATCAATTGTTATAGCTTCTCTTATGAAATATTATGCTGCGATTCCTGTAAAAACATTGCATGTGCTTGCTTCAGCAGCTCTAAGTATCCAGGGGCAACCAGGTGCCTTGCGCTTCACATTTACTGCCCGCAATAAGTTGATAAAAAAACTACAGAAGAGGAGAAGCCAAGGTATTTTTCCTAAATTTTCTGGTTGAATACGTGCATTACTTGCTAAGGAGTCTTATCAATATACATTAAATTATACAAGTATCTGCATGCACATCCCTCATACCGTGTCCTCAGGTATAGAATAAGGAATTTGAGCGATGATTATTTTGCAATGACTAATAGTTTTCACTAGATTAATATGCCTGACAGCCTAACAAAAGCTCAGGCAATTTAAGTCCAGTGGTATCTGTACTAAGAGCGTCATTATTGCCAACGCATTTGCTTTGACAGGATCTCAAAACTTACGTTTATGCTAACTGCTTTTCAATACTGATGTAAAAAAAAAAATAAATCTTTGACCTAAGATCTTACTAGCCTTTTTGTACATGTTGAAAAAGGCTAAAACAAAGATAGAGGAAAGTATAAAACAGCAAGAAATAGCATGTCATAGAAAAAAAAATTTATATGATAATTTAGCAGAGCGGATACATGACAAAAAGTGGTTTTAACATGAAAAGAAACAAGCAGAAGACACTAAATAACTCTGATTTTGTGCATAGATCTTGCTAGGAAAGAACTCTCTACTTGTGTAAAAGCCTGCAAAAAAAGGCAGGATGCAAATTGAAGGATCAAAAGCTCTGTGCTGATAGAATGCATGTTATAATGTCAAGGTCGTGGGCAGAGGGGCCTCATCCAAGAAAGGAGTTCTCAGGAAATGCATGAAGTAGGTGAGGACAGCAGCATTACAAGAGAGTTTAAAAGGATATTCCATACACAGAGGAAGTTTATTCAAGCTCGTCTTTTGTGCTACGTTTAAAATAAGTCAACATTTACCTAGACCTAAGAATCTCCCTTTAAGTCTGCCTGGAATTGTAAATATATGATTAAGGAAACAAGTCTACTGTTTCATCACTGAGAGATTTTAGGGATGTTTTCACTAACATTGGCATTACATATTAATTAGCATTTTTGCAAAGATACAGTAGCAGCAAACGTCACAATTATTTGCTATATACCACGTATGATCGTGATAGGGAAGATCTGATGTTCTTCCACTGGTTTGATATTTCCACGTGAGGTCATCATCTGAGCTATCTGAATCAGTGACGTAGCTTGATCTGGGTTCAACGAGAACGTTTGGATCATCTTTGTCGCTAGTCCCAGGGCCACTTCAGCGCTGACAGGCCCATACGTCATTGTGCATTTCAGGCTGATGGCAGGTGGAATAAATTTTCTTTTGTTGACTCTCTTAGCAGCATTTTCAGAATCAAAATCCCTAAGAAAAATACAACGGTCCCAAGTTGCGCTATAATACTGCATACGTATAATTTGTATGTCACGGTTCTGATATTCTCACTCACCTGACATTGAAATGCTGAGGCTTTATGATTAACAGCTGACATGATTAAAAGTTGCTGCCCCTGCCCCCTGCCATACACCGGGGCTGTATATTCCTGCCCCTTATTACTTCCCTGGGCGACAGCTGGATCATAGGAAACAGGCTTTTGGGTTTTATCCTCCTTGCTGTATGTTAACGCTTTCAATCTGACTTCCTCCAAGGCCGCAAGACTGACAGAATGAAGAGTGGTAGCAGGAGGTAGTCAGAGGTAGCAGGGATTCATTTAATCCCTTGTTTTATACAGTGAATCGTTAGCAGTCTTGGAAATATCCCTATATTGCACCGATTCTCCAAGAAAACGTTTTATTTTTAGGTTTTGTGTCAGGTGACTCTAAAAACTGGGAAGGAAAACCAGTTCCACTGAACCCCTGTGAAGCATATACGTTAACTTAATACAGATCAGCCGGTGACCATGCTATCAGTCTAATGGTCATAATAATGCCCAATATTAATGGCTAGGTTGTGAAATGTGGGCTGCAGATAAGTTTTAAGAAAAAAACCTTACGATTGACTTAGAGGTAAGCAACCTATATATTTTCATTTCCACATAAATGAGAATTGCATTGTCCACGGTTCATTCCTTGCACTGTCTTTCCGATTTTAGTTTTCCTCATCCACTTCTTAATCGGGCAAACTCAATGGTATTTTGTTGGGTTTTTTTCTGTACCTATTGACACATTATAGGCTCACAGTATCACCGAAAGAGTGACTTACATTTTTAGTAGATATGGTGTTAGTGGTAATGCAGATGGATTGAAGTGCTCCTCCATATTTCTTAAAGATGTAAGCTCACCACTAGCATTACAAGCCAGCAAAGCATGAACAAACACTGAAAAGGCCACAGAAAAATACAATTAGGAAACAATGAAAATCGCCAAATTTTCAAATCAGCTAGATAAATGAATTACAAAATGCCAACAAAAGAGTAATTAGCCTCCTATAACAGAAAGCAAGCTAACCCGATTACCACGTCTGACTGAATATTATAGATGAGGAGAGACCTATTAGCCCTTCTTTTCAAGGTGTGTTATTTCCAAGTATTTGTGAGCCCAACATTAGGAACCTGCTGGGAAGGGAGCTTAGAGAAAAATCCTTACTCACTTCAGAAACACTCGAGATATTTAGAGGGCTTTGGAATTTAGGAGGTGATTTTTTTTTTAAGTAAACCACCTGTATCACAATAGCTTAGCAGATGTTTAAAAAAAGCCAAGACGGGAACATAGGAACACCTCCAGCAGGCCAGACTCAAGTTCCATCTAACCTGTTTCCCAGGTGTACAGAAGCAGATGGCTAGGGGAGAGGATAAGAACAGAATAAGTATTCAATTATATTTTCCTGAATTCACTGCCAGTCTCCTAAGGTCCCGGGCTCAGGGACTGCCTAAGTAACAGGTTTCTAATGTGTTTAGTAGCCCCCATACCTCTATTTTGCTGCTGTTTATCACTGCCAACAACTAAACATTACCTAAAGCTTTATTTTCTTACAACTTAGGCGTTTAGATTTCTAATGGCTCTAGAATTATGAAATAATCTGTATTTATGATCACAAGGAAAGTTAGGAACCAACAATTTCCTAAGAAAAAATAAAATGCCGTGATTTGACAGCATTAAGACTGAAAAGCTATATATTAACTCTTCCAGACTCTGACTGCTCAAAAGATCCAGTCCTGCAATTCACACTCAGGGAACAAACAAAACTCAACCTCCAGTTGCATTTGAAGCCCAGGATTTTGCTAGCATGTACGCCCACAAAGAACCTGGGTGCCGTTGTATTTTTTTTTCCCCCTGTATTTTTTAGCCTTCTGAAGGTAATTCAGAACAGGAGTTTAACGTAGTCTCACTGAATCGTGCTTTGCAGGAACTCCCTCCCTAATGATTACACAGAAAGCCTAAAAAGACCAAATTGTTAACTTACAACACTCAATTTACCTGCTTAAGTGCTATGAATAAAGCCTTCTGCGATCAAGCACACAATTTTCATGTTGCATTAAAAGAACGTAAGCAGACGTATATTATTACTAGCTCCGGAATGCCTACATAATGCATTCTTTCTCTCTTAAAAAAAACCAAAACAAAACAAAACCAAACCAAAACTTGAGCTCAATTCAACAGCAAAACCACAATTTTTGCATTATGTTTGGCAGCACATTTGTCATTTTTCTGTGACATCTGTCGCAGACCCGCACTGTCTCTCTCTGCACTTAAGGCCCACTAATCATACTGTTTCCAAAACACTGGTGACAAAATCTTACAAAAATACCCCAAACAAAAATGTTAAAACCAAAAAGAAGGATGGCTGCAACTTAGTTGGGAACAGCTTGCTAACGAATAAAAAGGTCAGCGGTTCATTAAAAACCATCAGTGCTAGGCTTAGTAATATTTTCTTTTTAAAATACAATGATGAAAATAACTAAAACTAGACAGATTCGTTTCTTCTGAATTTTGAAACACCATTTTTTTTGGTCATTCCAGACTGTAGCAACAAAGGCACAGAAAGGAACATCAGGACAGGCAAATCACAGACTTAATACGTGGCTTTTTATAGAAATACAAATTTTCCATAGTGAGTCGTTTGGGGTTTCTGTTTATTTGTTTCTCAAGGAGAGCAACAACATATTGCTGTTACCTATGCTCTGACAGTCAATTTGCATTATTTACTAGCTTATTTATATTATCCTCATTTCTTCATCGCCCATTTAGAATTTCTTACCCGCTACTTTGCGGGTTTAATTGCATTAAGTACTGTATTCAAATTACATATTCCAAAATACAAGGGGAAAAAAATACTGTGAATAAAATGAGGTATTAGATTTCAGAAATTCCAATCTCATCCTTCATGGCTGAACAGATTTTTCCCTCAATAGTTGTTTCCCACAGTTCCGACTTCTCTGGCGTAGAACTCACTATTTGATCGCCAGTTTGAGGGACAGTAGCCTTTCAGTGGTAGTAATTCTACTTCGCCGTTGGAGGATGGTCCAAAGAAAGCACTACTTGCAATGAAAGTATCAAGGGGATCGAAGTTCAGAGTCTTCGAAACAACCCAGATATCATCTGTCAAAAGAAATACAGAGTTCTCATAAGCTTCTTTTATTGCCGTCTTGGAAGAAAATGAAGCTGGAACAAAATAGCTCAGTATTTACTATGCTGCAAATTAAACCACCGCTAACGTGAAAGTAGGGAGCATTAGAAAGTCCTAAACAAGTCTTGGTTCAGTTCTAAAAGAGTGAGTGAATAATTTGCAATTCTTTTAGTACTGACTTGCTGAAATCGAGGGTAATTGTCAAGTTCTCTCCTGGTGCACCTAGCGGCATTTGACTTCTGACAGAGCTGGAGTATTATCCATCTTGAGAGTATTTGGAACAAATCACTGAAGCATACTACAAATCTGGTTAACAAGGCTTTTGCCAAAGAATAGCAAGTACTGAAATAAAGGGACATTTTGCCTTCCCTTTCAAAACCAACACATACCGGAGCCCGCCAATGTTCTGTTTTATTTGGCCCACCCGATGAGACTAAAGCTCACTACGCTGCTCCTATTCCACATACTGCAGAGCGCAGCAAGGGAGATTTCAAAGCTAGGAGCAATAACGGTGCGTATGTATTTGCCCGTAACAAAAATGATCGAAACCTGTCATACACGAGTGAAAGTTTTGCCCATGCAGAGCTTCAGAATTTCAAGTGACAAAGTCCTGATTTGTGAGAACGTTTCAGCCTGCAAATAAAGTGTGCGTAGACCAACACGGTTGTTTCTGCCCCATTTCCTTCTTATCATTTTCAACAGCAAAGTGATCAAACTAGGAGGATATGGGCATCAGTTCCAAAATTTCTGAAGTCAAATGAACTATTGAGCCTGTCTGGATCAAATCACCCAGTGTCCTCAACTCTGTGACATCTCAATAATTTAGAAGAGACATGCAACAACTACTGAAACACCCATTTTTACATCAAGTTTTCCTTAAATATCATCTATTTGAACACTGGGCTTTCCTGAAGCTTCACGATTCACAAATTTAATACACTCCGAACCCAAGGACGTGGAATTTACATTTTTCTAAGGTAGCTGAACATTTCCAAGAAAAGATGAATTAATGAGATACTTCATTGCCCTTCTAGAATGAGAACTGAATTATCAGGGTTGCCAGGAGCTTAAAAATAGAATCAGTTTTTCTCTTTAGGTTACAAATTAAAACTTGAAAAAAGCACAACACGACACGGACAATTCTTCTGATGCTTAAGATTTACTTACCTTTGCTATAGAGAGAATAATGCTCCTTTCTGCTTAGTTTGAGGTATAATTTTTTTTTGCAATCACCATCGAATCTGGCAGGCGTATTCGTAAATTTCTTGAACCTACTACACCGCTGTGTTTGAACTTCAAAGGCTTTCCTGTTAAATTGTAATTTTAAGAAGTAGGATGTAAACAATCGGCACATTTTGGATTCACCACCAAAAATAAGAAAGCTCCACAGATTGGACCAAATTATACAGCGCAGATCTCGGTGGTTGTTCATCGTCTTACATTACCACGTTTTAAATACATTTATCTTGACTGCAAATACTTCTCTCATATTCAACCATAATTAAATTGTTTCCCCTACAGTTAAGCAGCACAGAATAGCCTTCAGTACAACTTCTAACATTGAAATTAGAATCAGTAAGAGAATAAATCAAATTCTCTTATTAAAGATTTAATGAACAGCAATTCAAATGCAACAGTCACGAGGGATTTCATGAAGATCAGGTTGCTGGTAAGCAGTTTTGATTCTTGCTGATAAGAGCGCCGACCTGAAATGCCATTGCTGTGAATATTATTCCTTCGCTTTTACATTTCTACAGGGAACTGTAGCCTCTTTAAACGTAGTTAGTGAAAGCGTCTGTTAAATGCTACTGCAATCCAGCGCTACTGGAATATGTCTAAATCCTGCAATTCACACAGGACTTGCGAAAAGGGCACAGCGTTTCAGAATACCTCACCAAGAGCTGGCATCCCTCATAGAGAGAAATCTTTTGACTTCTGAGGTACGTCCCGATACTTTTTATATCGCGAAGCACTACACTAGGTCTGGATTTTATCTGTGTGGGGTTCGCATCTTCTATCCACTGGAAAAACGAACACCGCTCAGCTTTTGGGGCATCACAGGTATAGAACAAACGACCCTAGGAAGGGAGGGGGGAAAAAAAACAAACAAAGATGACCATTAGTACATTAAAACAAACAAGCAAAACAAAAAAATGTAAAGCAACGGACCGGTACTCCCTGCTACAGAAATAATCAGATCAGCACTTGTGTTTTCACTGTGTTTGGCTGAAAAACACAAGTGTGTTCCCAGAACTCTCAGCTTCTGAAGCCAGTGTGTGTAATCATACCTTGCAGAAATCCCCTACAACCTAGAAAATTACAAATTCAGGTCTTTCTGCGTATCTAAAGCTGTCTCTGTGTGGAGAAAACTATAACAGCAACAATTCTGGACATTGGTGGATACCACAACTGATCTGAAAAGTGATCTCTGTAACACATCGCTTTAACCTGCAATTGTTAATCATACAGAGTTGCCCTGTAACTGTTCGCACAATACAGTCTATGCGCCAAAGAAACACCCCAAACTGTAAACAAACAAGGAATAAACAGCACCTTGTTTTGACCTTCTTTTTTAACCATAACAAGCTTAGCGGGATGCATGTGACTGCAGAGTGGAACGCAGCTTTCTTTGCTCTCACTTTGCCCGTCTTTCAGTGAAGTGTAAAAGGATATATCCGCTTTTGAAAGAGCATTGTGTAATCTTTGTGACAACTCAAATAGCACGATGTTTAATTGCTCTTGACATAGAAAGGAGAACGAAAGAATAATTAGTACAGCCTTAAAATGGTTACGCAAGTACCCAACGTTCAAACAAATACATTTTCATTTGAAACTTTCAATCCCAAACCTAAATCAAAATATTTCATGAGTCCTAAAAGAAACCGTAGGACCTGCCAAAATTCACCTATTGCACATGCAATTAATTTGTTCTAACTGCCTTATTTTCATTCAAATCACGTTGAAGTATATAACTCCAAATGATCCAAACACTAAATAACTGTAAAAGAAAAAAAGCTTAGATAGGAACCTAAGGACTGGTAAACAGGCACAAGGTTACACAGTTGAACAGAAGCGTACTGGTCTTTTTGTTTGTCTTTGCAATTTTGGGTATCGACTGAATATATTTCAGTATATATATCCAAAATCAAAAGCGCACAGTTGTTGCAATAGATGATGTTTATGTTTTCTCTCCCTCTCATTCTGCTTTGTGAAGCTTCAGAAACACACCGGTTAGAAGTGACAGCGTTTTACAGAGCGTGGCGTTAGACCTACCTGTCAGCGCAGCTTTAAAAACCTGTTTGTAGTGAACATGAGACTGAAACACCGTTGGTATGGAAATCTGTCTTTTAGGAAGATTAGCGTATTTTACTTTGTCCACATTAGGAAAAGACAACTCGGAAATCACGGTGTCCTAAAAAACAGAAAAATAAGCCATTAAAACCTGCAAAACCCTGAATGAGACCAGTTTTGATAAATGGCTACTGTTACAGATATGCCAAAACCGACCCGTTTTTCTTCTCTTTTTCCTTTTTGCTTTTATATATTGTGCTCTCATTAATAAGTACAACTAAAGAGTAAAAATTCAGGGCCTCATTCTGCAACCAGAAGTTTCAACATGAAGACAGTCAACGAAGAATCAGTTTTCTAAAAGCAAAACACAACTCCCCTTCACCACAAATGTTTGCGGGCTTTGTTGCTGTAAGTACAGAAGCACGTATTCAATAGGACTGCTCACAGGAGTAAAATTAAGTACACCTGGAGCTACACCATAGAGCTTGGGCTGCCATGAAGTTAAAATTTTCATATATATATATATATATATATATATATATTTATATCTATGTATAAACACACACAATGTGTATTTGAAATATACTAGTTATTTCCACACCTCTATTTCACATTAGTATTTTATGGTACAAACAGTTTTAAAGAACTAGAAA
The DNA here is from genome assembly GCF_047370975.1 of Nipponia nippon. NCBI lineage: Eukaryota > Metazoa > Chordata > Aves > Pelecaniformes > Threskiornithidae > Nipponia > Nipponia nippon. The sequence continues at coordinate 80,694,922 of NW_028262380.1, read as the reverse complement.
ACACAGCATCCTAAGTTTGCATTGAAAAAACAAAGGGAAAAAAAAAAATCTAACATTTTCATTAACTCTCAAGCGCAGCCATTTGACAACTTTTAAAATTTGACTGTGGTTGGTTTGTGGTTTTTTGGGTTGTTTTTTTTCTTCCAATTGACTCCATTTGTTTAAGACAGTCTGCTGGTCACAAACAGCTGTGCTAATTTTTTAGGTGCTTATTCAATGCTATAACTTACTTTTCCACAATTAAAACTGAAGAAATTTAAAATATTTTAAAATCAGAGACTATGCTTTGAAACCAGATAGGGGTGTTCATTAAAACAATGCTGATTTCACAATTAAGAAAAACACTTCTTGCAAACACATTCTTACCAATTCCAGATGACAAAATAGCCCAACAGCTTTTACTTAATCTTCCTGCCATCAACATTCAGATTTAAAATCTAAATCTGGCACCGTGTGCGCCAAGGAATTACACCTTTACAAAGGATTAGTCACGGCACTTCAAAAAATACATTAACAGCTGCTGTTCTGTAGCTGAGACTCTTTTGTGTTACTACCTGTGTGGAAACATTTCATCTAATCGTACTGATAATATCCTGCAGGAAATCAGATAAACGCAGTTACTTTGTCCAGAAAAACGCGTTTCTGTCAGTTATAACTGTATGGGCTTGAACAGTTACGCACCTGGCCGTCTCCGGTTACGGTGCGGCAGCTCAGATGACTTAACACCTTTTGTGTCGCTTCAGCCAAAGGCGTCTGACTTAAGTGCAGAGAAAGTAACTTCCTCTCCGAAATCAAATCTTGGTTGCTGGTATTCGCACAGCGTTTACCAAGCACGTTCTTTGCTGTCTGGAGAGGCGCAGAGCCGGGAGCACTTTTATTCACAGCGCTGCTCTCTCCTATGTCGCCCGGCAGCATTCCGAGGACATTCTCAGCACAGATGTCATCAGTCACTTCGCTATCATCGCTGTTTTGAGTTACCAAGTCACTCTGAGCACTGTTTTGATACTTTAGCCACTTGCTTTGTCTATATTGTGAAGTCACATTAGGGAACAGTGGTTGCACAGATTCCCTTTGTCCGTCTTCCGTATACTCTCCAAACACAGAGGTTTCATAATTTCTGTCCTCGGGGCCAAAAGCACTAAGAGGAAATTCCGCTGACTCGTTGCATAAATTGAGTACTGAAGAGCCGAAAGATTGCCGGACCTCCTCGCTGTCAGTTGGACAAACTGCGTCAGGAATCTTCACAGTGGCAGGAAGAGTGACAAATGGAGTTCGTGGCTTAACTGCAGGTTCGAATCTTGAGAGGTTGCATTCCTCTCGAGAGCTGGATTTCTCCTGCGCTGTAGGGCAAATAGACCTTACAAGCACCTTGTCGCACTTAGGGATGGCACATTAACTTCAGGTGGACAAAAAACTAAGATAAGGAAAGAATTCCAAGTCCTTCCTTTTACATCCTGTCTAATTGGCAAGCTCTTTATATCATGCCTATGCAGTACCACACAAGATTTCCATATGACACGAGTGATTTTGACTGTGATTCTTTTAACACTTAAATCCCGATATTCAGAAGACATTTCTGTAGGCATTCTACTTGTATAAAAGAAAATGTATAGTAGAAATTGTTTAAACATGACTGTGTTTTGGAGGTCTTTAATCTGGTAACGCTTGGTAGGTCAGTAACAGCTGCCAACTGGAAACCCAACAGCTTAACATTTGCTCCTTTCCCCAAAAAGATCGCCCATAAAACTGTGTCAATTCATATTAACCAATGTAGATAATCAGGCTTCTAGTACCACAAGCATCCTTTTGACTAAATTCACCATCAATAACAAACGACAGTCATTGATAGGTGTCAGCTGGAAGTGGGTCAGAGGACAGCTGAATATGGAAGAAAACTAAAAGCCGGGAAATAAATGAAAACATTAGTAGGAATTAGAAGCTTAGCTTACAGCCTTTCCCCCCCCCCGGACTAGAAGCTGATTTTTCTTAATAAAATTAAATCACTCTTCTGAAGTCTCTTTCAGGAGAATATAAGGGGGGGGCGGGGGCATGGAATTCAAAGCAAATTCAGCTGATTTGGAAACGCTGCTTAAAATCGTGCTTTAAAAAAGTAACACACCCTCCTATGAAAAATGTGTGATAAACACAAATCAAACTCTGTAGCTACCCAGACACATCTCAGCGTATTTCAGCACCCAGGGTAACTTTTGTAGTGCAACTCACTGTGCTTCAAAAACCCTCAAAGATTTTCTAGCAAAAATATTGTAAAGTGCAATTATAAACTATAATTTCTTACTGAAAAATATTTCTGAAAGTTCCGGTTTGCTTGGCAAGATCCTGTGTATCAGGGGCTCCTGCATGTCTCCAATAGTTTCCTCGCTTCCTGAAGCTGGAGAACTTGTAGAGTCTGGATCAAGTGAGGAAGCCAGTTCTACTGATGAAATCATCTACAGATGAAGAATTAACACGTCAAGTGAACGACTGGAAAAAAAAAAAACCCTTGATTATAGTTCTTCTGTCACTATTCTCTCTCTCATCATTCTAAACAATTGAAATGTCTCTCAGAGCCAAGAGGAGAGTTTCAAAAATAAGCAATTGCTACCATGAACACACAGGAAATAAACCCAAAAAGCTCTAGAAGAGACAGTCAATTCACACCTTGTCAGGTTCCCATGAAGTCCACTGCGTTTGCCTCAACTCCGAACGCGAAGGCGAGCCTGACATTGTCCACGGTGGAACTTCAGAATACACCGTCAATGCCAATGCTAGGAAAAATACGCAAAGGACAGGAGTCATGCAGAATAATTGTTCTGGGGCCGACTGCTGCCATTCTACTTTTACTTTCACTTACGGGACTCATCTCTTCTTGACTTCTCAATAACGTCAGACTGCTTTTGAAAATTCTCTTCTCTGATAAAGTTGATATCATCCTCATGAAGACTTCGTGAACCTGGGGACTTTACCAAAAAAAGTTTAAGCAAAAGCTTGTTAGAAATTAAACTGTCGATCCTCCTTTTAAATATTATCTTTGTATGAATCTCATTTCTAAATATCTTATTTCTAATTCTTTTTTCTAGATATAATTCTTCAATATCTCTAGCCCATTCTGGAAGTAAAAAATTAAATATTGATTTTCCTCCATTATTTTAAATACTAAAATATATACCGCATTAGAAAAAAATATTTTATTTAATGTTGCATGCCATGTTTCTTCGCATCCAGGAGGAACGAAATCATAACTCAAGAGTAAGCTTTAACCCTTGCTTTGGAACACTCTAACAATTATATACCAAATTTCAAACCCAACTGAGGTGAATATCATACCGCTAACCCCAGGAAACAATCATTATACAAGCCCTCTGCCACTTTTCTCTAGAAGAAATCTCTCTCCATTTATTAGCAGACATTAAGACCATGTATGTTTTTCAAAGCGAAACTGATCAGAGGAAAAAAAACCAAGTTACATCTTGCAAATGCATACTCCTATGACGAAGATGAGTAAAAATAATTGCCTAACTGCCAAGTTTTAACTGCAAAGCACTACGTTTGGTTCTTACGTTTGGTTCTTACGTTTGGTTTCGGTGTGATTGTAATATTCTAAAAACAAAGTCTCTTTTATCCTATGTTTACAGGGTACTTTCTTGCACTAAGGCTAAGAAGAATATTGAAAAAATGTTTACCTGTCTGAAGTCAGAAAGGACATAATCCCTTGAAAAGAGGGGTGACAAAAATCTCTCAGCTGCAAACTCCATATGATCTGGGTACTGCTGCCATCCTAGCTGTGAGCAGGGAGCTCTCAACATTATCTCACTAGCTGCTGATCCCTTTACTTGGTGCCCTTGAAACGCAACAGGCTATGCAATACATTGGAATTATCATTAACTGAACGTAAGTACTGTTCTGGAGCTATCTACAATCCATACAGGTACTTTTCATACATACAACAAAAAGAATCTGTTGGAAACTGCAGAAGAGAAAAGAAATGTCTATGCTTTTTTCTCTTTCTCTTGCACCCCTGCAACTCAGCAGCAATAAAGTGTTCTTGCACAAATCTCTGTCAACCGAAAATGGATATTCTGATGTAGTATCTTTAGTCTTCTTTTTGTATTGTAAAATTTGAGTTTCAAACTCTTAATGGGAAACTTCCCCCAGACCAATGTACTAACAACTGACGAGAACCCCATTATGAGACTGGTTAAATAGTTCTTAGGACTTATTGTAATATACTGCAAATAGTAAACCTTTGACTTGAAATTTAAGGAACACTATTCGTTATACTTCAGTTCCACAGCAACTGTACCTTTGGTCGGCAGTCAGATGTCCTAGCGCCTCTTTGGGCCGCTGCTACTGGTAGAACACGTGCCTCTCTCTTCTGTAATAAATTGTCCACACAGTTGGGCTGCGTATAAAAGTATCAAAAGCTAATTAGTCTAACAAGTTAGTAACGATTTAAAGTGAAAAGTTAAGCTAAGAAATCTCTTGTATTTATACAAGAGAAAGCATTTTAAATTACAGACTTCTTACTTGGAAGCCAGAACAATCCATGCTCTGATCCAGGATCAGAAACTACGTTTGCTTTTCAAATGGGACAGGAAAACGAAGAATTTAATTTAAAAATCTTTTTTTCATTTGGACAGATTGGAAGAAAAAAAACCTATTAATAGCAGTGGACAGAAATCAATGCGAAGCATCAAGCACAAACAGATTTGCCAGGACGTTTCAACCCAAGTGCTAAAATTCCTCGGAAAGCCATGCATTCAAAGAGATAGTGAAGGAAAAGAAAAAAACAAATGGTAAAAGATGATGGGGTAGGGAAGTACCAGACATACTAATGTGATGTTAAACATAACTAAAATATTACAATTTGCATTAAGTTTCTTGTAATACATTAGGCCTCCTGAACATTTATTGGAGTTAGGGTCTGCAAGAAGACATCTTCTGTTTACTATCAGCTTCTTAGTCGATGCCTCTAAGCAATTCCTAGCTCCACCTCTATAGTTTCATAAACCAATAATTTTATTCAAGAGGCCTGGTGGAAAATGAATTTATCTTGTACAGATAGATATACGTAGTCAAAAATTGGTTACCATAAGGCCAGAAGAATCAAAGTATGAACAGGAAGATGCCTGTATACTTTCTGAGAAAGGCATTTCTGTAAACTGTTTTATAGCTACAAGAGATGGAAAAGCATAATAAGTTACAGTTAGAGCATTCTTTTTACATGAAAACATCTGAACATTTACTGGGCTTGCAAACCTTACCCATGCATATAATTGCAGTCAGGATTTAACTGAACAAAAGCAAACACACAGACTTGGAGGCCACATTATTGCCTCAAGCACTAAAAATTGCATGAGGGACCCTTCGTAACACATCACTCCAAAAGTGGGATTTCTGAATACGAGTTGTCCAACAGGAGAGGTAAGAGTACAGAAGTCAAATAGGTACAGTCATACAGAATTCACTTTAAAACAGAAGCTGACCTAACCTTCATCTTTCACAAGGGGTTCAAATATCTCTTTAGGAGTCTCTGCTTCACATAATACGCTATTATTTTCCTCCATCTTTTGTAAGCTTTCTAATGCTGTGCTATGTTGAGTCAAAGCTCTTAGAAGAGCGATATTGTTTACCCAATCAGGAAGATCTGATGAACTTTTTTCAGCCATTGCCGTGCATTTCAGGCCATCCATTCCTATTCTTTCACTTCTGCAGGCTTCGCGAAAGGCATTTACGCTCTCTACATTCTCAAACTCAGTTTCACCAATTGCTGTTTCCTCTGGAGATGAATGGCCTTTTCCTAAAGGACAGATAGAACTTCTGGAAATGCGGCTATCTTCCTTACGTGAAACGCCAGATGCCTTTTGATGGTCTTCTGCAATACACTGGAACGAGCCATAGCGAGGATCTGGTTTTTGTGACAAAGCCAGCAAAGGACTACCTGCTTTAACGTCATCGCTCTTGGTACCCCCGAAGTGTTCCAAATGAACATTTGGGGATTTCATGCATCCAAGCTGTATAACGTCTTCTTCGGTCCTTTTGTCCATTGCAGAAATTACTCTGCTGGTAGAAATAAATGAAGTACTTTCAGTTTTCTCAAACATGCTGGTTTTAGGGCGACATTCATTAACATTTGTGTCACCAGGCCAAAGGTCAGAGTGCTTGCTTTTTATCCGTGACATGCCATTAATGATATGCGCTGCACAGCCGTCAAGATCCTTCTGATGGTTTGCGGCTTCGATACTTAATTGACTTTCATTCATCTCTTTTAGGTTGTGTCCATCACCCACAAGTTCCACTTCAATTCTGCTCCGGTTTGCAGAGTCTTCTGCAGTTCTCCCTGTATCTCCGACACTGTTGTCGCAAAGCTGAGATGGCATACCCTCAGCGCGGCCATTTCCATCATTCTCTCCGTCAAACGCTGAACGTTTGACTTCTTCATTTTTACTGTGTGTCACTACTTCACAGCAAGAATGAAGTCTCAACGCACTATTTTGTGCTACATCTTCTCCTTTTACGCCATCTGGACTTTGTGAAAGCACGTCTCCTTCGGTGAGCTTATTCACATCTCTTTCACGCAGGTCGTCATTGTCTGCGTCATTAAAATCAAAAGCCTCCATTAGATTAAAGTTAACCTCCATCACCCGTTCATCTGGACCACAGTCTTTGCCACACGTACTTAATTCCTCCTTTACGATTCCAATTTCAGCCAGTGTGACACCCACAGAGAGCTCCAGGTCACTAGGCACTCTTTCTGAACGCTGCCTTGGCTGAAGCTCACTTTGCAGCTTCACAGATAAATTCTCCTTAAGACCATCAGTCACCGAATGCTCCCTGTAGCTGGAGAGACATTTTTCAAAGGTGATCGGGCTTGCTGAACACAAAACGTCACCCGAGGACGGGACAAACTGACTGTCACTCATTCTACTTACAGTGGATTCAGGTAGGAAGCAACTATTTGTATTGCAGGGATCTCGTAAAGCTTGACTTAAATTATTTGCCTTTTTGTCATGTCTCTGTCCTGTGACTTCTTTACCACAAGGCTGTTCAGCTGAATGTAGAAGCACTTCAGCATTCCATGCCTTTTTATCGTTTACGGTTCCCTTCGTAAAAGGCAGGTGCTGAATATTTTGAATGAGTCTTTTGGCAGGATTGCCTGAAATAGCAGGTAGGATTGTGCTTTTTTTGTAACACAAACTATCTGCGTTTTCCGATGCCTGAAACCTAGAAAGACACTCTGTGACTTCAGATGACGTTTGCTCTCTGCATCCTTCAGTTGGTTTAGACTTCAAAAGCGCTATTATCTGTGCTGTGCTCCTGATGTTGTGCGACGCTGCTCCTTGAGCGGCTGTCTGACTACTAGATTTGGCGCGCCCAGTAATTAGAGGAGATTCTGGCTTCACAATGGACTGATTGGAGTTTTGCTTCTCTGTCTCCTCACACCTGTCAAGAAACGGAGCTGAAAGCAGCGAGGAGAGAGACACGCGTCCTCTATCGTTATCCATACGCGCATCTTCGTGAAAGTCTGCAGACAGATTTGTTTCTGCATCCTTCTTGCAAATCGTAGAAAATAACGGAGAGGTAACATAAAACTTGGATGGGAAAGCACCCCGACACTGCTGTGATAAAGGCAATGTTCTGGGGTTTTCTCCATCTTCCACTGTTGATATTTTCTTTTCAACTTGGCGTGGCCCTTGGAAACCCTAGGAGAGAAATTTTAAATTAATTCTACTCAGAAACCAACTTCACATTTTCTAATCAAGTGTTGAAAATAGGGCATGCTCCGTAAAATATATTCTCATCAACTAGCACGTGATGATTCCACAGGTGTATGGAAACAACCTTAAGCCCTTGTGACTCTCACTGCAGCCTTAGCAACAACAATCCTGCTACACCAAACAGATTTGGGAAACTCTGCAAAAAACAGCTACTGGTAACACGGTCTGGCTTACAGTTCCAAAAAAACAGGAAGACATCATCTATACATTTACCGCTCGTTAAAAGATGTGCCCTTTGTGTTTTAACATACACGTTAACATCAGACATAGCTTTTGAAACAAAGACATACCGTAAACTTCCTTTTCAAGCCGACAGACAGATGTCTTGGAGGCAGAACACCGGGTTTCACACCATTTCTATCCACTGCTGGTGTTTCTGCTTTCCTTGGCTGATCTCCCAAAGATTCTTCATTCACTTTTACTGCTTCAACTGTGATCAAATATCGTTCACTTTCTAAATTATCTCCAGCATTCACCTAGAAAAGAGAAAGCAGTAGTGTGTACCATAATAGTGCCATGTAAGAAACAATCACGGTATCCTAAATAAATATAGTCTTCTAAATACTCTTATGTAAAAGTTTCAGAAGTTTACACCCAGTATATCACAGCTGCCATATAAATAGCTTAAAATATACATATACTAGTAAGCATTAGCACCTAGCTTCAAGCTATGCTTAGTTGAAATATCAGTGTAATACACTGCTTTTACTCAGACGGAATAAAATTCCATAAAACCTCTACACCGGTTCTGGAAAAACAATAAGACTTATCAATAAATGGAAGCTGCTTTCACTTTCCATTATTTGCGTTGCAGCAGACTTCCATAACCACAATAAGAAAAAGCAGAACCTTAGCTACCAAACAAGAGTTTGAAACGCTTCCTGAAACAGAAACCCCAATCAAGCATAAAAATAGAAAAAAAACTCCGAACGAAATATACCTGAGATTTTATAAAAATACTCTCCAAACATTGTCCTTTATCATCAAACAAGAGAGCCTGCAGTGAAAAAATAGAATTGTTAAATAGCTAATTTTATTTCACAGATCAACTAGATTGCCACTGACAGTCCAGCAGCAGCAGATGCTATTAAATCCAACGGTATTAAACCTGAGTTGTTCACCTTATTTCCGCCAGTTCTAATCCTCAGAATTCCATCTTGCCACGTTTTTGATTTTTTCATTTTTTGGTGAGTGTATAACACCTGTTTTCAATGTGTAAAATGACCAAATTATAAGTAAGAAAAGGTTTAAATAATAAGCAGCTACAGCGGCTTTTCATTTATTGCTACTTAATTGTACACAGTGTTAAAAGCCACTTACAGTAAATTCTTGAGAAGCCATTGCTTTGGCAAAACAGTCATCCGACAGCTTATTTCCCAAATATTCACATCTTCATACAGCCTGAGAGACGGGGAAATGTTCAGAATCCAGCAGAGTTGAGAAGGAAATGTATGGACAAAAAAATAGATGCCAGTTTACTCCCCCCCTCCCCCCCGAAAAAAAGAGAGCTAGATGCAAGACAACATCAAACAACGGGGTATAGCTAATGTGGGCATTTTAAAGAGAAACCTTGGAAATAATCTAACAGAAAAACTACTGGTAAAAAATAGCTTTGTTATAGATGCCAACATGTTTTCTAATTTTCAGGGGAATTCAGTCGTTTAAATGAATGCCTGGCAATTCTTGAAACGCCAGTCATCATACCGATATTCATAATTAACAAATTATCCTAAACATGTTTACTTGCAGCAAAAAAAATACCACAAAAGCTATTAATAGAATAATTTTGTTTCAAGTTTATGACTCTGGACTTGGTCATGCATGCCTAATTAACGTTCAAGATAACTGACTCTCAAAACCAGCTACCCATGAAGTCAAGCCTCGTTACATATTTAAAGTTAGATCACAACAACTTTTAAAATAGCCTTTGATGATGAAACCGGGAACAAATCGTTATAAAAACAACTCAGCTGCAGAAGCTGTGACTTACTGCTGTACGTGCTGGCTTATAATATTGGATCAGCGCCGCGATTTGCACCTCTGTTGGGAGAGCTGCACTTGCGATCTTAGTTCAACCTGTTAACAGCACTGCAATGAAAACAAGAGACGAGATAAGATTGCCAGCTACTCTTATGCTGTGGATTAGCCAGAAATAGTTTATATTGAAAAGGGAGAGAGGTTCACGCTGTTTCTTACGGCTGTCACCTTCTTGGCAGTCTCTGAGTGTTCAGTAAGGTGCAAAACTTTGAAGATGGACGCTCTGAAAGGACACAGAGTTACTCCTTTAGCTATTAAAAGCAGCTGAATGAATGCAAACGCTTACTACAAATCGGTACGGAATGCCACGGGGATAGGGATGGACAGAAATGGATAGAGATAAACAGGGCTGGACAGGGACGCTGCCACCACACACCCCCACAGACCTGCTAAACCCCCTTTCTCCACACAGCCGAGACAGACTCGGTGAGCCCTTTTTACCTCAACAACCACCAGTATTTCCTTCGCCACGGCGGCCTTTGATGCAGGGCCGCCTCCCCGGGGGCCTCGCCGAGCTGAGCCGCAGAAGCTCGCCCCTCGGGGCCGCCCGCCGCCGTTGCTCGCCCCCCGACCCGCGGGCGGGCTGCGGCTCCGCCCGAGAAACCCAGTCTGGGTACCTGTCCCGGCCGGGCAGGCAGGATCATGGCGACCGCTCTCCTTCCCCGCGTTCAAAGCTTCCCGCCGCGCCCCGCCTGACGTCACCGCGCCCCGACGCCGGAAGGAAATCACGTGCACCGAGGCAGGAGCGGCGCTGCGCATGCGTGGGCGGCGCCGCGGGGCTTTTCTCCCTGCGGGGGTCGCGCGTCGCGCCGGGACTGACGACGACAACAACAACGACAACGGTGAGGCTGCGTCCTGGTGTCCCCGCTTGACGTCTCCTGGCGAGCCCCCGCGGGCGCGGCGGTAGGGGTCAGTGGCTGGCGGCGGCGGCCGCGGCGGCGGGGGGGCAGCAACCGATCACGGCGGCGGCGGTAGGGGGCGCTGCTGCCCCCCCCGCCCCGCCGCCGCGCGCATGCGCCGTGCGCGCCTCGTGCGGGCCGGCGAGGCGGCGGCCGTTGGGCTGAGGGGGCCGCGCGCGCCGGGCGGTTGGTTCCCTCAGGCGGGAGCCCCCTTGTCGGGGCAGCGGCGCGCCCTGCGTGTCGCACCCGGGGACGGCCGCTCCTGCCCTTTCACCTTGTTCTCCAGCCACCCTCTGCCCCCTTCTTCCTCCTCCGTGCCCGGTTCCCGGGCATCCTGCCTTTCCCGACGTGTGTGGCGTTTTTCTGAGGCTTCCTAACCGCCCCTGTTCCTCAGCGTCTTCCTCGGCCTCTGCCGCCGCAGCCTTTCGAGCCCGACTGGTGACTTTGCCCTCAGGTGAAGCGCAGGTCGCGGTGCTGGCTGGGGTGGTCAAGCCCTGAACACCTGTAGCTGGAGGAAAGGGTCCCGCGTTGAGGGGGGGACGTGGGGAGTGGCTGACTTTGGGCTTGCTTTACTATGTTTTTATGCGTGCAAGGTCCACGAGCAATCGCAGCAGCGGCGCTGAAACCTGCAGTGGTCAGTACGTGTGCAGCTGGCAAATGCGTAGCAACCGGCCTGCTTGGGAACCGGGGTTTAGCCTGTTGCTATGTTGGTAAAGATTATGTTGGGGCTAGAAAAATTTATTTTTCTAAAAATCTTTTTTTCTCTAAATCTCTTTTACATCGTCTGTTTCTTCTTTGTTTGAAGGGTAAAGAAAACGAGGTGCAGTGCTTCTGGGCCAGTCTGCCTGCAGCTGCTAACAGGGCAGCAGAATGTCTTGCTTTTGTACCTACCTCTATCCAGCTCCCAAGTGCTTATTCCTGCTGCTTCCCTTCATCAGCTCTGCTGCTTATTCAGCTCCTTAATGAGGTGGCTTAACCCACTCATCCAGCAGGGAAGGACCAGAAAATAGCAACTTGTTTCTCAGGTCACAGAGTTGAACTGACTTCCCAGAGGGTGAGATACCCTGAGGGAGGACTGTGTAGCGAGTAAGATGAGGGAGCTGGGCTGTCCTTTTGGTGTCAGTAAACTGTTGGTTCGTACAGCTGAATCCATCTAGTCATAGTCTCGTGGGCCTGCATTTTATTAAAAACCTGCTTTCCACCTTTTGTGATGACAAAGGAAAGGGTAACGGTGGCAGGACTGACACAGCAGGGTCTGCCTACGTCTGGAAACAGCCTTAACACCCAGCCTTAACATCACTGTCACACGGAAGCAAAGCCTTTTCTGCTTGTGAGCACGCGGGTTTTTAGGTTATGAGGAAAACTGTGCTGGTCCCCATGTAATAATTTCTGTCCTTTCTTAGCTTGGTTTCCGTAGAGCGAAGTTACAAGGCAGGATGGGAACTTAAACTGCTGCAGCTCTGCCTGTGTGTGTATTGGAGTAAGAATACCCAAGGTGGATTACAGAATGCCTCTTTGAAAGTAGTTTCAGGTTTGCTGAACGCTTGCATTTATTTTCGCGTAAATGTCCGGAAGAGGAAAGTGTTGCCATTGACTATATAGAAACATTTTCATCGTATAAAAAGGATCTTGAAAGATTCTTCCTCCTGTCCCCTCTTGCCCCATGTTGCTATTTAAAGTGCCCAAAGCAAGCAAGCATTTGCATCAATGCTTAATATAAAAGAAGAAAGAATATTTTATAACTAGAACCCTGTTTCTTCCAGACCCTGGGTTACAATTAAATTTGAGTATGTTTTCCTAGATCTTTATAATAATAGAAGTTGGGTTTGGAACTTGGCTGCGTACAGGTCAGCACCGACACGTTTAACGTTTGCCTTGTGAAGCGTATAGATAAGTTACTATACATTTATGCGTACCTGTGTTATTTTGATTTACATTATCTTTGCTTTCTCTAAGGTCCCTACCCCTGATTAATTGTCCCTCCTTTTCCTGGTTTCACTCTCACCCATAGAGACACTGTGCTTTTATTTCATTTGAGGAAAGATAAGGGGTGGCAGCTGTTTTGCTTTAACAGAGTGAAATTTTGACGCTGCTTTTGCTTTCTTCTGATTTTAGTTGTTTATCAGAATAGTGCTTGCAGCTGTCGGGTGGCAGGGCAAGAGTTGGCAAGTCTAAAACACCGACTATCTTGTACCTTGGCGTTGCAGCTTTCACTGAGGAGTTGAGGTGTGCAAGCGTAATTGCGAATGAAGAGAGTACCAACCCAGAAAGCGAGTGCTATGAGTTACTGACATGCTTACTTATAAACAGTATTTTCTTAAATCCTGAGTTTTAATCTAGTGTTGTCTCAGGTGTGGGTATTTCACTACTAAATGTAAGATTGCATATGGATTCTAATTATAGATTCATAGCTGACATTTGCTCTGATTCTGTATTTCTGAGCTCCTCCAAAGTCATTTTCTCAAAGCTTCATTTCTAAAGCAAGTAGCACAAGGGGGGGGGGGGGGGGGGGCGGGAAGCCCAGAACACAGCTCGCAGCTGTTTTTCTTTAAGCTTGAATGAGAACCTCTCTCCTGGCAAGGAAGTCCTAAGGCTGAGTGACTCAAAATGCACACAACGCTTAGGTGGCTTCTTGAAATAAAGCTTTGCTGTACGTAACCCACATTCATTATATGTCGGTATGGTCATTTAATACTGTTCAGCCACTAAAAGTATCCCATAATGATGCTTTACCTTTAATGGTGCAACTCACTATAGCCCTCAGCTAAGTAGTGTATTGTTCTGCTGATTATTAATATAAATATCTTGCTGAAGGGCTTGAATGGAGCTCCAACTTCTGCTGCGGTTGGGAGTTTTACCTGGCTTATCTTTTCAAGGTAATTGCTGACCTTTCCCTATCTTGAGTGGTCAGCTCACAGCAGGGAGAGAAACTGATATCCGGCTAAGGAAGCCTGATTTGCACAATAATTTGAAGACCATTTCCATTTTTGTCATCCTGTTGTAGAGGTGGGCTTCCTCTCTGATGACTGTACTCACGTTTCCTTCTATGATGCCTTGGCAGAGAGCTGAGAAGCCTTTCATATGGTGATTGCTACATTAATTACTTTAATTTTTGTGTTAATTTCATTTTCAAAAAGCTGTCTGCTTTTGGCAGTATCTCTTTGTTTTACTCAAGTAACGTGCAGTACTGTGGTGACTGGCAGTTTTCCAGGAGGACTGACTAGCTACAGCAAATTGAAATGTGAACAAAAAAGATGAACTGATTCATTAAAAAGGTTTTATATTTTTCAAGGTAAATCTGTATATTGAAGTCACTTCCCTCTAATTAGCCCTTAATTTCTAGGGGCCCGATTCTGAGGTTCTGACAGAACTTGGTTTGCCATTAAAATCAGTGACAGCTGATGTAAGAGCCCTAGCCAAAGAAAGGAAAAATGCCTGTTTAAGTGTAGCATGCAGTGGTCGCCGCAGGGACTTGCAAGTAAGAACGTGTTAGAACGCATTCAAAGGCGGGATTGGAAGATTTTGAATTACTGCTCTTAGGTACGTCCTTGGCGGTTGACAGAGTGAGTGGTTTGCATTTTTGACATGAGAAGGACAATTTTTAAAAACAAACCTTGCTGTTACCAGACCTGCCATGAATATCGACTAAGTATATCTTCATGTTGTATTTATTTATAAGGATTAATAGATGCTTCTCATTTGGAGGCCCTACCCTAAATTTTTGCAGCGAGCTCTTCAGCTGCGTCATATGTGTCAGTGTAACCTGTTTGCAGCCACTGGATTTACGATATATCCGCCTGTTGAGCGTGATCCTTTGGCCAGCCTTTTCAGAAGTCTTCTATGTAATCCAGCTTTTATTTTTTCTTGCTTTGCCTTCTACACAGAAGGGTAATTTCTGAAGTGTATAGTGCTCTGGGGTTTTTGTGTGTCCCTTCTAATGGTTTGAACTGGGAGATATGGGGAGTGGAGAACTAATTACTTCTCTCTTTTTTCCAGGTCTAGGAAAATGTGTTTATTGGGAGGGCAATTTTCTGCTTTTCCAATATAGTTTTTGTAGGCTCTCTTTAGCAAGTAGCTTGCTTTTTCAGTACCAGGGAAGTTATGTATTATTAAAACACACTTTGTCACCTGCTCAAGTGCTTTAAAGAATTCACTTTTAGATATATATATTTTTTTTTTTTTTTAATGGTGCTGCTTGTCTGATAACTTGCACAAGCAATTGGAACCGTGAATCCCATGACTGCTGCTGAAATTCAAAAGCTGCCGTTAGAAATCTCATGGGGAGGGCAGACTGTTCACAAGGCATTCTGGATTGACACAACAGTAAAAATTTTAAATGAAAAGCCTGCAGTTTGGTACCCGCTTGCCTCCAGTGAATCTCCGTGGCTAAAGGGCAATACTAGGTGCCATGAGACGTGAGTTCCAGCTTAGTCTTCACCGCACAGTTATTGTGTGACCTCATTTTCCTCATCTTCTGTATGCTTTGGGTTTTTTCTATGCTACAAATAATGAATGGCATGTAGTCTCACAGGGGATGCGTGAAGTTTTTAATGTAAGGTAAAACAAGAATGTTTACTCCTTGAAATAAGAATATTTTGGTTTTTCTCAAAGGTTCTATTTAACTTTCAGCTGACAGAATGACCGGAATGGAGACTGAAACCGCAAGAGACAAAGCGATGGAAGAAGAAAATACTGAACAGAAAAAGGAGAGAGAGAAAAAGAAGAGGTCAAGGGTTAAACAGGTGCTGGCAGATATAGCGAAACAAGTGGATTTCTGGTTTGGCGATGTTAATCTCCACAAAGATAGATTTCTCCGAGAACAAATAGAAAAGTCCAGAGACGGGTGTAAGTTTCTATTCAGTATATTTCAGTAAACAGATACGTTTAACTTTCTTATTCGCTGTATTGCTGAGGGTTGTGTTGACGGTTACAGAGGTGCGTGTCTGCTCCCGGGGAAGGCAGCAGTTTCATGCTGGAAACCAGCATTGGGATTAGCAGCTGAGGGGGCAGAGCCTGCTATTAGTTTTTAGAAATCATATTTAGTGTTTCTCTTTTCCTGTCCTTTACTACCAGCTGTAAGTTAGAGGTGTCTGTCAGGGTACAAATGACTGTTCGGGAGACCCGATTTTCCTTTTTTAATTTTGTATAATTTTAAGAATAAGCAAACAAACAAGGGTTGTGTTGCCCTAGGAGGTACAGTACTTGACTTGTAGGGTAGATATATGCAGAAGTTAAAATGTCACTTGCATTTGCAGTTAGATAGAGGTACTTTTTTTTTTTCCTTCGTGTTTTCTGCACAAGTTTGATATGTGAGAAATTGTGTATTTGCATGTAGGGCTACTGGGGGTCTCTTTCCTCTAGCCAATTTTTGACAGGGTTGATTTGACTTAGAGTAGGAAATTGAGCTTGGTTCTGAAACTGTTTGTCAGTTTCTGAAGAAATTAATGACACATTAGCTGCAGTGACTAGCGAGCTTTTGCTTTGAAAAACAGCACATGTGTGGTAAATACAGTCTATCACTATAACTGTTCAGTTAAGTTAGACTAGAAGTGTGGTATGTCTGTAAAAAGAAGTGGTTGTTTTCCATTACAACAAGAAAAAGGCAGTTTTCAGAAGTGTTTACTGGTTTTTATTTTCTTAAGGAGTCCGTATTTATTTAAAGTGTAAATCATTAGTCCAGTTGCATTGTGTGAGAAGTGTAGCCTTCTAACTGCTTGGTATAGTCCTCAATTATCTTGAACTTCAAGCCAGTTTTAAAAAAAGGGCCTTCAGAGGAATAAAGTTTACTCTAAGTTTTCTAGAGATATTAGAGCTTGAATGTCTTTAACTTTTTTATTAAGACTAATACTACATAATTTTCTGTCAAGGTTTTAGCAGCATGACTCATTGCAACTGAAGTGCAAGCAGGGGCTCTTTTGTGTTGGGAAGACTGGGTTAAACACTTAATTGAGTACTTGAAGGAGAGGCACGTTTTCAATGCAAATTGTTTTTGTATTGTAAAACTGCATCAGAAAGGGGGTTTTCGTCCTTTCTTTTCAAAGACAATAGTTATCAGTGGGGAGGTAAAAGAACAAAATTCCTTTGATAAAGGTTAGCACAAAAGAAAATGAAATATAGGTTTACTTGAAACTTGAGTTTTGATGGTAAAAATTTTCTGTAAATCCTTGGCAGCGTGGTTACATACTGCACTTATGACTTGCAGATTATTTTGCAAACATACTAGCAGAGTCTTAATGTCAGGTTAGAACACATAACTAATGCTTTCTAAAGGACCCTGATTTCACCATTTGCACCTTTTTTATCCCTAGATGTTGACATATCGCTTCTTGTTTCTTTCAACAAAATGAAAAAATTGACTACTGATGGAAAATTGATAGCTCGAGCAGTTAAAAGTTCATCTGTTGTAGAGGTATTTAATATTTCACTCTCTTGTGTTTGTTCACGCTGGAGTAACAATGATAGTGGTACTGAAGTGGGCAATAATCTTAGGGAAAACGTTTTTTCATTTCTTGTTACTTTTAGTTGGATTTAGAAGGAACTAGAATCAGAAGACGCCAGCCGCTGGGTGAGCAACCGAAGGATGTGGATAGTCGCACAGTCTATGTGGTAAGGTTGTACTTGTTGTATATGCCTCGCGTCTGACAGAGGGCTTTATTTCTGACTACGGAAACTCTTTTAAACTTTCCTGCTGTTAATTCTTTAAGAGTTGAAAACCCACTGTGCGTTGTCTATGACAATCTTGTTGCATAGTATTATTTACTGTACTAAGTGACAAAAGCAACATAAAGCATCCAGATAATTTTACTGGAGTTAGAAAGTAGATTTTCTTTGAGAACATCATGGATTTTTAGTACAAGAAACATTTACACTAAGTATAAAAGCTAACAGAATTTGATTGCCTCGGTTTTTTTTTCCCCCCTCCAAAAGAAAAGGACAGTGTGAGGGAGGGAAATGCATTATAGATGTACTAACCTGGTAATGCTAAGGCCCATAGAGTGGGGTTAATGTACAAGTTTAATGCAGTAAATGTCTTCTGTATCAGAAACGTATCTGCGCATTGACATTCTTGTTAATACAGGGAGGGACTGGGCAGGTGGCTGGTTACTGTTGCTTGTGCAGTGTACGTAAGGGAAATAAATTCAGCAAAGGCAGGTGAGCGCTGGCAGTGACCATGGCAAGAAAGGGATTAGTTTGGTACGCTGATTTCTTGTACCAGCTTAAACCATTTTAAATGCTGAGCAAAGAGCTGCTTCACCTGCTAGTAAGAAGAGGTGCGCTTTCATGGAGCTATTACCACTTTCGCTGAGCTTTTCTAGTAAATGTCATTAGAGGAGCATGGCTGGTGCCAAGAAATATTTACCAATTACATTAATGTAGTCAAAGCTTTAGAATAATAACTTTATTAGTTTTATCAAACAGGAACTGGTTGAGTTTGCAAGATAATCAGGGGTGCTTTATAAAGTACAATCTGTTTACAAAATCAGAGGCAAGTGCCATGACACAAACATCGTTCTTTTAAGGGCAGAATGTACCTAAATGAGCTAGTCTTATGTTTAAGGGGTCTTTTAAAACAAATGAACAAAAAAAAAACCACCAAAAAATTCCTCCTAATAGTACACTATCCTGTAGCTACCTTGATACTGAAATGATTCATTAATTTAAATGAAAACAGCTTGTGCTGCTAGAAAAACTCCACATCTCAATATGATATTTCAGATGTGTCAGAGTGGAACAGTGGGTGTTGTTTATCCACTTAGGTGGCAGCATGGAAAGAGATCTGATGATTGAACTGTCACTTATTTAAAATCCTGTGCAATTTTTAAAATAGAATTGAGGCCAGTGTGGAATTCCCTTTGTCTCTAAAGAAAGCTTTTCATGGCTACTGTCAATTTAGGTATATACCTGTAGCTGTTAGCAGCTGAATTAGTAATTTGAAGCAGGCACCAAGCTTTCTGTGACGCAGATACATAATAATCATGCCCAAAATGCCGGCCCATCCAGATAAAGAGAAGCTGGATTCCTCGGATCATTACCTTCTTTAACAAAAGCCCAGAAAAGGTTATTAGTTTAAGTACAATGTGCCAGTCGTGGTATTTCCTTAACATGATTACAGGGACTGCTTAGAACTTCTCAAATACTTTGTCTATATCATTTTTGGAAAATATTCCAAATTTGATGAGCTATATAGTCTATGCGTAGCGTAAATACGTAGCTAAATGGTTTTTAATTTTAAGCTTTTCTGTGAGACCAAAATAGATAACTGACGTGTTTTGTAAGTTACTGAATTCGTAGAGATCTTTTTTAGAGAATATGTAGGAACCTGTTATCTTCTCGTATTGCTACCAAAAAGGGTGGGGTGTTTTCCTTTTGAAAGACTAGCGTATGAGGTATCCGCTCTTCATACTGCAATTGCAGAAATGTTAAGCCACGTTAAGTGACTGGTATGTAGCAACGGGGGGGAGCAGAAGTAGTCAAAGTGTTGGTGAAGTCATGTTTGATTCTGGAGTAGGTGAAAGAAAGATTTCTGTCGGATTAGTACGAGGGTTACAGTTAAAGCCTCCGCTGTGAAGGGTTGTCTCCAGCAGCAGCATGTTTGCTGAATTTATGCGAGAAGTCAAAGCGTTGTTTCTGAACTAAGAATTGAGACTTAAAGGTGCGTTTCTTTAAGGAATAGTAGCTTCATTACCTCATATCTTTTACAATCTTATTTAATTTAGGGTAAGTGTTCATTAAATTCCTCTGAAATAATCTTACGGTTAGTGACTTTTTTATATGCTTTAACATAAACTACACTTTGACATCCACTGTTATTTTGTACTCATCCCAGAATATTTTTAAAGCTTCAAGTAACTGGCTTTTCAACTTTATACTAAATCCTAATGTTTTTCTCAGGCAGGCAAAGTTAATGCAAAAATAGTTTTCTACCTGAATGTGATAAATAATGTTTTCCTACAAGGAAAACCTTTTGGTGCAGTAACTTGCCATGAAAAAAATTAAGTATTGCTGACTCTCCATTGTTGTTCAGGCATGAATTTCAGAGTAGGATTTTAAAGTGTTCTGTCGAGTCTATTTAGAAATCGATATGGCAGGATTTCTCTTTGATTGGTGAAGGGAAATGTTTAGGAACTGAGACGCGATGTCTGCAAGCTGCTAAAATGTGTTTCTATATTAAGGAGTTTATAGAAATAAAAGTCAGACAGTTTTATCATCCGAGAAGCTGGCTAAAAGTTCTGATCAAGTAGGCTGCAAGTGCTAACCGCTAAGCTTTAAAATGTTAGCTACCGTCAGGAATTTATCAGTTTGAGCAGTGACTCTTCACGGACCTACAAGAATTCTTTCTATGATACCTGGATTAGCAACAATAAAAAAAAATAATCCTTGTGCTTTGCAGTGGATGGGTTGAGACAATGCAGAATTACGTTTGCTCAAAGGTCTCAAATTCACAAAGGTATTTCATGTTGCAAAGATGCAGCTGCAGGTGAGGTCTTGGTATCTGTCTCAGGAAGGAGATAAACATCTAAACTAAATATATAATGTATTTGTTATGCGTATATGAATGATTAGAGATCCATTTTCAGATCACTGCTTTTATTACTTGGATACTGTGACCTCTCAACAAGAATACTCACTGAAATAAAACAAGTTTCTCAACGTTGTCACATCAAATTTAAATGTATTTTGTTGTGACAACTTTTTAATTAGCAGATCTAGTAAGCCATCTGATACAATGGTAATACAGTAATGAGAAAGTGACCTTTCTTTTTCTTTCTTTCTTTTTTTTTTTTTTTTTTTCCAGGAGCTGCTACCCAAAAATGTCAATCACAGTTGGATTGAGCGGGTGTTTGGGAAGTGTGGTAATGTAGTTTATGTCAGTATACCCCGGTATAGAACTAGTGGCGATCCAAAGGGATTTGCTTTTGTTGAATTTGAAACTAAAGAGCAAGCAGAGAAAGCTATTGAGGTGAGTGACGGTGCCTCTGGTCTGTTAACATTCTTCCTGATTGGCACTTTGTGATATGGATGGTGTAGTCTTTACTAGTTCACCTACTGAATCTTAGAGAAATTCCTAAAATACCACAATTGAGAAACGTAACTTAGCAGGAGTTATGTTCCTGTCTCCTACCCCCAGACCTCCAATCAATTCCACAATTCTTTGAAAGTGTAATTCTGTTAATAACTTGGAGACTTAGTAGAAGCATAGTGGGTATTTTTTGGAATAATTTGCTTGGCCGCTCTTGGCATCTCTTACAGAAATAGAAATCTCCATGCAACAGTACGATGGCTATTAAGTTTCATCAGACAAGCATGGTCATATCTAATTTGTTGTATTTGAATGTGATTTGAAATTTTAAAATAGAATGTAGAAGTAATTTTTAGTAATGGTTTGTGGATTTTAAATTTTGGTTTTAGTTTTTGAATAATCCACCAGAAGAAGCGCCACGGAAACCTGGGATTTTCCCCAAAACAGTAAAGAATAAGCCTGTTCCTGCGCTGAATACAAGTAACAGCAGTGTAGTAGGTAAGTGTTATTAAGGTACTGGGATCAAGAAGCAAACTGTTTCGTGCCTCGACTTCTGAAGAGAGAGTTTTGAACTTCTGTGTTACTGCAGCCTGATGCCATGTTTCTTAAAAACTTACATGTTGCTGTTTGTTGGTTGGCCAATGTAAGCTTAGGAATGAAAGTGTGAAACTAAAATATAGTCAATTTCTGCCTTTTTGTTTTTCCTGCTTGATAAAGAACTTAATTTCTTTTTTTCCTCGGTTGCCAGCTACCACCATTAGTCATTGTTAGGCTGGCAGAGCAGCTTTCAGACCGTACAATAAATGATTATCTAAGCATTTAGCATTAGCAAAAGACAAATTTGACACGGATTGCTTTTAAAATTTTTAGTATTGAAAGGAAAGATACAGGCGTAAGAGCAAAATTGTACTTAAACGTTAGTGCTGTTCAGATGAGTTTGTGATCATCTGACGTATTTCAGAGCAAACCTTGTGGTATTCTTCTCTCTGCTGAAACTTCCTGTGGGAGAACTATGAAAACAGTGGATTTTTGCCTTTTTTCCCTCTTTGGAACTCTTGCTATTTGAACAGAGCACTGTATAGCAGAATGAACTTTTTACAGCATATTTACAATTCCCCTTCACGTGATTCATAATTACTCGTAAAAACCTGGAGGATATTGCTGAGAAAAGAATCCTGAATTCACAGTTGAGCATGTTTCCCATAAATACATAATCTACTATAACTTACAAATCAGCATCCCAGGATTATGTTGCAACTTGGATCACTGAAACATTTTTCCTTGTTTCTGGTGATGTAATACAATTTCCCAGACTTCAGACATCTTCCCATCTTTTTCATCTTTTTCATGATGATGAATCATATCTTACGTTCCTCACTGTTACCACTAATTCTTTCGTTACACTGGTAACTATTAGGAAAAAAAAAAATAAATAAACCCCATGCTTTTTAAACCATGCTTTAAACTCACTTAAGATACTCTCTGCTGCTTCATGCTGCATCCTGCCTATTTTAACTTTGAAGCAAGTAGACAGTATTGAAAATAAAATGATTCCTTTTTTTTTTTCAGATTGGTTAAGTTAACATTCTTTAATTTTGTAGGCAAATAGTTGTTCATTACATAAATAGTGTGATATATTCATTGGGGGGGCTGAGTATCTCCTTTTATTCTAAGAATAGGAATCAGCAGTCTTTTTTTTTATTTTCTTGTCTTTGTTGTTCGGCTTGGAAGGAGGAAGGTGTCTCTTCTCAAAGGCAAGTAAGGGGTGACATAGCAAAACATGCATGTGTTAAGGAGAAGCGAAGAAGTCTAGCTCCCTTCTTTTTAATTTGAAAGTACTTCAGGAATTCTGTAATCAAGCTGCCCTTGTGACCCAGAGGTCTTTCTCACTCCGTGAGACTGAGAGTCTTATCTGTGTGGTTTTTTTTCTTTTCTGCTTAAAATGCCTAGGAAGAAATTTGGGAGAATGTATTGCGTCTCTCCTGTAGTTAGAGATGGCAGAGGCAGGCGTGTCATTTAACGTCCCAGATTATCATGACATGCGGCATCATGATTGTTTACTTAGGTCAGTTAATCTGATCTAGTTTGTAATCATTGGCAGTTTTAAATATTGTGGTTTTAATGCAGAAGAGAAGAAAAAGAAGAAAAAAAAGAAATCCAAAATCAAGAAAGAGAGCAATGTACAGGCAGCTGTAGAGACAAAGGAAGCCAACACGAATGCTACAACAGAGCAAGTACCCAAGTCAAAAAGACATAGGACTTCATCGGAGTGTTCGGAAATGGAGGGAACTGAGACTCACAGGCCGCCCTCAAAGAGAGAGAAAAGGAAATGGGACAGAACGGAAAGCTCAGAGGTACCTTGGGAAAGCAGGCCGGGGAAGAGAAAAAGAACCAGCTCCGGAGATGGTGAGACATCAACTCCAAAAGTCAAGAAAACTGCTCAAAAGGACGAAGTTCATCCTGTAAAGGAAGAAACAACAGAAGCTCCGAAAGATTCCAATGGTAAAGTTTGGTGCATCTCTTTTTACCACTTTCATGATTTATATGCATGAATGAAATCAAATGGCAGATGTAGCTCTTAGAGCTGACAAATGGGAGCCTTAGTGATGAGGGACAAGCCTAGATAAGGAGAAAAGCTTGAGTTAAAGCAACCGCGTTCTTTGCGATTGAAATCGTATTTGTAGTGGCCTAAGTTAAGTAAATAGGAATCTTGATATGCTAGAGGGTAACAAGTGAGGAAAGGGGGTTGCAAAGAACATGGCTGGAATCATCTGTGTAATACGAATGCGTTAGTGAACTGACTTTTGGCGGCTCATAGATTTATTAGGTGGATTAAAGATTATTTACTGAGTAAAACTTTCAAATGCTGGTGAAAGATTGAGACACTGAATTTCTGTCTTTGAAAGACTGAAAACTTAACTGGTAAAAGGTTTTTCTGCTTGGGTCAGTAGGTGAAAAACGGTTGACATGGTGGAGGCACAACAAGGTCAGTTTAGGAATATGTGGTGTTCCCTGCAGTTAAATTTAAACCTGGTAATGAGTCATTGCAAGGAGATAAGCTGCATGGAGACTAGGAAAGAATTTTCAACACTGAAGCAGGTAAATCTCATCACAAGTAAAAATAGTTCACAAAGAAGTTAATATCTATAGAACTTCACTGAAGTAAAGTATGGATTAAACAGTCAGCCTAGGCAAATGGCGACAGTATAAGAATCTAGATAAGTAAGGTTAAAATACAAAAGAAAAAGCTGATGATTGCAGTTTCTTACATGAGATAAGGAAAGCATTGAAATCCCATTTGGGTTGACAAGAATCCACGATGAGAGGCTAAACTCAGGTAATTGAGAAAGTGGACTAGAAATAGGTAGTAGGCTCTGGTTTTTGTGAAGGGGTTTTTGTTCAGATTTGGATCAAAGACCCAGTGTTTGGTAACAGAGAAATAATTACACTGTTATATAATAGCTGCATCTTTAAATATCTGTCTATGTTAGAACTAAACATTTTTCTTTTGGACTTTTTCAATGCAGACATTTCTGTAGAAGATGACAAAGACAAAAAAGACACATCCCTTTCAAAATCTAAAAGGAAACATAAGAAAAAACACAAAGAAAGGCACAAAATGGGTGAAGAAGTCATTCCACTCAGAGTACTCTCCAAGTAGGTTATGGAACTAATCTATGCGACTAGCTTACGGTACCTGGTGAATGGGGAGGTATTTATTGTTTAGTTGCTTCATCGCCTTTTTGTAGCACGAGAGCGTTCTATTTTCCGTGGTTTCACTGAGCTGATTTGAATGTTTTCCTCAGCGCTACTGGGTACTGATGCGGAGCAATTCCTTTGCCTGTGTGGTGGTGGGCTGGCACTGCCTTAAACTTATTCTCATAATTTGAACACCCCTACTGCTCCTGAACTATTCACTACCTCCAGTCCAGGATAAGGCGCAGACTGGGTGGGCTCAGCTGCCTTGTTTGTTCAAATTATGAAATAAATTCAAAAATTTTACATACACTTTTGCTTTTAATCTCAGTCTGCACGGGGGTCTCTTTGGCAGTACAAGTTTGCATTTAGTTTCTTTTAAGTACAAAAGGCAGCAGTGATGGCTTTCGGCTAGCCAACTTCTTGCCTTTCTCCAAACCTCAGGCATTGTTAGTCTTGTTGCTGTGTGGTACCTTGTTAAGTGTTTCAAGTGTTTTCCTGGAGTATGCAGTTGTTCTGGAAACTTTTTTTTCAAAGTCACAAGTTATGCATGCTTTATTGAAGTTTTATTGTAAACAAGCTCATATACAAGTGATTTCACAAAATATTTCAAAGGTTGGAAACATTAATTCAGACTATTTAAATCTTCGTATGTCTGACAGTCCATCACCATTGCTAAAGTGCAATTCCAATTTTTATACAACAGAGTTGCATATTAGCAACAGTATTAGCCTGTAGCTGAAAAGGTTCAAATACCAGAGTGTAAGTCTGACTTGAGTTCTGCCTAGGAAAGTTCTGCCTGTAACAGTAACTGCAAATCACCGATTTACACCGGGTGCCTCGGTAGTTTCCAGAAGTATCACAAAAGTATTCATGCCTTTAACTGTTGGGCTCTAGGAGTCACCACAACTAAAACATGGAAGCACTTACTTTTTAAGCATCCAGCAAGTACCTCCATGTTAAAGTAGAGGGGGTCCTTGCCATCTTGTGCTGTACCGTGATGCAAAACTGTGCTTTATGTTTATATGTTTAACACAGAGCCTGCAAATACATGTTTCGATATATTTTCTAGGAAGAAGGAAGTGTTTTCTGGTGAGAAAAAAGGATTCACCATCACTAAAACATGGAAGCACTTACTATTTAGGGACAAAGCAAGCACATCCACATTTAAGTTGTGGGGTTCCTTAAGTGGAGACTAAATTGTAACTGACCCCCCCCCCAAAAAAAAAAAACAAAAAGAAAAACAAAAAACCCAACCAAACAAAAAGGCACGGTATATACAGAGTTCTGATAATGCAATAATAAAAACCATAGACATATATTTCTGTAAGTAGGCTGTTTTGAGCTGTAGCCAATTTCTAGAAACGTGCTCAAGAACGTTAGGATCCACCGCCACTGAAACATGGAAGCACTTACTTTTTTAGGCAGCAGGTACCTCCATGTTAAAGCGAAGGGAGTCCTTTAAAATTCAAAAATTGCTTCAAGTTTTTTTTTGAATATACAGACCACTGAAAAATTTGTCTTTTTCGGTAACACTTGTGCTTTCAGTGCCTGTTAGAGAAGCACACCTTCATCTGCTTACAGCCAAAATTCTTCATTTTTCTTTCCCCGGAAAAAAAACCTTACGACTGAAGTGTAGACAAAAGAAAAATCCTGGATGGTATTTCAGTATTGCGATCAGGATTCACCTCTACTAAAACATGGAAGCACTTACTTTTTTTAAATTACAGAAAGCACCTCCATGTTAAAGTAAAAGGGGTCCACAAAAAACGGTAGTTAAACGACGCTTGTCCTCTTCCACTGAGATTCTGACACTACTGCAGCAAATACAGAGAAAGAGTTTTAAATTTTGGTTAACTGTAGCGAAGGAGGTAAAAAAACAAGTTTTAAAAGAGCATAAGCATTGCAAATACTTGCCTGACTCATTCCCCATGGTCTTCTCTTCCTTCCAGTCAAGTTAACAAGCACCTCCTTGAGCTTGTATTTATACCATACCTTGCTATGGAATGGTGTTGCCTTTTTATCTCAAAGAATCATTACGTAGGTCTTTTGTTATTTTAATGTCTTTGCTCTGTTGAGAATGTATGATCCTGGGTGAGTCTGGATGCTTTTTTGAAGTATACAGTTGTCAATGTTAACAGCTAAAACCATTACCACAAGATATCCTCCTCTTTAAAAATCCTCTATCAGCTTGTTTGATAGCACAGATTAGGGTAACAATGAGTCGTTCTCACAGTGGCACTATAGGCATTGTGTTGCTGTGGAGCAAAGCTCTAGCTGTTTGCAGAAACATCTCCATGTTAAATGTATGTAAATATATAAATTGCTTCCATGTGGTGGTATTTTTTAACCAAAATGCATTTGAATAGTAAGGAATGTTCTTATCTCAGTAGGTTTTTGGTGAGTTTAACCAGTTGTTGATTTTCCATCAATGATTTTTCTAGAAAATAAACGACAGAGTCTTAATATAGTAACACAGGAGCGGGTTCACTGAACTGATTCCCTGAATTCAGAGTTCACTGTCTCTGCATTAACTCTGAATTTGGTGCCTGTGCTCTGTCTAGGTCCAGTAGAAAACATTTTACCACCAAGCTGTTCTGTATGTTTTTCTGAACCTGTAAAACAAATTTGGGAGTCACTCTATTGAAATGGTAGGTTGATCTTGTTCGAACTTGCCCGGAATATTAAAAGCTAAAGCAAAATCATAAAAATGCCGATCTTGACAAGGCTTAGTTTAACCTAAGTGCAGGGAGATCTCTAATGGTAAGGAGGGTCTGCCGTGCTTACCAAGGTCAGCTTAAGCTATTTGTAAACCGTTTTGTCTTAAGTTATCATCGAGTTTCTAAACATCATTTTCTTGTCTGCAACTGACATCCTATTGCTGTGTTGCTGCCTATAGGACCGAATGGATGGATTTGAAGCAAGAATATTTGGCCCTTCAGAAAGCCAGTATGGCTTCCTTAAAGAAAACCATGTCTCAAATCAAACCTGAGCCTGTGGGAGAGATGGAAACGGAATCTTGTGCGCAGAAAAAGCCTCAACCTGAAAATGACAAATGTAAACCTGTTTGCCATGTTCTTTGTGTTATTTTCTTCATGATGCTAGTGCGCAAGCATAAGCGATTTAAGACACTGGTCCTCCAGAAACACTGCAAAATGGTTTTGTTTTCGATAATGCTGGTGCTTTCTCTGAATGCCAAATATTATTAAAAGCAAACCTCCCTCATGTAGGTAGATTTTGGACTAAGGAATTTTATAAGTAGAGACTAAACGAGTAATTTCAGCGTATTCCAGTAGCACTTCTTACACTTAAGGATATTTTAGGTAATTGTAATTATAAAAGCCTCAGAGAGGTAAATCAAGAATCAGCTTTTTTGATGATGTAACTTGGGCCTGATTTGCTTAGGCTTAACTCTAACTGCAGCGACTTACAAAACAATTTCTCTAAGCAAGGCATTCAAAAAATGGCTGGCAGTTGGGTTTTTATCAGCTTTATGGTTAAAAGCAGCTTTGTAGTTATGCCCTCTTAGTTAAATTTCTACAGTTTTCATAGACAGAATTGCTCCTTTTTGCTCTGGTTCCTCTGTACTTCACTACCTTCAATACTGACATTTCAGTGCCTGCCTGCTTATTTTTAACCACTCTAGAACGGAGGGTTCAACTATGAACTGTAATCAATAGAATATAAATGACTCTTATAAGGAGACCCTGTAGGCTGTAAAAACTTTGCTAAGACTCTTTTCTTGGAGCTCTTTTCTTTTTTTTTTTTTTTAAACTCACAATGACTTTAACAGTCCTGATCTTAGATTAAAAAAAAAGACTGAATCTGCAGTTGCAGTATTTGATGCCCGTAGTTTCATTTCTTTCGTCCATCACGTCGCTTATGTGCTTTCATAGCATCTTTAGTTGGTCAAACTAATAAATGTAAAACTTTTTTTCTTCCCCCCCCCCCCTGCCCTTTTCAAATTGATCAGCCACCAGTGAAGATTCCGCCCCTCCTGCCAAGGCCAACACAATGGGGCCCCAGTTCGTGAGTGGAGTAATTGTGAAGATCATTAGCACGGAGCCCCTGCCGGGCAGGAAGCAGATCAAGGTAATGCCTTTGTAACCTCAGGGTAGCTGTTAGCCTTTCCTCTTACCGAGCCCCCCAAATGTTTGAATATGGAATACCATTTAAACGAGTCTGATTTATTTTTTTTTATTTGTTTGGCCAGTCCTATGTACAGATTCTTCTCTAGTGCCTGTGAATGGCGGACTTCACAACGGCAAAGTAGGCTAAAGAGGATGTTTCGAAGCAAAAATTAGCCTTTAGAGTGCTTCAAGCCGTGTCAAGTTTATAGTGAAAAGAATGACAAAAATAAATAATGCTCTAGAGGATGCGTAGTTCTTTCCAGTTTAAAAAGAGAAGTTGAAGGCCAGGCGGGTGCAGTGTTCGGTGTGTGTTTGTCGTCGTGCCGGTCATTCTGGCACAATTCAGATCAAGAAATCTGTACTCGTGTATTAGGGGTTTTACCATTAACAGGAATTTGAGGGCAAGAAAATGCTCTCTGCATGAGAAAACAATTGCCTTTTTTGCAGTAAGAAATTCACAATTACAAAAACTCCAGTTCAGCGAGAGTGACAGCAGTAGAACTTCTCCAGTAATTCGTTCACCCATTTCTGTCTTTTTTTTCTTTTCCTATGGCAAGTGCTCTTTTTTCTCAATTTAAAAAAAGTGTTTAGAATAACTTAAATTTTATTTCACGTCATGATATGAAGGTTACACATGTTAAAAGGAAATAATCTACTTAAGGAAAATAGCAGTTTTAAGCTGCATCCTTTTGAAATGGAAATATTAGGTTTTCCAAAGGAAATAACAGGCTTTTTCCAGGTACTGAATTTTCTATGAATGTGACACAGGACATTTTCTTTCACAAATTGCACTTTTGGATGAATAACAACTGGAAAGAATTTGGACAACTTGAACTCAGGTTGGAATAAACATTCAGACCGCTTAGGGCAATGGTTCAAAATGCGAGTTGTGAGATGACTTATCAAATCACCCGTTTTTATACCCGACTACTCCATTTGAAGTCACTGGCTGCTTGCAAGTGTGAAGTTTAGCGTGCGCATAAATCTAAGGGAGAGGAGAGACGTCTCTCTCACTGAAAACAAACTGAGGATAGGGTTTCAGTTTAATCAGTCTTATCTGCCTGGGTGTATTTGTAGGCAGTTGTCTGAGCGCTGGAGCCACCGAGAGAATGTAGTAGTTGTCAGTGTAAGGTCTGAGGGCCCCTTTGACTGCAGCATGCACCTTACTGTGTTAAGTGTGTGTCACAGCTTAACATCTTGTGGTCAGGAGGGAAGCTTACTGTTCCTGCTGTAGCTGAAAACAAACTTGGTTTTCCAGGTATTTGCAGTTATTCTTTTGGTGTAGTTTTTACGGAAGCGTTTCAGGGAAAACTAATGCTTTACGAAAGTAAAGGGGGACAAAACAAGATTGGGGTGGCCTTTGCCATTATCAAGCATCTCTTTGGTTCCCATAATAAGTAGATAGGGAAAATATTTCACAAAATGTTAGCAGACAAATAAGGCAAGGTTTTTTGGGAGACACATACAGAATATAGCAGTAGTTGGAAGGAGCAATCATCCTTAGGGTGCACCAGCTCTTTTTCGGGTCAGCAGTGGAAGCTGCCAAGTGTACTCAACACTTATTGGATTTTTCTGGCCTTACTAGTTGCTTTTATGGAAGGTGTAACTCTGACAAAACCTCGCTTTGCCTGCGTTCCTGGACTGTCATAGCTACAGCAGACACCGCCACAAAGCAACGCACCTAGGGGCTTTTTCCTTCTTCAGCTTCCAGAGTCGATCTGTATTTCTGGTTGTGTGGCAGGCTTAACTACTTCCACATGCTGGAAAGGTCTTTGCGGAGTAGTTTTGATATTATTTTGATGTTTTAATTTTTTACCTCGCTACCTCCAGATTTTTCTATAAAGGTGCTTCTCGGAGATCATAACTGATCATAACATAGCTGGCAAACGCCAACTCCAGTAAACTGCTTGGGTCAGTGTAGTTTTTCCATGTAAGCATGACTTGAGGATACCAGAATTAAGAGTGGAAAGTAGCTTTGGTTGGCTGTCAAACGATCTGAACAGTATTGGCACTTAAGTTTTGGTTTCAGGCTGTCCTTGGTAGTGGAGGGTTAAAAGCAGTGTGTAATTCTTGAATAGAAGCATCTTACTGGAGCTGCCTGCTGTGAACAAAATTGACTAGGAATGTGTGGTGGTAGTTCATTTCCCTAACAGCAGGTATTACAAGTGAAGTACTTCATCTGAAAGAGCATGTGTGGCTCTTCTTCCTTCAGCTGTTAGTGAAAATTTCAGACAGAGGTCACTTTGTAAAGATAGGAAGGGTTGGTTTGCTACTACTCATTTCTCAAATAATCTGCTGTGAATGAGCTTGCTTTTATATATTTCATGCATAGAACGAAGTTAGATATTTTTCTGTTGGGCTGACATTGTGTACTATAACATTGATATATAATTTTTCTTTTTTTAAAAAAGTCCATGCAGATACAGTATTGAAATGAATGGATAATTACTGGTGCTCCATTAGTAAAATTACACTTATGCAGAAAAATAGCATCTTCAGGAATTACTCCTTTAATTGTTCTTGGAGGGCGGGATGGGAGATAAATAGATGTTGTAGGCTCATAAATCAGAATTCAGTTATAACCTTCTTAGGAAAATATATTAATTCAAAACTATTTGACAAGAGATTCATTGATCAAATAAAAAAGTTCCGTTATTGCCTTCTACTCCCTGACCTTTTTGAAAATGTCAGAGACCTACAAATTGAATAGTCAAAAAGTCACTCTTTATATTCTTTTCTTTTAAAGTCTGGTCTGTGTTCTCTCACATGCCTTGATAGGATGCCTTGGCAGTGCTGGCTGACGTTGCTTACGTTGACATGCTGGAGGGAGACACAGAATGTCATGTCCGTTTTAAAACTCCTGAGGATGCGCAGATTGTCATGAAATCATACAAAGAGATACAAATCAAAAACAACTGGAAATTCGAAGTCCTCACTGGTAAGACTACTTTTTTTAATGGTAGTACAGGAGAAGACTTGAGTACTGTGAAAAGGATTGAATCGCAAGGTAGCTTTATGGATATCTTTAGATATCTTGGTCAGAGAAAAGACTGCATTTTTTTTTTTCCTGTGAGTCTTCTCATTTTGCTGTCACAGAGAAATTGGTAAAACAGTAAGGGTTTTTATGCCACTGTCAGAGCACAATAACAGTTTTGCTTGCCTGTATCAACTTAATTCTCTTCTTTTGAGTTTGATTTACGTCACTTTTACTGGCAATGGACTACAGAACTTAATTCACATTTCAGCTTTGTGGATATAACATTCTGATGATGCAAAAGAATTTTAAATGAAGATTTTCTTGTAAATACTGAACTTATCTGTGAAATAACAGGACAAGGATCTAACAGCATGGATACGCTTCCAGTGGTTTTAGCACTTGCCTTCTAATTAATCTTTCCTTTTTTCAGGAAGTTGAATAACTTACGCCAGAGTAATGTCTTTTTTTAATTGTATTTACACTAAAATTTTTACTGGCTTACTTTGGGACTTCATCCTAACGTGTGTTATTTTTTTCGGAAAATACTCTGCTGTTCTAAATTCGTATCTTGTATCAGATTGGACTAGTCTTCCAAGTGTAGAGAAGCCTCTTTATGGAAGTGAGGGGTAGAAGTGGGGAGGGGGGAAGTCTGTCAAACTTTGCTACTGTATTCGTAAAGCTTTTAAATTCTAGACATGCACTAAAAATCCTAAATGCGCAAAAAAAACAGGTAAAACAATCCAGATGAGATTCTCTCGTTTGTGCGTTTAAATATTTTTACCACGCTCCTGCACAGATCCTCACGTAGGGTCCAGTTCCACGCATGCTGGGATGTAAACCCCCATAAATGTCAATTAAGGATTGCAGAAGGAAGAGCTATAATGGAAGCATTAACCTTCCTGATAAATATTAAAGTTAATTAAAGTTTGAGACTCTCTGAATGCTGCTAATGTCATTTGGAGATAGATTTGTCTCCAGAGTGTTCTATGATCCAGAGATCCAGAAACAACTTGAAATGCAGATTTTTACAGCTGTGTGCTCTGTGCGTATTTGCCTCTGGTTTTGCATCCTTATATAAAAGAGCGTAGCAGTAGATTAGGAGCAAGTACTGCATTGTAGGAGCGTTCCATTCACAGTCTTAAGATTTCTTTTTTTTTTTTTTTTAAACTGGTTCATTGAAATGAGAATGGAAAGGCTTCTGAAGAATGCACAAGTGACTCACAGTAAGGATATCAGATTTTCTTGGTGGCATAAGGTGAGAGAGAATAAGAATAAGGAAGGAATCTTTAATGCTCCCTACTGCAGGGACTAAAGCTTTCCCAGTAATATTTTACTTCTTAGGACTTGATTTTGAGTAAATGTCTTCAGCTTTTCATCTGACAAAATAGCAAACGTCGATGGTAGTGTTTAGATGTTATTGTGATTGAATGTATAAATAATGCTGTTAAAATGTATGCAAAATTGGTTCTCAGAATTATTAATTCCATAACTTTTGCGGAAATGTTTTCCCAAGATCACTTGGAAACTTCCCTGTAACCGAAGATTTCCCATGAGACGGTACAGCGTTACATCACAAAATTCCCATCGTGACAGCCACAGCACAAACCAGAGCAAACAGTAGCAGGCTGCTTCTTACCGCAAAACAGCTGCAAAAAAGCTGCAAATTATTTCCTCTCATATCGCCCCCCCATGCTCAAATATTCCTAACTGCCCGTGAAGTCCCCAGAGTTTGCTTCTAACAGTGGTTTTGATGAAACAAAATTATCTCAGTCATTCTTACAGTAATTTTTTTTTTTTTCCTGTTTGATAGTTGTTTAGAATCGGTCAGAGGTTGAGTACGTCAGTAAATCAAAGGGCCTCCGAGCGCTATGGTGGAACTTGAGCTAAAACTGAGCTCCTTCTGCTAAGTACATGTAGAGAGTGGTGTTTGCATATTTCCTCGGTTCTTCTTGTTAAGTTGGTAAAACTCCTTGCTCAGGAAAACTTAATGAGATACCTTGGGACTCCAGTCCTAAAGTTAATAAAACGCATAGGACCTTGATTCAGGTTCTGTCCAGCTCCTACAGAGCAGAGACCTCGGTGTCAGCTTTAAGCTGCTTTGGACAGAGTTTTTTCTTTTCTTTGTTCACCTCGGTGTGTGGTGTGTGTTGGCCAGGTGTTGCAATACTGTATGACTTGAAGACTGATGGGGAAATAGTTGTTAGGTTTCCCTAACAGGTATTTTTACATGTGTTTACCTTAGTTAGAAAATAGATTTTCTCATCACAGCTGAAAACACGGCATCCATTTGTATTGAATACTTTTATTCATGCACTATCATGTTAATTTGTTTTTCAAGGTGATCATGAACAACGTTACTGGCAGAAGATTTTAGTGGACAGACAAGCTAAACTTAACCAGCCTCGAGAAAAGAAGCGGGGTACTGAGAAGGTAATTTGCAAGTAAATTTTTTTCCTGTACAGCCATAGTTGAAGATATGACTCTGTTTCTGTGTGGGTCTACATTTTTTGATACTTTAATGTTTGGCTCTGTAATTAATCCAGTTAAATCACTTTCTGCTGACTTCGCAGCAGGGTTTTACAGCCACAAAATAGACAATGTGTGGCTGTCCCGGTCCTGTTGCCAAATGCAAGGTTTGTCTTTATGGAGTCAATTGGGGAAAGTTAAGTCCATGAGTAAAGGCACGAAGTCAATTTCTAAGCTGGTTTTCCTTTAGAACCCTGTCTGGATGAGCTCATTAAAAAGTTAAGTCGTCTTGATTTGCTCTAGTGTGATGAAGTCTCGTGCTTTAGTCTTAATTCTCAGGTATGGTCAAGAAAATGGTTTTCTTCAGAATTTATGTCTTTTTCTCACAATTTATGCAATTTTTTTAGTGTACAGTGCTGTGCTATGCTGAGCGCTGGTGTGTTCCTAGTGTGGTCAAGAGTCTATGTACCAACGTGTCTGCGTTCCGATCCAGACAAATCTAAGTACCGCTGCGAGCATCCATAGCTGAGCAGCTCCCAGACCAAAACTGCCCCACATCTAGTCACCTTCCCTTCCAGCCTTGACCTTGGTGTGCCTGGCTGGCCACGGTGTCGGGGGAGTGGTGCAATGAACTTGCAGGCTGCGGTCCCCACTCCTGCCCCAGAAGATCCTTCCAGGCATGAAGCGTTTTTGATTAAGCCAGTCAGATCCCTCACCTGACAAGAGAGGAGCCGAAGAGTATTTCACAGACATTTTATTGCTAGGTTTACTTCACACACATTGCAGATAAGGCTTCTGAGTTGGCGTTAACCTGAATCTTTACGCTGTCGCTTGCAAAACTTCAAAATCATCTGACCTTAATTATTTTCTGGTGACTTCGGAGACTTTTTGTTTCCTAGACGCTCCAGTGATGCACACAATATCAAAAATTTCCCCGTCGTTCCGTATGTAACTGAAAAGAAATATTACATTGACCTAAAGGAACAGCAGTGGTACAGGTCAAGAGAGTGTCTTGTACAAAGCGTATTTTGCATGTATTATCTTGTTTGTCTAAATGTTCTTTCAGAGATCCCGTAGACAAATGAATCTAGTTTTTCTAAACAAAGGCGTGCGTAAAGGATTTCCCAAAATGACTGCGTTAATTTTCTTAAAAGCATAAAAATGGCATTGGCTCTAGCCATTCTTTAATATAAGCAGTAATGGAATGTGAAAGTTGTACAGCTTTAGAGCCTGAGTTATAAGTGAGCGCTGCCAGTTTTTTCTAATATTTTTAAATGTACTTTTACTTTTTTTAAACAAAAAGTGCCACCTTTGGCTTTAATTTGGACTGTAGGTGCCCTGCTCTCAAGCTTCTGTCCTTCGTCTTTTGAAGATTGGTATTTGTTGACCAAACTGGTGTAAATTGGCCAGTAATGTACCTCATCCAGGCTTGCAAATATAAACTGTCTCGGTTCTGCCTAACAATAGCAGCAGCAAGGGTGCAAACTCCTGCTCTTCCCCCTTACCCATCACCTTGCAACACTGGGAGGTGTTAACTTCAAAGCTTAGTGAATGCTATTTAAATGCTAACACTGTGAAGCAAAACATCAAGAAAAGAATGCCTGGCTGTAGTCAATAACTCTTAACCCTTTCCTTAGTTTTTGACAGTCTGAATTCCAGAAATACAGACCGATAATAAGAAAAACAGTGTTTCTTTCTCTGGTCATCGATATTAATGTCAAGCTTTTATTTGAAAATTCTACCAAACTGCTCACAAGTTGACTCCTTTTGAAGGTCACAATAAAAGGAAGGAAAAAAGTAGTAGAATGATTCATGATTAAACACGTACAGCTGGATATGCCATTGGCGTATCTTTCTTGTGAACATCTATTCTGCTCAAGGTTTTAAAATCCCTTACAAGATCTCCCTTTGAAGATGAGCATTTGCCTATTAGCTGTTTTATACTTACAAGAAAGACAGCATCTTATACTTTCTTTCAATTAGTGTTTAAATGTAGGCTTAAAAGTTAAATTCATATAAGCTACCTAGCTGCAGTGATGTCCATGTGAGTATTTATACTAATAATGAACATCCGTATTGTTGCATGGACTGCATCCCATTACAGCAGCGCACAGAACAGAGCACAGAGATGCTTTTGAGCCTAACTTTAGGCAGGTTGAGATTCCCCTTTTCCATGTGTTTTAAAAAGTATAGGCTCCCTTGGCGTTCCTGCAGTGGGTCCTGTGGCACGCCAGGGTAAGGGTTAATGACCCCTTCAGCAGAGGCTTTTTGGGGTAATGCCTCCCCCCCAGAATAAAAAGCGGTAGAGAGTTTACTTTCTCTGGCATAGTTCTTATAATAAACTGTCCAAAAAAGGCTGGGTATGCCAAGGTTCGCCAGAGCTTGTGACTGATGCCCAGCCATCCTTGGGAGTTCAAAAGGTGTGCGGTGTCAGGCTTTTCCCCCAGGGCTGGTCGGTCATTGTCACCTCTGTGCTTCCCTCCGCTGCCCCTTCCAAATCCATGCTCTTTTTAGCCTGTTGTTCAACTGCATGCTAAAAGAACCTTAGTGATTTAGCGATATAGATGAAAAACCTCCTTGCCAGAACTGTTTCTTTAGGGCCGTGCCAGCTTATGCAGACCTAAAGCAATTGATCAGTCTGTGGCCTTAAACTCGACTGATGGAAGTCTTCTGGTCACAGAGCAAAGGCGTGAGTGCCTGCAAGCTTTCCCCTTGGGTGCTTGCCTTCTGGGAGGAGGTGCTGCTGAACCTTGCTTACACCTTCTACACCCGCTCGCATAGAAGGAAAGGGGGGAGTTCAAGAGGGTGGGAGTGGTGGTAGAAGTGAAAGGCCTTCGGGGAGGAAGTGAGAATGGGGTATTTGCGAAGGGCGGAATAATTTGCAGAATGTATGGGAAAGGAGGATAGTGGGAATGCCTGGGCACAGCCCACCCTTTTCTCTTCTGATGGTGCCTGGGGCTCGGGGGCTGTGTCCTTGCCAGACTGACCAGTTCCCTGTCTGTGCGGGTCCCACTCCAGAGCACAAATAAGCCCCTTTCCCTGGTTCTCTGAAGCTGGTAACTGTGGAAGGGCTGGGTGCCTCTTTGGAGACATGAATAGTGGTGCTGATGCTGGATTGATTAGCTGAAAGTGGGAATCCTTGAGGCCTCTTGCAAATTCTCCAGCTCTGAGGTGCTGGTATAGAAGCACTCACCGATACGAACTGGGCAGTTCACATCTTAAAGCTTCCCTTCCAGTGTTTGTGATTCTCCATCCCACATGTTGCATGAATGAGCCACTGTACTCCTCAGCTCTTTTTAGAGCTTAACTCTTTTAATCCATTTTTCAGATACCAGAGAGGAAAAGTAACTCTTCCTTACAACTTTAGACCAGTTTTATCTCTGGGGAACGGTTGAGAAAGTCGTCTGCCAGAACTTTACGGTCTGATGCTGTTGAGAACATGTTAAGGATTGCAAGCAAGTTAAATACTGGGAGGACCAGTAAAATTGTGGTAGTGTCATTGTACTGCAGCACAGCGAACAATCCATCCGTGCAGCATCAGTGCAGAGTGTAATTCCTGGCTGCCGTAATCAGTGCGGCAGCGTACCTTGCACTTACATGCTGTCCGCAAGACGCAATGCCTGCAGGACATAGCTGCGACCAGAGTCATGTGGATAAATAGTAAATAATTAGATTTCGGTGTGAAGCTTTTCTAATCTAGCGGGCTCTTTACTGGACTGCCTGGTGAGCAAGTGCCCCTTTACCTCAGCACCAGCTAATGTGTTTTAGGAGTCTCCATCAGATAAGTTAATGTGGATTTATGCTGGTGCATTACAGAGGTGCCTAGATTCACAGGAGTTTCCTGCTCTCTCGCTTTTTATTCAGCTTAGGCAGCCTGTCATGTGCCTTGCATTTTGGTTATGCTTTTTTATTTTATCTTATTCATGTAACAGTTATCTCCTGAGCTCTTGCTTACGGTTGAAGAATCTTGATGGGGCATCACAGTAACAAAGCGCGTACCTTCGCTGTTGGGTATCGGGATGACCTTGTTGTGGAACTGTGGCTAAATCTCTGCAAATGTTCTAGAATGGATTCTTTAAAAACAAGTGTGCTTTTAGCGTTGTTCTCAGTGTTTTGTTTTCTGCCTGAAGACACAGTACACAGAGGTTGAAAATTAGCAGGGTAGTTATGTTCCACGGGAGCAGTTCTCATACCTCCGTACTGGGAGCAGGTAGCCAGGTACCCTGGGAATTCAGGCAGTCTCCCTAAAATGCAACTGAAAACAAACAAATCCCTGGTCAGACAGGGTTTGAGTTCGGGATTCCTAGCATCGGTGTTCCTCCAGACCGCACCGTTATTTCTTGAGATTAATTCTCAGCAGGGTTGTGACATGTATTGTGCTGTTTTCCCAGCCTGAAGGATGGTCCCCAATCTGGATTTCAGCGGCTTGGTTTCTCTGCTATTGAGTGTACAAAATGACGCAGTGTTCCTAAGGCTTTTTTTTGTGGTCTGACCTTGTTTTTCTTACATCAGTTAACAGCATGAATCCAATAAAAGGGTAGAGTTTTTTTAACTTACTGTATGAGACTGTGTTTTGGGAGTTTTGAAATTGTAATTTTGTTCTCTTCAACCATGTTAGGAGGAAGAAGGGATGGAATGAAAGATGCTGCACTGTCCAGAGGTTGAAAAGATGCCTTACTAGTTTTGATGGTTCTGAGGCAATACTGAAATAAATTATATCAGGGCTGCTTTAATGTTTTGGTCAGATGTACAGGTTAGCTCAGCTGCTCCAACTTTAGCTTTTTCTTACAAAGTTTGGAAAATCAGTGAACAGTACATTCACGACTGAGATAAAATCATAACGCTATCATTTTCCTCTAATCTTTTCTACAATATTTTTCCTGTTTGCAGTTGATTGCTAAAGCTGAAAGAATGAGACTTGAAAAGACTCAACAAACAAGTAAACATATTCGCTTCACTGAAGATAACTAACCAAGACTGACGGTGATCTTGAAAGTGAACTAGGTATTTAAAAAAACAACCATCGAAAACAAACCCCACAACCACCACTGCTTACGGCAACTAAACCGTTTTTAAGAAGGCATCAAAACCTGGTCCGTTTGAGTCATAATTCTGCAGACTGCACGTGTGAAGATTGTTCTGAATCCCATTTTTAAATAGGCTGAATGTTTACTGCTTCTGAGCCTTTAGGTAAAGCTTTCTGGAAAAAAATGTATTAAGAGATCTTGCTTTAGTTCACTTCGGGTTTTGTTTGTTTTTTTTTTTTTTTTTGTATGTTGAAGTTTTATACACTAGGTTCTGAAATAAAATGCTTGAGAAATTTTCAGTTGTGCATCTCTAATTCTTCAGTCTGCGTTATGACACTATAAAAAATAAAACTGGTTCATGCTAAATAAACCCCTCTAGGCCTGTGTTCAGTCCATCAGACTGTTCAAAAATACAGTGGAATGACTGTGTCATCTTCCGTGTGTTCTAAAGCGGCTAGGACTGTTAGAAAAGCTGTCGTTGAGAACTCTGGAAGAAAATTTGCTCGCATGAAGTGCACACTAAACTGAATTCAGACTTTTTTTTTTTTTAGAAGAATCTTCGGGGGAAGAAATAAGAAAACCTTTGTTTGTTACATCTGATAACTCTAGCTGCAGAATTAATTCTCACTTACAGATAAGTGTTAAAGTTGTGTAGTTGACAAGTTAAGATGGTGATCTTAATGCGCTTTAAAGTATTTCATTGTAGGCTGGCAATGTTGCAAAAAAACCCCAAAAACCTACACATAAAATTGGAATGATATAAAAGGTTGAACTTCTGTATGACTAAGTCTACTTTTAAGGCTCTCCCCGTTAATGTGAAGATAAATTCACAGGTTTGTTTGCGAGGTTGTTTTAGTGAATTTTATTGCAGGGCAAATAAGACGCTAACACGTTGGTTTATAAAAGTGTGAAACCTCCTTATAAATAGAAGGATGAGCAAGTTATTTTGAAGCTAGAAGTACATACCTAAAATACCATCAGAGCCTCTGGAAGGAAACTGTGTCAATGACACTCTAGGTGGTTTTGCAGCTATAGATTTTGCTGGTAAGATAGGTTAACGGTTTTAAATTCTATGTTATCAAATTACTGGAGCAGTCTAGGTATTTTAATGATACGTATTATAATCAAGCTTGGTGACACTGGTGTATTTTTGCTATCTGAGAAAAGAATCTGCCTTATTTCCACTGAAACCTCTGAAGCGGTGTGGATGTAATACCCACGGTGGCTTTGGAGCCAGGGAGAACAGGAGGCAAAGGAGGAGAAAAAAAAAAAAAAAAAGGAAAAAATGCTTTTCAAGAGATTATACCAAAGCGTACTAACTGTAGTCAAACTATCCGAGATACGAGTAGTGTAGAGAAGCAGCGCAGTAAGAGCAGAGGAATGTTTACGGAGCACCGTTTATGTGCTGCTACTTGTGATGCAGCCTAACGCCGCAGCAGTGGGAACTATTTATTTGTACGGTCCCCAGGCTCAGGTACCACGAGTGTCCGTCCTTCGCTCCCCCAAGGGGGGGATTGATGCTCATCAATCAGATGGCATCAGCAGACGGCATCCCGCTCCTCGGGCGGGGAGCCGGTGATGGGAGAGGATTGCCCCAGCCTCAGTGGAGAGGGTACAGCAGCGATCAAACTAAAGATAGCAGAAGTACAGAGGGGGGAAAAGCGCAAGATAAGAGACAAACTTTTGGGGGTGGAGGGGAAGAGCTTGCTAATGCTTCTTGGAAATTGCGTAAGGGCAATTCCTCCCAGGGGACTGGGGCGGGGGGGAGGCTAGGAACTAACCTGTACGCCAGGCGCTGTGTGTGGACTTCAGCAGTATTCAGATGTTTAGTCCAATTGCAGGATTTTTTTTTAATTGTTATTTAATGTTCCACTCCTCTGTTACACTAGGTGGGTAAGATTTTTGATGATGCAGTAGAGAGGACGGAGATACCGAGCTATGAAAAGAACTGATCAATGAATGTCTTCGAGGCATCCTGCCTGACAGAGAGGATTTTTTTTTTTTCCCCATTTCTGTGATGTGAAAGGGAAAAAACCCAACAGCCGACTCGAGGTAAAATGTTTTGGATTTTTCTGCCGAGATTCATTTTAAGTCAAAAATAAAACCACGTTAATAATAATTCAGATCGTAAACGGTTCAGCCTTTTTATGTTTTGTGGAGATGCAGCAGAATTGCAAAAGCGTAAGTTTTGGAGT
Source organism: Nipponia nippon (assembly GCF_047370975.1). Classification (NCBI taxonomy): domain Eukaryota; kingdom Metazoa; phylum Chordata; class Aves; order Pelecaniformes; family Threskiornithidae; genus Nipponia; species Nipponia nippon. The sequence continues at coordinate 80,653,699 of NW_028262380.1, read as the reverse complement.
CTTGCTCTTTTATTAATAACTCCTGACTTGAACACATAGCAAGAGAAGTCACCCTTCTGTTCCTTCCCATATTCATGTAGGTTAGGTATTTACAATTAAACATCAGTTTTCTTTTCCTCCTTTTTCAAACTAGTGCAGAAATCTGCTTCAGCAGGGGAGGGTGCTGTTCAGTTCTTTCTAAAGAAGTGGGTAATAGAATTTTTGCCACTTACTTCAGAAGTCACGTAGGGAGAGTATGGTCTATGTGCTTTCACAAAAGCCGTTTGGATTCTAAGTATGCCAGAATGATTTATATTTTTTTTTTTGCCTTTAAGCACACATGACAGTTAATGTCTGCTGCTGTTCTCCCTCCCCATTGACATATGCTAAGAGGACGAGTCCGTCTGTTGAGTTTTACCATCCCAAGAGTCGCATCCCCAAAGGTACTTCATGTTTGGCCTTTAGCGGAGTTTGGCACATTTATCTCCAGTGGTTCGGGTTGTTGCTTACAATTAAATGTTCTCGTCTATGGTTTCTCACTAGGTTCATCCACTCCTAGGATCTTCCAACAGTGACCTTTTTCCCTTTTTTTAATTTTTTTTTTCCCTCAAAAGAAATTCCGCATTTTATTTAAAAATTCAGGATGGTAGTGTAAAATTATAGGAATTCATAACCCTGGACTGCTCATTTGTTTTTGCTGATTTTTCTGTCGCCCTTGACTGTTGAGTGTTTTGAAAGAACATGATTACACATAAATCTGCCTGGAGCAAAAAACAGCATTGATTCTGCTCTTCATCACCCAGCAGAGGGCCGAATCTGAAATTATTTTTAGCGCTCTTATTTTTACTTCTCTCCCACTAGTTGCAAGCTCTGCATGGCAGCAGCAGGACTGTAACTCCAACCTACGCGAGGCCCTTGGTGCCAGCAGAACGTTTGTCATTTGGGTCTTCAATTAAAAAGAGAGCTCTGTGTTTTTTAGAAAAATAACAGTAACGTTTGATGATTGTAGATCTTGTCATCCGTGATCTCGTCCTCCCGAAGGCTTCTTCGATTTCTCCTCTGATGCGGCATTTCCAAGTTTAGAGATTGGCCTCGTGAGTACCGTTGCCTTGTAGCGAGGGCTGTTGCGGTTACGTTGGTGGTGCCGACTTGCTGCCGGGGACCCGGGCTCTGTTGCATTGGCCTTTATACAGACGAAGAGCTCCAGAGCGAGGAGGAGGAGGATGGGAATGGAGGTGTGCAGTGGTTGGTGTGATGGCAACGAAGAGTCGTTTTTAATGAGCAAGTGGAGGACCTGAATGCTGCTGAAAGAGAGCAGCAGGGCCTCCTCGCTCTCAGCCGCAGAGCCGCTGCGCATCTTGAAGGGACACTCACACCACCCGCATCTTCAGATGGGTGTCCTCCCGTTGTGTGACTGCCGCCCACCAGCCGCCTTTGTGCAGTAAAAGTGCTGGAAGGGAGAAGGTGGTTTTCATAAAACACCCGTGCTCAAAAGCCGCAGCCTGATGCTCCGCAATTATTGGGCCTGCGGGTTTTCGGTAGCCGGCGGGCCGCCGTCAATGCGGTACCCTGCTCACGGCATGATGCTTGTACCCTGTTGCCCTTCCTACCTGCCCCTGCGGCGTAGAAAAGCTCCCCTACCTTTGATTTTGCACCTTGTGTTAATTTGTAAGTCTCTTGTTCGACTGTCCTCAATCTCACCGACACCTGGAGCAAGCAAAAAGTCGGGGGGGGGGAGGGGGGGGGGAACAAACAAACAATTCTATAGGGAATTGGCAGTGAATTACAGCTCCCAGAGGAGGCTCCAGTTACCGTGAGATGCCAAAGTGCTCGTCTGGGGCGTGGGTGGCTGCAGCGAAAGAACTTCCCAAACCTTCATCTGCCTGCTCTGTTGACATGCCGTATTCCCAAAGACTACGTCCTTCTCGTCGTGAACTCTAATTCTTTCGCTTTTTTACCATCTGACCCAGTCTGATTGAACATTGCCTGTTCTACCTGGTTTATCTTGCACAGCTGGTGCTGGTGTTCTGTATGGGTTTCTTTGGTTTGGGTTTTGTTTTTTCTCTCCTAAGAGGTACTGTGTATCCTAGTTTAAATCAGACTTTAAGGCAGTCCTTGAAAGCTAGCAGGTAAGTAAATTATCTTTTTTTCTAGAGAGGCTCTAAATCAAATTAGAAAATTACCCTCTGATAGATGACAAAGGCACTTGCCTGGTCCCCTAGAACACAGGTCAGCATCGTAATTGCTTGCTTACGGTACCATAGTGTCTAATGATCTCAGACGGGATTAAATCATGGGAATAATGCTGCATAATGCTGTAAAAAATAATTAGATGAGGTATGCTTGGGTGACTTTGAAATGTGCCTGAGTGGGGAAGTAATATGGTTATCTTACCTACCGGTGATTAGGTTTCTGTGGGTGGTGTTAAGGAAGTTGCTCTCGACCAAAAGTAAAACATTCCTCCTAGCATTAAATGCGCTTTCCTCGTGTCAGCTGTGGCTCTGTAACGGAGGAACGTGGCTTGCTTACCCGGGACGGTGGGGGTGTCCGCTAGTTAGATTCGTACCCATGGTATTAAGGCATTATATTCCAAATGCGTTTCCTTCTCTGGCAGCAGGTTAGAAGTTTGGTCCTGCAAGTATTGAAGAGCATTTATTTTAAATGCAAGCGCACAGCTGTCATGTTTTGGTTTTTTACCTTTACTTTTTAAATAGGCCAGTAGGTGTTTTGTCAGTGTGTTAGAGAAATGGCTGGGAGAACATACTTGATTAATTTTACAAAGGAAAAAAAAAAACAATTCTGGCTGCTTCTCGTCGTGTTGTGAAGATGGGATTATCAGCCTGTCTCTTGCGGCAACGCTGGCCGAGGGTTTGTCCCGTCTCTCACGGGGGCCGCTCGTGCCTGCCCCTGCTGTCCCGCAGTCCCTGCGAGCCTGCTGTAAAGTCCACGATTCCAAGGATCTGGACAAATCTGGTGGGAAATTTTAAGCTGACTTCATTGCTGAGGAAGAGGTGATGTGTAAGACCACCCAAAGCGCCCGGCTGAAGCACCCACGCTGAGCGTACGTTGTCAGGCATTAACCAGAAGTGCCGCAAACGAGCACTTGCTGCGTAGCGCAGGACTTGGGCTTTGCAAAAGTCACCGTGTCTGAAATTGATGGTCAGATCCTGATTGAACACATAATTAAACCAAGCATCCAGATCTTCTAATTGCGTCTTCATCCTCAAAGGGTCATGGAGCCATAGGTGACGGAGAACTGCAAAGCTGGGGGCTCTTGGACTTGCCATCAAAGCGAGCGGTCGCTGTTGGAGTGGTAGGCGAACCCTTTAAGCCTGCCAGTGCCGGGAGGCCAGGCGATTCTCCGGGGAGCTTGGCAACCCACAGCTTTTTGTGAGTTTACAAGCAGAGCCGGGCCAGCTCTCCTATTCACGCCTCCGTTTGCTGGCACCGGTGCTGACGGCATGCTTAGCATGCGTAGCTGTTACCCGAGTCGCGCCAATCGCTGCACAACCAGGAGAAAACGAAGGCAGGAGAATATGGGAGAGCTTTGCTTGCCGTTGCCAAGGTGACTCGTTTCAGGCTAGATAAACCCTCGCTCATCACCGCTGAGGTTTTATTGCCTGACGGCATTTTGAGTGGAACCAAACAAACAGCTGAGGGTGAAAAGAAGTGGGAGAAAGGTAAAAGGGAAGGGACAAACCAGCCCTGGCACTTGAAAGCAAACAGCGGCCGTGTGGGCAAGAGGGCTGCCTGCGTTTCGGCAGCGGGGTTTCTGTTCCCAACCTGTGCGCAGCCCTCGGCGGTAACGCCGTCTCCAAATCTCTAATTACAGCGTTCAATCCTAACGATTTGTGCAAAAGAAAGGACCTGGAATAAAGCGAGGAGCGTGATGAGTCTGAGGGGAAAAGCCTTCCAGTGTGGTGTGGTTTTACTTAAGGTCATTTCACCTACCCCATTTCTCTCTCACCTTTTCCAGGGCTGAGGCAGGGGTTGCAGCTCCATCAAATGTAGCGGTTTTTATTCTACTCTTTTCCTAGACTTTTAGGTACGGCGATTCCCAGTGAGGGGCCGCTACCCACTAGCTGATGTCTCGCCGAGCCTCTTGCTGTTCGCCGGCCTTCCCAGGCCGTGGGCAGGGGTGGCAGCCCCGGGGGGTGGCCGTGGGGCTGGGGGGCTCCTGCCCGCCCGGGGACCCCACGGAGGCTCTGGCCAGCAGAGGGCAAAGCCGCCGCACGCTGTCCTGCGCTGCGGGCACCACGCAAGGCTTAGGGCAGCTTTGCATCCCCTGTGTTTTGCTATTTACACAATGGCTGATCACATAGATTAAGCCGTATACGTGATTTTTTTGGGGGAAAAAAGTCCTCTATGTACGGAGGTACCCTGCGAGGTGGCCAGGTGCTGGGGCACAGGGTGCCCAGGCACCAGCCGCGAACCCTGGCTCTCACCTGCTGCCTCTGATGGACCAGGCGGATGCTTTTCTACTACATTCAGGAGAGTTTTTCATCAAAATACTTCTCTGAGGGTAGCTAAAACTACTTGCATCTGGGCTGAATACCCACCCTGCCTCAGATAGCAGAGCTATCCACGGAGAAATTTGGGTAGTTTGGCACTGAATTACTCTTCACAGTCAATAACAGAGCAGATAAATGCAGAAGTTTCATCAGCACAGACATCTCGGCTAGCTGGTGGGGGGAGCATGCATCGTGCTATGTGGGATGCAGGTTACAGGCGTTCGTCCTTGTTGCCAAAAGCGAAAGAGCATAATTAATATAAAAGTAGGAAGCTCCCCGACTCCTCGTCTCTGTGGAGGGAGCGTGTGCCGGTTCTCCCACTCTCTGGGTATTGTATGGAGCGGACGTGGTTGAATACCTTTTTGCCTTTGTGCTTTATGCAATTTTCTCCTTTGGTTTGGTTGTTTTTTCCCCCCACCGTGGCTGGTGTTTCTGTTTGCTTTCCTTTCCCTTACCTGCTACAGGCTGAAATGCGGTTTTGTTATGAAAAGCGGGTTTTGGTTACCTAGCGTTTTGTTTTGTGTAGCATTCGTTTGGTGAGTATTTTGGGAATACGGTCCCTCCCTCCGATCTTGCCCATCGTATCTGGTGCCTCCGTAGGGAATTTCTGGCAAGGTTTAGCCAAGAAGACCTCTTCCGCGTGCACAAATGCAAAGTGTAGTCAGACTAATAAAACCTCGGTTCAGAAACAGCCTGTGCTGTCTAGTCTGAACGTCACACTTGCCAAAAAGAGCCTTATTCTAAAACCAAAAGCCCTGAATTTCCTCCTTTATGGCAAGCAATATATATCAGTTGTTCTTGTATAAAAATAAATTCAATTTTATTGCAAGGTAACTTACAAGGTGGGAATTCTCTCACCGATTATAAGCTCAAGTCTGTCTTCACAGTGGGTTTTACCTGGCGTAGCCTCAAGAAAATGTGGCATTTTTTTCAGCGCAGACAAGTTCTGCGCTGCAAACCGACGTGATTCCATCAGCACGACCTGCGGGCCCATCCTTTCGCCTCTTCTCCCTGTCGGTGCGGAGTGTTAGCGGGAGCCCGTGTTGGAGTACAGCCCCGAAAGCCAAGTTAGGTCCCTGTTAATGAAAAGGCAGGAGCCGGTTCCGTCTGCCTTCTTCCGTGTTACGTTTTTCTTTGTTAGTCCCCAGGTTGTAGCTGTAGACTTTCTTGCTTCTAGTGTCTTACACTATGGCAGACACAGAAACATCCATCCATTAATTTGGCTGAAGTTTCAGGCATGATTAATCTCTTTCATACAATGCTGCTTTGATACCATAAGTCACTTTTTCTCTTTTTACTGTGACATTTCACACTCTCACAACTGAAAGCTGAATTTTGAAACCACTGAAATTGCTTGACTTGCACTGAAACATCCACTGTAAAGCTGATTATTTATGCCACCACAATTCATCCTCAAATAATTTTCCTCTGAGGTGTTTTCTGGTCTGTGTTGGATTCACCTCTCGTGTCAGATGTGAAAAGGTAGATTAAACTCTGAGCCTAGAGCGACGGAGAGAGTATCAAAGCACCGCATCTCCTGGATTTTCCACTTGACGGCAGTTTATTTTGCTCCTAGAAGAGCCAGGTGATTGAGACTCTCTTGAAAACTTTAAGCAGGAGGGAAATAATTTCCCTTTTCCTATGGGTTCACATAATCTTTTTTTTTTTTTTCCTGTACTTTTTATGCCTGTTCCTTCTCTTTGTCACTGGTTTCGTGGATGCCAGGACTAAAGGCGAACCCCTTTCCCTCTAACGCCCTCAGCGCCTCCTTACCACAAGCGTGTCTGAAACCCTACTGCTCTCTGCCAGGTCCGTTGCCACGCTCTTACGCTGATGGAAAAAAACCAGAATAATACAATTTGAATCGGGGGCAAAATATTTAAAGTTATTTGGGTGTCGAAACATGCAGCTGTGCAGTCTAATTGGGTTTAGACTAGATCTCTATATATAAATTTATAGCCATATATATCTCTCTCTCTGGGCAGCTATATATAGATACAGCTGCAGCAGCAGAATGGGTCACGCGCGGCTTCCAGCAGGGAGAGGAACACAGAGTCGTTTTGCAGCTTTTAAGTCTGAGTTTGGCACCATCCCCTGTTTCAGATGCCCCGATTACGACTCCCGTGCTGTATTTTATATCCCGTTTGTTGTCAAAGCATTTTACCACGGCTGGGGACACGTCGCTTGCGGCTGGGTTGGACTCTTTCCTTTAGGGAAACCTGACAGCGTGGCCCGCTCTTTTTAAGTCGTACTTTTTTCCTTTCTTGGTCAGGTACTCCACGTTTATATTGTCCTAAATTGCGTATACTCGCCTCTTCGATGTCCGAAAGCAACCATTTTAAGGAACGTTCAAATACGCTAAAGCAACTGGTAGCTGGCAGGCATTGAGCGGTGCGTGCAGAAGAGCGAGTCCTTCCTTAGGGAGCTTCCTGAGGAGTTCGTATCGGGAAGGAACGGCTGGAGCTTTCCCAACAGGGAGGTATGGCAGCGTGGGCTAACGCTGAGTGCGGTCACCCCCTGTGGGGAGACGATGACTTGGCTTTTGGGTGTGAGGGGGCAGTTTTTGTGGGGAAAGGGAGGTATTCCTGCTTGCAGACTGGTGGTAGGCGAGGCTGAGAGAAGGGTAGTGTTTTCTACAACGTTAGACTGGCATCCCACGCTGGAAAAAGACAGCTTACCCACCCGGGAAAATGTTATTTCTCTCGACTAGCCCGATGTGAAGGCTGCTGGATGGCAGGCGATGCGTCCTGCTGTGTGGGCAGACGTTAACCAAACCGTCTCGTGCCGGTTGTTCTGCTATCTGCTGTCACCTCCTTTCCAAATCGCGATGGCTGTCTCATCCGCTGCTTTGCTTCTTTGGAGAAAGGCATGAAACGGGCTTGGAAAGAGGCACGCTGCTGTCACGCTGCCTGTGGCCGAACGGAGTTGGAGTCAAACAAGCCGTGTCAAAAATTCAACTGAGGAGCAGAGTTTACAGTGAAAAGTCTGAGTACCTGGCTCGAAACATTTTCTAAATGTAGCGGCTTTTGCTGCCTCAGTGCAAGAGGTAGGAAAGCAAACGCTGGTGCTTCTCTTGCGTGCAGGTGGAGTAGCACATGCGGGTTGAAGCTGGCAGTGGCAGGAGCAGGACGAGGGGATCGGAGCTGGCTGCGGACGGAAGGCTGGAAGCGGGTCCGGGGACACCACCAGGAGGTCCCAACCCAGGTTCGAAGGGTTAATTTTAAAAACTTTTTTTTTTTTGTTCCCTTGTGTCTCAGCACTGTCTGGTTTTAGCCATGACGGGAATTAGCAGTGAATTGTCAAATGTGTTGCTATGGCCAAATACAAACAGATCTTTCCAAAGTAATATGGCTGTTAAATAACGATATGTGAGATAACAGCAATCTAAGAAGCACAAGTGACAAAAATCTAGCGAGACCAAATACTCGTTTCAGTCAAAATTTGAGTGTTTTGCTCTGATTTTAAATGCAGAGATTCAAAAAGCCTTTTCATGCAGCAGAGAGGTCTCTCTTGCTCTTTTGAAGCTTACCACAGAAACCCCATAGAGACGCAGAAAGTGCAGCTTCTTAAATATATCTTCCGCATAATATCAAAATCAAAACAAGGATCCTGACGTTAGGACAGGACAAGACGAAAGACTGAAGCTGCGTGTCCTTCAATACCAAAGTACAAAGCCCAGCATTACGTGACACTAATCTATGCGATACCATGGGCAGCTCGAGGCCCATCACGTCCAGCTGATGAGGTTCTGCCACCATCCCATCTGGTTTGTATTCATCTGTCACCGAGACTTAGAGCCACCGGAGAGGAAAAAGAAGTGGCGATGTCACGCAGTGGCTTTTTGACATCAAAACAAGCAGTGTGGGAATTGCTAGGGGTTGTTTCCTGGTACTTCTATCACAGCCATCAAAATGTAATGTGGGGGAAAACCCACGAGTTCTACAAATACCACATCATCTCCCACTTAGGAGTAAATGCAACTGTCATTCTTCAAAATTCCTAGACCGAAAGCTACAGTTACAGCGCATTTCAGCTGTTCCCTAACAAAAGGAGACAACGCGCGTCGGACTTCGCATGTCAGCTTCCCGCCAGCGCAGTCTGAATCCTCCTGTAGGCTCCGCTACGACCACTAGACGGAAAAGGTACCGTATGGACTCCGTTAGCTGCAATGAGCTGGTATCGCTCCGTACGATTGTCTTAAAACAAATTAGATCGCGATTTGGCTAACAGCGGATGTTAAAAGGAAGAACAAGTAAGAGCAGCCATATCCCAGTGGGACTGAGGTTTCCTGTAGCTCAGCACCCCGTCTCCAGCAGCACCGGCTGTTGGTACCCAGGGGAGAGGAAAAAAATGGCTAACCAGACACCGAACTGTCCCTGAAACAGCCCCCGAGCCTCTAGGGTGCAAAGTACTTCTTTGAACTCCTACTTTATTATCCCTTCTTAGTAGGCTCTTTTGCAGTCCTCGGTGACGCCTACTAAAGAGTAAATGCTCTTTCTCTGTATTTCCCGCGGGCTGCCCTACTTTACACATCACCTTGGAGAGAGAAAAGACAATTCTGTGCAAAATCAGTATCTGCTTGTCCCGGTTCCCGATTCGTTTTCTTTATTGGCGAGGCGAGGAAGGGAACCCCCGACCCCGCTGAAATCCCTGGGCAGGTCACAGCTGGGTTCGGCGCGCCGGGGGCTGCGGCTTGCGGAGGTGAACGCGAGGCGAAGAGAAGTAGTTTGGGCATTTCTCGCAGGTCCCGGCTCGCCGTTTCCAGCCTTTCCGCGGCGCCTTTGTTCTCGAGCAGTTTCCATGGTGCCCCGGCTTTGTCTGCAGACCTGTCTGCGGGCAGCACTCTTCTCGAACATGCCGCACAAGATGATGCTATGAGGCGGTGCCTCGCGCTGCGTGGCTGCGCTGCAAAGCTGGAGCGCAGCCTGCTAGGCATCAGCCGCCGCAAGTATCTTGCAGGCTGTCTCACGGCCTCATCTTTAGAAAGCATGGATTGATGTTTTTTAACTGAAGGGAGTGATACAGATGATGTTACTTGAGAATGCAGCTCAGCCGTTCGCCAGTCACGTTTGGCAAATTAAAATAACAAGAGGAGGGCTCTTGTCCAAGGGGATTGTTACTGGCAACGTCGCGTTGCTGTAAAAAAAAAAAAGGCAATAGAAGGCATAACAAGAACGAGCAGCCATGCTGCTTGCTGCAGCGCTCTGCAAATTTTATCTTCGTCCGACACGGGTGTGCAAGTAGATGATCTGTATGTGGAAGACAGCATCACTCCCCTCGCGTAGAGACTGGCAAGGATGAGGTCAAGCTCATTTATCCGTTCCCCAGCTGTTAATTCTCGGCTAACCGTTCTGATCCCGGAGCACTGCCCCCCTGAACTGCTTCGGCAGGACCTCAGCGTCCTCCTGTCAGGTACAAAGTCAGAAGGGCTGGGTAACCTGGCCCCTGTTTTTTATACCCAGGAATAATACCCCTCGAGAAACCCTCAGCTTTGAGGGGTAAAGGCTCAACAGTAGCGTCCTTATGGCCCAATCCTAGAAATATTGCAGCAGGAAAACTGGTTATATGGATCTTACAGACTGTTCATCCAAAAAGAACTGGAGTGTAAAATCACTGCCCGAGTGAAAAAGCAGGCAAAATGGCAAAGCTGCGCTAACAGGGAATTTTAACTCCCAGGCGCAGCAGAGGGTACCATAAATGGTGGAAATAAGGCTGGAGGTCTGTTAGCAGGCTGTGTACAGGAATGCGATTTAATCCAGGACCTGCAGATATCAAAAAGAAATGGAACAATATTAGAGTTAGTATCAAAGTACAGAGAGAATAGAACCGAGGACACAAGGGCAGCTTAGAAATAGAGATGTCCTAGTCACAAAAAGTCGATACTTTGGGCAGAAAAGAGGTTTTCTCCGTTAAGGTGTAGCTTATACTGTGTGTTGGGATGGAACAGGCCGCTCCCCAAAGCCGGACATGAAAATTAATGGTTTGTAAGTCTTGGCAGAGGTTTTCAAAGATGCCTAGAAAATGGTAACGCCCAATTAAATAGGAATCGGTCATCCAAGTTCCTTAGGCAGTCCTGAAAATCACAACCACTCCGCACTGCATCTAATTTTCAGTCGGATTTTTCCCCTCTGCTTCTCTTTGCGCTCCTCTTCCAGCACCACCCCCAGCTCCTGCTGGCACAGACCTCCGGCTGCAGCCGAAGCCCAGGAGCAGGGCTTTGAAACACGGCATTTCAGCAGCCTCGGCGGGGACAGGAGCGAGGATCGTCTGTCCCTGCTGAGGCCGTTCAGAGCTGAATCTGTGGCAGCCCTTACACACCAGGCGACCGCTGTTTCCCCCCCAGACACCTCCCTCTCGCTTTTGGCCCATTTTTGTACCTCTAATGTGGAAACGCGAAGCCGGATCAGCAGCAAAAAAGCGGGCTGCGCTCCAGTGAAGTGAAGCAGTGCGAGATACAGCTTCAGTGTTTTTTTTTTCCTTGGCTGATGTTACTATCTCACATGCATGTACCGTGCACCTGAGCTGTTGGGGCTACAGCTTCTGGGCTACGTGTCGGGTCTGGCGGAGATGACGGGGGGTTGATGTCCTTCAAGCTGGAGGACGCTTTGCAAAGGAGCGTTGGGCGAAGGACGGCGGGCGCTGAGCACGCCCTGCAGAGCCGGGCGCGTGGCACAGAAGGTGGGACTGTGGAGAGGCAAGTCCCCAGCACACGTGATCCTCTGCTGAAGCGAGGTCCCCAAAGAGCTTTAATTGACGTAGATGAATGTCGTCCTTCCCTGCTCTCCTCAATTATTCCAAGCTGAATCACTGTCTGCATCAGTATCAGTCCTCCTCTTCAGGCAGGGCGCAGGCCGGCTGGGAAACCATCCCCAAAGCGCTGTCGTTGTAAGAAAGACAACAGAGGAATTGAGAAAATTGGCTCATTCCTTATATATCTGTATGGTTTCACCCTGTACGCTGGGGCCTTGCGCTGGTCGCCAGCAGGACGCAGGCTGGCTTCTCCCTCCCCTCCTTGCTGCCGGGAGGCACTCACTGGCTACCAGAGCTTGCTCTTTTTTGCCTCTGAAAAATCTGTCGCGACCACAGAAACAGAATTAGGACAGGGTGCCTTGGGGCTCTTCGGGGCTGTCCCCATGCCCAAGGTTGAGCCCCTCTGGATTATTTGGGGTCAGGAGAGAGATTTTTTTCCACAATCGGCCGGCGCTATGGGCCATACCAGTAAAAGACCATAGGGAGCTTCTCTGCACTAGATGAACTTTTTAGGGTCCCCTGGGAATTTTACGACGTCCTTGATTCTCCCCACCCGCTCCCAGCAACTCCACATCGGCAATGGCTGTACCCGAGCGCGGAGGTGAGGGAAGTCCTCCACCCGGCAAAGGCTTGGGAGACAGGAAAAGAGGAAAAAAAGCCTCGTTAGTTTGGAGGTAAGTGGTAAGACTTGCAAGAAAACAGGAGGGAAAACCAGCCCTGAATGTGAGCAGGATCACTGGTGCCATTTAAGACAGGAACAGCGTCGCAAGCTTCCCTTGGAGCCGCCCTCCGACAGCACCTGGAAATACCACAGACTTCAAACTGAAACTTAGTCACACCGTGGGATCCAAGGAGGCGATAAGGGCAGGTGTTGCTTCTGGAAATACTAGAGGGTGGTGATGGAAAAAATACAGGTAAGCAGGGTGAAAGCTCTCGTAGCGAACAGAAAGGTGTATCTTGCGGTTGTGCTTGGCTTGAGTTTTATGTTCCTCTAAGACTAAACTTTTGTACAGGTTTGTAAAAACGTCATATGCACCTGCAACGTTCCACAAATGAGAAACAACAGCTTCCCCCATCCAACAGCCGCTGTCTCGTGTTTGGTAAAAGACACGGCACGTCTTACAAAAAGCTGCGGTCCTCCTTTCCAGTCTGCTCTGAAACACAGAGACGCTTCCAGCCTTTGTTAGGTGCTAGGTAGTGCTTAAGTGAAAATTACACCGCAGAGGCACAGCCTAGGAGCTCGGTAAGAATTAAGAATGCGTGAAATAAATGTAATACATATGCTGATTATGGGAGCAATACAGATGGAGCGAGTGCCAGCTCTCCCAGCTGGCTGGAAGATGTAAATTAATTGTGGTTCTGACACGAAGGGGCCGTGTTCCGCGTCGGCGTCCGCGCGGTGCCTTCGCACCTAACGAGATGTGACGATAACCTGAACCAAGTGTCCGTTCAAAGGGAGGTTTTATTCTCTCTCCCTCCCAGGCTCCCACCGCTCGCCCCGCCGGGCTGGCAGAAGCGCGCGCTCCCGCAGCGGGGCCGGGAGGGCCCTCGGGCCGGCTGGCAAACGGCCCTCCGAAAACATCAGCCTGCAGCTGGATCCGGCTGCCAGCCCGGCTGCCCAAGCGTCAGCAAGGAGAGGACGTAGGGGTATCGAGCTGGAGGGGGGGTGAAGGGAGTGGCTAAATCCCGGCGCGAACAAAACCAAGTGGTTTTCAGATGGATTAGCTGGTAGGAGTCAATTTAGCATCTCCCTAATGCAATTAAAATGATGGCGATTTTTGAGTCTGCGCTTCCAAAAGCGGATTTTAGCCGATAGCACTAGAAAGCCGGAGGGCCGATAAGACTGCGCAAACTGGAGCAGGCTCTCGCGTTCTGTAGAGGATTGCTTTTGATGAGCGGCTTTCCTACGCCTTGTATTAAAGAACAAACCCATTTTTGGACAGAAACGTGAGCGAAGCAGTGAATTTCTTCTCTGCTGAATAAGGGGATCGCTTTTTTTAACACGCTAGCGGGCAGGTGGCTATATGACTAGACAGGTATTTCGGTGAGGATTTCTGATATGGTGCCACACTTGAATGCAAGCGAGCGAAGGCTGGGCAGGCAGGGGTGTAGCAAGCTCCCGTGGCTGAAATCCGGAGATAAGTGGGTATAATTAACCTTCAGAACCACTCGCCTGGGGATATAATGGACTCATTTTACCTCGACGATTTGAAATCGTCTTTCTGACATGTATATTGTAGCTCCACCAGCTGTTTGGGGTTTGCTATAGGAGCCACCGAGGGAAATTGTATTCCCAGAAATTCCTGTCTTATGCGGGAGATCAGACTCTCTGATTATAGGGTCCCTCGTGGCCTTAAAATATCTGAACGTAGGCAGCGAGGAGTAGTTCTTCCCCCTTCATTTTCCACCCAGATAAAGGCCGAAAGGCATCCAAAGCAGTTTAAAGCCCTGCGTGCGTTCCTGCGCAATCCGACGGCGGAGGACGACGATAATCGCGCCCGAAAACACCCGCATTTTTCTAACACCGTAAGGCAGAGTTTTATTCTTTTCTTTTGAAACTTGGAGGTGACGGGGGACGGTGTGACGAGAGGGGGTGATCTGGGACGGCGCGGCGGCGGGCTCCGCCGGCGGGTGCTGGGGGTTGCGGGTGGGTGTGCGGGGGGGTGTGCGTGGGGAAGGGCGAGGCGGGTCCTCCTCCCACGGCCCCGCCGCGGAGCTGTCCGTGAGCTCATCGGCGGCCCGGCCTCCGCCTCCCCGCCCGCACCGGCTCCCCCTCGCCCCCACCCGCGGCCGCGCCGCAGCGGAGCCCTCCCGGGGAAGGTCACCCCCCTCCTCCTCCTCCTCCTCCTCCTCCTCCGGCGGGGGCCGGGAGCGGGCCGCGGGGCCCCGGCATGGTGGCGGCCGCGGGTGGCCGCCGCCGGCCGCGGGGCTGAGGAGAGGCGGGCGGCGGCGGCGGGAAGGAACGGCGGGGCGAGAAGATGGCTTCCCCCGCAGCGGGAGGCGGGAGCTCGCCCCCCGCCGGCCCCCCGCGCCTTCGCCAGGTGGGTCCGCGCCCACGCGTGTCCCCGTCCCCCCGCGGCCGGGCGGGGCTCGGGGACCGGGAGGCAGCGGGGGGGGGGGGGGGGGGACGGACGGGACGGGGACCCCGCCCGGGAGGCTCCCACGCCCGCCCGTGGAGCCCCGCGGGACGGGGGGGGGGATACTGGGAGGCGAGCGGCCCGACAGCACATGGGCGGGGTGGGGGGGTGGGTGCTTTTCTATGCTCTGCTCATCGTTCAAGTAAAAAAAACCCTATAAAATACCCCCGCCCCCATCCCCACCCCAGCATCATTTCGGGCAGCGCACCTGCGCAGGTGTGCCCCTGCGCTCGCCCGCACGTGCGCGACTTGACGCGGTCGCGAGCCGCGGCGGTGCAGCGCGATGCGTTCCTGCGGCGCGTTCCCGCGGGAGCGGGGCGCCTCGAAAGGCATGAATAAAATCTTAATTAACGTAATGCAGCAGTTTTCACGCGGCTGCTCCCGCTCTCGCCGTGCGCCACGCTTTTTCTGCTCGCCTCCATCCCCTTGCAAGGAGAGAGCCCTGGTGTGCGGCGGCTGCTGCATTAATTTACATTTGGAACGGTGAAGTTGGAGTTGTTTGCCGTTCTCTACCCGGCCGAGGAGCTGGGGGTCCCCGGGGGGGTTCGTGCCGTCAGCGCTTCGCGTCTCCGGAAAATGGGAGAGGCAGAAAAGGAGGGACGCCGTGCTGGGGTGCTCGATTTGCTCTTTCCTGCTAAGGCTGTGATGTCAGTGTGGTAAGATTAATAAATAAAAAGCTGTTGCAAAGGAGGATTCCCGATGAGCAATCAGATTAGCGTAGTATGTATGTACTTAAACCCAAATAGAAATCCCATCCTGCTCTTTTTTTTTTTTTTTTTTTCCTCCCCATTTTCACCGAGAGGCCGGTGCTGCCCTTGACGAGGAAATCTCAGGGGTCTGCGGTTGGGACAGGCATCTGAAAGTTTGGAGGAGTATCTAAACTTGTCAGCCCCCTTCCGCGCTGGAAGTTTGGGCTGGGTAACTTCAGCAAAAAGGCCTTTGTGTGGGTTTGCCTCTGACCCCGGCTGGAAATGCCACAAGAACAGCTGCCCTCCTCACCCCCACGTATTTTGGCATTTCCCGTTCCCTTCCCTGCTGGAAACTGGAAGGAGAAAAAGTGTCTGATTTTAGTAGCTACGTTTGGTTTTAGGAGGGAGAAAAATGAGCGGGGACCTCTCCAGTTTATCAGCAATCCGTACTAGGTGCAGTTGGCCGTACCAGCAGGACAGACGAAGAGCGTCGGCGGGGGGAGAGAAATTCCAGGTTGTAAAGGCAAGGCCTGGCGACGAAGACCCCGGGCACGGGGTATCCTCCCGAAACCTGGCTTCTCTTTGCACAGAACTTATTCCGCGTGCTTCCTGGAGCCAGGTAGGCGGTATCCTTCCGAGCAGCAACCGAGACCCTCAGCGACAGCTTTCAAACCTTCGGTTCACTCCGCGGCAGCACGGGAAACATGAGGTTGCCGGTTATTTGTTTTGAATAGCAAGCGGCTATCACCGTTAATAGCGCTTAATAACAAGCAGTTGCCACTAGCCGCGACGGGGGGCCCTGCTAGACCAACACGCTGCAGTTTCAAACGCGGGGACGGTTTGCTTTATTGCAAAGCAGAGCAGCCCCTGCCCCGTACTGGAACACAGCGCCGAGGAAGGATCCAGCAAACCCAGCCCGCCGCGTTCTGCGGAGCCTTCTGAATTGACTTCTCACGGGGTTATTAATTTTATATGAGAATGAAATGACGATGTAATATCCTGAATCAGTGTGCGGAAATGGCTCGTGAAAAAAATTGGCTACTCCAGTTGTTTTACTGCTTTCCTATGCATTTTGTCCACTATATTTAGAATTATTTTTAATGGCGTTTAGAAGGAGATCACTCGCCAGGTGTGCTTCTGAACGATGACTGTGGTAGAATCTAGTATTTATGTGTATTTTTGCTGCCCTTCAATAAGATAGCATACATACAGCTCATTGGGTGACCTTCACCGGAATGTCAAAGTCCGTGAATAAATGCGCAAAGCCACTCGAGACCAAGGTAAAGAACACAATGGCTGAAGTCAATCAATTTTTCTATAAATCACTATCAGCCTCCCACTTTACCAAGCATCTCTTGCATCCTTAGGAGGGAAGGAGAGTAGATCTGGGAGAGTGCAAAACAAAAGGGAGGTGAACACATCTGCGTGAAAACACTGTACTGACTGTGTTTTGCTATCACAACCAACGTGTTTATCACCATAATCCTTAATGAAAACTGAAATCAGCAACGTGCTGAATTCCCACTACGCTGGGGCCTCTCAGAGGTCCTTGAGGCTAGTGCCGTCTTGCAGCTTGATAGCAAAAATCACTGAAGAAGCTGGTCTTTCAGTTAATTTCAGAGATCTGTGAATCTGTCCTTTATATTCAATACGTATTTGGGGGTGTTTGCCAAACTCAGGCCATTGTTTGCGTCGGTGAGCTGTGAACGTGCTTTAGAAAGAACTGTATTTCCCCTTAAACCCCCGAGTTGTGCCGTTTAAGTTGTGCTGGAGTACACCTTGCCGAGTCAAGTGCTGCAGTCAGATACCAGTGCCATTTGTAAAGCTTAAGAGCGTACCGAACAAAAAGCCAAGCTGTTGTAAATCGCACCGTTGTTGGAATAGGATGGATGTTTCTCTCATTAGTAGCCACTTGAGTTATTTCCACTTTTTGTCCTTCTGGTTATCAAGGCTGTACTTCCGTCGAAAGAACATTTAAACACTTATCCTGACGTTCAAAAATGTATTAATAACATTTGCAAACCAAATACGAAGTGTCTTGGATCAGAACGCTTGATCTGTAGAAGAAACAAAGCACCAAAATAGTATCAAAAGGAAGGACCGGGGTGTTGGGTTGATGTCGTGACATGGCTCCGTGATCGAAGGAACCCTTTTACGGATCTCCCATTGCCCGTTTGGCAGGCAGATCCCTTCTTCCAGCCTCTGTGGAAGCTATTCCGATGTTTGAACTCCACATGTGCAGCAGGGTCTGCTACACCGGACTGCCCTCCTCGGCCACCACGCGCGTATCAGCAAGGCGCATTCCCATTTCTGATGACCCTCCACGCCGTAAAATAGAGTTGGCTTCAAAGGAACAGACTCAGGCTACTGTATTAGGACCTGACGGATGCAGTAAAAGTTGTTCAGAGTAAGAAAAAAAGGACTGAAGGTGCAAAAGGATAGAGATCGCACTAGGTTCAGTTCTGGTCCTTTGAACAACCGAAAGATTTCGGTGAGGAATCCTGTTTAAGTTGGCGTTGTGACTTGATGCGAGTGTGTTTCTGTGAGTAAAGTAAAGGAAACGGGGGTACGCCCCCCTCTTACTAACTGTTCCCTAGGAAATATTTTTAAACCATTGAAATTGCCAGCTGCCTATTCATTAGCGGGAAAAACTTACAATAATAATTGTACCGTTTATGGGGCAACATAAAATTCAGGTAGTTTAGTGCTTTGGACTTGAGCTGAGTGTATGTCTGGTTAAATAGAAACAGGCCAGCCATACTAACACTTGTGAATATTGTATTAGACAATACTAGCTTTATGATTTAGTGAAGAATCTAAAGAACACCTTTACTAGAGGAGACGGAGTAGCTCTCGCTAATGTTGTAGATGCTTTGAAGGGCTGAATTATATCTTGTGACTTTGCTGCTTTCTAAAGGGAAAAGTGGAAATCAAACTGAGGTACGGGTATCGGAATATACGATACTGTGCAAGCAGCTCAGCGTATAGATAGCTTAGACATGACAATGCCAGCTATAGAAATAAAGTCAACGGTAGAGCTAGGCGAGAAATAGCTTTTCAGTTTTGGGAAGGTATTGGGTGCTCCAGCGTTTTGCTGCGTTACGGTAGGACAAACCTTTCAGCATTTTTCGTGAAGTAAAGAGAAAGACGCGTCAGCAGGCGTTGCCCGCCTTTCCTGGGCTGAGAGACGTGCGGCCGTAAGCACCCTTTCTGCCTCGTTTGGATCAAGAGACTGAGACGGGGATTCCCACATCGCTAACCTTCGGACTGGTCTGGGGGCCTTGTTGGAGAACCAGTTCTCCTGTTGTAAGTGTCCCACTCCGTCTTACCTGCCGTGGCGCTTAAGTACTGCTGTCCTACTGCGGCGCTGAGCATGCGTGAATAAATCGGTGATCTTAATCCATTACCTGATATGAAAAGAAAATGTGCAGGAGTGTCTTTCTCTGTGATTTAACTGATCTCAGTCAAAGTTGCTTATCATCGGGCGATGTACAGCAGTCACACGGTAATTTTCCTGGTGTCATGCCATTATTGATCCCCCTGAAATCCCTTTATTCCATATAATTCCTTTTTGGTAAAAGACCTGTCTGTTAAATGATACCTGGAACTGGAAGTCCTCCTTTTCCTGTTCAAGCTTTTTTTTTTTTTTTTTTTTTTTTTTAATATGGTTGGATGTATTTGGAAATCTAAATATGTCCAAAAGGACATAAAGGGCTCTGGGGTGCCAAGCTCACGGCTTGGAGGGAGAACCAAGACCGGAGAGAGAGGACCCACCATGGTGTTCAGAAAAAGAGTGCTGGTGTGGACGTGGGAAGATGTGGAACAGAGCTCCTGTTTCTCTGGGGATGTTTCTGTGGCAAAATTGTGCTGTATTGCAAATCCACGAGAGCAAGACATTCGCCTGAGAGTGGAATGTGAGACCTTCGGATTTCACCCGATACCTCGTTACTAGGAGAGCCAAAGTCACCACAAGTGGTTGAGATAGCTGGAAATAAGAACTATGTCTGGCCTCGTGTACTGTGCCAAACGTGACTCTTGGATGCAACAGCAATTCATCTCCGTGCTCAAATTATACAGTTTTTCAGCCTGTCGGATTACATAAACTCTAACAGATGTGACCGACTCGGTATGAGGTCTCCACCTAGGGCTTGATAAAAATCTGTTACAGGGAACGCTTCCATTGGTGTCTGGGACTGCAGGAACTCGTTTTCTTCTTTTTATTTTCTTTTCTCAAGAAGTTTCCCTCTGTAACTCTGCTGGATTTTGTCTCTTACCAGTTTTCTCCTGTAAAGGAGGAGAAAACAAACCCTCCTAAAAACTTGTATGCCGCTGCAGTGTTACAGGTTGTCTTCTGGACCACTCATGCTACTGAGTATTCATATGCTACTGGTGGGCTTTGGTGCTGCCTTTTCTAGCCCACGGCTCTTTATCCCACTCCCTAGGCTTTTCCTACTGCAGGACGCTCTTTGTCCCCTGCTAACAGCGGATGGGATTTGAGGCTATTTGAAGCTTCTCTTCCATGGGTGGTTTAGACTGATGCCCCTCGCAGCCCACCCTTGGAGTAGCTTAGCTTTGGACAGTATGTTGTTTGCCATCCCCTCTTTGCTGGCGTGGATTCAAAAATTGGATTGGTTTGAATTCCCCATTTTCAAGGTTTCTTTGAACTTCAATTACTCGATTCAAGCTCTTTTTAATTTTACCTTCTGCTACTATGAAGGATTAGAAGTAATTTGTTCAGAACTAGAATGACTTGAAAATCAGCGTAGTGAAGTAATTGCTTAGGCGTCACAGCGCTGAGTAAAGAGACCATCTATCAAAACGAACATTTCTGTTTCAGTGAACCATGTATGCCTTATCAAAGGGAAAAGGGTGCTAGAAAATATCTTCTCGCTGATTTGAAATGATGAAACGTAATGCGTAATGAACCTGTTGCATAATAGATGTAGGCTAATGTACGAAAAAGTAATTACAGCTAGTGCGTAAATGACTACATGTATCTAGATTACATGTAAAAATTACTATGCCACAGCGTTATTTAGGTTGCAAAATCAAGCACTTAGTACTTACAAGCTAATAGAATTAAGGACTGTGCTATCTTAATTCTGTCCCCTTCTGTGTCTGTCCTTTGCACTGAATTGGGCTCTGGAAAAAATGGCATATAAATAGCAACTGAATCACGATGTATGATAACACACCGTAGGATAACAAAGATACTTCTGCCACACTGACAGTTTTTTTTAGGCCCACAATCAAGAAAAGGGAAATGGTGATTTTGGAAAGCTTGCTTCCCAGCCAAACGTGAAGGGAATTTGCAAGCAGAGATTAAAGGATCAGCTCCGGCTCCAGGTCTTTACCCCGGCAAAGTTCTCCTGTCACCTGGAGGCTGGGCCTTGGCACAGGGCTGGGCTGCATGAAGATTATCTAATCCCCGGAGGACAAGAGCGTATATATAAGGGAGGCGAAATCTTTTAAAATGCTTGCTTTCTGTAGCACTCAGCGAAGGAGTCACAAACAGTTACGGTAGGAAGAGGTGTGTTGCAACAGATCGTGCGAAGCACATAGCAGGGAGGCTGGATGGGAAGAACGACCAAGCTAATTGCTGGTGAAGCTGACGTTTGGTGTAGAGAAAGCCTAAGAGGGATGCTTTCTGAAAGCAAATGCCACCTCAGCTAGAAGGTTAGTCCGCCGCTGAACGGTTCAGCTCAGTATTTGTGATTCAGTCACCTGAATACTCTAAACGCAATAGAGGTACTGGGGCTTTTTTAAAAAAGTAGCAAAAATTCTCCATAATAAAAATCTGGTATGTGCAAAATTAGAGTCAATCTTTGGTATTCGGTCCCGTTCCCGTGCCATCCGGTAGCTGAAATGGAGAGCCTGCGAGAGCGCGTCACCGTGGGTTGGTTGTGGTTAGTCAAAGGAGTGCTCTGAAATCCTGGAAACGAGCAGATCCTTTCATCACACGTGAGATTCTAAAATGAGGGGAACTACGCTGAATTGTCCCGATTTACGCAGAAAACGTGTGTGAAGATTTACCGCTGCCGTGAAAAGCAATTTAGTTCGGGTTAGCATTTTTAGCCTGCTGTGGAGGGGAAGAATTAAAGTTTTTAATTCCATTCAGGTCTTTCCTTAGTTTATAGAAAAGAGCGTGGAAAAGTCCAAAAAGAAAGGGAGAAAGTAAAGCGAGTCGCAGAGCATTGCCTGTCAGTGGGCATTAAAGCTGTTCCCAGATTAAGTTAATTTAGTAAACACTGCCAGGTGCCCTGAGGTATGCGTAATATTGGGGTATCTAAACCAGGTGGAGAGGAAAATAGACAAGGTGTGTTCGAATGTTTTGACTTACTCCCTGAATGTATAAAAACAGAAGTTGATGATTTTGTATATATCAAAGGGACAGCGCTTCCTGGCCTGCGGGGGCTGGGACACCCTCAGAAATAAACCCAGCAGGAGAGCTGGGTTTTGCGCTGGAAAGCAAACCCACGGAAACCCAACTGCTGCTGGAATGGAGAGGGTTTTTGGGGGGAAGGCGTCCCGGGAGGCGGGTGGGCTGAGGGAGGCCCGGCTGTGGGCAGGCAGCCCTCGGGCACCGCTGGGCCTCGCTCTCCTCCACCAAAAGTCAATCTATTGCAAATAAAGATTATTCTCTCGCGCACGCAGGTACGTGTTTACGCTTAGCTCGGATCTTTAGGGATGTGGAGGGAGATTAGCTAGTGACCACGCAGGAGGATAACAGACTGTGAGAGGCATCATCGCTCCTAAAATCCCAGGAAAAAGACTTTCTTCATCTCCTTAGGCTTTTATTACCTTCCAGTTGGCCTGGCCTGATGCCTCACCCCTCACAGCTGCTGGGGGACAGCCTCCTCCCGCCCGGCAGCCGTGGTAATTACCCCCAGCTGGTGCTAATTGCAGAGCGGGTCCAGCAGGGAAAGGTCCTGTACCTCACCTGCTCCCCCCCGCAGCGAGCGGGCAGAAGGTACTAGAAGCAGCCGCAAGCCTTGCTCTAGTGAGGCTGCTGCCTCCCTGGCTGCAGGGGAGAGGCTGCTCCTGGGGGATCGCAGAGGTAGTGGTTTATTTTATTTTTAATATAAGTGTTTAAGAAGCAGGGGTTGAACTCGGGATTGTAATTTGATGTTGATTTTTGTGTCAGTATTAGATCTATTATATTTCTTTTTCTGATGCTTTGTGGTTGTTATGAGGTTTCTTTGCATGCTTCCGAACTTATATGTATATATCCTGTGAAAGGAGTGTTTGGAAGAGGCTTTTTTGAGTGGTTTTTGTTTTGTTTTGTTTATTTGTACGTGCTAGTGTTACTCAAGTTTGACTTTTGGCTGTTGGTGTAAAGCTTTTGTTCAGGGAGCTGTTGGAGGAGCCCCTCACCTCAGGGGCTGGGGGCGAAGGAACCTGCTGGGCTGTGGGGCTGCCCGCCATTTTTTGTGGGGCTGCTCACCATTTTGTGGGGCTGCCCGCTCTGTGGTGAGGCTGTGGCCGCTTTCTCTGGTCGGGGCGTACTGGGATGGGAGTGCGAACAAATATTACAGCTTGTTTTGGAAGAAGCAGCTACTGCATGCCTCGTGTCCAAGAGGATTTGCTTCTTAAGTTGAACGTTAAATGTTCTTATCAGTCAGTAAGTAAAAAAACTGAAAACAAACAGAAAAACCCTAAAAATCCTCAACACAAACTTTATGAGCCTTTCAGTTATCTGATCGCTACGTATGTGTTGTGGAAACACAACTTGTTGCTCTTAATATCTGTAGCTTTGTTGTCTCCCGAGGTTAGATCTTTGTAAAGTAATAGTAACATTTGCTGTGAAACAACAAAAGGGTCACGGTGCGTGTGCTCTGTTTGTATTTATTATCAAGTATTCATTGTGAGGTTTTTCTTTGTACGGGACTTTAGGCTTTAAATGAAGGTGACTTGCTGTGCGATGTTGCCTCAGGAACCCCGATGAAGGCGTCTCCGCAGGTGTAGGCGTCCCTGTGAGGGGGTGAGCGAGGGCTGTGTGGAGCCGCTGGTGTTCGCGCCTCCACTCGCTGGTGACGGCCGGGCTCTGTCCGCCACTTTGGGCCATCCTCTTCCTCTGAGGAACTGGAACAGCCCCACCTGAATGGGTCGCCGTCCCGTGTCGTTATCACGCTACGCTGTAATCTGTCGCTGCGTGTGATGTCGCTACGTGGTGCCATAAGTGAAAAGGCTGACGTCATAGCAACAGAGAAGCAATTTTGGCGTCTGCGCTTACCCTCAGGTGTCGGTTTTGAGCTACAGTCACTGAGTATGTGCCCCTTGAGTGGTAAGTAGGCTCTGCTGGTGATCAGAGAACTGCTGGTGCCTGTTTGTGTTGAGAGAAATCTCTTCTATGTTTATAAACAGTAACTGCTAAATGGGTTTGAGAAGTCTCCTAGTTAACTGTCAATAAAGAACTGACTAATGGAGTGGGGAAAACACTTGACTAAATACAATATGTTCTGTTCTGATGGCAGTCCTTTCTTTCTCTTTCATCCTTCTTTCCTACGTGCCTGATTGTCCTTACTGGGATGGTAAGCTGGGAACTTAGCAACAACTGTGGTATCTAGCAGGATGTAGGCTTCAAGATGTAACTGTGTTCTGTGCTTTGTATTTATATTCTTTGAAAAATACAAATATTTAAGTAAAGGGGGGGTATGAGCTAGAAATTGCTGTGCCTTAACGCTGTGGAGGTTATGAACTTGGGTGGGGAAAACGGGCCGTGTTCAGAATCGGTTGTTGATGCACAGAGATTGTTTTAGAGCAATGCGAGCAGGTGGCTGGCTGAAAAAAACCTGGTAAAATTTCTGTCAGAAAGCCGTAGAGCTGAAAGCTGGGCCTCTCTCGCTAAAAGTGCCAGGAGTAATACTGTACAGAAAATGGCTTACCAGTGCAGTGCTGCAGACTTTCAGAACTGAGAATGCATTGAGGTGAAAATTTTCTTTCAATTTAGCAAAAATTTTTTTTTTTTTTTTTCTGATCGTGATTTTAATGCATTATGATGAAGTCATGCGGAGTGCTCGACATCCTGATGTGCCTCTGGTAATTGGCTGACCACGCAAACTAGGCTAGTGGTTGCTAAACCCTTGACGGACAGGCAGCAGCAGCAGCATTGCAGCTTTGCTAATGAGATTACGGCAGTAATGTCAGAGTCGTGCTTCGCTCTCCCCTGCCTCAGAACACAAAATTACAGCCCTGAGAGCTGAAGTGTTTGCGAAAGTCACGGTGGGGAATACTGTTTAAATATGTGCTTTCTGTAAGTTGTCTAATAATATCCTAGAGTAATATTTGTATCTGTTTTCCCTCGTTCTGTGCCATAACTGCTGGTATCAATTATGTGCAACTGCTCTGCGTTTTTTAGCTTTAATCAAGTTAAAGCTCTGGTGAGGTTGTACGTCACACCTGAGATTCCCAACATGAAGAAAAATGGGCAGCTTTGAGCTGTGGGATTGCACAGTAGTTACAGCACAATTATTTGTTGTCTCTGCTTGTACAGTTTGGGTTGTTTTTTGTTTTGACTGTCTAGTCTTGAAGTGTTTGGTTTATCTGGAGAACTTGATTGCTCCTATAGAGTATTAAGAGTACAGTATGTAACTGGGCAGCTACTTGGGACTTCCTATATTAAAGGAATCTTTGTTTATGCAACAAGGATTCATTCATCAGCCCCCCCCCCCCCCCCCCCCCCCAATTTTGGAAAAGTGTTTGCCTTGTTAACTCTTTGTGTTCAGTTCCACTGGTGTAAATAAAATGGCACCTACAGGAGATGAAGTTGCTGACCTGTCCCTTTCAGGGGTTCTCTTTCAATGGCGTTTTGACTATTGATAACCAAGGTGAGTTTCCGCAAGTTACGCACTGTCTTTGGCATTGAAATTGTACTTGCTGAAAAGTGGTAAGAAACTTCATGAAATGTATCCCTTTCTTAATTTGAGCTTTATTTGTAAGTAGCTTTCTTTATTAAGATAATCTGGCTGTTTTAAGATGATGTATCTGGGGTAGGAAGAAGAGTCTGGCCAAGGGGCTACTGTCCTTTTGTGGAGCTTATGCATCTCCTTCCATGGAAGTGACTGGTCCCTGTATGCTGAGCTGCTAGTGCTAAGGTCCAGGCTGGTAATGGCCTCGCTGTCATCCTGTTCCTCAGTGCTTTTAGTATTTATGCTTCTTTAGGCATCCAGTTAGTTCTGCTGAAACCCTTGCATTGGGTATTACATCCACTATTGCTTATTCTAAATGTGTGAAAGGTTATGAATTAAATAAAAATGATCGATGTATTTCACAACAGGCTAAACTGGAGAAGCATTTGATCCCTCTAGTGATTGCTCTTTTCAAGGCGAGTAGAACGTACGCATGAATGTATTCATGCAACTGCCATGAGTGGCATGACTTCATGTGGGATGTCCGTGTGAGGCACAGATTGACGTGAAGAAATGGCGTGTGACCTAAAGTCCTGGCAGTCTTGCAAAAAGTTGTATGTCCTGTTAGAGGACTTTCATCTCCCAGGATGCTTTCAAACATCCGATGGATGGGAACGTGTTTCAAGCATTCGAACTGGCTGGATTCAAGCTAGTGAAACGGAGCTGTAAATACCCTTATCGTTTACGTTGGGTCTAATGGTGATGCACTGTTTTATGAGCTTGCCTCTGAAGAGATTGAGGGTGTCCAGACTTAATTCATCTTCTCCTGCAATCTTTTTAAATGTCGCAGTTCTTTCTTTTTTTTTTTTTTTTAAAGAAAAGTAAATGTAATCCTAGATTACTTACCTACCTATATACCTATATTCAGAAGATATCAAACTGAGGGCAATTTCCATTTTACAACTCCTATGCACCATTAGAAATAGAACGCACCTAAAATCTTTGGTTTAAAACAAACCGACACAAACGTTCTTGCCCCACATATGCAACTCCAAGAGGAGAAAATAAATTTTGCAGTTAATTCTGAACAAGGGTGTTGTGTATGTGATCTAAGCTAGTAACTGGCTGTTAGAGCACGTGACTCTTTTGAAGTATCCTTTGTACGCTATTTTAGTGTGCTTACAGCTACGTGAATCCTCTGAGACTTTTTTGTTTATTGTTTTATCTTTTTAAAATGTAGCTTTCCCTCCTCCTCCTGGTGTGGAATGACTGCCAATACTTGGTCATCTGTGACCCTCAGCTGCTGCTGCTCCCAGGAATGCGCGTTTTGTTCCAGCGGCGGCGGATGACGGAGGCCGCGGTTCCCTCTGATGTGTAACTGTGCATGTACGTGTGGGTGGTGCAGGAGCTGGCAGGGAAAGGGGCAGGACTTTGTCATGAGTAGAACTCTCTCGTGACCGCGCAAGAGCTTTCTGGGAACTTGAACTTGCTCAGGCTGGATGCTAATATCCTGGCCTCGATTCAAGAGGATATTTTAGTTCTTGCCGAGAGCAGCAGCTGGTCAGTGCACAGAAGCCAAAGCCTGTTGGTTCGCCCAGGACAGCAGACGGGAGCGTCGCATGCTGCATCTACATCTCCCCGAACGCTGTAAACTTTGAGAGTTTTTAGATCCACATCATGTCACTCATAATTTAGCCTTAGATTTCCTACAAATAGCTGCTTGTATCTGAAACCTGCCCTTTAATGAGACCATTTCTGAGAATTATTTCTGTCGCAGTTGGAGATCTGTACTGGAAATGCTCTACCTCGAATCATTGCTGGGTTCATTGTTGTCTTGGTGTGCATTCTCTCCTGTCTCCTGGCTGGCTGGTATTTGACAAGGTGGATGTTCCAAGCAATTTTAGGACTCTCTGATGTGGGCAACACTGGAGTATACCTGGAAACCAGAAAATAGGGCTGACACCCCTCCTCCCAGTCTGAATTTTTCTTCCCTTACCAGGGACCAGGAGCACACATGATTTTCCAGGTGACAGTACTTGCTGAAAAGATGCCATTGTAGTCTTATTTTTAGCCCCCCCCCCAAGCGAGTATGTGTCAGCACAGCCTTCTTCACTCTTTACCGAGAGCAAGAATGGGCTCTTCCCGAGGACCGTAATGTGCTGGAAGCAACGGGTGATAGACTCTGCCCCTGCTGGGTCAAAACCTTGCACGAGCAAAGCGCAGTTCCAAGGATGGAAGTTTCAGAATAGCCCATTTGAGTTGTGTATCTGTTGGCCAACAGCTGTCTGATCTTAGGAAGGTCTTGAGAGCAAGAGCCCACATTGCTGCTGTTTGAGCACTCCTCGTCTCGTTTGCATTACGGGAATACTGAGCTGTTATGTGTGTCAACTCGCCGTTAAAGGAGAAAATTTATGTTAAGCGAACGGTTGCTTTATATTAATCATCACAATGGATCACTTGCTGAAACAAGCAAGAAACCAAAACAACAAGCTTAATTTCCAGTATTTCTTCTATGGTGATTATGAGGTTCTAAGGATGCAATTGGAGAAAACTATTTATTCATGGAAAAAGGGGCAAGAACAACAGAGGATTTTAAGTTCCTGTGGCACTAAAATGCAAAATGGTTCTCGTAATGATGACTGGGTAAGTCGGAGCAAGTAATGAGCAAGAAGAGTTGGGTATAAATATTCAGAAGTAAAAGTACCTCTGCAAAACTCAGGTTGGCTCCAGTGGCTGCTAGTTCCCCTTCAGTTTGTTCATCTTGAAGAAGAGAATCTATATTTAGTAAAGCAAACGTGTATGAAATCTATATAAAAGCATTTTGTCTGACATGTTTTGGATGCGTTCTTAAGATTTGGTAAGTCAATGGACAGGCACTGTAGGAACTCGATCAATACTCTATTTTTATAATAAGAAATTGCTTACTCAGCATGGGCTGATGAATGATAACCTCTTATCACCCAGACTAATACTGTTACTGGCAGGTGATTTATTTGCTCCTGGTCATGGCACCTGTGTCTGAATTATGCTATTGCAGCTCCCTTGAGCTTTAACCTTGAGGTTAAAGGCCTTAATTCTCAAGCTGTTTGACCTTGGTCTTAGCATCGTCCTGAGGACTCTCTAGGAGGGGGTCTGGCTCTTGGCACGCTTCTGACAAGGTCTCTGGGTGCTTTGGGTTATCTGTGTACGGCAGCACGTGCATCCAGCAAGGCACGAGATGACACGTTCCACCAGACAGCCTGGAGCGTTGTGTAGTGCCGCCTTCCCCCGTGAGCTGTTCAGGGCTCCGCAGCTCAGGCAGCTAAGGCCCCCTCGCTGGCTGGGCTTGGCTCGGCAGCTTTCTAGCCCGCTGTTCAGGTGACAGCCAGATGTACCGATGGATAGGAAAGCATAAGAAGTCCCTGTCCAGGGTTTATGTTATTGGCTGCACTTGATGAAACTGGGGTCTCCTTTGTCTGTAATGATATTCTAAGCAATATCAGATTGCCTGAAAGGTTGCTTGTAATATGATACGGAGGTGAGGTGCAAACCTTTGCATCTGCAAGTGTGTTGGTGGGGTGGTAGAAAGCTCTGGTCATATGTAATGTGACCTGACACAGCCTTTACTGTGACTAAACATAGTTAGGTATTCTCTGCACCTGTTAGCCTGCTTGTAACTGTGCCCGTTTCGGAGGGGTGCATCTAAACCTAGACCTTTACCTGGAGTTAGTTTCCGCATATGTGAAGGGGAGTTGGCTTGCCTTTTTAAGTTTTGCTAATGTAAAATTATTTAAACCTCTTGGAGGACCTGTCCTCTGAGGCATTTGGAGGTTGAGGAGACAGCCAAGCTCTACGCCTTCTGTTGTCCCATTGAGCTTTAATTTGACTGGTGCCCACGGGAGCTTTTGACTTTGAGCTTTACTGGTGCATCACCAGCACGCGGTAACAATACAGCATACACATCTCTTCCCCGTAACAGTTTTGCCTGAAAGAATGGGTGTATTGTATCTGTGGTGTTTTTTTTGTCTTTTCATCAAGGTTTTGTAGAGTTAGTCTAGAAATTCATTTCAGTCATAGAAAGTTGCTGAGCAACAGCATCATGGGGTTTTTTGAGATTAATAATAGAATGTCCTGACGACTCTGACAGGAATGACCTATCCATTTGCAATACTAGTAAAAACAAGCTCCAAGTCAGCTCTCCAGGTTCCTACAATACTGTTGCTGTGAAAAACCCCAGAACATAAACCAATTATCTATTCAGTCCTGCTGCTATCGAACAAGGAATCGAGGAAGTTGGCCACTTCAGTTTCAGCTACAGCTTAAAATGCCTTATTAGTCTGTGTTGCTTCTGCAAAAGTCACAAAATCAGCGTTCGCTTAAGGGCAGCAGATAAAGAATGCATTATTAATCCTTTTTAGTTAAGTTCTACTTGTGTGATACACTGCCAATGATTATTTAGAATAAGCGGTGTAAGCTTATGTTGCAAAACACATCGTGATGTAAACTGAATCCGTGTAAGAAGCTGGAGAAATAATAGTATATCAATACTCATTTTGTCTTGGATTTTAATTCAGCTGCATTTCAAATGGAATTTCTAAGGCTCGCACATACAACCTGAAGAATTAATTTATAAGTGCATGGAGTGGCTCACTGCGCAATACGTAGTGTCTTTGTTAAGCAATTCCCAAGAGAAATTATTTCATAATAATAAATGTTCTGAAGCTGGCTACTTAAAACAATAGCTCAGCTGTAGAATATACACTGTTGTGAAAGAGGCTGTATCGAGTCTTATTCAGAAGAATGTAATGCTTTTTGTTGAAAGATAAATGAAGTTTTACTTGATGTCTATTCTTTTGCTTTGGTAATATATATTTTTAAAATCTGATAGGACATGTATATACTAAAGACTTTATACTTAATGAAGAAATTGTGATGAACCCTCTAGACTTACTTTTCTAGTGAAGTGGTTAGAGTAGTACACGATGATGCACTTATCCGGAAGAAAAAAAACTGGAAAATACTGCCTTAAGGTACGTACTAAAGAGGCTTTTTTCGTATTGTAGGAAGTCGAAAGGATTAGAGCAGGAAAAGTAAAGTATTCATGTATTGTGAAATCAAAACCAATAAACATTTCTTACTGTAATTGGGCTGTTTCTTGGATCTTTGTTTCAACTCTTAATATCTGTAGTTGTCATAATGACTGTAGTTGTCATAAAATAATTCTGACCTAAATGCAATTAAAAAGATAGGTGTGTTTTGAGAAGCGCACTTTGATACAGGAATGAAAAATTAAATCCTCTCATTTAGAGATGACAAATACGTATTTTTGGTCCTTGTTTGTAGGAAGATGGAATGATGTGCGGCAGAACACTTACCATGGTAACACAGATTATGATAGCTGAGCCATTGACTTTTTTAATACTTAGATCCAGTGGAAGCCATGGAATAACTGTAAAACGTGATGTTTCTTCTGCATTTTTGATTATGTTAATGACTATATATTTCACTCAAAGCCCGCTTAACGTATAATTAAAAGAATAATTTTCATGCAATTTAAGTATCAAATTTAGAAGAACATAAATGTGCTTATAGAAATCAGTATGCTTTTGGAGAAATCCTTCTCTTCTATCAGGCAAGTACTGAATAATGGTTTGTACAGGGTGTTTTGTGTTGGTTCCATATACCTCCTGTAGATGGAAAACCTGTACAAACCTAACTGGGGATACAGTGTAGCCCTTGATTGTAATTAAATGTCTCTGTTGAGGATAATATTCCGCCAAAAGTGAAAGTGGTCTTGTGTCTAGATGTATATTACTTGTATTAAACCAGTCATTAGACTGAATGCTGCTTTTCCCTCCACTGTGAGGCTGTAAAGCTGATGTGAAAATGTGACCCTGGTGACCAGAACAGTTGGAAAGAAGGAATCGGGAAAGGTGGGAATCTTTTCTTCTCTCCTCTTTTGTAAGCCTAAATGAAATATTGCAGCTTGCAGGTGAGGTTAATTTTTGTCTTGGTTTAGGCAGGTTGAATGTGTTGAGCTTTTTATTTGTCTATGTCACCCACAACAGAGGATACAACAAATGCAATTTTTAAAGGGCAGATCAGCATCTATGTCAATTAAAAAAAAAAAAAAAAGTATTTTAAGAGGTCTGTTTCAATTTTTTGAGATGAGGTGTCATCAATCATGATTCCCTGCCTGATGAACACTCATGTCTCGCCTCCTTGAAGAAGGAACATTCAGTAATCCTGTGTTACCTGACAACTGATCTGCTCAGCTGGCACCGAGCTGCGGCTCCAAAGAGAACAGTGAGCGAGCTGTCAAAACCAGCTCTGTAACGTGGTGGAGAGAAGCGGGTGCATCATCTGCTACCCTAAATGCAAGCTCCACAGACTTGTGTTGGTTTGGTTCACTTAATTTTAAAACGGCAGAAATGAAAAACCAAGTAGTGTTAGTCTGAATACAGGAAAAAAACTATTTAAAAACAAAAAAACCCAGCGCTTGGTATTGCTACCAAAACCTGATATTGGACTGTGTTGCCAGACAAAAATACTATTGAAAGCTGGTTACTGGTGTACATGATTTGACAAGACAAATATTTCACTTTGATTCCAGCTTTGCATTATTGGGATTACTCATGAGGAATTTGGACCCCAGTAGACATGGGAAATGCTTGTATTTACCCAGATGCATGAACTTTGGAAGAAAAGAGGTGTAACTCAACTAGCCAAATATTTGAACAACGTACACATTTCAGATGTCCTGTGTCCAAATGTGTTTGTGGATCATAGACTGCCTTCTGTGCTTTCCTCAGGTTTTTAGCTGCCCTGGCAAAAGAAGGACTATAGTTAAACAGCTCTGTTGCATGAAGAACCCTCTGGGCGCTTGTGTAAGATTACCTTGTTCACGTCATTGGGCAGTCCCTGAAGAGATAACTCGATAGGGAAAAAAAAAACCCCACCGTGTTCAGCTACTGATCTGCAGAATTATTACATTTGGCCCCAAGTGCTTTTTAATTTGATTTGGCTTGTATTTCCTAAGCTTTTTCATATATTGGGTATCCCTATGGGAACAGAAGTCTTCATTTACTGTAGCTTTGCCAGAGCCAGCAAAGGTTGAACCTATTAAACCTGTGTGAGAAAACCGCTCAGATAATGAGATCTTGAAATTAGTGGCATGTTCTTTATTGTTGTTTCTTTTTTCATCTTATGAGAGGTTGAATTTATAGCTATTGGAAACCAGGTGTTGATTTCTCATCTCTCTGCAAAAACTTGTCAGGTAGTCTGCTGTTTTCTCATACTGAGAAAAATTGCTATAGCTGAGGTAAGAATATAAAGCTTTTGCTTTCTAACATCTGCGTCTTGGCTGTGCTGTTTCCCGAGCATGCCGGTTTGTATCCTTCGCACCTCTGGAAGTTGCCCTGGTGTATTATCAACCGTTTGCAGGCGCAGTTGTATTGGAAGCGTGGTTAACTTTCCCGTGCCGCTTGTGAGATGGAAGTGTAAGATTAAAAAAATTGAGCGCTTTATCCTGGTATCATATGCATTAATGCCTAAATAACTGTGATACAGGAGTAGTTTTAAACTAGTAATTTATAGTTTTATAATAAAAATGCAGCTTCCAAAGTCGGTAGCACCATTTTCATACCAGTCGCCCTGTTGGAGCATTGCGTGTTCTACAGCTTTTGTGTATTGGCGAGGCGTAACCGTGCTATTTGCTATATTGCTTGGTGATTACTAAAATCGAACATTGCAATACTCGGGGGGGGGGGGCAGGGAAATTAGACAGTGATTGAGATTTTGGTTGGTAAGTCTCAAGCAATGTTATTTTAAATAACTGCTCTCCCCCCACAGAGCAAGAAACAAACAAAACGCTTGGCTGAATGGGCCTCAAAAGCAAACCTGATTGTGTCAGCTCTTCAGCTTCGTGTTTGGAGTGACGGTGGTTGTCTATATTCTCTATTTACCACATATGTCAGGACAGTGTTAGTGTGTCCAGAGGATAAACTTTATTTAACTGAAGATACTTCCAGTAATAATCTTGTTTTCTTGGAAGTGCCTGTCTGGCTGGTTTTTATAGGCTGGCTCTTAAATGGCTTCTTGGAGAAATCAAAACAATTTTTGAAAAATGCACTTGAAGCGTAGGCCATGCCTCCATACATGCTTCCCCTCTTGCAGTCAGAACATGAGCAGAGAATCTGATCAAAGCACATTCGTCTTGAAATGTTTGATTTTGTGAAAGGTCAAATATAACATTTCTGAAAGGGAATTATTATCAATTAGTAAGAACTGCTGAGAGAATGGAGGATATCTGTAACTCTTGACCTTAGTCTAATGGGAATCTATGGGAAGAAGAGTGTCTAGACGCTTTTACTGTGGGAAAGAGTTTACTTGGAGTTTTCTCTTTATTAGATACCTAAGAATTCATTTCGGACAGTGTTTTTCCTGTATGGATTCTCTTAAGACTTGAGAGATAAAGTCATCTTGCAATCTGAATGTAATTCAAATCATTGAGGCAGCTCCTAGAGCAATTCTGGTGGCTGCAAAACTCTGTATTTCTTCCTCTCAATGCTTCGGCCGCGTAGATGGTGAGGTGCTTTCTGCTGGGGCGCAGCCTTAGGAGTCGTGCCAGGCCAAGGCGCTGATGTGTTCAGGCTGCCCAGTTTGTCAAAATGGCTGTTCTTTCCAACTGATAGTAAAACAAACTTGAATTTTGTGAGCGTCAGCATAGGAAGCCCGAATTGAAAGATGAGGGGTTTAGAAGATGTCGGTGTGCTTACGTTTTGCCAGAAGAATCTACTCCTATTTGGAAAGTAGCATCTTTTGCCATGCTGGTATTGTGGTCGGGCAGGTGATTATTTTGCTGTGCCTGTAAAAGCATCCAAACTTTTCTGCTGTCTTCCGTCTTTCTGGCACTGCCATAAGGAGGACGGGGACTTTGCCATGTAGAAAGCATCTGATGATCCTTGACCTCCAAAATGAGACTTCTGATGGGACAGCCTCTTAATTTGTTCACCGATGTAAGATAGAAATCTAGGACTTGAAGTGCTTTGTGAACCGTTTTGGTGGTATTTGTCACGCATCTGATACAGGTCCAAAACCTAAGAAATTCTTCTTTAAAACAAAAAGTAACTGGTAAACTTATTTTCTGAAAGAAATGTTTTCTGGCTTCTTTTTGCACAGCCATGTGCGTTAAGAGGTTATTTATAAGCATTGATGAAGGCTATACTCTTTACAGAGGGAGCCATCTGTAACAATTGCATTTAACTTGGAGCAGTAGGAAAAGCAAGAGAAGATGATAGCTTTGTACAGGGAAGTTGGGAAAGGCCCTTTTTTATGGGAATGGAAAGAAAAAGGGAGAGAGAGAAGAAGAAAACAAAACTGATAGTGGGAAAGAAGCAGAGGCAAGACAATGGAAGACATGAAAGGAACTGGAAGTGAAAGCAGAACGCTTTCAGCTTTGTCCAACAGTTTAACAAATTACAGCCCAAAATACCTTTCTCATATGTGAAAGCTCAGATGTTTAAAATATGCTTTTCTTCTATAAAATAACTATGTGGAGGTGATACTTTCCTAATGAACAAATATATGAGAATCAGAGGGGCTGGTTTCATTCACAAAAGGATTTCCTAAAATTATGTTTCATTGGTGGAGAGCAAATGAAATTGTGTTTTTTATGCATGTTGTGAAGTATTTTTTTTTTGAGATCTCTGGATGAGTCGCAGGGTGAAAATGTCAGAGAGGGAGAGAAAGGAATCAACTGTGATTTGCCTGCCAGTGGTTGTCTTACCGGTGGTAGTGGTATCTGAGAAGCAGCAGGGCACGGGCCGTTCTGGCTGAGATGGCAAGGTTAGCATCTCTGCAGCGCATCTGGTTCCCAGGGTGGTCTTCTGGTAGCAAATGACACAGTAAATAAGAACTCCACGATGTTGTTTCTCCTTGAGTATTATGTCAGAAAAGACCTATTTAAGATCCAACTTTGTCATTCAGTCTTTGAAATCTGTACTCTCAATACATACTATAGTATGAACCTTAGAAATTTTGGGGGAAAAAAAGCATAAGTATTAGGTTTAGTGAGAAATCTTTATCTTAAGCCTGTCCTACTATACCACCAAATAGAGATGGTTCAGGAGAAAGTCAGAATTGTGAGGAAGTTATGAATTGCTAGCCCTTGTTTGTTTCCTTAACGTAAATAGCATGTGTTTTCAATCTTTGCTGTTGCTTAATATAGATTTTTTCTGGCTGGGAATACAAAAGTAAAATAAATCAGATGTGTGAAATGTTTGCTGATACAGAAAGCGTTTTCCCAGGGACGTGCAAAGTTGACTCTGTCTGACTGCTTCTGTCAGGTTCCTGCATTGCTGAGCTTTGAACACACCCATGTCTTCAGCCACAGTGCTTTACCTTCGAGTTTGTGCATATCGTCGCTCGTGGTGATGTACTTGGTGCGCCTTTAAGAGACGCTTGAGTGAGTTTGCTCCTACAGTGCGCTGTGTGCCTTCTCACTGCTTCATTTGAGTCCCTTGAACAATTGGAGCCCAACGGTACGTGCAACGGAGAGGGGAAAATCCGAGATTTATTGTGGAGCCTGAGTGTCTGTTTTCCCAAAACAGGAGCTTTCTTTTAGTGGTATTCAGCGCGTTCCCTTTCTCACAGGAACTGTGCCAGAAGATGGCATTGCTGTACGCAGAGCCCTCATCTCCATTGCAACAAGTCATTAAGAGGAGTGGAAAAACTGCAGCTTGAAAGTCCATTAGACTGAGTCAGGCTGACAGGAAGCGAATTTGCCTTCATATCACACATCAAGGACAGTTCCATTAAAATATATAATGTACTGAGGGTTTTTTTTAATTGTTGTTGTTTAACAAGAGGCTTGTGTTTAAAAGGACAGACTACTCTGTAGGCTGAGGGGGTGTATCTCAATACCGAGAGCTCTTTTTCAAATGGAAATGGAAGATGCTATAAAATCCCCCCCACCTCCTGCCAGCTTCTTAATCTTTGGCTTCAGGATCTGCTCATTTTCTTCAAAACACTTTCTCCTAACCATCCCTTAGGTGCAGTGGAAAAAGTATTCTCAATAAATCCTGCCGTTTGGTTTTGCTAAGGTCTGTCTGCAAGGGCAGGTAGCACTTGGCATGCTCCAAAGGCTTCTGCAGTGAGTTTAATCCCCCCAAAAAATAAGCAGCCCTTGGGGTAGGTGAAAGCCTGAGGAGAATTTGTACTCCATTAGCAGAAATGTGATTTCCCCACCACCACCACCTGTGTGCTTTGTAGCAAATTCTGTTATCTCAGAGGCAGAGCACTGAAGCTCCGATTTCCCCAGTCTGTAGGATGAATTGGTGTGATAACAGACTATAGCTTTTCTTGGAAAAAAAAAAAAAATCAGAATCTAAGTTTTGCTGGGTACCATAGAGGAGATCCAGTCCGTGTGGATCTGTGCGTTTGTAGGGATTACAATGTTCTCGCCTCTGAGCGTGTCGATGGAAGCTACCTGCTGTGGTGCCGGGTCCCTGGGGAATTGTTAGGTTGGTTTGAAAGCTGCTCGTTTCTGTCATGAGCTTTGGAAAACCTTTAGGTTGGCTCATGCTGGTGGCTGAACTGTAGGAACCACCTCCTTCAATTATGTCCCGAACACTAAACAGAGATGCATACAAATTCAATTAGAAAGACATAATGCTGGAAATCAGTAAATACCAGAGAACTTCCTTTTGCCTACACTGTAAATGAAGTTAGATTCCCTTACCAGTAAGGCTTTGAGCAGGAGGAAAGGGAAGGCAAAGAACAGTGAAGGAAAATGGAGAGAGTATAGAACAATTCTTTCAAGTTACCCTTTCAACCAAAAAGTGCATACCTAGCATCCTTCGCTTGTTAATTTGGCCATATTATGTCTCCTGACTCTCCTCCCTTCAAACCCACCAGGTTTTGGAAGAGGAGGTCAAGGATGTAAGTGCTGTGCTTTTTCTTTGCTTTTCCTGTTCCCTGATGAAAGTGACTGTGGGATTTGGTTTGGGGTTAGTAATGGGTAAGGTAGGGACAGAACTGGCACCAGGAAACAATTTTTTTTTTTTTTTTTTGAGTGGGCCAAGACCCAAATAGGTGGGTAGATGCCATCTTGATCTTACTACAGGTGGAGACTCCCCTGGGCAGAATATGGATCGGCTTGTCATGTAAAACTTCTGATTGATCCCTTTAGCAGGGGTTCCTTTTCAGAGGGATCTCCGGGCTTGCTGTTGCCATTATCTTCGTGAAGCAACTGTCATGAAGAATGGAACTTAAAAAAACAAACAAACAAAAAAACCCCAAAACAAACCCAAACCAACAAAGTCACCTTGGAAATACCCAATACTGATCTACAGCAGTTCAAAGCTGTTATGTAGACATGGGCTAAAGTGCATTTGGCAAGCACTTCTTGCTGTCTGTGGCTGGCTCTGCCAGGAAGGTGAAAATTGTCCCTCGTTTAGTGGTTTAGGAGATAGCACATGAAATGCTCTTCTGAGTTGGCCTTTGTTAGCTTATTTCTGAAGGATTTAGTGCTGGAGAGACATATTTTGCTTTGCTTTAGTAGTCTGTTACTGTGCAGAAGAAAACTGTTTATTTTGTGGTGAAACCCTCGAAGCATTCCCTAGCAGGAGAAAACTGCTCCTGTTCTGCTGGTTGGTGACAGGTTGTTTTGGCCACTTGTTGTTAGTTCTGTTGTAATGTAAGAAAGACTTTAACTCCATGATGGAGAAGACATTTTCAAGTTCAGTGGATATGAGCGTCCTCCTTGAAATGCATCTTTGGGTAGTGACCTGTTGGTTTGGTTTTTTTCTTTGTTTGTTTTTTATTTTTTAATTTGTTAAGGAGCTGAGTCACAAATTATCAGCCTCAGAAGCACAGCCTCTGGCTTGAGCTCCGTGGCATGTTCTGCTCTGCCCATGGCGAGGCGACTACGACTGAGGGAGACTGGACTGCTCAAATGTCAGGAAATGAAGCGTGGAAGAACAGCTTTAATTAGCGAAATGGCTCGCTCTCCCCCAAGAGTCTCCTGCTCAAGCTGCTTTGACACCCGGTGCAGTCTACTAAGAAGCGTTAATGTTGCTTTCCCCATCCTTTTTCAGAGCCCCAATGTATGTGTATGTATTTACTTATGAAAAAACCCTACCTGGCGATGCTGGGCCTGCTCCAGCATTTCTTTTACGCTTGGGATTTGCTCCCCTTCAATTCCGGAAGGGGTTAGGTTTGAAAGGGGTGCAGCATTATGCTGAAGTCTCTAGGTACCAAGCTAAAAGCATTATCGATTTCATTTGCTATGAATGAAACAACTTAGATGTATCTGGAAAATAAGAGAAGGAGGAACAGGGGGAAAGACAAATGAATGTTTCATGCCACATATTTCAATGCAGCAATTTCCTAGCTTGCTTTATTCCTGGCTTCCTTCGTATCCTACTTGGGGCATGTTTTGTGCTGCAGGATTCAAAGTACCCCGCCTCATCAGGCTGCACAAAGAACGCTGCTGCTTGCTTTGGTCTCAGAGTGAAGTTGTAGGTCACTTCAGTTGTTTTATGTCAGTGGTGTAGAAGCATAAAACAATAAATTCAGAGGGGGGGAAAAACGTACAGAGAGAAATCTGTTTAAAAAAAAAAAAAGGTCCCAATGTGACTATCATAACTTCTTTCCCAGTTTTAATGGGAGGAGTATTGAGAAGTGTTAAAGCTTTCTCAGAATCAGTTCCAGATAGCACTGACCAGAGCTAATGTATGCAGCATCACAGAATAGTTTGTTTCTGGTTTTGCATTTCTTCCTACTTGCTGTTCTCTTTAACCCTCGCTCCAATCTTCTGATTTTTAATAGCACATCAAAGCCTGTCTTCTGTTACTTCTTGATGTGTGGGTTAATATTTTCGTACTAAAATTATCAAACCTTATGTGGCTGAAACAATTCAGGCTTCAAGATTCATGTGCTTGCGGTACAAGATTTTGTATGCTTAATATAGAGCTGGTTTTTTTAGTTAGAAGATTGCACAGCTAGGGAAAATACCTGGTAGCCTTCACTGTTAGATCTTATTCTTGCACTGAGGAAGCCCTAAAATTTTAAGAGCACTAAACTGTGTCCATTCTATGCTGAAGCGATGATATATTAGAAGAATGAGAGGTGTTACTTGTCATCTGTGAACCACATCGTAAATGATGGTATTTTCTGAAACCCCTTTAGAAAAATAAATCCCGGTGTTGCTGACCCAGAATATTTCCTTCTGTTCCGCAGTGACCGTTACCTCACTGGCCTGCGCTGTTCTCCGCTGCAGTTACGTTCTGCCCATTTATTTTGCGCTCAAAAGGGAGACGTGCATCTCTGCTTGTCATATGAAGGGTCAGATAGAGTAGCAGATTTATTTGAAAAATCCAGTTGATTGCTGTATGCGTGGTGATGAGAACATGGCCCTCTGTTAAACTGGTAGGAAATCCAACCATTTACTTAACTGAGACCTGGTTAGGTCTTGAACTGAAGTTGACCTAAATCCTTGTGATCAAATTAGCTTCTGCTTTCCTGCATTAAACTTGTTCCTAGAAGTTCATTGGAGGGAAAAACCAAAGTAATAGGTAGCAAGGCATGGAGGGGAAAAAATAGAAAGGAACTTCAATGGGATATTTATATCAAGTGACCTTTTTGATGCTTTATAAGCTTAAGCTCACTTTTAATCTTGTGATAGTTACCTTTACAGAGACCAAACAAGCCCCCCATATACTCTTACTTGAGTACCACTGTGTTGTGTGCTTTTCATAGTCCGTGCAGCTGAAGGCTTCTCCTCAGACCATTTCAATTATCATGTGGAGAAATACGACGTGGA
Source organism: Nipponia nippon (assembly GCF_047370975.1). NCBI lineage: Eukaryota > Metazoa > Chordata > Aves > Pelecaniformes > Threskiornithidae > Nipponia > Nipponia nippon. The sequence continues at coordinate 80,613,982 of NW_028262380.1, read as the reverse complement.
GCTGTTGAAGCGGGGGTCCCTGCGTTGTGTTTCAGGGCGGGCGGCGGGGGTGACACGCTGTTTGCTTTCTGCCAGCCCTATCCCATGACGTGCCTTTCCTTCTGTCCCTGGTTCGCCCAGCCCTTCCTTTCCCAGGGTTTTCCTTTCGGATGCTACTTGAGGTACTGGCTTACACTTACTGTCTTACTCTAGCTTTGCACCTCGAGCGTTGTTATTTTAGCAGAGCTGTAGTCACAGAAGTGTATTATAAAGCAGCAGTAAAGCAGACTTCGATACCTTTTTAAGCAAAACTAGCATCGTTTGTCAGCTGGCCTCCTAGCCGGCCCAGCAAAACTGTTTCGAAGCAGCTGCTTTTCTCAGTTTCCCTCTCCTCCCCCCCCGCCCCCAGCTCTGGCACTGCCCCTGGTGCTAGCATTTCTGTAACTTGCCAGCCCCTGTCTCAAGTGACGTTTTCTGAAGTCAAGGTCGTACCCCCTTCCCAGCTGATGGGGGGAAGAGGGGAGTGGGGGAATAAAAAGCAGCTGTGTGGTGTGTCCGTGTGGTTGCTAGATGCTGTTTTTCTCAGCATCTGTGTGGTTCCCCTCTCTCCTCCCCCCGTAGGAGCTAGCACCCCAAGAGCGAGTGGCTCGGTGCCGTCCTACGTGCTTATGTTTCGGATTTGGTGGCTTTGACATCCCGGGAGAGGGAGGGCGGGGAGGAGGGAGGGCTTCCCTGCTCGGCACTGTCTCTCGCAAGGAGCAGCGGGAGGCAGGCTGGCTGCGGCAGCCCGGCTTCATCGGTTTTGTGAAGGGAGGCTTTCTAAATGCGGCGCTGAGAAAGGCGATACACCAGTGCGTAAGTTATCCGGGGTCCCTTTCCGTCTAGAGCAGTTGTAAGGGTGTTCTGTTCGTGGGCTGTGGCTTGGGTGGTGGGTTATTTATTGGTATTTGTCACTGGCAACCCCAGAACGTGTACTGTGTAAGAGAGGATTAAAATAAATAGCAGGGAGGGATAATCGGAACTTTTTTTCCCCAGTAGAAAGAGCAAGTCTGCCTTCTGGCATCGCATAGTAAGCCCCCATTTGAATCGCTAGATGCAGGGAGATTTTTCTGTGATGTCCCGGAGCAGCCTAGGCATGGTAGATGCAGGTGCTTTTGCTGCATCTTTGGGAGAACTGTGTGGAAGGGGGCTTGCCTCAGCTGTGTTCAAGTCTGTGTGTCTGCAGTCCTTGGGTCGTTGTGAGGATCGGGAAGATGCAGAGTCAGATCTGTCAATAATTCCTGTATCCTCTGTAAAGAGCTGTCCACAAGATTTTTCCACTCGGTGTGATGGGAGGGGATTGCTAGAGGAGATTGTCAGGGTTTCTGATTCTTCTGTTTAAATGAACGAGGGCTCGAAGGAAGCAAAAAGCCCTCGGTTCCTGAGGTTTTCTTCCTTTTCTTTTTCCCCTTGAGGAGCCTGAATAGTAGAGAAGCGTGTTAAGTCCTTTGCTTCCTATTTAATTTCCCTCATAATATGATCAAGCAGCGCTAGATAGCGTTTGTGATCGTAGCCAGCTGAATTTAGAGGCTGTTTGCGTGAGGCGCTTCACCAGACAATTCACGGGCTTAGGGCTTGGTTGGCAGCAGCGTGCAGGTTCTGACTGTGCAGAAGCCGAGGACGGAGCACTGAGTGAGGCCCTTGGGCGTGTCAGCTGTTGGAAATACAGATTGCTTTAACCTTTGCTTTTGCTTCCAGTTTCTGATCTTGTCATACAGAGGGAGAAAAAAGGAATTACCAGTGATGTAAATTCATCTTTCCTAATTTAGCCTCAGTTATGTCTAACTAGCCAGCTGATACGTGTTACTTCGTGGTAGAGAAGAGGGAAGACATATTCTAAGAACACACTTAAACTGCCCTGAGTGCCTTTATATGGGGTCGTGTCTGTGAAATACTCCTGTGGCCATTTGCTCCTTTCATTTTCCTGCAAAACAGGCTTGATCTTTATGGAGGCGTTACTGGAAGCGAAGTAGCATGTAGTAGCTGCTGGAAAACGCATTCGTGAGTCTAATTGCACTTTTTGCTCAGAAACATTCACTTTTTTGGTAGCACGAGGCGGAAAAGTTAGTATGGAAAAGCAGGAAAACACACTTTAACGAGCTCTTTTGCCATTCTGTGTTCAATGCTACTTTGATTTTGCTTTGTATATCATTCTTATTTCCATGTTGATGTGCTTTCAAAAGGGCAGAGCCACACAAGGGTTGGCACCTGATGGTAATTACCACTTGAGTTTAAAGGATAAGCCAGTACTAGCCAGGTCAGTACTAGCATTCTAGGGCTCGATCTGAAGGCTGCAAGGATCGATTAAAAAGCACTCCCTTGACCTGGATAGATTTTGTTGGATTGGTTCCCTAGCTGTCCATCTGGGTAATTAGTGACTCTGGGTTCCAGCAGGGTGTCTTGGTAATGATTGCTGAACTTGTTTCTAAGCATTTAAAAATAAACAAAATAAAAATCATATCTTACCTTTCTCTTATTTCACTAAAAACCAGTAAAAGCCAAGTATGGTGGCGTGTTAAATCTTTCTTATGGTTTTGTCCGATGGCTTCATTGGCTTGCAGCAATCTGCTTACCCTAGCAAGCTGTGGGTAATTCAGTGGTCCAGATACAATCCTTGACTTGTCTTTTCGGTCTGCACATTAAGCTACACTGATCTGGTCAATAAATTACCACTGCTAATGCTGCTTGGGTGTTCTGAGCGTAATTAGACCCCTCCTAGGCCTGCTACATTTGTAACTCTCTAAAGAGGAAAAGCCTCTTGTTGCTGAATGGCATCGTCTCCCACCGAGTGATTTACTCTAGCACCTATGTGGCTGTGTGGACTCCATCACGGGTTTAAACAGCCGAAAAAAGCAGAGTTTTCCGTGACTTTCCTGTCTTGCTCTCCAGCAGCTTAAATCAAGGGTGGCTTTGCTGTCATCTGTAGTCATGACTGGAGTCATGTTAATCCATTTCAGAAGCAGCAGGAGTGGACCCAGTTTCTAACGCTTTCTGAATCATTTTTTTTGTGAAGGTTTTGAATCTAAATCATGAGAAGCCCCTGGCTAGAAAAGAAAAAGGTGACTGTCAGACCGTAATGCTTTGGAGGAATAAATACCAGCTACAGTTTACTAAATTTCGTGTTAGTGGGTGGCTTTAGTCTCATGCTGTAAGCTGTTCAGTAAGCTCTGTATTTGGGTCTGTTTAATTGGTATCACTTAGGCATGGAGCAGAAGCAGATATCTCATATAGTAAACAAAGCAGCAGATTTAAGTTAATGCTAATGTGCTTGCAGTCCGAGCCAAAAGCTTTTCAGGGTTATTATAACATGCTGGGCGTACAGCCCATCTATCTAAGTGTCTGAAGGAGACAAAAGTTATGGATTGACTCATTGTACAAATCAGCTCATCTGAAAGTCAGATTCTGCTGTTTGTTGCCATCAGTAATTTAGTTGTATTAAGTACGGCTGAGGACGGATGGCAGTGTGGCCAGAATATTGAGATGGGATTTCCGAGATCCCAGGAGCCGTTCCCTGCATCGCTGCAGATGTCCTGTGCGACCCGGGGCAAGTCATTAAATGTTTTGGTAACGTAGGGTTGCTGATACTGCCGCCTTCGCAGGGTGCTGTGAAGGTTAATGTGTTAGAACCATTTATGAGGGGACCACATAAATACAATATCAAGCAAAGCATTTGAAGAGTGTGTGCCCCATAGATAACTAGATAATATGTGCTTTGTAAACCTATCCTACAAACGTGCTTCGTACTATAACATACTTGCATGTAAGCACGTACAGCTAAAGGGGCTAAGTTTTCATTTTGGCAATGAATCCTGAATATTGATTTGGGGCAACTATGAGAAGAGCCTTTGTTCATAGTCAATTACAAACTAGCGTTCAGAGGCCATTCCAGTTGCTAAATGTGGCATTGAATTGTCTTGTGTCTTAACGCTGATAAGGTAATGCAGACTCTGACAGGGACTTAAATATGTAATTCCTATGCATGGGGGATAACGACATGCAAACTCCTCCTGTCCCTGCTGCTATTCTAATCTAAAATTACTTAGGCATTTAAGTTTTAGAAGGTTTAACTCCTGAACGTAGCTCAGTCCCATTCATTGGGAGCGCTTGACCAAGTGGAAAGAGTTTGGTTATCTTGAACAACATAAACTCTGATAATCAAATTATTACATATACACAAAGTTCAATTTTAAGCTTCATAACCTCAGCCCTTCTGTAGGAGAGTGAACTGACAAGGTAGTGTAGATCTGTGGAACATCTGTCTGCTTGGAAGCAAAATGTTTGTGTTTCCATGGAACAGCTTTATTAAGGCTGGTTAATTACACAGAACAGAGAGTTCTTAAGCTCTGTGCAGCAACTCTAATTATAAGTTAGGCCTCCTAAATGGGTCATGATGCACTGCAATTAGTCAGAGACAGTTTAAGATATTTTTGTTGTTATCTTATATCTAACTTCTTATTATAAATGGTGTTAGTGTTATGATCATACAAAATACATACCAGTCGTGCAAATATGGTTCTGTTGCCTTTTTTAATCCATTGCTTTTTAGCATGTATTGCCACTTTTTTCACAAACCTCAGCAATGTTGGCTGTGTGGCTATCGCAGCCGACTCTATCATCATCATCATCATCATCATCTGGAATGAACTTATTTTTTGACTGTTTCTATTTGAAAGAATGTCAGTAATCTTTATAAGATAATTGGAGCTCAGTGTTTACTTGGCTAGCTATGCCATTGTAGCTTTTCAGCAGCACACCGGTTCCACTTCCAGAGGCAACTTTTTGCCTTCCCACCCCCCAACATCTCTTCTCCATCCCATCTTCACCCTTTGCAGTGGAACTAGAAGCTGAGACTTGTCACTGGACTGCCTTCCTGTGCTATTTCATTGCCCTTCATCTGGGCCCATCGGTTACGTTTCGGAGACATCTATATCATTTGTTTTGGTTTAGGTCGCAGAAGGCTTTCCTTATTAAACCAGTGGCTTGAAAATGTTTTTCATGTTGTTTTTGAAACTTCATTTCAACTTATTTTGAAATGTCTTAATCTGTTTTTTCCTGACAAAAGCTTTCACTTTACGGTTTTTCCCAACTTTGCAGTGTGGTTTGGAAAGAAGCAAGTAAGTTTTAAAAATGCGTATTTATATTTAAAAAAAACATGTACGTGCACGTGTACATATATATGTAAGATGGAAGACTTGACTCACCATCTCTTAGCTCACTCTGAAAATTCATTTTGGAAAGTAAAGGAGAGATCTCTTTAAAACAAGCTATGTATCTCTCTCGTTCAAAATTAAGTGCCTTTTTTGAGAACTTTCAACAAAATTCAGAAGTCTTGAAAAGCTTGGTTATCAAGATGGCTATTTCGAATCTAAAGCCATTTTTCATGTGTTAAGAAAAGCATAAGGTGGTGATCCCGTAGGTTTATTTTGACCTACAGTACACTGATTCAACAGACACTGTTAAAAATAGTTGAGCTCTATTGTGATTTTTATTTTGTGGTTCAGCACAGGTTTGAGTCTGTAGTAGTCCTGTTCAAGTTCTTGAGCTTCATGGACGGCAGTATATTTTTTTACTTGCTTGAGGAACATCACTAGAGATCTTCCCATCTGCTGTTGGAAGCCCTGGAGAGAGAACCTAACGCTGTTTCTTCTTGTTCTTTTCTGGGAAAAGGCGTAGGGCAGTGGTGAGATTTTAACACATGCAGATTACTTAAAATAAATCAGTTATGGCTTACAATTATAACGTACCTAGGGGGAAACCACAAAATTAGCTGCAAAGGAATTTTGCGTTTTGTGCCTTATACAGAAAATGTAGTTTTCAGGATGGTTTGATCTTAAACAGGAAGCACCTATTTATAAGAGCTCCTATTTCTATTTATTTCTTCAACAGAAAGTTGATGACTCCTACCAATAAGTATTTATCAATTTTTAAAAAGACAAATTGATTCAAGAGTTGGTTTGTAAGCAAGAGGAACCAATGTTATGACTTCAGCTGAAGTAAACATGGCATTATGGGCTCTTTTCATTTCTCTGTCTTTTTAAATAGTGACAGCGACTTAAAATCTTAATTGCCTGTAGTTACAGAGGGCTCTTATTTATCCATCTGTGCTCTGACCTGCAGAGCAGCTGGGCTGATTTCATACCATGGTTTGCTTTGTGCCTCTTATCTGCTGATCATAAAGACAAAAAGGTACAACCGGTCCTACAGTATGGAGCTCGGTGCTCCGCAGCCAGCTGCTGCCTCTTGCGTATCTCTGTTGAAATTCTCCTTGCCGCGTGAAGCGCAGCTGCCGCTGGACGTTGTGCGTGCTTCCTCGCTGTCACCCGTGGTAGTGAAGCGTGGTGAATGGGACCGCTGTCGGTTGCAGGCCTGGAAAGGAAGATGTCGGTTAGGATGCCTTCCAGGATGCTGCTCAGCTTTTACAGACATGCTGTTTTGATTCAGAGAGACAGCAGAAATCTTTACGAACACAATTACACCCATTAATCAAAGTGCTGCTTGCATTGGCGAGGCTTGTTTCAGTAAGTCATCTTCACTGGCTCCCTTCTTTGCTCTTGCGTTGCCCTGAGTGCTCGCCGCTTCCCAGGCGTTCGCATGCTTGTTGGCTTCCTACAGTTGACACGTTAGGGTATTTGCTATACGTTGGTTAGGAAGATAAAGCGTTTCAGCTCTGACTTTTTTTGCTTCTGTAAAATGGATTTTGAACGATTGATAGAAAGGCAATAGATGGAGCACGTACACCGATGAAACAAAATTGTCGTGTACTATGGAACAAATTATTGGTTTAATTTTGAAAGGGTGTTTTTTTTCCTGGGAGGTGAGCAGTGTTCAGCGGTTAGTGTTCCATAATAACATCGGGTAATGGTGTACAAGCACTTAAAAGATTTCTATTTCTAGTCTTTGAAATGACTCACTAATAACGTAGAGCTGCAGCTACAGGAATTCCTATGGCATAGCATATGCCACTGCAGGAGATGTCTCCGTTTGTCCCAAGGGATGCAAAAATATCCTGTCTTTTCTACTGTGATTTCGATACAGCTCTGTACCTTGAGGGAGTATAATGAGTGAGCCCCTCTGAAATTACCCCCAAGCCTCCCTGCTCGCGGTCCAGCACAAGGCACTAAATATTTTTTGGATACCAGGGGCTGGGGGGTGTCCAGCGGTGGTGTGTGCCATGCAGAGATGACTTTCAAGATCTTCCTCCTATCCCTTGCCTTTTTTTGACCAAGAGAATGGTCACTGAGTAGCAAATAAAGTTTTTGAATATATTTAATTTCACAAACTTAATCTACTGTTTATGGGGTGGGTTTTTTTCCTGTTTGTTTGGGTTTTAGTGCCTGAAGCGTGTGGCCTTTACTGGGGCCTGGGTCAAGTGCTAGACTCGCTTAGACCTGGTGCAGGGAAGCATACACTTAAAATGCAGCATCCACACAGGCTCACGGATTTGAGCTGGATTTCAGCTTTTAAGGATTTGATTCTTACGGATTTCCATGTCTGACTCTTTATCACCTCTGGCTAGTTTTGCTGGTTTTTAGACAATCTTTCTGTTATGCAGTATTGTTAATTGACAGTTTCTAAGAGCTGTGTATAAGCTTTGGTGGTGGTTCTCTGAAAAGACCTTAGCATTGTCCAAGGGTTTTATCTTATGATTTAATTAAAGGGGGAAAAAAACCCCTATCAAAACACTTGACATATTGAGTCTTTTCCCCACTCCATCCGTGTGAATTTAGAGTGATAGGTGCATCTTATACTTGCTTAATTTCTACAAATTTTGAACCTGTATCTGAGTAGCGACTGAATGACTGCAGATTAAATGACTGCAGTCATGTTACTGAAACCAATTCTCAACTATCTTGAGTAAATTGTGTTGCGTTGCCAATTAACACAAGCTATTATATTGGCTATAAAAAAGAATAAACCAGTGAAGAGATGATGGACGCTTGAGGCTTTTGCGTCTCAAGGAAGAAGTATGAAAGGGGCACCGACGCTTCCAGTGCATTGGTTTAGCGACTGCAGCGACCACCTGCTCTGATGGTGGTCAGAACATTGTAGACTAAATGCATTTTCTTGAAAACCTGCCATTTTCACTAGCTGTTTGGAGTCAAAAGGAAGTTCTTGAAGTTCAGGGTGCTCTGGTCTTGATGAAGGGCAGGGCAAGCCTCTCAGCCATGATTCTCTTGACCTCTCTTTACTTTATGAAAGCAAAATGTGATTATGTCTGTGCGTAGTTGCTGTCTAAAGGGTTTTAGTTTTAGTGTCTGATCAGTCCTCTGCTTGTCACACTTGTCCTGTGGCAGAGAACATCTCGTCTCCATGTCCTGTACCCTGAGTCTTAATTGCTGCAGCCTAAGCAAAAGGAAGAAAGGCTGCAAGTGTTACAGGCTACGTGACACGTATCCATCAAAGAAGTTTTTTTCTTTTAAATCGTGTAGTTAATAACCTCTGGCAGCATATAGGTGGTTTCAGTCTTTTCCCAGTTGGCTAAAGCTGGGGTTTCGTGTTGTCTTTAAAGGGCTATTTCACAGCAGGAGTGAGGGGGGGGGGGAAAAACATTTGGACAATTTGATTATAAAATCCTCTGGAAAAAAAATGACATAAAACCATGTTGAAACTTACTTCAAGAACTACATAGTTGTAGACTGCCCAGATCATAAGTGACTTGCGTTCTTTCACTATAGGATGGTAAGCAGAGAAAGCGAATGGATGACAAACCTGTTCTGTGATAACTTTCAAGGTTTCAAAACTTGGGTTTATTTTATTGTGTTTTTACTTCTTGCTGATAACTCAGCACTAACCGAAGCTTGATGGCAAAGGCAAGTGCTTGGGATCATATTTGCTGTTACCCCTTAAGGACTTAAACCACACTGTCTCCACTTACTTCTTAAGAGGGAGAAATATTTTTATATATGTGTGTATACACACATATCTTTTAATATATAAAAATATTTTCTGTGTGTATATATATATATATGTATATGGAGCTGCAAGATGCAAAGCCAGTGCTTTATTCTCTTCTTGCCCTTTTTTCCTTATCTCCTGTTTTTCAAGTCTGCTAATAGACCTCATCTACATAGTTCATGCTTTTTGTTGCCGTAAAGGGAATCTTATCAAATGGATCTGGAACCGCCTTTCTCATACAGAAGCAGAAATGTTCATGTCGTCTACTGTCATGTGACCTACTTTTCGGAAATCACTGCAGTATTACATGTGCAGTGTGCAATCTGTGAGATTGTATCCAAATATTCATCTGTATTGTGCACAAAGTTACTGAATATTTATCAAAAATTCACCTGTGTTAAAAAATAACACTGTTGCGGCAACTTTCCATTTTGAGGAAATGAAGGAGAGAAAAGATGAATATAATACGGAATGATATAATGGTATCAGTCCATCTTCCGAGATCTCCTTATGGTGCGGGTGATACGCATGAATTGGTGCGCTGTCCTTCCGTTGTCACCTCAGCTTATCTTCATTCTTGTTCTTGCCACCTGCTTGCTCCGAGTGAGCATTTGCTGTGGCTGTTAGGATGGCTTCTAAAGGCAGGGGAGTGAAGCTCATCTCAGCTGGTTTATGACTAGAAGGGACTGTATGTTTAAATGTATGCAAGTCTTTACTTCACGAAATACTCTTCGATGTATGCGAACGGTATGCAGAATTTGAAGGTATTGAGAAATATCTGACCCCTGCAGTGTAAGTTAATATATAGATATGCTGCAAGCTATTTGGGGCATAACTGTTCGAGATGTTTTTTCGATCATGAGATTGTGATCACTTTGGCAGAGAATATTAAAATGAAACCTTAAAGAACTTGGAAAATATTACATTTCAGGTCTTTGGGGAAAAGAGCAAAGACCTATTCAAAAACGATCTAAAAATGTTTCTGCTGAAAATTAAAATTACTTCAATAAAAACTGACTTTAATATTCAGATTAAATTGCTGTCTGTATTTCATCATACCGTGTAATTAATGTCTAATGTTAGCAGTACCAAGTAGAAGGCGAGTGTGAAATTGTAAAATGATTTTTGTTTTCTTTTACTGTAGTGGATATTAGTTAAAAAAACAAAAAGCAAAACACTGCAACACAGTGTTGGACATCATGTGTGATAAACAGAACTTGCTTTTGCTGATAGAATTACTGGCAAATAACAGTAATTTCTTAAGATTTCACAGCATAGTCTATTTTTTATCTATATCTTGGTATTTCATGTCCATGTTAATTTAATTCTAATGGGCATGTTGGTAATGACCGCCATAGCACAGGATATTCAAGCTCTCTCCCTCTCTTTAATTTTCTGAAAAATTGTTTTCTATGCTTATCCCCCCCCCGTACTTGGGTGCTTGTTATTTGCTTTTTAAACCATTTTATGACTACAAAATATGAGAATATCCTTAAATACAGGAGAATCTTTAGCCTTTCCTGAGAGCTAAGAAAATGCAAGCCATCTGTTTTCTGCATTAGTTAAGGTATTTTAGCTACTGTTTATGTAATTCCTTGCTTGAGTGAGAATTAGCATAGGAACCACTGATGTTTGGGATCTCTAAAACGTGATGCAAACGTTTTGCCACTGATGAACCAAGTGCTCCTACAGAAAGCCCTGAATGAGGTGGAGATGGTTTGATGTTACAGTTGCCAAGCCAGTTAAGACGGTCGTGCTTACTTTATCAAACTCCCCAATTCTACAGTCTCTGTTGCCATTTACTGACTTGAAGCTAGGTAGACGCGTTCTGCATTAAACGATGACCCATAGACAGCTGAAACACCAAGAATGGAACTTAAATTGAATAAAAGGAAGAAATCCTACTGAGCCCGTCGTGTTTGTAAAAGACTGATAATGTCAGTACCCTGACTGACAAGGTTTTGTGGGAAGGGGCAATATTTGAAAGACGTTTTGAACTTTAGGAGTTTAGTTTGTAAACATGCTAAGCTGCTATTACAACTTTAACTGGCTTTTTCAGGCTGTTTTAGGCCTTCTGGTTAACTGTTAGGATGCATGTGATGTAAAGTCTTCAAACGTGGCTTTAAGTACTGTGCAGTGGCAATTATATTAATGTCCGATATTTAGGCCTTGTGAAATAAAATAACTTTAATTCTTTCCATGGGAAATTAACCACTGGTTAAATGATAACCCTGCTGTTTCAGAAATGTGGACCAAAGAATTTTTTTTTTTAACTAAAAATGTGTTGGACTTTTTACTTGGTTTTTTTTTTAAGTTTGTTTTCTGTTTGGCTCTCCCTATACTTGTCTGCTGAAAAATATAAATATTTAGAACCATCTGTGGCAATATGAAACGTTGTTTTAAATTAAATATTTGAACAGGTGGATTTTTTCAAGATACAGGGCTGTTTGATTGTAAACAAACAGCACTGGCTGCCCCAATTGTTTTAACATCATGGAAGGAACTGTCACCTGCCCTGCCTTATGGTCTCAGCTGTTTATGGACCCAGCTTCCTCAAATCAAGGTGACTGCCAGCACTGCTATTACTCTGCTGCACCTCCAGCAGCTTTAAAAGACATTTAAAAACAAACAAAAAAAAAAGGCAGGGGGAGAGGGCTGAAAAAGATCTTGCTATCTGAACGGGTTAGATCAAATTAGAAATTTGCCTTTCATTTGCTTTATCTAGGTTGGCCATCTTCTCTTTTGCAGATGAAGGATGGTAAGTAGAAAGGGAAAGCAAGTAGTTAAGTGTTACAGCTTAGGCAGAAATGAGACGGTTGTTTTGAAATGTTATTGTGCTCATAGGTTTATAGAGCTTTGTTGCAAAAGTAAGCATACCGTATAGGAGGTTTTCTTTTTCTGCGGGTAGAAAACAAAGGACAATTGTTGCATCTTAAATTCTCACTTCTGCTTTGAGAAGTCTTTCTATTGTACATCAGAGATAATGTGCTATCAATTTATTACTTTCAACTTATTATTCTTAAACAGGGAAAAATCTTTCCTAGAATAATTAAGTATTCAAAATTGCTGAAGAGATTCCGACATGCGATTTCTATTAATTTAAATGGGAGCTGTGTGGGCTGCATAATCACTTTAGCTTTGAAAAAACTCATCTTTAATGTAGTATTTCTCTGCAGTAATCAATGTTTATCGTCTGCTTTGTACAAGACAAAAAATTCCTTTTCATTGTACCAAGAGCATACCTGGGAGTGCAGAATTGCCATTTTGTACTTAACAACAGAAGTGTTATGAAAAAGTACCATTTTCTTTAAAATCGGCATGAAATATTAATCTAAAAATGTCAATAAATATTTAAAGGTGATGTGAAGTTTTCCTGCATTTTAAAGGTAAAAAATAATTAAAAGGCTGTAAGGACTAAACTATTACAGTTAATAGAAGAGTTGTACTAATATGTGTGAAATTTGGGTCAGATTTTTGGTTTAATTTGGTGAAATATGCAGAAAACCACGATGACTTCATATTAACCCCTCAATTTCTGTAACCTGGGATTAGGACACTAATATTGATGTAGACAGAGACAGCTCCCATCCCGGATGCTGCTACGACAAACTTGTGTACTACAACGTTACTGCAGGACAAAACTCTTCTGAACTTAAAATTTATTTTTGCAGCATTTTGAGTTCAGTTTCAGACTTCCAGTATAAAAACAAAACCATTAAGGACCACATGCCTGACAAATTTCTAACTCTGTTTACTCTTTTACACCGATGAAGGTTAAAGAAGCCCAAACAATAGTGGAAGAGGAAGAGAGAGAAATGTCTAGCTGTATCTGCTAAGGGTTGATGGATAAGATTATGAGGGATAGATCTGGATAAGGAATGATTTTTGGTGTTCTAACAACCATGTGGTGGTCAGCAAAATGTTGAAGAGACCCTGGAGACATTCCAGAGCAGCAAAACAAAGGTACAAGTTAATCTTCCACACTAACCATTAAGTAACTGTTTACCAAGTTGCGTCTTTATTTGTAGCTGTCTTGAATGCATGCAACCATTCCCAAGTCAGTCAGGAAGGAATATATAGTTTGTCAAAACTGAAGAATGAGACAAAGTTCTGCTAGTTTTAACAAATCTAAATTTTTCCAAGTATTTTGTGGGAAAATTCCTGACCAATTCTAATGGAAGCTTCTCCTCAATGAACACAGAACATAAAGATAGTTACTTTAAATCTAAAAGTAAAGCCGTTGGCCGATGTGTGAGATTAGGGTTTTCCTTTATTGATCGTGAGGAGGCTCTCTAAGAGAGAGGTTGAGATGTAGGTGGCTTTATTCTTTCTGAATAACTACAGGCACCCTTTCAAAAGTTGCCTGCAAATCCTTCTTTGTGATAGCCTGCTATTCCCTTGTACTTGCTATAAGAAATAACGGTCATTTCAAATGGGAAAAGATAATCTTTTTACATGATAGATTTGCATGGCAAGCTGAGATATGTGAATACATACGCAGAGAAGCCTACAGAAGGTGCCAACCTCCTACGTATTGGAAAAGGAATTTGACCTTATTTTGACAATAGTGTATGTCCAGTGCCACCTGATAGACTCTTGCAGCCTTTGGGAAATGAAGTTCTCATATTTTGGTAGCTTGTGTCCCTGAGAAGGACGTTCAAATACGTGTGGTCTTTGCATGCGTTCAGTAAGATATTTTCGTAAGTAGGCAGTGCTGCTTCTACTGCTTGCTGGAATCAGCCACAGTTTTTGGGGGATCCGAATGAGGGCAGTGCTCAGGACTTTTGAACAAAACTCCTGTAAGCTGTTGTTTCCTTCCTAGGTACCAGGAATTAGTAAGCGAGGAGAAATTAAGTTTCTTTAAATGGGAATTAGTATTGTGATTAGGAAAATAATTAGAGGAATTTAAAGAAAGAGGTGTGTCTGAGAAGACAGACGAACAGTCGTTCTTGTTTCTTTCCACTGGATAAAGATGAGATTTGACTGTTTGGGTGGATATCTCTGCCAATACAGCAGTTTAATTTCTGAAACATTAAGGAGAGCAGCTGTACTCTAGAGTCCCAGTCTTTTTTCACAGTGCTGAAAAAAATATATAAAGGGAACTGAAGAATAAGTGTTGGGGAAATGGGGAATGAGCTTTAGAGGAATATTCTCCCTTACCAAGTTTTTAGAGGAATATTGTCCCTTACCAATAGCTTTTAAAAAACTATTCTGAAATGGTGTTGTCAGTTCTGTTTTTGTCTGCAGCGTTAATGTTAGCTTAAGAGGAGATTGATTAAGATTTATTCTGTGTGGGTACTTGAAAGACTTTTGGAAAGTGTGAAGTAAATGGTGCGGTTTTGGGTGGCGGGGAATGGAAAACAAAACTTGTGACACAAGTGAGTTTGGGGGTGCGCACGGCTGGCTCGCAAGGAGAGCACGCGGTTCTCTTGTCACTGCAGTTCGGCACAGCTGGTCACTTACGCAAAATCGCTCCTGGTTTCATTTCTCGAGGGAAATAAAACATGGCCAGCTTTATCCCTTCTCGGCTTTTTTTGCCCCCCTACTCTTCTTCCTACCTGGCCTTCTTTGCTTTCAGTCTCCCTTCACATCGCTTGCCTCTGAGATTCCCCAGGGGCTGGCCCCGGGGTTTTGGCTGCTCTTCTGAAGAGGCTTCTGAAATTCTGGTGTCAAGTCTACAAAACCTGACCTGCTTGCAAATATTGAGATCAGTGACAGAAGGAAAATAAAATGCATCTTGTGTGCTAAGGAGAGATGTGGTTGTGGTAGTTATTACCTTACTGATATTATTCCTGCCCTCATTGCTTCTCCCATCCCATGTCTCAATTGATGTGTTGGCCTATAAGGTGTTTAGGGGTGAGCCTACTGCTTTTTTTTTTGGTATTGATGCCAATTTACTGACGATACAAAGCATGTGGAAGAAATTCAGCTTTCAGCTTTAGGTTTTCTCCTCGCTAGGTTGGCTGCTGTTGTCTGCTAGAAGAAAGCTCACTTTCGGAAGCATAAAAGTTCATTAATAATGGAAGAACTTTATAAATTCTCATCAAGTTGAAGAAGAAAGAGGCTTACAAAGGAGTATCGGTTTATACTGCAGCGGAAGCGAAGTCTACTGTTCAAATACCAGATCAGCAAACTAAGCCATGAAGACTAATATCAGTTAAAATTGTGTGTTTTAATATTCTGTATTTGTTATGTAAACATTGACCACATTAATTTTATTGACTGGTCATTAGCTTTCTGCACTTCAAAATGCAGATTTAATAAATTCTCTTAATATTCAAATACAGCATAACATTTTAACTTACTTATAGAACATCAGTGCAAAACAACAAAGGAGCTATATTCTAAGTCTTTCGTATAACGTGTAATTTTTGAGCATAGTTATTGTGAGCGTAAAAATCAGTTAAATGGGAAATCAGATGGTTCTTCAATCGGAAGACCTTGAAATGAATTGTATTATGATTATCGTAATTGTATTATGAGTATCCTACAGAAACGTAGTGGTTTGTGCGCTGTGCTAATTATTGTAGAGCGCTGCTTAATTGAACCAGTACGCCCAGAAACAGTGATGCGGGAGGGGGTGCCTCTGTTGACAAGAGAATGCTTACAGAACAGCGGTGAAAGGCGTCGCCTGCAGTGAAAGACAGCAGGAAATATTCTGCTGGGGACGCTGCTGGGGAGAGGATCAGCCCCTCGGGCCTGCGCTACCCATCTTGTGACTCACTGCTGCGCAGCTGAAATCAGAGCGCCGTGTGGCACCGTGCAACCAGGAGCACAGCCAGTGTTTGCCTTGGATGCAGATAAAGCATACCACGGTTATGGCGTCACGCAAGAATGCAGACATCTGATTTCCACATTTTCTAAGTGAACTTGGAAAAATATCAGATTTTAGGTGGCTTTCTGGCTGATCAGGATAATTTAAGTGGCAAGGCATTTCTGAAGTGGTTCTGACATTTCTTCTAAAACTCAATTTTTCCAGTTTGAAATCAAGAGTAAACCTATAAAAGTTGCCGAGCCCGGTGCACTACCAGTGTGAGCACTGTTTTGGTGGGCCTGGGTTCAGAAGCTTGAATGGTCTGCAGGTGCAGCCAGGTTCCAAACCCTTAAATGCTGTATCTTGAGGCTTTATAACAGATTTTTAAATGCATGCTTTCTGCAAGTCACTTTGGAGGGGTTGCTTTGGGTACGGTGTTCTGCCTCAGCGTACTTGAAGATGTGTCCACGTGAAATGTATGATAGTCAAGGCAGGTATCTGCAAAAGGGAGTCAAGCCTCTAACAAACGGCATATTCATCAGCTGCTGGAAGTGTTTTATCTCCTGGATTAAGGACTAGACTAAGTCTAGATGGATGTTGGTGCCCGTAGGTGGTCAAGTTAGAAAAAGGTGGTTGTTATTACTATTAAATAAATACCATTCTGCTTACAGCCTGATTCTTGGTGGTAAGAGTTATCTTCTGAGTTATCTTCTCTTCTCACCTTCTTGGAGGTAAGAGTTATCTTCTATCTATCCCGTACCTCTCCCGGACTTAGCAGAACTTGAGGACACGCTGCACCTTTTAAAAGGCCGTGCTTTGTTCCAGTGGCTCTCTAATTAGCGGAAAAAAGCAAATGGGAAATTCCTTTAGCACAGTTGGAGTGAATGTTGAAACACTTCATGCAGGGCTGAACTCCAATTCGTTAATGTACTGTAGGCAGCTTTCAATACAGTAATGCCAAAAACTGGGCTGCGCAGTGCCAAAGAACCAGCTATACCAGCGCACTCTAAACAAAACGCAGGCGCCACTTTCGCTGACCTTTGGCAGCCAGCTAATTAAGCCTCGGGGAGATTTAAAGTGTCACTTTAAAATGATGTAAGAGAGTATTGGTGCATCAAGGCAACGCTGTCGGTGTCCGCTCTCTTGCTAACTAAAAACGCTTGGTTTGCTGTTCTCTCTGTGATGTGGATGTAAAACTCTGAGGTCTTCACAGGAGAAGATTAGATAATTGCACATGGAATATTCTCTAATTTGGGTGCCTTGTTTTTCAGGTTGTGTCTCGCGGTCGCATTTTAAGACAAGTTGTGTTGCTAGTCCTTCCCCCATCCCAGTTTGTAGCAGGTCAGAACCACAATTTGACTTTCTAAACCATCTTAGTTGTGGGGCTCCTTCCTCTTGCACCAGCATTCTCTTAACAAGGTAGGATTTCGGGATGAGACCGTATTAGGCTGCTGTAAATCAGCAAAGCTCCAAAGTTGGAGCTGTGGGGTTTTTTTCACTCCCTATTGGGGGTTTGAAATGCTGTGATCCTCCAACTTGATTTTTGTGTACATGGGTTTATTATTTCTCTTCTGAACTTAAGTTACCCGTGTAAATCTTCTGGATGACAGAGTCATTCCAAAAGAATACAAAGCCAAAGAAATATTATCTTGGTGGCTATGCCAAATGATGAAGACTTCCTTTCTTTTAGTGGTGTGTTTTATGTGGTCTCTGACATTTTAGCTAGAAGAGGTACAACGTGTTTTGTTACGACCTCTAAGGAATTTGGAGTCCTAATAGAGTATTTGGGAGGATGGTCTCTGCAGTTTGGAGACTGCCATCTATTCTGATTAATTTTTTGCGGCTTTATTGCTGAATGTGCCCAGATGCTTATCAGGTGATGCTTATTATTCTGGTGATATAAATATGTAGCACAGAAGGTATCCTTCTCCATCTTAGGAACGTTTGAAAGAGGGACATGGAGGACCACTTCATGCAGTCAAAGTTCCGACAGTGGTGCTGCCAGCTGGCAGGAGCATCCCGCTGGTCACTTAAGAACAGTTACTTTCTGTCTTAACTGTAACGAAAATATTCTTTTGCCCTCACTTTCTTCTCCTCTTGAAATTCCCCCTTGTGCATTCACAAAGATACACTGCTGCTCCCTGCCCAGACTCCCAGAGAGATAAATCCAGCTTTTGTTCTACCAAATTCTTTCAGCCTGGCACCGACGACGCTAGTGGCCTCATCTGATTAAATCTACTGCGCTGCCATGCAACATGACAAATGCTTTTGGTTCAAGTTGAATGGCAAAGCTTTTGCAAACAGGAAAAACAGTTGTCAGCTGTCACTGTACCAAACGTGCATTGTGCTAGAACAAGCAAGTAGAAAAGCCAATGAGGTGTACAGCAGATCAAATGGAAAGCCTACTTAGGGTACATCCAGTTCTATGAAGACTTGAGTGTATTTTTATGAAGACTTGTTTAACAACAGAGGGGAAAACATCTGTTGGCAGTTCTTAATGTGGAAAAACACTGTCTTTGCTCTCAAGAAAGCCTAGAAATTGCAAAATTACATGATACTGTATCATTTTCAAGATAGGCGGTTTTGAAATCTTAATTTGTGTTGCTTACAAATATAGCTTTTGACATAACTTTTTGCAAAAAAGGAAGTTTAAAAGAAAAAAAGCTGGGTTGAGGAGCTCTGGAGAAAGCGATTTGGCTGCAGAGTGGTGGCTCTGCTTCAGAAATTAAGACATGGGAGTGAAATGGGGTTGCAAGTGATACCTGGGTGTTTGGCGTGACCCTGGTTATTGAGTTTCGTGTGCCAATGCGCACACATGTTTTTAAGATAAGACTTATCTAAGCAGCTATGTTTTTCTGGCTAACGCAAAATAAAATATTTATTTCTCCGGCGTAACTAGTGCTTAACCACACATCACCACACACGTGTGAAGTTCCGCTGCCCTAATTAGCGCTACCATTGTCGAATCAAAGATCTCTGGGAATACTTCGTATTGTTCCCAACCTCTAGACCAAATCTTTCCCGGTTCTCTAAGTTCTTATTCCCCTCCCACCCCCAGCTTAAAGAAGTAGAGAAAGTTTATTACAGGACATGGAACAAATAGGGATATTTGAGTTACGCTTCTGTGTGCGTGTTCTCCACTCTTTCTTGTTTTCTTTGAATAGATTAGAAAAAGGAGCAAATACTAGCTTTCTGCTTTTCTTGAATGACTTGCATAAGAATAGGTAGCTTTTGAATTGAGCTTGAGTTGATTTCTTTAGTCTGGAATATTCTAGGTGAGCCTCAATGCTATGCCAATTTTATCCTTAATCCCAAGCCGGATGAGATGCAGCTGGGTGTCGTTCCTTCACGCAGGAGTCCCATGCGTGGTACGCTGCATGCTGACGTTTCCTTTTGCGGCTGTTCTTCTCAGAGGTTATTCATTCAGTCTTTTTTTAATTAAATACAAGCAAAGTCGAAATAGATCAGCTTACAATAGAAGTTTCTGTTTTAAAACAGAGTCGAACAGAAAATACTTCCCCGGCTGTGTTTTCCACCGGATTCCAGATTCAGAGCTTTTATATCTGGAAGGCGGGGGGGCAGGGGGAGCAGCACCATCCTTGATTCACGGCCATCGCTCTGAATTTGCCCTTCCAAATATAGGCCCAGGAATTACCTGTGTAAATTGCTGTGCTAACCACTTAGCCGTGCCCAGGGTCTGGTTGTACAGCCTTGCCATTTACAGGCAGACCTGCCCGCTCGCTCCATTTTGCAAGCTGGCTGGACACCAGCCAGTTCTGACCCGCAGGCATAATGGGCAAGCTACTATAATAAGCGTTGCTGAGAGCATGGGGTAACCTAATGAAGCTGGCAGGCCTTTCGGAGCGGAGCTTGTTCCCGCCGCAGATGCGTCAAAGCCAGGGGAGGCAGGCGGCGTGCGGCAGATGCGCTACACCTTTAAATAGGACAGCCGGTAGGCAGGCTGTCTAATGGTGAACGGTAGCGCCCTTTGCTAAAAGGCCAAATCTACGAGGAAAACGTGGCCTTTGCTCCAGCAGATTGTTCCACTTTTGTTCTAAGGGATGGTTTTGAGGTTTTTCTGAAACTTCTTTGGGGGAAAATGAAGGAGGTGTGTTGCTGCCGCTCACTCATTCCGTCCCTTTTGCCCTCATTCTTCCTCCTCGCCTCTGTCTTAGGAAGAGATTTCCTCCTTTTCACGCTCTAGGAGGAGTACAAAATGAAAGAGGTGCTGCAAGCTTTAATCTGAATTTCTTACCCCTGTTGTTCTTTTCTTCTTCTCATTACTGAAGGAAATAAGTTATTAGTGTCCTTTGGGGACCCCTTGATTTTTCTAACGTACGTGATAAAAATAATGAATTAAAAGATATTGAAAGAATACCGGGATGGTGATGATTAAAAAGAACAACAATAATTGTAATCTCTGTTTCTGCCCCATGGGACTTGCCCTTTACACGTCCCCAGACTGTATGGAAACTTTCCTTCACTAGGCTTTTCGTTCTGAACAAGGAAATGCTGACCTGAAGGTCGTAAGCGGCTTAATCCTCAAACTATGTGTGTGGAGCCATCCTCATGGCTATGTTTTTGTGATAGGCTAATGGCTTAGTAACTAGCGAGAGGAGTGAAATACCTGTGCCTGTCAGCTAAAGAGCACTAAAAGTCCTGTTTGGTCCTTAATAGAGTAAGGACATGTCTTAATGACTGGCATGCCTTCCTCCTCAGCTGGAGAGCTGCGTGACCTTCCATTCATTTTGTTTGATATTCCAGTTGTTCAGGAATGGCTGGAGCTGCCAGCTTTGGGGGAATCGTATAACTGAAATAAAATAGTAATTTCTGCCATTGCCCCCTTTGCTTCGTGAGCTGTCATCCCTCCCTGCTCCCCCGTAATCTCTCATCACAGAGCAGGCAGTAACTTGCAAGTCTAGCCAGACTCAATAAGGAAGATTATTTTTTTTCTTTCCCAAGCTACATTTATTTTCTGCTTCCTTTTTAAAAAATTAGATCAGCATCTTAATTTGAATTAAAGACTGCTAGCTAAAGCCTCTTGAGCATGTAGCACAAAAAATAAGAAGGAAGCCAAACAGAAATAACTGCTGAGATAATTTCATCTCGCAAGTAGGGGCCCTGACTGCGCGTCCTTCAGCTTAGTTTCCCAAACCATATATTGAAGTCTGAAGCTGCTTGGCACCCGGTGAATGTCACGGTAAGCCGCGCTGTCACCCTGGGGCCCAGGAGTCCCCTGTGATACCGTCAGCACGGTCATCAGAGGACACATGTCCTGAGAGAGCCAGGAGGAAAATCTTCTTGGGTCACATAGCAAGAAGGCTAGTGAGCGGTCCCAGAAAATGTGTGAAAATATGTTAATGCTCTCAACTAGTTTACCAATAATTTGGAAGGCAGTTAGCAGTCATTCCTGCGAAGAGTTTTTTCAAATGTTCTCAGCATTACTCTCTCTGTGCTCTCAGTGGAAGCAATGGTGTATATTTATGGTGGGCAATTACCTAATTACTGGCCGTTAATGAGTATCTGTAATCTTTGACCCTACTCAGAGACGTGAGGCTGTCAGATTGATTGATTGTTCCCTCTGTTCTTTATTTCTCCTTTCTCCCTTGCTCAATATTAGAGGCCAAATTCTACACGATGTATTATAGGCCAGGGAAAATCACTGTTGCTGAAGATACAGAATGACTTTGAGAGAACCCTCTCTGCGTGGGATTTGTTTCGTGACGTGACCGCTCAGGTGCTGAAGCTGGCCTTGCGCCAGCTGCCGCTTCTCTGTCAGGGATGAAAGTCAGCGTGTCGGATCAGGACTCGAGGAGGAGAGGAAGGCCGATGGGGTTTCTCACTACTGCGCATCGGTACTGCCCCATCTTCCGTGAGTGGGTAGCTTTGCGGAGATCCTTGTTTGGCCTCGTGTTCTGATAGTTTTTAGCTTTGAGGTGGTGATAAATGAGAGCACGCTCTCTGGAATGTCATTGTTGGAGAAGAAATGGCAGGTTTGGGGTTCAAGTATTTCAAAGGAAAAAGATCTAATGGTCTGAGGAATACCTGCCAGTTTTGCGTAGTTTGCTTTCAAACCTGATTATTGTGTAACATGGAGACCCAGAAGGTATAGAAGACATTGAGGTATTTACAACGTTGGGTCTCTAGTCCAAACTGGAATATATCCTAGCCGCTTCTAGATACCTTGTCTACGCTTGGATTTTCATATTGACATGACTACAGCAGAGCTTTCACGACTTCTTTCTTTCCTCTTTAATGCCTCCACTCTTCATTTTGCGTGGCTTTTTTATTTTTTTGGAATAACTCGGTTATGCCTGTGACTTACGCCTGTAACTTAAGCGCATCTTGCATTGGGGGTGGGCGTGTGTCCTGTAGGTATGTCTTTTTCAGTGTCAGTCTGGACTTAGATGGGTTTAAACCCAGCTGTGTCAGTAGAACCAGAATCTTCTGGATTTTTCTTGCAGGGTATTTTTGGTGCGTGCCTTGCTTGATCATCCTCACAGCTCTTGTTTGTTTTTATCATGGCGATGAATGCAATGGTTGTCTCTGCCAAAATTAGTCTTTTGGTGTAGTATGAAAGTGAAGTGTTAACATGAAACTAACTTTACTCTTTTGTTTTAACGTCTACTGGCTGCGTTTTTTCCTCTACCATGGAATATAACAGGTATCGCTTTTGGAGTTCTCCAGAGCTTCTTCCCTCCCCACTTCAAAACAACACCCTTTGTTTACTAACCAACTGTTGATCTCTTTCTCTAATCAGATCACGATTTGAACTTAAAATATTCATTGCCCTTCAAACCAAAGCTTTCAAGTGTTTGCCTTCTGCTTTCCTGGTATGCGGATATGTGCAAAGCTATTTCTTTTTTGGCCAGCATTCTTCTGATGGTGTTTTACCATGGTTTCTATAGAGCATGCTTCTCAGTGAGCGTGTCTTATGATATGGTGTGTTCAGCCCTGTCCATTTGTTATGATGTTGAACCGTGCCTCCTCGTTTCCTTGTACTTGGCTGTTGCTGTCCTTTTCCAGTCTAGAATCAGTCCTGGATTCCAGTCTTTTGGAATAGAGATGGTCTCTGCTGTGTCTGTGTTGGGCACGATGATGTGTTGGTCCTTAAATAAAGCTTCTGGTGCAATGCTTGTAGAAATAGGCTCAACTATAGCAAGTCTTGTCCATTGCATTAGAAAAAAAAACCCAAACAAACAAAAAAAACCCCTGAAAGATGAGGACGGTAGGGGTGACATGAGGATATCTTGCCCGAGGATCTTCTTGAGACCTGTGAAATAATTTGCTCCGGGGCAGGAAAAAAATAAAACAGTGCTTCGGAATGTGTTGTCCACTTCCAAAAGAGAACGCTGGAGGCGAGCTGTTCCAGAAGTACCTGGTAGCAAGCATATGGCTGTCAGCTTGCACAAAGCCAATGCGTGCTGTCCCTTCACTAGTGAAAGGTTAAGCTGAGGTGGAACTGCGTCGTGCAACTGTACTGCTGTTACACTACGTCTGCTTGCATCAAAAGAAAAGTAGCATTAAAACGGACATTTTGTAATGGTTGACATCAGAGTAGCACTTAGTAACTGGTTTCTAGGTTTTCCTGTGAAATCTCTTTTGCTTGATGTATAGATTTCAATAAGCAAAATTGGAATTAAGTACCGTTCTATGCAAGGAGCAGAAATTTCACATGGGTTTTTCATATACCAGTTGCAAAAAGATGACATGGAAGGAGAATGTAAGAGTTGCTTTGGAAAGAAAGATGTCACGAGCCTTTTTCTCTTGCTTGTTCTTTTTTTTTATGTTGGAGGAGCAGAAATATTCTATCTCCCTTTCCCTAAAGGATTAAATGGATTACTTTTCTAGTAATGCCTAGATTTATTTCAGTAGGTACTTTGGATCCAGATATTAGACTCTTGCACTTTAGTGCTTTTAAGAAGATTGATGTAATCACAGTAAATGAAACCAAATACTAAATACTGCGTTATAGAGATATATATAGATATATATAGTGTATATATATAAAGAAGTATATTGGGTTGCCACCCCACCCTCAAGGTTTAACTGGAATGTGCAAGACCATTAATTTGCTGTTAATACAAAACCAAGGTAGACAGCTATAACTACACGGTGGATTTAAACTATTCAAAACTTACTAAAATATCTTTGGTGATGCTTGGGGTTAGGAGGAAGAGAGTAAATTACTATTTTGATGCAGTTGCTACTCATATAAATAGTACTGATGGCTTCAAAGAGTTTGTAGAATTTGTAATTCAGAATTAGACATGAGCATTTTTTTTCTGAGGATTTAAAAAAAAAAAAGGGCAACTGAAAATATTGAGAAGAGCTTTGGACTTTGAAGGCCTGTGTCAAAGTGAAGGAGTTGATGCTAGCGGTGCTTCTTTGACTGTCGGGCATATTGTGCAGTTGAGGCTGTCCTTGACAGCGCTGTATCTGTGAGCTGAGCTCTCGCTGCCTTCCAAGGCACCCACACAAAGGCAGCGTTTGTTCTCCTTCTCCGTGACCCCGGGGACTCGGTGCCCTGCCAGGGTGCTGAAACTGTTTGCTATAGGGGAAAAAAAAAAAAAAAGCTGGCTGTAGAGCTCCTGAAGAGGCGGATGCAGAGGCGGTTGGTTTGAAAGTGCTTAAGCACAAACAATAGGGAAATTTCTTTTGATGCATCACTTATAAAATTTTAGTCAGTGCATAATGATCTCAAGGATAGAAATTAAGGCTTGTATTCAATGTTTACTACGCTGTAGCGTTTAATATTGAACTTTGTGTGTTAGAAATGGTAACTAGGTGTGGATTTGAACCACTGGGAGTGGGTGAAGAACTGAGCAACGCTAAGTTAAACTCTCACTGGCTATGTTTTTGTTCGGAAAATACAAAGCAAAGGTTCTGACAGCTGATGTACCCCTGCTCCTACGCATCCCATAGCTATAAGAAAAGCCCCCCCCCAGTCCACCAAGGACCATCCATTCAGTATCAGAATGCTGTATATAAATTAAGATTAATCTGTCTTCTGGTAGGCTGTCACTTTTGCTGGCAGCTTGCTCTGTGTAATGGCTCTTTGGAGCGAGTCAAATGCGCCTCACTGGAGTGAAAAGTAAGGTGAACCGGGCAAGTTCTTCATTCCCGTAGTTGCTCCAAATTTTTTGCTTGATGTGGCCTCGGTGATTTGACAGGGTTTGTACAACTTGCTGATGCACGATTGTTGGCGTTACTGCCATGAGTATGGGCCTGCAGCTTCTTTCTTGCTTCTTGCCTTTCCGGTCAACCTGTACAGCTATCTAAAAATCTAAGATTAAAGGAGTGGTACAGATTTTGACTCTATAAACTAGGAGTGCTGTGATGGAACTTGGTCTAAAGGTGTTAAAACCATATTGCCATCATAAACTTGACTTCATATGAGGCTGCACCATCTTTCAGAAGTCAGTATATCAGAATTGCTCCTGTTGGTGGGGGGAAAAATCCTTTCTCCACAGAATAATTATTTTTCTCTTACTTTCATTTTCTCCCAAAGCTTGCGTTTTATCCAGTCTCAAAAGCTGAAAGCTCCAAAGAAAGACCAGAAGATTTGAGGCTTCAATTTCTAGTTTGATATGCACTTTTTTGTGCCTTTCCTGCGTGGAAAGGGCAAGAGTGAGACCCACCAAGCTGGAGGGGACAGGGCAGTGACATCCGAGTGCAGGGAACGCGTGCGACGTGCGAACTCCTGGGCCCTCTGCGACGTCCGGTGGCCTCTCCCACGCCCTGCCCATCCTGCTCGTGCCTGTTGGCTTTCTCTCTCCCCGGCACCTGCTTTCTCTTCTCGGGAAGCCCCTGCTGATTAGTAGTTGTCCATGCAGCTTTGGAGAGAAACACATGTAAAGGAATTCCACCTATTAGCGTGCTAATAAGTATGTTATCTCACGTAGTGATTGCTTGCCCATCCTGAATTTCTCTTCCCCAGAACGCTTCATTCTTGGGTTTTATTGACCTCTTTCCTTATGCCTTCCATCCCCATAAAGTTACTTCTGTGCCATCTTCACTCTCTTGCCTGGATACCTCCATCCTAAGTTTCCTTTTCTGGTCTTTCTTTTTGCCTAGATTGTGATACCCACGTCTCCAAAAGCAGGAAAATGCTGCTAGCTGATTGCCTGCTTCTCCCTGTCATCCGTCCTCTCTCTGTCCCAGTGGCCATATGTAGAAAGTTAGGGTTTTAACCACAGAGATCCTGCTTATAGAAACGTACCTAGAGAGATGCAGGTACTCCAGGTGATATCCAGTAGCCGCAGACTACTTCCACAATGATTTAGGAACCTTCACACAGATATGTTTTTTTACACAGAAAATGTCTTGTGAATCTGGGAAAAAACCCAGCCCTGTGAAGAACGCAGTTCTGTTTCTTTCCCTCTTTCAAGCTCCCAGACAGAGCTATAGAGCTTTGTTTTCCAAGGTAAAACAATTTTTACCTCCTTTATATAGGAGAAACAAAATTATTCAGACAGGTAATAGTGGTATCTTCTTCCGTTTACTCTCTTTGCACACAGGAATGCTGAGGTGAGCATTACGGCTGTGCTAAGTGTGCTACGTTGAGTACCGGAGGAATATGAAATCTGATTTAATATAGTTTTTCTCAGGCTACTTCCTCAGTGAGTTGCGGGTGTCAGCATAAACAAGTAAAGGTATCAAGGAACAACAGTAAGGGAAGACAGATAAATCCTTGCAGGAGAGAAGGAGCAAAAAATAACACCGAATGTCTTAAAATGTTGGTTCAAAATAGGATTTGTAAACACAAGATATGTTACAGTGAAGGATAAAAGTTACTAGGTTGGAAGAATGTGTTTCTTAATCACGTTCTAATTTAAAAACCAGAACAAACCATAGTGTTTGCTTCTTGCGTAAGGTGCTCTAAGCAGGTGCAAGGCCCTGGCTTAACGCGAATGGGCACGGAAACCAGAGAACAGAGTTATTTGGTGGACACGGGGTGAGCCAAAGCAGTTAACAGGGGGATCGCAGTGCGGCAGTCGTACTTCCCCAGCCACTGCTGACTCTGAGTGAGTACTTCGAAGGTAAGGCAGCTTCTTATTCATCTCCTTTGGTGCACACGGATCCTGAAGGAAGGAGATTAGTCAGTGTTTCACAGAGCAGATGGCAGATTTGGACTAAGCTATTGTCATTTCAAGTCCTCTGCAGTAGTAGGAAAAATATGATTTCAGTCTCATAGCTATTTTTGTCTGTAATTGCTAGTTAATACAATTCCGGTTGGAGTTTTTGGAGGATCACTTCTAATTGTTAGACAGACAAGAGACAGCTTCATCCATTAGCACTAATCCTATTTCACAAGAAGCCCAGTGTTTAAGCTGTTATACTGATTTCCTCCCTGATTCATAATAACTGTTGCATCTTTATCCTCCTCTAAAATTGGAGGCAGGTGTGGCTTAGAGTCTCAAGGATAAAGGCAATATTATGATACCTGCTCCTAATGCAGTCATTATTTCTTTCTCTACAGTGGATATCACATTTCTCTTAAAAATTAATATTGGAGAAGGAGAAAGCCGTGCTTATTGTGTACAGTAGCATTTCTGACAGTCCTGTTGTTTGTAATACGCTGGTACGCTATGGAGAAAGGGGGAGGAGGGAGTATGAAGAGACACAATCGGCTCCTCGCACAAACGGTGGAGCCTAGCTTGCAGATTAGTCATTTTAACATCTTTTGCCAGCGCTGCTAGATTCGCTTCAAATGTCTAAGGAAACAGTAATGTAATTTTTAATGGCTCGTCAATTACTCTTTCTTCACTGCTTTATGTCACACATGATGCATCCTCTTTCCCTAACCCAATAAATATTTAACTATAGAAAGTGGAGCCGCTCCACAGAAGGAACCGAGATGCCTGTCCAGAGTAACTCAGAGCTCAGTGATCAGGAAGGGCTCTTGCATGGTGTGCTGGCATCATAAAGCTCAAATGCTTGTTTTAGCCGATTCAGAGCAGGATCTTCAACATAATCTCCCCAACCTTGAGCCTACAGCCTAATTTAAGTATGAAATCTAGATTTGGCTGGTTTAGATGCAGAATGCTACCCAGGACCAAAGAAATTTTTTTTTTTTTTTTTTTCTCCTTCCTTTTTTGGGGGGGAGGCAGTGGTGGTGGGAAGGAAGGTACTCTTCAAGACTTTTCAAGTGTTCTTGGAACAGATCTGTGGAGATCTACCGCAGGCTTTGGCACGGGCTGAGTTCCTGAGAGGCAGTTCTTCTGTGGGGTAATGCGCAGCACAAGTTTTCACAGCTTTGTTGGTCAAGCATGTGCTTAACTGCGTTCTTGAACAAGTAGGGGTTCAAACCATGTCTATATCCTATTTAATCATGTGCTTAAGTGCGCAGAATTGGGTTACTTGGACAAGTCAAGCTCTTTAGCTATTGCTGTCAGCTAGAAGTAGTGACAGTTGCAAAGCCTGGTAATAGCTGAGACAGAAGAATCTAGGAGCAGCGAGCAATGCCTGCCCTCAAGCCAGTGTGCCTTCAGCTTGGCCGTGGCGTGGTGTTCCCTGAAGGACGCGGTCGAGATGCCAACTGAAGCCCAACAGCTTATGTCCTGTATCTGTGCTAAACAGTTCCTGAATCGGTACGGTCCGAGAGGCCTTGGGTTGCGAAGGTGCAAAATGAGGGACGTTACGTGAAAGAAATGGTTATGGGATTCATTATCTGCGTATGACTCACCTCATTTGGGGTCTGTCCGATCATTGTTTCTCACATAACTCTCTTTCACTGATAAAAGAGAAATGTACACCTCATTTGAGTGGAATGCCTGTGATCTGCAGCTAGAATGGGCAAAGGACAGCCAAAGTACGTGCGCTCTTGATGATTACTCTTAATGCACAACAAGGGGTGCTTGTCTTGATTTCAGCTCTTCTGGTATAAGCCCCAGGCAGTTGCATCAGTGTAACACTTGCCAAATGGCAAAGGACAAAGATATTTTTCCACATAAATAGGCTTTAGCTGTAGTACTTGAAGTTTAAATGTGTACTTTTTGTATGGGGGCTCTCCCAACTTTTTAAACTGCGAAGGCGGCACTGCAAAAAAAACGTCACTCAAGTTTTTGTCATCGCTCAGCATCACCTGTGGAATGGACCGCAGGAAAACCAGCCGTGAGAGTGCCTGTGCTAAACAGGACGAGTTGGTTTTCTTGCTAACCTTGGGAACTCTGCTTCCTCTTAAAGGGGAGGAAAAGACATCAGATAGTTCTAGTCAGATGGCAATAACACATTGAGCCGTCATTTTTAAGGACAAAAGTATATAGTAGTACGTTTTAAATCCAGCTAAGCACACCTTATCGTTAAGCACAATAGTGTTATAAATTCTGAGATGGGCTTATACCCTGCAGAAGTATGAACTGTAGCTGGCAGTTACATTTCTCTTGAAAAAGACTAAACGCATGCATGCATATGGACTAGAGGATCAAAATTTTCTGCTTTGAAAGAGGATGATAATGAGTTCTGCCAGGAAAAAAAAAAAAGCGTTCATTCAGAGGCATCACAGAGTAGGCTGACAGGAGGTGGAAGCAGCAGAACTTGTGTGGTAGATGTCTGAATTTGGCAGTGATTTAAAATGCAGTCTAAAATAGAGTTAGTTGAGCACAGGCAGAATTAATGTTGAGCCTGTACACTCTGTTCAGTGTGAGCGCGTTATGTGAAAAAGTGAGATTTCTATCCGAAATTTTTCAGAAAGCTTGGGCAAGCGTAATGCTGCAAAGTATGGGGTTATGATTTAAAGAAATTCAGATGAGGTTTTGGTTGAATATGAAAGCTATTTAGTGGTTCTGGGTTTCACCTGCGTTTCTTGTCATTTTCAACTTGTGGTATTGGTTAAGACAACATCTGAAAAGCCAGCGTGTGTCAAAAGCGGTAGTATGGATGCAATATGAAATATTTCTCTTTTCAGAATCAGTGCTTGTAAGGATATATTTTGGGTAGCTTAAGGATCATCTAAGACAATCATACCTCTTATAGGATGTATTGTAAACTTTTAAAATTATTTTCAGTTTCAGTATAGAAAAGAAGTAATAGTAAGTGCAATTCAATCATAGAAGAGGGATGGGTGATGTGTGGATGGGAGAAATAGGCACTGCGATTCATTTGAGATGTGCAGATGTTGACACCTGTGGTTGTTGCCCGGTCTCCTTGGATGGGTTACGGAGCAGAACGGGTGCCGTCACCCGGATTTGAGCCAAGATGCTTCTGCCTGCGTAGTCGTGCTGGGTACCCACGGGCCGGTTCCAGGCTGTGCTGGAGGCCTTTCCCATCCAGGCGCTTGGCCTCTGGGCAAGTGTTCCTGGGGGAGAAGGGGAGGATGGGACCTCTAGGAGGTTGTGAACTTGTGCCTGCCTGTTTTTTCAGGGCTGGTTTGGAAAGGTTTTGTTGAAAACAGGTGTATATAGTGTATAATGACGTAGAAAATTGTGTTTCTGTGGAAGAGAGCTGTGAGCTTGTGCATATGCTACTCTCGCTGCTCCTGGCTGGAGGGTGTGGTTCTGTTCATGGTTTTGGGGGCATATATGTACTGTCGCGCCAGTGTCTTCCAGATGAAACTTGAATTTAGTAGTGCTAATGGTCTTTGCTTTGCTGGGATTTCACCTAACAATTGACAAAAGCATTACAGCTCTTCTGCCTGGAAATACGTGCTTACGTGACTGTTGCAGGTTTTGGTTTTCAGATACCTTTTTAGTCCTTTTCCCTTAAGCGAAAAGCCTGAAAGATGTGATCTTCATAAAGCAAGGAAGCAAACAAAAAAACCTAAAATGAAGAAATTCAAGCCCCCTCATACCAAACCCAGGTTTATGAGTTTGCAAACCAGCTCACGGTTTTGACTCATTGGAGGCAGGAGCCTAGTGGGACTCCTGCTTGGTAAATAATGGGCGCTGGTCAGTCTATTTTTGTCGTTGTTGTTATATATTGCTTGCTAGTGTTGCCAAGTGCTTTTTGAAAGCTGTCTATTCTGTCGCAGAAGCTGTGCTTTAATGTGCAATCACTTCTAAAAGCGCTTTAGGATAGTAGTTAATGTTGTAAGTAACCAAAACTGTTTCTGTACAGCGTAGAGAATGACGGGACTGCAGAATGGATTTATTTATTTTATCATTTGGACAAACATGAAGTACAATTCCAATCCCTTGTGATAGCCTCAACTTAATCACTTAAGAATTCCAAATTTTGGTTGATTCTGGATGTTTACACCGTTATTGTTAAGAGTTTGAAGTTTGGAAGGGAAAAGCCTTGACTACAACCATTCCTTTCTAAAATGAAGCGTAGTAAAAGCAAGAAAAGAGCACTGACTGCTGAAATGGTTTTGATGGCTTGGAGGAAAAGGGGGGGGCAGTAAGGAGGATGAAATTATTGAGTGGTGGATGAGGGAAGAGGCAAGCATTGTTGACAGCAAGCTTTTTTCTGCTTTCTCATTAGTAACTAGTAACGAGTTTCTCAGACAGGCAGCAGTACCTACTGTTATATACACCATTGCTTAATCTCCATAGCTATGAGAGACTAATGACAGAACTGAGAAGAAACTCAATGGTTAAAGTATGGATCCTATGGAGACTGCTGGGAAAGCTGTACCTGAGTTCATAGAACTAGTCTGTCAGCTAGAGTCTCGTGGTTTGCGGTCCTGTGTCCTGGCTGCTCAAAACGTGTGGTTTGTTTTTTTTTTTTTTTGCCAGTAGCTGTTAAGTTGCACAAATATCTGCACAAATTTCGGTACTGAAGACCACGTTGGGGTACTTTTGCTGAATGTTTTATATTTCCATTACTGTGACTGCAATTATGACTTTTTTTCCCAGAGTAAATACACAGAATGTAGAAATCAATTTATTGAGGGCATCGAGTAGCTTTTATTTAGAAATCATTTACTGGGGAGGAAAAACACAATAATAAGAAAAAATAAATCTTAAATTCAATTACTGAATGCTTAGCTGAATCAGAAGTGGAAACATGTCATCTAAAGTAATAATATAACCAAAACACATGACCCTAATAGTCTTACCTAATTTATAACTACTGAAAACTTACGGGGCAGCAGTAGAGAGCAAGGTAGGTATTCATGACAGATTTGAGAACATGGAAAATTAATGTATTGTTTTCTTTTTTTTTAGGTAAGTAACTGAAGGGGACATGAAGAATTGACATTTAAATGGCCAGCATGTTGCAAAAGGTATTTCACTTCAGATTGAAGAGGAATGCACGAATAATTGATTTGAGTACATATTTAATGAAGGTTTGCCTCTTTTTAGAGGGGGGAAAAAAATAATTGATTAAACCTTCTTTTGTTCACTGAATGATTGAAAGAAGTAAAAATCAGCAAGCTCATGTTTGGTGTTCACGCTATCCTTAAGTGACATCAGCATCTAATGGGAAACTGGGTACTATTCTCTTAACTTTTTACCCATGCCAACTGACCAAATGCCAACCTGTGTCAGTCCTTCTACCTCTCTGGTTTGCGGTGACACTCCTGAGCGCGCAGGTGAAGCGTTTGTGGTGCTTCGCTAGCAGGTCGCAGGTTATTTCAAGGTAACGCACGCTGCACCATTCAGTAGTGGGAAGTAGCTGTGGGCAGGGAGTTTTCTTGAACTCTACTTGCTGTCTCTGTACGGGGGTTTAATCCTTCCTTGCTATTAAATGACATCTACGCTGGCAGGTGGTCCACGTTTTGTCATTGCAGAGAAGGCAAAAGAACCTGTTTTTAGCTAGTTAGCTAAAAATATTTTATTGACTATATGCTAAAAATGTAGTAGGAATAATAATATGATGAATGACACATGTAAGTATCATGCTTGAAATCTTTTTCTGCCCCAGAGACTTTGTCTGAGGTCAGATGAGGTATTGCTAATTTTGCTGTCGGTCACTGGGAAGTCTGTTTTAGATGCTGATCATGAAGCTGATAGATGCGTCGCGTCTGATTTCTAAGAGATGATATCACGAAGTAACTTTGAGTAAGCTAAACGGGTATCTGATCTCTAAACAGCCGCTTCCTTGCCAGCCAGATGGTTACAGAGGTATGCAAGGGCTTACTGTGCTTTGGGAAGCATCTGTAAACATGCCGCTGACAAAATTCTTGAGCTTCTGCTGATGGCACCCACACCTAAGCTTCAAAGCACACCCTGCTATATTTTGTTTGCAATAGTTGTCCGACTGATTATTTTTTTAAATCACTGATAATGGATAATAATTTTGTAGAATGTTTGTTGTCAAACGCGGTAGTCTCTGAAATCCATCAGAAGAGTGTAGGTTGATGGGAGAGCAATGGTTACATAGAGTAATTCCAGCTAATACCTGTTAGGGACGGTAACACAAAGGTATTTGGAAGAATCTTCAGAAAGGTTGGTTAAAGAAAAAGAATTCTGTCTTTTATAAAAATGTTAGTGTTTCCTAATTATTTCCACTAGAATGAAATTTATACTTAATATTTTTGACAGAAGAGTGGAAAGAGAAAGGTAGACCTTTAGATTAGGGACTGTGTCTGGGATATGGAAAATAGACTCAATTTCTGATTTCGGGAAGGCAGAATTGAGGTTTAACTGTGAATTTTTTACTTCTGAAAAGCTTGTGGAGACAACTGGGTTTTTTGGCTGTTCTGCTTCCCTGGATTTTGAGTTAAAAAGCCAAAACTATATTGGACGCAAAAATTAAGTATTCTCTGACAAGATTTTCAGCTGAAAAATTCTGACTGGTTTTGCCTTTTGTAGGCTTTCCACTATTGGCTGCGTGTATCTACTTCGTCATCTTTTTCTGCTGCTCTTCCTGGTATTTCTTTTCTCTCCACTGGGATTTTACTGACAAGGAAATGTCATGGAGAAACAAAGCCTCACCTGAAGCTGATTTAGTGAACTGGAGTTTGGGAATATTTCAACCTAAAAAAAGTCTGTCCAACTAAAACTTTGATGGCACTTGATTATTCTGATCTGCATTTTAAGCAAGAAGTATTTTGAAAGATGGGGTATAAATGTGTTGTGGCTAAGCAAGAAAACAAATCAACTTTTCTCTCTCCTGAAGCTTGCGGTAGTTTTACGAGCTCAGAGGTCCTTCTGAACAGAAGCACAGGCATATCAACATGTGGAAGGTAGTGATGGCAGAGTTCTGCTTGTTATCATTAAATAAATGCCTTTGTGGGAACTAAAAGGTCTCTGAAGTCCCCGGAGAATCCCACAGCATCGTTTTAGCCTTTTAAAAGAGAAATCATTTGGCTATCATGAAAACAAAATGCTGCTAATTGTGGGTACTTTAGATTTTTTTTTTTTTTTTTTTCAATTTGAGCAGCTAAAGATTAAGACCGCTTCTAGTTACGAATCAGAGGCAAAATTTTCAGCAACTTGGGAACGATGGGTGCAGCCTGCAGTGCGGTATAGTGGTTGCTTTCTGAAAGTGGGGGTTCTGAGCACCCCAGATCGTTTGCTTGTCCTTGACATTTACTTTCCCCAGCGTATGGATGCTGATGTGGGGGCCTGAGTGCATGAACGATACACCCCGTTGCTTAAAACTGGTTTCAGGCTTTGAAAGAGCTAGGGTTCCCCCTTCCAAGTTGATCCTTTCCGTAGGCTGAAATGCATCCTGCTTAGGGGAGTGGTTCCCCTTTGGTCCATGATATGAGCTTAGGATTCGTAGTGTAGCAGATACGCAACTGCATGGAAGATGCAGTAGAGTACAAGTTTTGCATGACTGGGATTTTTCTTAAGCAGCTCTTTGGAACTGATAAAATGTATGTAAAAATCAGCATTCGTGACTTGTGCTTTAGGTTTTATATACCAAGCAAAAATATTAGATCTGATGCAAAGCCTGCGGAATACCTCATATATTTGCTAAGTGTAAAATTAATACAAGTTTGTCCCGTATAGATTTATGTCTCATGGGCTACATTAGGTTACATTGTGGGGAAACAAATATAATGATATAAAAAGATGAAATTAGGAGTGATTTGTTTCAGGCAATTTAGTTTATTACTTTTGACATGTTATCAGGTCTCTGAAAAATAACTAAAGCTTCCTCTTGGAAACATGTCGTGTCCTGTCTGTCTTAATGATCGTCTGCAGTGCATTATTATTCCTTCGTTGTAACCATGTGCTTTCTATCGGAAGCCAGCAGAGGCTCTGCTGCTGAGGAATAAAAAATTCCTTTAATATTTATGGGAATAATAATAATCCAGTTTTATATTAAGCCTTTGAAAGTTTTCACAGGTCATCTTGGTAAACCAGGCATTGCTCTAGGAGCTGCATCATCACCCTCTCGAGCAACCTGCCGTATTGCTGCTTCAAGTATAGATGCACTTTTTTCTCCCCCCCCTCCCCCTTTTGTCTGTTACATTATGTTTTTGTCTGTTGAGCCATATGCACAAGTTTGAGCTCTCAATAAAGGACTTCAAACATTGTACTGAGATGGTACAGTTCATTTAGGTAAGTGCCAAAAAACATGCTAAGGGCAGGGATTCTCAAAAGTAGGTAAAAACCCTGAGTGTCACTGTGCTCTGATAATTTTGCCCTGGCTTTTAGAAACACAAGTTTCTAGCCTGTACGATTGTAGAGCTACCAGTGGAAACATGAACTGTGTTCACGCTGATTTCGCCAGTGCTCAACTGAGCCTTTGTACTGCCTGAAATGAGAGGTAGGTGTTCTTGTCGTCTTTTTCAAGACACTAAGGACTTGCCAATCAGACCTCTGTGTGTGTGTGTGTGTATGATATCACAGAACAGAATGTATTTATTTGCTGTTGGCAGGTAACAAGGTGGCTAGCGTCGTGCTGCGCAGCAGGGAAATGCTGCCCTGACTTTTACTCTACAAGCTTTTGATAAGACATTTTTGGGGTTTATGGCACATGCTATCCCCAGCTTTCCACAGAGCCAGGCAGCACAACGGGTGTCACCTTTTCTTTCCTTTTTTTTGTCTCTGCTGTTAACAGCCGTCTCTTTTTCTCATGGGTGATCCTGGACCGAGGCAATTGCTACAGCACCTGATAAAATGCTGAGAAGATGCTGTACTTTTTTTTTTTTTTTAAACTGAGTCAACTGGTAGAGTGTTCAACATCCAATTTTACAAGAGAATCTGCCTGGAATTTCTTAGTGATCATCCTGATGGCTCTTCAATATTAGAGAATGAAAAATCTTTGTGAATAGTAGCTGAATGGCAAAATCTGCCAGATATCCTAACTGGGGAGACTTCTGTTGTGTCTTATGATTTAGATATGATGAAAGAATCTTTCTGCAGTCAACTCAAAATAGTTATTCTTTCCAAGTAGCGCGGTTTCGTATCTGATATATGTCCGAACAAAGAACAGAGGTACACTGGATTTCTATTATTCAGGGGCATAAGAAACTATTTTTTTGGACCTCCCTGAGTATAATACGTGTTATTTCTAGTACCGTATTTTTGGAAAAAGCAGGGATTGATAGATGTCTGCTTCCTTGTTAGTAAGCTTACACAGGTGCATTGGAATGCCAAGGGGCTGCTATGAGACCATAAAAAAAATACACAACTGTAAAAGTGGTCAAAAGGACAGCAGATCTCACTGGAGTGGCTTTCTGTCTACGCTGCAGGCAAATACAGAGCTCAGGACGCCAAGGAGAACTTGTAGTGTCTACTGTCTGGCTTCGAAGTGAAGCAGAGGCAATGTACTGTTTTGAAAATTGGATTTTAGTTGGGGCAGAGCGTTTGTTCTGGTGAGCAGGAAAAATAAGATTGAAAAAAAGCGGCATCTTTTTCCAAACTGGTTTGTCTTTTTTTCTTTTTTTAATATACAAATCTGTTGAAGAGTGCTGCACTGTAAGCGTTTGCATTTGCAAATACTGTTCATCGAGCAAAGCAGTGACACTGGAGAGCAAGTGAATTACTGAATAGGATTTACCTTTATTGGTTTTAACTTTTTCCAGATCCACAGCTAGGCAGTAGGAGTTTCCCTGCTGACTTACAAGATAAATATAAAAGACATTATTTACTATCTTTCCATTAAAACTCTCTCTCTTCTCCTTGTTAGGCTTCTTTTGTGAACGTATGTATTCCCTTATGAAGTAATGCACCATACGTGATAGCATGCAATTTCTACGTGCTAAGCTTATTCAGTCGCTACGATTTCTGTTCCACACAAATATTATAATCTCTTCATCCACTGGAAAATATGGTATTAAAATCTGAGCAGGACAGACCTAGCAGGGAAGGAAAACCCTCCATGCGGTCTGCTGCAATATCTGGATGCAGATTTGATGGGTCAGCAGTAGTGCAAATTTCCTGTCCGTGGCATTGATCTGCTGAAGGATCTGTCCTGGATTCCTAAAGACACAAGTCACAGCCGGTTTTGCTGTGGCTTTTTGTTTTTTGAAACAGCCGGCAAATTCCGTGGCTTGACAGTATACTGTTCATATTTATGCCTGTGAACTTTTAAAGAGTGATTTGGTGCTTGTAAGAATCACTGAAATATTGAGATGTTGGGCAATTTACTTTTCGGTTAAATGCAAAGAATACTAAAGAATACTAGGTTAATACAACGAGTCAGGATTGATAACTGTGAGCAACATAGTATCATTTTTGCGGGAAAAACCATGCTTGTTAGATTCAGTTTCTGTGGAATTAAGAGGGTAATTCTGCGTGCTAAATTCAACTAAAGTCAAAGGAGGAGGAGGCAAGTTTTGGAACTGGAGCAAAGGAAGGATGGAATTTTGTTTTCTGATATACGTCTGCCTGACTTAGAAGAGTTGGGAAGGAGCTGCACAATGCCTAGCTCAAAACTGACTCATTGGTCACTCGTATAAGAATTGGGAAAGATTTGGATTACTGAAATGAATACAGAATTGGGTCCTGCACTTTGTTTTTGAAAGCTGAGAATCAGCCATGCTCTACAGCCTGGTTTTACCTGGAGAATTGTGTTGATTAATCTATAATGGGACGCTGCCGTGTTTTTATTTGTATACGTTGGAAGGTTTGATTCATAGGCGCTCAATAACAAATGCAATGCTGCTTTTTCTCTTTACTTCAACAAATAGGGAAGATCTTTGTTTTACACCACTCGGTTGCTTGCCAGGCCTGGTATTCTACCAAGTAATGATGATATGCGGGTCAAGAAGTTGTCTGAGGAAAGGAAACTTGTTTTTCCACAGTGTGAACAACCGATCTTCTTACCAAATATTTTTGAGCCTGAGATGACCTGTAATCCAAGCTGATTCTGAGTACTTTAGTTATTGGAGTGTGTCGCACGCTCTGGTGGTGGTATTTTCCTTTAGGTAACTTCATTGTCATGTTAGTGACAAAGGCTGTAAGCGGCAGACAAGTATGCTTGTATTAACATTTTTACAGTGAACAATGGAAGTTTTAGACCTGATAGAAGGATTTTATGTCTGCATCTTACCTTTATTTTATAATTTTTCCTCCTCACAGAGCAGATGCAGCACTTCAGGATTTCTTCTTCGTTTGTTGGTGTACGTGAAAAGTTAAATTGCATCTTCTGAGGTGTGTGTCTGAAATGCTCGTATGTGCAAACACAGAACGTGCTGTCCCTGCTCATGGCACGAGGGTTGGACTAGATGATCTTTGAAGGTCTGTTCCAACCCAAACCATTCTGTGATTCTGTGAAAAGTCCTAGCTGTACTCCTCCTTTCCTTCCAGTTGCATTGCTGTAGCTTAATAGTTATTTTCGCACTGTGTTTAAAAAAGGTACAAAATGTGTTTCTTTACATTCTGTCTAGACATACGGTGATTTTAAGTTGTGACTATTACCGGCCTGTTCGAATTTTCTAAGAAACAGATATCTGCATCTGACAAAACCAGCATAGCATTTCACATGAAATGGTACTTTTGTTGGCAGCTTCAGGGGAGGTGGAAGTTTGAATGGGCAGAAGGAATAAATTGCCCTTTGACTTTAGACTGTTCCTTCAAGACAAGAATGAAATGGTGCATGGTGAGTTTGCACTACTTCTTACCTTCTTGTATTTCTTTGTATGTATGTATGTAAGAGGCTCACTTTCTTCATGATTAATTTAATCCATCATGATCTGGCCCACGTTAAAAAATGCAAGGAAAAGCATTTTTTGCTTGTAACCAAAATGAGCATGAAGAAGTCACGGTTATTTTCTTTTGATCTTCTTGGGCTCTGTGACTACAAAATGGGAGAAATTCCAGAGTCTCTATGAAGACTTAAAAGTATTTCACTCCTGCTATTGATGTTTACGTGGAATGCTTTCAGATGCTGGGGCAATTAGCAGCGAAGCCAAACACAACCGGAGAGGGACTGCTCCATCAGAACTGAAGCTAATGGGCCCTGAGGCACACAGAATAATTCAAGTGTCCAGCACTAGGTTTGAACCTAGCCTGTCACCAGATGGAGTGGGAAGCTGGACATGTTGGCCAAGGGCTGAACGATGCCCTGCGAATGGGTCTTAGCTGTTTTAAGATGTTGCGTAGCCGCGCTCGAAAATAGCTTTCAGTTTAGTAGCTGGGAAGAAAATGGGTGCAGAAAGCATCTTTTGCTTGAGGCAGGCAGTGTTTAAGCAGCAGATTGTATATGGCCTTTCTGTGGCTTGTTCTCTTCTGGTTTGTCGGTTTGTTTTCTTTTATTTTTTTCCCCTGGGCATAAAATAGAAGGAAGAAGCCATGTCAGATAGTCTAAGATCTCATAAAGTGACTTCACTTTATTTCAAAAAAAGGCCCAAAGTATAAATCCCGAGGACCCTCAGCCTTTCCATGGCTCATTTTCAAGACATAAAGTAAAACTGGACATGTGAAGCATTGACTGCAAAGAGCAACAGGTTGGCTGCCATTTTTTTTTTTTTTTAATCTGCCTTAGCCTTTCTGCCAAAATCTTCTTTATTTTCTTAGACTACAAGCATGGCAGTCAAAAGGGCATCATGTTTCCCCAGTGAGAGAATGAGTAGCTCTTATCAGCCAGATAAATTTCTTACATTCTGTTTATAAACATATGTTGAGAAAACACTTTGTTCTCCTGCAGTTTTTGCAGTTTCCTTATTGTGCCAGAAGAGATGAAAACATCGGTCTGGCCGCTTCTCAGAGCTACTTCTAAAGATAGTCTCCTTGTTTTAATGTTTCAGATAATTATTGGTTGCCTTTTTTTTGAGAACCAGTCCAGCAGTCATATCCAGCGGCATTACAAATTTTTATATACCTGTAGCACTAAACAGATAAACTCAGTAAATCAAGCAAGGATAATCCCTGGTGTTTTTTGGAAGTGGCAATTAAAGTATTTTATACTGTTCTCTTCTTCAACGGGTCTCTTTTCCAGCTAGACAAAACCTTCTAGGCGGCAACGCTATGTCTTCTGCTCGGTATGTTAACTGGTGGCTGGGAGTAAAAGCTGGAGCGTAGGTAGTAACAATCTTAGATGAAAGGTAAATGCAGAATATGGTTGCCTCTGCTTTTTTCCATCCGTGTTCCAGTGCTATTTCTGGCACAGGTAGAGGTTGAAGATGGGGCCAAGGTATAAAACTTTGTCAGGGTTTCAAACAGCACCAAAGATTTGGGGGTGTTGAAAGTCATCCTTTTAAGCTTGTGCCTACCTTCAAGCGTATTTGTATGCTGCAGAAATTTGAGTCTTTAAGTGCCACTGAAAAATGCCCATCTAATCTGTCAGGCTGAGTGCTTCCTGCGTCTTCTCTATGAAGATTGTTTCATTGGCTGTATTTCAAGAGTCAATGCAAAATCAATTGGAAGTCAGGTTTGTGTTGGATATGAGTGTTAATGGTTGAAAGGTTTCATTGACACATTTGGGGGTGAACTGGGTCAGTCTCATCACTCTTTTTGCTGTAATGGATGGGGCAGGTTTTTTTCCTTCACAACGAATCAGTGGCATGTAGTTCCCATCTTCATTTTTATAAATCCCTAGACTACTTTACAATGGCATGAAATAATAATTAAAAAAAATATAATACCCCCAAACTGTTAATCTATTGAAAGGGAGCAAACTGAGGTAACAACATATTGCCCCCAGCATATACCTTGGGTTAGGAACGCGAAGCTTTTAATGGACTGTTACAGAAGCAAGTTGTTTACTCCCTCACAAAATCCATTCTCCAGATGTCCTTGGGTAGGGGGAAGGAGGGAAAGGGCTGACGTGTATCGCATGTGTTTTGAAGTGACTGCAAACCTGCTCTGTAGTTGTTACAACCAGCTGCGGCTGTAACGTCTGCGGTTCAGAGGCCTGCAGAGGTGGGCAGGTAAAGGTGGAGGAAGTAATTTATATTTCTTTTGTGTGCTCAGAGCCTTTTAGCTAAAGAAGCTGGTGAGAGCTGGGCTGCCTCATTGTCTGCTCTTGTTTTGCTCAGACTGTAATGAGAACAAATTATGATCTGCTGTAACGGTAATTGTATTAAGTAAAAAGGTCATAAAAATGATAGGGAGGGAGTTGTTGTGTATTCTGAATATCAAAGCTGTGCGATTAGTATTTTTCCCAAACTTTTTTAATTTAAAAAAAAAAAAAAGGAAGTGTGTGTGTTTATACATATATATGTATGTATATATGTGTATGTGAGTGGGTATAGAGTGTATAAGTGTATGTTAAATAAAACAAACACCATATTCATGGTTGGAAATTACAAATGCTAATGAATCTCTATAAATTCTCAGAGGGGAGTCAGCTGATGTAGTTGAGTTCAAAACTCAAAGCACTTGGATAAAATCCCATACAGCCGTAGGTAGTAGATGCTTCCTGCTACATTTTAGCTCTTTTCTTTAGCACTTAGACACAAACAGCCATTATTTAGGTGGAAACTGGGTACTTTCTAGGGAGTCTGTTTACAGTTTGTTATAGAAGAGGTTTTTAGGTGAATGCAAATAGTGGAATTAAAAAAGAAACTGAGCAGTGCCTTTTGGGAGCGATGCAAAACTCGGATCGGTGGTTATGGAGTTGCCGAGAACCTACAGCTGCGCCTTCGGACGGGAGACGTGGTTTGCGGGTGAATGCGAGGTAGCATGCAGCGGAAGAAGTTGCTGGGGTCCACGTTTAGGAATTAGTCAAGGGAAGTAGTTAATGATTTTCGGAGTGGGCCATTAGTCTTCCAGAACTTGAAAATGGAGTAGCAGCTGGAACACCTGCATTTTGCTTTGTGTTAAGAATTGGAAAAATACCGACACCAAAGTCTGATGTAGGATCCTGTATCAATAATGTTCAACTTTGGACACCTGTCCTAAAATGTATCGGAAACAGAATAACAGAAACCATCCAAGGAAGGCCAGCACCGTCCAGGAGAGCACAGATGGTGTTTGCGGAGGGGGAGGAAGAAATGATCCTGCCGTTCAGGAAAAGGTGAACATGGAGCATGTGGCAGAGTGAGCTCCAGCTCCCCGTTAGGAGGGTGAGCTGGGAGCTGCCGTTCGCTCCGCATCTTCTCATAACTCCACAACAGGAGTTTGTCTGTCTGGAGATGACAACCTCTGATGCGGCCAAAAATTGACAAAGCAATCTCCTTTGTTCTCATTCCTCTTTTTGTTTTGTTAACTGATGTTTTAAACATCCCTTTAGTGGTAGTGATAGGCTTGAAACTGTAAATACACTGTTAATTGATGAACTGTTGCTTGCGTTATTCTTCAGACAGTCTGAAAGCGTGCAATGAAATAAATTGTCTGGGCGGTCAGATCCTAACTGTGTTTGTCATCCATAACAAC
This sequence comes from Nipponia nippon, assembly GCF_047370975.1. Lineage (NCBI taxonomy): Eukaryota > Metazoa > Chordata > Aves > Pelecaniformes > Threskiornithidae > Nipponia > Nipponia nippon. Next base: position 80,571,712 of record NW_028262380.1, on the reverse strand, counting down.
TGCGTTTCAAGATCAGACCTGAGGGTCTGTGTTTCTCTGTTTTCTCCTCAGAAACAGCCACAGCCTGGTGCTTGGGGAAGAGTAAGAACAGGGCAAGCATAGCTGATACTTCCCCTGAATAATTTCCCAGCCTCCAGCTGTTTTCAGCTCTGGGGATTTCCTGAGCTGGATATTGTCTCTGTGTTTAATAACCCTCCGTAGTTTTCTCTCTCGCAAACTTGTCCCTCCCTGGGCGGGAGGTAAACCCCTTCCATCTTGCTAAATGAAGGGGAATTCCTGCCTCCACCTCGGTTCCAGTCGCTGGGGTGGGAAATCTGAAGCCTGCACTCCTAGAATAGGGGATGTGTCTTAAATTCAGGGAGGGGAAGTACAAGGGTTACAAAGGAAAATAGTGATGTTGAAGAGGGCAGATAGTTATTGCTACAGTCGAAGTGTTGTGCTGAATATGGGCACATCATCAAGAACAAAACCAAAACACTAAAAAAAGAATACCACGTACCAAAGACAGAAATCCGTATTCAAATGACAAGGCATCTGAGTCTTGGCAATAGCTGCCTGTTTGTCTTGTCAGTTGTCTTGCTCTCGTAAGTGTGGCTTTATTTATAAAATATTAGCTTTTGGAAGGAAGCAATCAGGAAATGAAAAACTTTGTAGTCACAGCTGGGCTTAAAAAGTGAAGATTAAATAGCAAGCTCTTACTGAGGAGCTCCATCCATTTGGAGTGCAGGAGTTTTGTGAAAAAGCATTTATTGATTCTGTAGCACAAGAAATTAATACACTCTATTTTCTTATTTTTGGTATTACATGTTGTTCTGTCTTTCATTTCAACCATTGAAAAAGATATTTTTTTTTGGTAGCTTCCTGATTTTAAAATAACTTTGTTGAAGTGGAGAAACTTAGAAAACGCATCAGAAAAGGGGGACAGAGCCTCCTCCCACGGAGCCAAACCAGTTCACGTTAGGTAGGTCCCTGGCAGGGTAGGACTCCTCAGCAGTATAGCACAGCTTTCTTCCATCTGCACTAGCAGCGCACCTGGGAGCGCCGGGACGCTTCCACCCAGTCGGTGAGCCTGCGGTGCTGGGGGGATAAGGCAGGAACCGTACGCCCGTTTGGGTTGTAGCGGAACGTTTGCTGGTGTCTATAAGCGTATATAACTTATTCTTCTTGCTTTCTGCCCTGTCCTGGTCCTTATGCTTTCCCCTGTGTGTTCTTCCTTTCCTCCTCTTCCCCTTCACTCCTTCACGTGCAGGGTGGTCTGCCCTTTCCCTTGATGTGTAGCACATGGCAGGAGTATTGAGAGAGACCATCTTCCTTCTGCTCTCCTTCACCGGGGGCGCGGGAAGCGCTTGCCAGCTGTGTGCCCGGCTTGCAAGGGGCGACGCGGAGTGATGGCACGAGCACAGCTCAACAGGCAGCAGGGATGGAAGGGGGCAGATGATGCCGAATGCAAACCGAATCTTACAGAAAATTATTATTCCCCTTTAAAATTCTGTTCAAAGAAGTGGCAAAATGATAGCAAAGCGCATCAAGAGCTAGCGATGAAAAGCACCATACGCAGGAAAGGCACTGTAACATTACATGTAAGCTGCGTTTTGAGAGGCTTGTGACTTGCTCGGTTTTGGATGAATTTTCATGGGAATGCCAGAAATCTTGTCCCTGACACGGCAGCCAGGTTTTTAAGTCTGTGCTCCAAAGCGTGAATATTCTAGAGGTTTTCAGCAAAATGGTGGTAAGAATTTTCTTAGAATAAGCTGTTCTGCACACGCTTTTTCTTTTCATATGGCTAGACTGTCAGCCTGAGAAAAACTCCAAGCACTGAAGGTGTTTTAAGTTTGGTATAATAACGAGCAACTTGCCTTTATACTGTAAATCATTAAGTAATCTGCAAACATCGTGCTCTACACCACAGCAATAACGTCTGTTAGTGTAAGAATTTAGTTTGTCTAGTTCCTAGTCAGGAACTTTTAAGATGGCGACGTGCTCATCTTTAAACAATTTCTGCTTTAATTGCAAGTGGGAGAAATTACAAAAACGCTGAGAGCTGAATGGACGCGCTACCATCGTGGTGACTTTAGAAAGAGGCAAAGCACGGTCCCTTAAGCCTACGTCTGGCTGCCTGGGCTGCAGCACGTCCTCAGCGATTAGAGCGCAAGTGCAGTAACGCAGCTTGTAGCTGCGTACGACATGGGATATTTTCTAGATCTGTTTGGCAGCGCTACAGCAGCACTAGGAGTGGCTCCAACGCCGCTGTTCATGCACCCTGCGGAGTCATAATCTCATCCAGCGAAACAACTGGATGCTAGTGTTAGTAGGAAAAAAGAGTCTTATTTAAATAGTTTGGCACATCAAAGTGTTACCAACAAATTGTTACCATTAAAATAAATATTGCCGAAAGGCATCTGTATAACAGGAACTGAATTTGAGTCATACATGACAGTAACTTTCAAGGGCTGTCGATACGGCAAAATACAAGTCCATGTATTTACTTAAGTACTGTGTTGATGTGCAAGTACACACTTGGCTAAAATGATGTTTCATTCACTTTCACACATGTATTGAGTATAATATAAATGTTTTGACAGTTCTCTCGGTACTGTCCCTTTAAAGCTCATGCTGTCGGTCTTTGGGATCTGCTCTCAACGATGAGCTGCTCTCTGCAACCATACACGACAGTTTGTTTATATTTTTTTATGTCATGTATAAAACCAGCTTGAAAATGATGATTTTCCAAGGTTTGGGTGGTGGTGGTGGTTGATTACTAAGTTTATTTTTGAGTGTGTGACAGTCTTTTCACAGCATGTAAGTCAATTTTAGCTTACTGAAGAGATACAGACACAGGGAATTGAGAAAAAGAATATTTAGGAGTTATTCATTCTATTCTTTTTTAAAGGAAATGTCTTTCATACCTCTTACTCTTTTTCATTTTGTTTTAATTAGTTTGTGCTGTTATAATGTAGATTATAGTTACCAACCACCAAAGAACAAAATGTATCTTACTCATCGTTTCCCTCAAACTGGGCTCATAATAGGTAATCATAGCACGTCACAAATGCAGTTAATGCCCAAGCTGTGGCCAAGCCCATGTTTCAAGGGGAAGCAGTGTTATTTACATGGGACTGAAGTGCAACATTTCTCTGATAAAGGCCAGTGTTCTGGAAGGAGGGTTAAATGGGAACGATGGTCCCCTGCCAGCCTGTCGGAGAGCTGGGGTCCTGTAACGTTGTCACTAAGCCAGACAACAAGCCGGGGCAAGAAATAGCTTCTGAATAATTTTCGTTATCTGTTAACCAGTCAGGAAGCTGTAGCTGTGATAGTAGGGAAGCAAAGTTATTTAAAAACACTGATAATTAAGAGATTAGTAAGTGTTGGTTGCTACGCTACGTATCTTACCCTTTCACTATTTTTTAAAGAACATTCAACACTTGGTTTGTTTCCTGCTTTACCTTTTAGTTGCTTCATTTTGCTCAGCAATAATAAGTTACTAATATTTAAGCAAATCAGACTGCTTTGTTCAGAAAGTGTCTGCTAACAATTGTGTTATTTGCTGGTGAGGGGATCGTTGTCCTAGGTTGTTTTTTTTTTAAACTCCTTAATCTCAATGGAGCAGCGTGTGCTATTTGGAAGAGGTTTTCAGCTGTGTGATGAGAATATGGTCTTGAAATTGCTTATCTATTGATAGGAATAATATCATGTGAATAAGTTATCATATCTTTCTGATGCATATTGATTTGATTTTTTTTTTAATGGGGATTTTAGCTCTTTATTTCATGAGGAGAGAAAAAAAAGGAAGAGACTAGGGTATGTTACTGGTTGATTGCAAAATTGGAAAGCTACGATTGGAAATCGTATAGAACGATTCTAAGATAAAAAGCAGGATATGTGTGCTTTGGACCAAATTCATGGAGCTATATTCATTTATAGCAGCTGCCTGCAACCTCCCCCCTCTTTATCAGAAAATGGGTGTGCTAATAAATTAAGTATAATCAGTCAGAAGACTGCAATGGGGTAACGGTGACTTAAGTGCTGAGGATACTGCTGTTGAAAAACAGTCTCTGAGGATGCCTGAAAAATGTGCTTTAGCATATTTGAGTGCTCAGCAGTAACAGCTCAGCCTGAAATTGTGTGGGAGACGAGCGTGCAGTGTCGGGTGCCGGGGCATCAGCAGGGGTGGCTGGGGTGGGCGGGAGGCCGCCGTCCTCAGACTGCCCCCCTGGACAGACACGTGGATGTGTGTCCTTGGCTTAGCGTTAGAGCAAGCTGAAATTATAGCTGCTAAGAGATATTTCTTTAATATTTTAGCAGAACAGACGCACATGTGAATACCTAGCTACGGCTTTTCCATACGTTCATTTTCCTTCCGATGCTCGTTCTGCATGGCTTATTGTGGTATTTAGATGGTCGGTTTACAAACTCTGCACCAATATTAAAACACGGTTTTAAAGATTGCTTTCAGGTACATTAGGCAGCTAGATGCCAATGCGCTTAGATATTTATTCGTTTGAAATCTTAATTCAGGATCTTGTTCTCTTTGCCGCTTCAATAACTTTTTCTAACGTTGTATTTAAGTCTGGTAGGCTTTTTAGGTTGTTCAACGTTTTCACTATTTCCATTTGCCTCCTTTTGTTGTTTTCTTAAATCTCATCTTCTACAGTGACATAGAGAAAACGATGTCTCTGGCAACAGATACGCTCCTGGGGTCCTTTTTGTGGTGGATGAGCAGCGACCAAAGACTGCGAGTGTATTTATAGTTTGGTGCTCACGCAGATCTCCACTGGGCACTGCTGGGGTGCTGATATGCTCGCAGGCTGTTAGAGTTGTTGCCAGAAATGTTTGCTTGGCACGTTATAATCACTGTACAGCCGTGAAGGAAGACACTGTTGCTGCGTATCGCTTTCCAGCCTCAGGTGGGGAATAAACGCGCGTAACTAAGATACACTGCTTGGGTTTCAGCTCCCAGTGCCCGCAACGCTAGCGCTTAAACCTCAATAATTGCTAGTAAGCATGGTTCTGTGGGGTTTCATTTTGCGTGGTTTATCAGGGAAAACTTGGGTCACTTAAAATCCCGGAGAGCAGCGTGTTGGGCAGGTACCGCAGCCTGCCGGGCTCCGGCTGGGGAAAGCAGGGCCCAGGCCCAGGGCTGCACTAGAAAGATTTCTGTTTAATTGCCATGTTTATGTTAAGAAGAATCTTTATTTCAAGAGGTTTGAAACAGAAAAACCTATGTGGAGCTTTAAAACAATAATGTCAAATGTTTTGAAACTTTAGAAAAACCGTTTTCTACAACGCACGAAGATGAGTGTTTAAAAAAGGCTTATCTTTGCTTGCAGTATAACATTTGACATCTTTGAGATGTTGCACGTGAGATCCCGGTAAAAATAATTTTTTTCTTTCCCCCTCGGTTGTTTTATCCTGTTGTATTTGTCCACATCAGAACCGTGGGGGAGAAAAAAAAAATAATAATCCTCGTTGCCTTCAAATGGTCATCTCTTTTCAGGCAGTGTGCGGCGCCTCCGCTTGCTCCGTGTCCCTTTGGCCGAAAGAGGGAGGTCTTGCCTGCCTGCCTCCAGCACCTTCGCCCACCCCGGCTCTCAGCCGGCTGGATTGCAGAGGCGATACCCTTCCTCCTTTCCAAACCATAATAATAATAATAAATTAATAATAATAATAGGTGTTGTTTTCTGCCTTTGGTTAAAGGCTGTAAATCAGGACACGTTTCTACTGAAAAAGGGAATTTAAGCTAATCCTTACATGTTTGAGAAGACTCTCTGCGAAGCAGTAAGAAATGCCAGGTTTGGGTACCGACGGGCTGATGTTTACAAGCTTAACTACAAACTTCAGAGGAGCTTAATTTCTGTCTTGTTACCTGGTTAACAGTTTAGTGTTAAACCAAAACATTTTTAAAATAAAATGAAGTTTTCTGTCTGCTTTCCACCAGTGCTCAAGAGATGACTTTTTAGAAACAAAGGGGAATGTTGTTGTATAAAATGTAATAACGCTTTTCAACTTTAAGCACACAGCTGCTTAAAATTTGGCTTTTCAGCTGGAGGTACGTAGGCTTATGTTTCTATTGACAAACTGCACAAACCCCCCGTTTTCAGTATTTTTTTGAATTGATGTAGGGATCCATGTAGGCAGCATGCTGAAGTGATTAGGAAAGTCTTGTAGCTACGTCAGCTACCCAAGGAGAAAGGTACTCTTCTTACATTTACTTTTACCCAAGAGTCATACAGCCATAAGAAATCATGCCTAAATCACGTTGGGTTTTCAGTGGAGATGTATGACCCATGCCTATGTGTGTGTTTTGCGGTGACAGCGAGTATCTAACGATGAATCAAACGGATACAGGTTTTGATTTGATGCTCTATTGCCACCTTCTGCTCATACGTCTTCCCGCCACACGCTTGCGATGCAGTAATGTGTTGCACCAGGGAACTTGCGTTAGGGATGACATTTGACGATACAGCGTTTTAAGGAAGCAGCGCCACAAGGAAATGTCGGTTCCTCTTGTGAATTCCTGAATGCAAAGCCCTGTTTTAATAACACAAAGGAAAATGTCTTCCGTAGGAAAATGAACAATAGTTTTCATCATTTTGAAAACTAAGACGTAAGCCATTTCTCTAACAGAGTAACTCAGTCTGACTTCGATTAGCTTGGAAGCTCACGAATCACAGACTGAAGCAGGCAGTATCTGTGTGTCGCATTGTGAATCACAGAATTTGAGACTAATTTTAAACCTTGGAACGCTTTAATAGGGAATAGGAGCAATTGTAGAAGTCGTATTGACTACTTAAAGTGTATTGATTTGTTCTGTAGAGTTCTACTTGGTGGTCTCTGGAAAGCATGCCCCTGAATAAACATGTCCTGTCAGCATTTCTGACTTACGATATGGCCCAAACGCTGACTTCAGCTCCTCCTGCTCCATTAGGAACTCTCCTCAGGCAGAGGGAGGCAGAAAGTACCAGCTACATTGGGATACTACTAGTAAAAATTTGTCCTTTGTAAAATGCTGGAAATAATGTGCAATTTAACTTATAGCCGAAAGGCATATTAATCTTCTAGTAAAATTAATGATAGAGAGGGAAGAGAGGAAACCTGCTGGTGTTCCTACCAGGTATTTTTAGCTAGGAGAATTAGATAGGAAGAGAAGCAGCCTTGAAACTTCACAGATGCCGAGATCCATAGGAGGCAGCAGGTGTATCGTTATATAGTAGTTTCTTCTTCCCCTCTTTTGGCATGGTGCCGTTGGAAGCTACGCAGGCAGCAAATTCTTTTTGTCTGAACCTGCTCAACACCTGCAGTTTGTGAGGATAAAGAATGTGAAGGCAGAGTTGTAGGAGAAACAAATCTGGCTAGCTAACAATAAGTGTACTGTGGAGGATAGCGGGTCCTCAACTGCATCATATTTTACCCCTATTTACACACAGTGCAAAATAGTTCCTTCAGACTTAGGGAGGCAAACGGGATGCATCTCGATATAGCTTAACAGCCTCGATGTGAAAGGCTAGGCAAGAGCTTTGCTGCTTCACTGTGGTAAAAATTGCTGTGGCTGCCGAAGCCAGCTGGCGGCTGAGCTCAGATAGACGAGTACCTACAGTAACTCGGACCATGGTGTGAGAAATGTGCAAGTGGTCATTCAGTGTTTCCTGACAACTTTTTATTCCACTTGCCTTCATCCTTCAAAAAAAATCTCTCTGCGTCTGCCTTGATGTTATTTTACCTAAATGAGTCCCTAAGCATGAAAGCTCCTGTGCAGAGCAGGAACGGGGCTAAGCAGCGCATCCAGCTTGCCCTGGCTTTTTATGTGGAGTAGGCGAGATTTTGAACGCGCTTACGGTGCGAGTTCTTTGCCCACTCAGGACCGCTCTAGCTTTTGCCTGGACCTATGGTCTTGTGGCCCGTGTGCTGAAAGAGCCGTGATGTGAGCCATGGCAGTTACTGATGTGCGGTACCTGCCCCGGGCATGCACCGGTAGGTATTTAGTTGTTTTAATTTGCTTACCACAGGATTCGCAAAGGGCATGGTTACTGGTCTGATATAGATTAGAACTTATTATCTCATGGTAACTTATTCCTCTGCTATACAAGTGATGCAAAGCAGTTTTAAATCTGTGTGGTATCGATTTATTTTACTAATTTAAGCAAACTTAACCTGTTTAAAAATTGTCTATAAAAGCGCCCATACACCTGGTCCTGGCTTCTGCTTCCCTCCAGTGAAGAGTGGACTCCAGTCCCACTGGAACTGGAACGAACGTTCCTGGACGTGTGGTTCTCACTCAGTTATTTCTGACAGGTGGGTTGCTTTTGCACAGCTTCACAACGCTTTTTTTCCCCTCTGAAATCGATTTTTCAGCAGATGTACTGAGGCGCGGTTTAAAGCCATGCTTATTGCCGCATACGGTTCACTGAAGCTTTGCTCATCAAAGGATCCTTTGATAGATGGGGCTTGCTGGGTATGTGTCACTTTTAGTTTAAAGAGCAAATCTCTTCAAAATTCAGATAAAGCCACAAAATATTTATTTCCCTGAAGGTGAATGTCCATTATTAAAGTATTTATTTCCCTGAAGGTGAATGTCCATAAGTAATATTACGTTGTATCTAAAAATGAGGAACATGTACCTAGTTTTGCAGTACAGATGGGATTTTGAGAATTTTAAGAACTAGTTTAAGAACAAAAGATGCTATAGTATCCGTCTTGAGACGGACACACCGGCTGTGTGGTTAAATAGAGTGTGTACGACCGTAGGTTCAGTTATTCATAATCTGACCTCTTGACTGGCCACGGTTCAAGCCAGTTCAGCCCCACTGGTGTCCAGCCGCCCTTACTGAAAGGGTGCCATCTCACAGAGGAAAAGGGCAGCTGGGTTTCAGTGCCTCGGAGGTGGCAGCTGATGGTGCTTGGTACAGTTTGCTTTGATTTGGTTTCAGTTCTGTAGGAGCTGAGCTGATGGGATGAAGGTGGCGCTTAGGCTGCTGAGCATCTCAGCAATGGAATAAGAGCTTCCTGGCTACATGGTACGTGTATTTTTTTTTTTTTTTTCTCCATTTCTGTGGATTTCTCTTCTCTTTTTTCTTTTTCCCCTGTCTATTTTCACTTAAGGAAAAGATGATTTGTTGAGGAGAGCATAAGTAAGTAGTATCATGTCAATAATAATTGCAGTAATAGAAAACAAATAATATTTGTTTTGCAAAAGTTAGATGATTACACATCTGATTGTTGAGAGTTGGTCTTCAGCTTGTTTATTATTAGGAATTATTTGGGTTTATACATCAGTTGTCAAAATATGACAGTAACAGTTTTTTCAGGGGTTCTTATTTTTGCTTTCATTGCTTTCCTGCTTGGGAAACTTAAGTTTGGTATCTCTTGGGTTTCAACTTTTGCTTTATTTTCATTTATAGTTCACTAGACAACAGCCTCATAAGTTATCTGGTCTTTACTGGTAAATTTTATTTTGAAATGCTGTTCTTAACACTTAAGAATTGCAAATTAGATTGGGGTTGTCACAAAATGTAAAATAACTAGGGAATCACAAAGGGTCATTTCAGTTTCTGTCAGAATCTGGATTTTAGACGCATTGGGTTTTTTTTTTTCTTTTACTATTATTGTTGGGTTTTAGTGTAGTATCAATAAATATATTTAAAAATTGGCTCTCACCTGCAGGTATTTTTTGGGAGACTGTTTCAGAGTGTAACGAAATCTTGACATTTAGTCAAGCTTTGACATTTTCTGTTAGACCAGATTAAACCTTCCTTCGTGAAGGTGCATTTCAATAGACCAGAAAATGGCAGTCAGAGGGTCACCGTTACTTCTGATGTCATGTCTGCCTTTTAGGCAGCAGTAACATCAGGATTGAACTTGGTCTCTCTCTGGAGCTGCAGGAGGTGTCAAATGCTTTCACGGACTGAAACTCCAAAATGCCTTTTTACTTTTTGTTTTTACACTTTTTGTAAAACTGTTCTAAGTGAGTTACTGCAATTAAATAGAAACAGTAATTTCATTATTATGTGTACCTAATGTTCCCATCAAAGCTATGGAGAGAGTTCTTCAATGTAGATGATGTTTCGTTTTATTTGTGTCGTTGCATGAACTCAAGAAAGAAGGCCCGTACTGTTAGAAAATGCCTGCTGCTTGGAAGGTAGCTGGGGACTGGCTCTGGGCAAAACTAAAACTATGATAACCCAAATCTTGGACTGACAGCTCTTGGGGTTGCACGCCCTTCCATTCCTGTATCCTGCATACGTACACAATGGCTAATAACTTCCTTCCCAGGCTCCACGCTTTTTGTGCTAAGATTAGGAGAAAGGTTCACATTAGGAGGCCTCTGAGTTATTCTGTTTTTTTTAAAGGCTGTATGTTAGAAGATGTCTGCTGCTGCTGTTGCAAGTGGACAACCCGCTTAAAAAAAATTCCACAAGGATCTGAAAGGTAGTGTCTAGCACATGACTTTCTGTGTGACTGATGATTGCTTCTTGGCCCCCATTGAAACAATCTCTGGTTTTGACCAGGTTGGCTCAGCCTTTATTGTGTGCACAGAGGTAGCATATTAATACAACTTTAAACACAAAAGCATACTTGGTCCGTATAGTTTCCTGGATTCACTTTATCTTCTTGCATGTAGTCAGCTTCTGTCTGAGTTTGAAGAAATGTGAGTGTTTTACCTCATAAAACATAAGAAACGTCAGATCAATGTCTGCTTCCCTTCAGTGCGTTGAAAAGAAGAGTTTTCCTCATCGTGATCCGCTTGACGCGTGGTGGTGATTTCTGTGGGCATCTTGTCCTCTGTTGTGCTCCTGCAAGTGCAATGTTCACGTCAAATTTTTTCATCAAAGTTGTCAGAAAACCAGATGAGGCCTCCTGTCTTCGATTGTCTGCTTGGGCCTTTCCGTAGGTCATTTCTGAGTGATTCTGGAAAACTACCTTACGATCACCTAGGCAGAACAAACGGGGATTTCAAGGTACAGAATCTTTTTGCACCATAGGAGAAAAAAAAAACAAAAACGCAAACCCAAAACTATATTAAAATGAAATTCTACAAACTGTTTCTGGATTAAGTTTTTGTTTAGGAAGCAGAGGAGGTAAAAGAAGCATTGAGCTTTCGATGCTCTGTCTCCAGGAACCTGAGTGCAAGCTGATGTACAGAAAACTTGTATTTAACTTTTCTGTCTCAATGTGTAGGACGTTCTTTTGTAGTGTATTTGCTGTACAGGTAAGCATAATTGGTTTCTGCTGTCTTGCTTCCCTAAGGAACAGAAGGAGTTAAGTGCATCTGACAAGGGTGTTTTCGTTCCCTCTTTATCACAGAGAGGCTGGATCACAGATGCATTTTTGTGCTTAGAAAATCAAAAGGTCGGAGGAGGACACAGTCTGTTTTTGGCAAAGAAGTGCCTGTGATCTGCAAAACAAGATGGTTGTCTGCTTTTAGCGTGAACTGAAGTAAGAAGTTGTGCTGTTAAGAAAGATGGCCGTTTAATGTCCTGGCGTTTAACCCTGAGGAGCCGGGATCTAAAAGAAGAAACAGACGTGTTGTTGGGTGACACTTGCTGGGGCTCTTTGTGAAGCCAACACAGCAAAAGGCAGACAAGCAGAGGATTTGGCATGTTCAGGGGCTGAACTTTCCTGGAGCTCTAGATCGGGTGTCTTAATCCATTTGTTTCTCAAATTCCTTGTGATAAAATGGAAGAAAGATGTCAAACCGCCTGCTAAGACTAAATGAATCAATGTTGATGTTGAAATATATTTATTCTGCATGGAAAGTCTGCGTTGTGCCCTGTGCGTGGCTCTGTCTTCCCCCTGGTTCCCTTCTGGGCACCCTCTGCCCTGGGCAGTGTAGCAGCCGCGGTCATGTGTGTTGCTTTGCGCTGGTTTACGCTGGGCGATGCTCCTCCGCTGCAGCTTCTCACATATGCATTGAAAAGAAATTTATTTTTTTCCCTTTGGCTGGTAATGTTAGCTTTCAGTCTGTTGAACAGGAAAGAAAATGCCCCCGGGTACTGGTCAGGGCTAGCATCCTATTGCGTGGAACACTTGGGTTGAATCGAGGCCCTCCTGAAGCGAGGAACAGAGCTCTCATGGTAGCAACGCTTTGGCTCAGTTGCAGAATGAAATGCTTGCTTGGAGGTTTTGGATAAGCCGGTACTAAACTAGAGCAAGCTTTCACCATTTGCTCAGGTTGTTTTTTTCACCATTTGCTCAGGTTTTTTTTCACCATTTTGCTCATGTAGTGAGCATTGAGGTAATGTGTTCCTTCAGTGGAAAGTGTGGAGTGTATTCTTGCTGCTGCTAAGAAACGATGCAAGAAATCTTTAAAGGACTGCTTGCGTCTGATGTAGGAAGCTCTGCCAAGGGACGGGTTGGAACTGCTGCTCCTTTTTTCTCAGCTGTGCACTGGGTGGCTCATCGAGTCCGTGGCTGGGTCGGAAGGCAAATGGCCATGAAAGCTTAGGCTGCATCCTTGAACCTCCCTCTGTGGCTACCTCTTACGGAGCTGTTCGTGGGCGCGTGAAGGAACGGGCTTGCTTCAGTACGGCCTTGTCGTCTTTTGGCAAAGCAAGCTGCGGCAAGCGGATAGCTACATTAGGGCTGTGTGTGACTTAGGAGCATGGAACTAGGAAAGGAACCAGTCAAGGGAAAGACGCCAGAAACGGAGGAGGGAAAAAGGATGGGAGTGGGGTGGGGAAGAGTGAGGACAAGGTAGAAGAAAAAGGAAGAAAGGAAAAAAGAGTCAGGAGAAGAAAAATGTCAGTCTAGGGCTTTCCATCTGAAACGTAGTGAAAGGTTGACCACGGCTTGTCCTGCTGACCGATGCATTACATGAGGGGAGTTGAAGAGGAAGAGGGCATGGATCCCTGGGCTGACTCTATACCTAACCCTTAAATGGAAGAGTCTAATTTATACTCTGGAATGTTTGAAGGTTTGCTGTGGTGTGTAGGTCTGCATTCGTTAGGATCTGTTTCGAAGCTTTATCGCTGTAATGTTTCCTTGAGCGTGGGTCAGTGCATTCTGGTTAAGCCTGTGTCTTCATTGCAGTAATAAATAGTCAACTTCCAGTCTAATATGCGTCTTTGAGAAGTGTGTGCTATGGATAATAAGTGAAAGAAGGTCAGCGGGAAAGCGACCACAGCAAAGACAGCTGCTGTCAGCTGTTAAGAGTGCAAACCTATTCCCTTATGTTTTAGAACAAGCACTCTTCCTTCTGCGTGAGGGGAGGTCAAGAAAGTGGCTCCCTGTTTTCACAGATGTGACTCCTGGATCGACTGGCAGGCTTGAAAACCATACCATATGCTCTTCTGGGCAGTTGCAGACATCCATTAGGAGGCCCTGCCTGTAATGGTGCTGCATATGAGTGCTCTTGTTTTCTATGGTGTCCCAGCGGTCATTCCACATCTATACCTGTGAAGTCGGTATATTTTCCAGAGATCCAGATATTGCACTTAATGGCAAGCCTTAGCATCTGTTTGCAATAAGTCAGAGTTTGCTGTTGCACAGATCTAGTGTCTCTTCAGCCACACGGGTGGGATTTTTCAGTACGGCATTTTGAGCCCTAGATGGTTTCCCATGTTGTACTGCAGCTGTCAAAAGCGACGGTAATGAGTCTGCAGCTAACTGAGGCTCTGCCGACAGCAGGGGAAGAAGGGAGCTGCATAATTTCATTATCCTTTTTTCTTGTAGAGAGCAAATGCTTTATAACCTCCTCTCTTCATTGCTACTACTAGCCCTGGAATCCCTTTGTTATATTAAACCTCAGCCAGTCGAGGATAACCCTTTGAGGCTCTAGTAGCTCAAATCTGAGCCTGGCATAGAGCTATACATAATTTCAGAGGTCATAATCCCAACATATCTCTGCTTTTCAATTTCCGTTCAGCTCTAGTCCTTAATTGAAAAGGAAACATTTTATCCCTAATTGTATGATTGATGCTATTTCTGTCCTGTCCAAACCAAGCACATTTCTTTCTTGGCAACCTCAGCTTTTTCAATTAAAAAAATGCTTGACTTTTCATTCCAGAAACTTCATTTTGAATTATTTTGGAGTTGTTCCTTACAGTATAACTTCTGTTGTGTAAGCCAAGAACACTGCTTTCTGGGAAGTCGTTGGGTAACTGGCTGCAACATAGCTCAGATGATCACAAGGAATCTGGTGAGATGGTGGCTTCCGGTGTCCTATGGAGCCATTTCTGCAAACAATATGGGGTCTGGTCCTGCTTCATTTAGGTTAGCAGTAAAATCCCTATGAACTTCAACAGGGTCATTGTGGGTTTGTTTTGTGTGGGTTGTGGGGTTTTAGTTTTTTGTCTTTTTGTGTCTTGGGTTTTTTTTTTTTAAGCTTTTTTTCCCACTGCTTTTCATGTAATCTAGCCAATTCTACAAGTGTCAATACGACATGCGCGCTAAGATCTACAGATACGTATTTCAAACGCTTGACGTTTCATTTCTTACCGACCTTTCATTTCTTACCGTGGTGGACGGTAAATGTGACATTGTTGTACTCAAACTGCTGTTCTTACTGCCAGGCAATTGCTGTGTTGGAGTACAATGCCATCCTAGTGAGGTTAACTTGTTGGTAGCTGTACTTAGAAGGAATGTTTAGTTGCAGACAACCTACCTTCTCACAGCCTACATGGCTGAAGAGCGGACTAGGAGAGGGCAGGGTTCTCCCAGCCAGCTTGATGCTGTGGCTGTTGGATTGGACTTGTTTTTTTAATTAGGAATAGGCAGTATTGTTGGATTTGAGCAGAAACCTTGATGAATATATTTAATTGAAGATACCCGAGGCTTACAGAAATACAGAACATTCTATATATGTTAGTTCGTAATTAAAATTCATTATTAATGAAATACTTATATTAACAAACATCATCTTTTTATTATTTTTTTTAGAGATTATGCTATTAAACTTTTATGAATTTCTGAGTCAACCTTGTCATCAGGAGCTTGTGCTTGCTTTGTTATCTTTATTGCAGTAAATTTCCTCTAATTAAGACTTCTTTCTCTTTCCCCTCCCTCCCGGTAGTGTCTGAAGTCCTTCTGGGTAAGGGAAGATCTGCTTATTAGGGTTATTCAAGGGCAACGTAGACTTAATTTTTCTTGGTTTCTGGTTAGGACCAGGAGAGGGCTTAGTAATTTTTCAAGAGGAGCCCTGTGTCTGTAGAAACCCTGACCCTTTATGACACTGTCAGCCATTTGATAGAGGGATTAATTCACTCATAATGTTTTGCGCTATTAAGGATCCTGACGCATTTCGCAAACATTATCTTGGTTTTGTTCTGTGCTGCCTGCCAGCTGGTATCTCCAGTTAGCAGGTGAGAAAAGAAGGATGAGGAGATGTGTCTGTATAGAATGAGGATATTAGGGAAAAATACTGGAGCTTTATGATGTAGAATTGGTTTCATCACAACAGTAACGCCAGTCTCTTTCTCTCTCTTCGCACACACAAATATAAAATTCAAGTATGTATTTTTTTCCCTGTTTCCTGAGTAACGCGTGGCATCACGTGACTAAGACTAAGTTGCAAATTACGGATCAGCGCATCATCTTGTTTGCATTCAGAAGTGTTCCCCTGGTCAAGTTTTTGATGGGTAAGATCTACACACAACAAAAAGGAACAAAGGGGGATATCCTAAATCCAGATATTAATTTCTCTCTGGAAGCACATAGGAGACGCTCTGAAGAGAAATTTTTTTTCAAGGTGCTGGAATTCAGTGGTCCCACTCACGGCTTTGTCAGGCTGCACACAGATCTCTGATAATTACTTGAAGATGTGACCATAGGAATGATTTTTTTTTTTTTTCCCTTAAATGATATTTTTGAAATGTGTAAGTATATCTCAAATATATGAGAACGTTTCAGTTGTGTTCAGTATGTGCCAGGAAGAAAAATAGATGCTTTTTTTTCTGCGGCAGCTGAGCTGAAGTCAGTGCTGACGTTCTTGTTTACAGCATGTCATCCTGGAAACAGACTGTTCAGAAGAGATGTCTTGTTTTCTTCGAAGTCTAATATTTGAAGTCTTAATTGTTATGTTCTCCTGATTTTTCTAGTCTTGAGATAATTAAATTTAATACTGATATTGGGTGTTGGGGAGTACGACCCTAAGATGCTAATGAAGTCACATACTGTAATTACTGGTTAGAAAATTATATGTAGTCACTGACCAGAGAAGTCTAATGTACCGCTCGTTTTAAAGAGGGTTATTTTTGCCCTTTTTTTTTTTTTTTTTAAAATGAGCTTTAGATTTGTGTTTTTCAATCCCCCTCAGTTTGAATGCAAGACACCTGCTGTGGGAGGAGGTAATGGGAAGAGACAATGGCATCTGCGTTAGCTGCTAATTTTAACCTCTAGCTATCTTTTCTCTCAGGATGCACTGTGCGGACAGAAAAGCTTGTAGGTGAATAGGAGCAAATAATTTTCCCCACGTAAACTAATTACATGCCAGACAGAAATGATTTCTGCCAAAATGACTGATCTTCTTTCAAAAATCATTCCAGAAGTTTTTTTTCAGCTTCCACAATGGAAGCAGGAGTCTGGTAGGTAGTAGCTCTGTTCATGTAAGCTGTGACTGAATCCAAATAAATACGGCAGGCCTGAGCCTTTAGCGGGTGTATGCTGTGTTAGTGCCAAAGCCGCTCTGAACACGTCGTCTTACGGGAAGCTGAAGCTCTTTATTATGAGACATTCCACGCTTTTTGGTACTTGTTCCACAAACGAAGTTCTGAAATTAGATTTACATTTTGGGACAGGTGGATAAAACAGGGAATTGGTGCTAGGACTCACCGAAGTCTCTTACCTCGGTTTCCAGGTGCCGTGCTTATATGAGTGATGATAGCTGAGGAAGACAATTTTCAGTAACAGTTTGCTTGATGAATTAGCCACCTTTCTTGATTGCAGATTGTCTGCAAACAGATTGCAATTTTAACAAACTTGTTTGCTATTTATAATAATTTTGTGCATAATAATTTTTTTCCTGAAAATTGCTGTTGGTAGTCAGATTTACTTTGTTGTCCTAGGAGAATGCTCCTTCCCATAAAACGTCCGTGATAATCAAATAGAAAATGTGGGAACACAGTTGGAGCAAAATCATACAGAAGTCATTGGGATGTTTGCGTATCATTTTTCTCATTACTTGTTCAGCTGTAACAGTGAGTGAAAATTGACACCATCTGATAACTATTCAGTAGCCTGTGTAAAATGAGTCTGATGGGCTCCGGGGAGTTCCCGGCAGACGTCTCCCCATCTCTTGGATCACCTCCACAGTTCATGTTAATTGACAACCTCATTGCTGCGAGCTGCAGAGAGAGCAAGCAGCGCGCGGCTCTGGAGTCGGAACGGTGTTTTCGTGCAGGATTCAGTTCTTCTTGGATCTCCCTGGGGAAATGCTGCAGAAACGGCGCAGAAAGGTTTATGATGATACCACTTTTCCTACTGCGCCTGCTATTATGTTCCTAAAAATGTTCTGGTCTTCACAAATATTGGTATGATATCTTTTATTCTTCGCCATTCCTTCACACGCACTGTAATTTTATTTTGCTACCTAGCTATTTTCTAGCCAGAACAAAACCACTGTCTTTTGTCTTGGGTTGATTTGGCTGGGGGAGGAAAGACCTGTGATTAGGGTAAATCGAACAGCCATGAAGGTTTTTTTTTCTATCCACTAGGACAGCAGACAGCACTGGTACCAACTCCCTAGCTAGCTTTGGCTTGGCAAAGCTATTAGAAGGGAACAGGCCATTCAGTTCTTGTCTGATCGTCCTGCTAAGGTTGCCGACAAAGACTGTGTTTGTAGTTGTGTTTCTTAGGACAGTTACTTGTCTTGGCGTAACTAGAAAGAGATCGGCAGCTTGTCACAGAATAACGACCCTGTCTCTGGATTGCTGAAGGAGCTTTGCTCCAGGTACCCTTGTGTGGGTGATCCTGTAGCCAGTTACCAATCTATTGAGCTATTGTGCTGCCTCTTAAAAAGTAATAAACGCCCCTGTATTCCATAGGAAATGTAGGAGAGTTGGATCTGTCTCCTAGTGTACCTTTGGGTAAAAATTATAATTTACTTATTCCTTCATTCACAGTTTGGGTTGCCATAATAGACAACATGAAGTGTAGACTGGAAAGAGGCCAGGAGACCCATCTGCTAAAAAAGAGAGAGCTTTCTAATTACAGTCGAGCAGGCAGAGCCTGGGGATAATGACATACCTTTTCTCCTATGAATATTTTCATGAACTTTGCCTGTCTCAGGAGATTCCCTCAGTGCTATGCTTAAATTGGGTCATTTGTGTGTATACAAAAGAAAAGGACAAAAGATGGGTGTATGTTCCAGTATTACCATAAAATTCTCTATCTTCTCACCAATTAAGTAGTAGAAGGATTCTGTTCCAATTTATGGGCAAAAGAGTTGCTGAAGGCCAGGGCATCTTCTTGTTCTATGCAGGTATGTATTTTAATGCTCTGCAAATTGGATCTGAGAAGGGAATTTCTCAGTTGCTTTGGTTGCTGTTTTAAAGTTTTCAGTAACTATACAGAATCAAAAAGTATATTAAAACATATTAAAACATTCTTCCTGGAGTGACTACTATTGCGTCCATCTACCTGTTTAGACGTTTCTAATGCGTCCAGCTCAGTATGATCTCTTTGTCATATTTTAGTTTTGATTTTTTAGCTTCAAGCAGTTTCATGGTTAAAAAAGACATGCACTGGAGCAGTGGAGTCTTCCTGCGTATTGGAAAACTAGTCCAAATGGAGATTTTGATTAAAAATAAATAAAAATGGGTATTGCAGTGCAGATATCCAGGTCACCTCCAAACAAATTCACAACAGTTCTTTTTCTTTTTTTTTTTTTGTTCAGGACAATAAAGGTATCTGTAAAGATGCGTGGTTGCACGCATTCAGTAAAAAACTCAACCAACCAAAGTAACCTTGCAATCCTACCCTTTGTGACCTCTGATTTTCGTAATTCTGACTGCCCTGATTCCCAAGGCTCATAAATATTCTACTACATCAGTGGCACAAAAGAAATTCCCTTGTAGCATTTCACATGAAGACCAAGTTTCTTATTAATTTTGCATAAATAATCTTCCTCCTGATGATAAAAACTAAGTGCAATAACTCCGAAGCATTGGTGTTTTGATTGGCTTTGTTGGTTTCCTTACTTTGTAACAGGACTAACGGGGTGGTTAACTACAATGGTTCCTCCATGTATTCCTGTGTTATTAGCAGCAGTTCTCTTTTTACTACTTTGCATTTTCACTTGCAGCTGATCACTTAGGGATCAGTTAGAAGTCAAGCCAAAGTTTAAAAATAACAATTAAAAAAAAAAAGGGGGGGGGGGGAATAGAGCCACAGCTGTAGCAAAGCAATTTCTAATCTTCATGTGCTAATGGATCAGATCTCTAGATATAGCATCAAAATAGCTAATCTCCCCTTGCAGCTTGTGTCCTCTTGACACTTGCTGTGTTTCATGACTCTGTTATGTTCGTATCTGGTCCTGCAAGATTACTTACGAGAAGTGTTTTGACCGGTTTCTGCTTTTTCACTCTTCATGGGGAGAACAATTATACCATTAGAGTATGAATAAAATAAGAAAGTGATTAAAACCACATTTCGGAAATCTACCCTGAGCTTTTTATCACTTCAACGTTTGATAGAAGAACTGAAAGATTTTCCATTTCAACTCCTAATTGTAGGATTTTATTTTCATCTTTGTTCTTCTGTGTGATATAATGCTGACACTATCTTCTTTTAACTCATGTTTGCTTTGGTATTTTATAATACCAATAATAGCAATGATGTATTTTCTATTCTCTTATATTTTTGTGTCACTTTGTGACCATGTTGCAAATTATTGTAGGGAAGAGGAGATGTTCAATAGGAGCAGTTCTAAACTATTTTAGCTCTTTTGTATACTGAGGAAGTAGCATTTATTTCAAACTTGATAGTTGACTCAAAAACTATATTATATGCAGTTACATGTTTCCATTTGCAGAAATAATTGAAGGTGTTTTTTAAGATACATGCAGGTGATGAATGGGGGTAAGATGCATGAATCAAATAACTGTATAGGGTAATATAAGTAGGACAAAGATTCATCTGCGTGAAGACAGTGGCCCTAGAAGATAAGGGTTTTTTAGCCAGTCATATTCAATAGCCTTTACTCAAGTAAGTAATTCTATTGAAGCTTTTTTTTTTTTACAAACAGCAGTCAGTGTTAATAAGATGTGCAGCACCAGACTCTTCACGTTACAGAAACTACAACTGTTTATTGTTTATAAAGAAAATTAAGAAAATGATTACTATTGTGAGTTTTGTGCTGCTTGCTTCCTTTGCCATCCTAATTGCAAAAATGTTTTCCAGATCTCTTCAGTTTTCACCACTGAAAGAAGTAGTGAAGCCTTTGGGGCAGGCAGCGCATCTTTGTTTAGGCTATAGCTAGCAGCCTGCTCTCAGGGCTGTTGTAAGGGGGTGGAGGGAGCAGTTAAAGACCTTTCTGGGCACTTTTGTATAGAAGACAAATGAGTAGAAATGACAACTTCGGGTGACTAATTCATTATGTATTGTCATTTTCCAACAGCTGTGGTGAGCAGAGCTTAAGCAACCTTTAAATGCGGTGTAGACTTGTTCTCATTCTTTAAGAGCAGTCAGCTCTCTTTTTTTTTTTTCTTCCATCTCCCCCCTGCCCCCTTAAAAAAAAAAAAAGAAAAACCAACAACCAAACCACCACCAAACAACCTGCATCTATGAAGGTTTTTGAAGAGGGTTTGGTGTGGAGAGGCAGCAATGCCCGTCCAGCATCGACTCTCTTCTAATGGGTTGTTGACAGGGAGGAAGACATCTGGCCTGGCAGGCGGCCGAGCACTTGCTCTCGGAGCTCTGCTGCTGGAGCAGAAATATTTCTGAGAGCGCGGCGTGGCAACCACTGCATCAGCCTCGCTGTTGTTTCACAGGGAACCGTCTGAAGCGGAGCAGCTCTGCCCGGTAATGGCCATAACGAGCTGGGTCAGTTTGTGTCCTTGTGTCTAGGATGCCTGTTTACTGTAGCTGGAATGCCAAAGTACTGCTCTGTAGTTAACGGGCTGTTTGGGTGTTTGTAGTCGTGCCAGTGGGCAAGCAAGTTGTTAGTGAAGAGTCCGCAGCACTGCTGTGCAGCAGCACGTTCCTTTGGGTATTCCTGTAGGGATTGTAGACGTCCCTCTTGTACCACAGGGACCCGGGGCTTTATGTGATTCTGGATCGCGTCTGGACGACTGACTGAAGGACACTTCCATCGATAGAAATGAGCAGTTCTGCGCTGCTGTCCTACTTTTTGAAATGCCCACAAGAGCACACCTCTCTGCTACTCGTAACTCTTGTTCTTACCAGTTTTTATATCTATTTCTTAGAATTTTTGTCGCTGGCCTCTTCAAAGAGGCCTGCTGTAGTTTCGTGCTGCTGTTGCAGTAAGAGGAGACTTGTCCTGGAATGAAATAAGCCCCTTTTCTTGTAGACCCTCAGTGTTACTGCAAACCTATCTAGACACCTTGTTGGAAGCCTTTCTTGTGTTATTTGGCCTTAGTTTAGATATCTGCTGAAAACAGGGTAAGGTAGAAGAAATAAAAATTGCATATGTTTTAATAGGTCAGATGCTTCTTAGTAGGAAACTCTTGTCACCTTAAAGAGACTTTGTAAAAATTATTCAAAGATTTACTAAAAGTCAATCTTGCAAGTTGCTTACAATATATTTTTTTTAAAGGTTGAATAATGCCTCTTTATTTTGCAATTGAACCGATGATCCGTGAGATGTCAAATTGTCAATGTTCATAGACTAATGTGTTTAAGGAAAAAAAATATGGTGATGTTACGGTTTAATGACATTCTGTCTCGCGTTATAAATAGTCAAGTTGACAGCTGATTGTTCCAGTCCATAATCACGAAGGGAAGAGCCTGCGACCATGGGTTAGATAAATTTTGTGGTTTGCCAGGTTCAGTTTGTGGATGTAAGGAAGATGAGGGGGATTTGATTGTACAAGTCTGTCCCTCATGAGAGAAAGCCTTTGTCAACCAGCTTCTCAGCTCTGTCAGTCTGTAAAACGAACATAGTCTTAATTTTTTTGTTATCTTAAAGGACTGGCAATCTCTGATCAAATAACTTGTTTGGCATTTTCCATAACCAGTACGGGAGGCCAGATGCACCAATTGTGTAAAGCAAACCAAGAACCTCACTCAGTCCCCTGGTAATTTTAATCCTGAGGAAGACGAATCCTAGCGGTTTGTGATTCTGAGTTGTCAAAGAGTGGCCTGAAGTATGAGTTACAGCGCAGATGGCGTTGGGTTGAAGTCCCTGTTCTAGCACTTCAGCAGAGTTGTGTTTTTTTTTTTTTTTTTTTTTTTAAATTGGCGTACACAATAAGTAACTGTATGTATTGAAATGGAAATACAGAACAAACAATTGTACATATGGGAGATTCTACTTATAACATTACGACTTACCCTTCCTGCTGTAAAAGCCCACCTCTTGAGCTTTTCAGCTGCTTAAAGAACAAAATGGCATGATACTTCTAAATGCCTAGTGTCAGTAGAAAAAATGCAGCTCTGTTAAGCAGCCTCTGTCAGCCCTGGGAAAAATTCAATCAGTGGAAAGTGCTTAGCTTTGCTCAGTTTAGCTAGATTTTAATGAGATGCTTCTTTCCACTGTATACTTGGCTGCGCCACGAGGTGACTGAAAGAAAGCAAATACGAGGTCAGGGAGCTCTCTATTTGGTTTTTTAATTTGGAACAGTAGCACAGTCTAATATCTGAATATTGAGCCCAAGTTTGACAGCCAGGAGAAAAAGATGTGTTAAAAGCAACGTGGGAATAGCTGGATTGAAGTATGTCAACTCTGACTACTCCACAGCACACTGGTGCTTCACGTTGAACGGTTTTTTGAATTCATATGCAACATAAAGTTTTAGCGCATGCTCCAATACTAATGTATAAGGCAGACATGAAACTGCTTTATGGTATTCTGTCGTTACGCTTTTGTTAGATAAATGAAGAATTTGAGAAGAAAATTTAGTAAATGTGCCTTTCTATTAGACTTCTCAATCTCAGTGTATCATAAAGCATCTCGCTACGGCACTTGAGTCAGGTTTTTGAAGTTATTTAAGCTTCGAACTGCCATTCATTTCAACCGTCAATACAATACGTGCGCTGGCACATATCCAATAAGTAGGAAGACAAGGCAGTGAATTACAACCCAGTAGTTTCTAATGATTTTGTAGCTGACTGCATCTACTCTGAGTGATTTATAACAATGCATCACCTTAAACATTAGGTCTGACATGCAGAGTAGACTGAATATTAAGATTGCCAATGAATAATACAGATATCTTTGAATTGAAACTGTGGCATATTGTTTGATTAACATGGTTCAATATTGTTAGTATTCATTAAAATGACAGAAAAAGCATATTCTGTCACATCTTATCTCCTCATTTTTTGTTTTGCAAGGCCGTCTTTCTACTCGCAGAAAATCCATTTGTCAGGAGTCTTTTTACAGGAAATTTTTTCCTGTTTATTCAGAAAATCTACTTGAAGCCTAAAGAGCCCTCTGCTACATTCTGTCATCTCGCCAAACCAGTTTGGCTCAGTCACTGTACAATGGAAGGTGAAAAAGAATCATGATGTCGTTCATGAGCAGTCTCGCATCCATTAGCATTACTTTTTAATAGATTTTTCAGGAACATTTTTGGATTTCTGCAAAACACTCCCAAAACATCACTGAGGACAGATATCTGTGTCCATTAATTATGCAAAGCTTTGTGTACTGATTGCCTCAACCCACCAATGAAAAACATTTTAAAAACCCCACAAAAGCCAAGAAAAAGATAATACAGGGCAAGGTCGGTATAGACATCATTCCAGTGGGACTTCAGATGGTTTAACCTGCTAATTTTTTGACATAGATATGAGAGATTTGAGTCCAGGCTTCTAGCCTTAACCTTGTTGAATAACTATCTTCTTTGACATAGTACAGCTTGTTCCTGGATGGAAGAACAGCTGCTTTGTAAGTTTTGCTCCTCAAATCTTACTGGAGCTGGCTAGAAGGTGGTAGAGTTCACTTCTCCAGTTCGCTCTAACGCATTTAGCCCGTGTAGAGCGCAGTGGTGCAGGTGCCAGGAGGACTTTGATGATTTAGCCCCCACAGTAGCCTCTCTCCTTTTCTTCTGCTTTGTTGGTGGCACCACTCATGTCGTACTTGGAAATGGGCGGACGGCAGCGTTGTTGTGTGGTGGGCTGGTACGCCCAGTCTCGGCAGCCCCACTCTTGAGTAGAGTTTCCTCTGCTGACTGTGAACATCTCCTGCTCTTCTCTCTGAGCAGGTAGCAGGTCGGCATCTGTGTCACCCTGCAGCTGGTTCCTTGCAGAAGAAGAAAATTGCGTGTGAGAGGGAAGGGGAGCGACGGAGGGAATACACGTGCTTTAGGGCCAGTTCTACAGGAGCATGCAGGCGCCCCAACCAGGACCATAGGGGACTCTGGGTACCCTATGGGAAGGTTTCAAATACTCTGTGGTAGCTCCCCCTCCTTGGCACCAAGCGACTCACCCTTTGCACGTGCTCTTTGGGTTGCCTTTCTGATGTGTCCGGATGCGACACGACTACGTGCTGGCTGCTGTGGCGTTGAACGCAGGCTCGGGGCTCAGCCGGGCTCAGGAGTCGTGACTCTTCGTTGGAGCTGGCCCCCACCGCAGGCAGGCACTGGTACGTACCCCACAGTAACGGTGGAGAGGGAATGGCGTTTATTTGTAAAGGCATTTCGCTACTGATAATAGTTGTCGTACAGATGTAGTCACTATGACAAAAGGCTCGATAGCATAGCTTATATTTTGATGCATCTGGCATAAACTTTACTAAAAAATACACAGTTGTACTGGCATAAAGTGAATCTAGGTTAGGAAGGCTTACTGAAAATATAAACTAGATAATGGATATTTAGGCTGATCAGTGGGAATTTTTTTATTTGCTATTATCTGCCTTTATCAGTAACAGTCACTGGTTTTTAAAAAAAACTGTATAGCAGAACGACTTAGTGCTTTGAAAAACCTGACAGCTTCTAGTCACATCTTTCTTGCCTTTCTCATATTCCTTCAGATACACTTACTGCTACTTATAGAGTGGTAGAAATAGGAGAGCCTAATAACATAATTCTTTTTTCGCCGTGTACGTGTGTAACTGTTCCTGAAGATGGCATTAAACTTGCCTTTCTCACCACAGATGCTAGATAATGTCTGCTTTAAGATGAACTTGCCATACTACTGGCTCTTCCTTGAGGTCCATTTTGGAAAGAGTCGTACCATTTTCCAAAACCAATAATCTTTCTGCTGCCATCTCAATCTCCTGAATCCTCTGTAAAAATACAGATAAGAGGACTCTCAGAATTTGGAAGTTAAGTGATTTAATTACTACTGTTGTAACGGCTAGGCCGTGGTTGTTTGAAAGGAATGTCTGTGTCAAAACTTGCAATGTCAGCAGTTTTAACGAGTGGATATTGTGTAGTATTAAGAATCTCCCTGTAATTCTAAGACGACATTCAAAGGACAGTATCAGTTTCTCTAGGAGGCTATATAACAGACTTTGAAACAAGATGAGTAGCGTGTCGGATAAATCACAAGATTTTATTTCACATAGCCACAGCTGAAGAAATAATCCAAAACAAGTGTTTATAGTAACAGAAAGTTGGGTTTAAGTATTCTTAATTACAATTACAAGCACAAATGACGGTATGCCAATGAATAGATGGTTCTCCAGGCTTTCAGGAGGTTAGCTCCTACTATTTTCTTGGTTTCAGAGTAATGAACAAGAGTGTCTTCCAAGCTCTGCACAAGGCTACAACATGCCACTTTTCTCACCCAAGAGGAAGGCAGGCATTTTCTGATAGGCTTCTAGAATTTCTTTTACCTTAAAGCTGTGGTGCATAGCTCGTCTCTGTTACCGGCGGGCTGCACCAGACCGGCTTCTGTGTCGAAGCACCTCGTGTTTCTCTCCTTGGCCCTACGCGAGCATGATGTGTGCTTGGAAAGCTGAATTGCCCAAAGTGGACTGGATGAAAGCTGAGGGGAAAAGTTGCTTTGCTGCTGGCTTGCAGGAAAAGCAAAGCACTGCTTGGGGGGAGCAAGAGGCGAGGCTTGCTCCTCCTGCCAGTTAAGTTGTCCCATTTCTGGGCTTGCGTCTTACCGTGCTTTTTCTTTGACGTTACGTGCCGTTGATTCTGTCCGCGAAAAGGAGGAGGGAGTTGCCAGGGACTGTTGGTGCCAACAGCTACCTTGGTCTTCAAGGAGAAGGTAGCAAAAAGACCACTCATGCATGCCCTTTAAAGGTGTGTACCTTTCTGTCCATACATACCAAAACAAAGTACCGGGATTTGTCTCTTGAGCAGGAATCTAATTGAACGTCCAGAGAGCACAGACATGTGGATAAAAAGCACAAAGCAAACAAAATGGGTATAAGTGAATAACGTGAGCTTCTCCATGCTTTCTGTACGGAAAAGCCCCCCACTTCCAACCTCAAAGAACTGGTGGTGTGAGTTACTGGACATGGCTGGCCTGGAAGAAAAGTAAACCATTTCAGAGAGGGACCAGGATGAATGACAATTATAGGCAGTATTAGATAATATGTAGTGGCATTGCATAAAAACTTTTTTTTTACTAGTTGGTCTTGTTTTTTGCAACTTGAAATATTGTCAATCTACATCCTTTTTTTTCTATGCTGTACCTTTTTTATTTTGTGTGTTGCTATTTTCTGGGTTTATTGTCACTACAAACAAGCCTGCTGTTGTTCTCATTTTATTATCTCTGCAATAACATCTCTGCAAAATTAACTTGGACTTGCATGGTTTCTGACAAGCGTTTGAATTTTGGTATTAACTATGCATTATTAATATTCCCAAGGCTTTTGTTGTTCTGGATTTTTTTGAACATTACCTTAGTCGCTTTACAGTGACATTCATCACTTCATTCCCCCCCCCCCTTTGAGAGTTCTTAGGGTTGTGAACCTCTTGAACTAAAGATTGAGGAAGAGAAAGGTGTCTCTTCATACTTGCTTAATAGTTTATTATTATTTTCATATAGATATAGTTAATATATCATTCCAAAACAAATACTCATTTCTGGGAAGCCTGAGCAAACTACAGTCATAACTACTCTTAGTTTGCATAATTCTCTGGGTAAAGAAGTCTGTTTATGTCCATTCCTTTTGCTGTGCATCAAGTTGATGTGGAAGCACATGGGGACTCTTGATATTTGGCTGTTTATATGTACTCTGGAGTAGGGGGTTTCCTATACATGTGTACCTTTTCATAGCATATACCTTTTTCATAGTAGTGTTGTTGTGATTTACTTCCTCTCTGCCTTACCGGGTTTTGTTTTCCATTGCGTAGTGCCCCGAACGCTTCCCTTGGTCACCAGAAAGCTGTGACGAACTGCTGCAGCCACCAAGTATAACCTGGAAAGAGCAGGTTTGGCTCCTGACAGCTCTGTGTGAGCAGGTCACCAGCAAAGCACCGCTGTCGCTTTGGTAGCGGTCCGTCTTTTATATGGATCCACATCATGAATGTGGTGAGAGAATTCAGCTTTCAGATGTAAATGTTTTTCGAGTACCATTTTGTCGCGTTAGCCATGACGAGTGGGTGCTACTGGAGGCGTTGGTAGAAAGCCTGTCAGTCTCATTGACTGAGTCACCCTCATGTCAGCGGCCAGAGAAGCAGCAGAATGAGGTTTACTGAAACTGAGGAATAAGCAGTTGGAGTTTGCGTGTTATTTACTCCACATCTTAATGGCTGGGTTTAGTGTGCATAAGAATTATCAGCAGCTTGCACTCAGCTGTCATCTGAGGGAGGAAAGAGCCATGACAAAGCTTGTAGCATTCTGCAATGTAGCCAGTTTGGACAATGCTTTAATATTTAGAAGTTGGAATAAGGAATTAATTTTGACTAGTTACTCATTTTGCCAAAATTAATGAGTGTTTTCAGTGTCAACTAAGTATTTCCTGGAATTGAATTGGGCTTATGTAGGTTTTTCCACGTCACTTACCGACTGGAACCTAAACTCTGTTATTTGATTTTAATGAGGCTACTTGAGTCGAAAGGGGCCGCTCAACTGAGTTACAGAATCTTTCTTATAAGCTATCGTAACCTAAAGGTAAATCAGTAGCTATTGATTATGGCGTAGAGCCGTGAGGCCATTGGTGGATAACAAAACAGAGAACGTGAAAGATGCTCCCTGTTTACAGAAGGGATCTTTTCTGGCACATAGTTGATCCGATGATCTCAGCTGTTTGCTTCTGCTTTGTGAGCATCTTGGCTTTGGACTTCGAAGGAAATTTCAAAGTTCAATTAACTTGAGCTCATATGAGACTAGAATGGTTGAAACAATGTTATTCTTCTAGATATTAACATTTCAAGTAAAAAGTTTTGCATGAAGATTGTTTACCACTTTAATAGAGTAATTATAAATGGGTAAATTCTATCCTTGACCTACTTCTGTGGAGCAATGCAAATTTCAGCTACGCAGTGCATAACATGCTGGCAAACTTTGTGTCCAATTTTTAGCTGAAAATTGTTAGGCAGAGTACAGCTAGATCAGTTTTCAGGTTATTTACATGTAAGAAAAGAAGCCATCTTCTGACAACTGATGTCGCTAAGGATCCCTTCAGTTTGAAATGAGGGGAGCGTGTGCTGGAGAATTCCACGGGAGTTACTCTATTTCTGTGATACCCAAGTTTTACCCTGGTTTTTAACAGCATTTTCTTCCCTGCATTCCCTGCAGCAACTCAGTGGAAAGAATACATAAAAAATGAAAGGAATAACAGTAATGTGAATCTCTGTCATCTTAAAAACCACCAGGAGTTCCCCGTTAGTATGTAGATGTCACTCCAAGGGAAACGGACGTTTACTGAAGAAAACTTTTGACCCAGAGTCAAATCTCATGTGAACCAAAGCGGAATATCCCATATCACCCACTCCGCTGGATTTTCAACAAGCCTTTTCTGTGTCTTGCGAGACATCAGTGTGGGAAGAGGAAACTGGGGGCAGGGAAAACAGGGTCCTCCATGCTTCCTGAATTTCATTTTTTCTGCACGGTTCCTTAAGAGCCCTGGTCTTAGGGCAGGGTGGGAAGAAGATACTGTTTCTTCCCTTGTGGCAGAACTACGATACCTTTAACCACAATTAATACCTACAAGTAAACTATTTTTACCTTTATTGACTTACTGCATTGAGTAATTAGGGTGAACCGGCCCCAGAAAGTCAACTGGTTTGAACTCATGGAGCTTAGGTAGAGCCTCTGGCCGGAGGAGGCTTTGTATGGATCCAGGAGTGAGAGGTTTGAAGTGCTGGGACGGGAGGTCCCAGATCCTCCCTCCTTCCCCGCTGTACCGGGGATGCAGCGGTTGGGCCTTGCCTTGACCCCTATTGCCGCCTCGGTTCTGCTCGTCTCTGCCTCTGAAATAACCCCGCAACACGTTGGCGTCTCAGCAGGGTGTGCCTGCGGGGCATCGAGCTAAACGAAGCACCGATGTTAAAATAACATCAAGATTCGCTGGCTTTCTGACAGACTTTATTCTTTTTCTACTTAAGTTCCAAGTGGAACAGCAGGCAGTTTCCTGGACACAGTAACATGATGTTTACATGATTCATGTGACCACATGATTAGCTGTATAATTTATTGTCTAATTTCCCAAAATACGATACTGCAAATAGTAACCAACTAAAATAATCAGAAACAGCAGTCCAGTATGAAGAAACAACAAATCCCTCATGAGGTTTTAGTTGCCATTAGGTTTTTAGGTCATCTGAGTTACAGCATGCTGACATTAATAACACTACCATTGAATATCCCCATTACAAAATATTTTATTTATAGTTTATTTAGCATAGCGTTTATGTGGCTTTGGCTTGCCTGGTGGGATTTTTTTGTATAAAGAAAAGGCAATCCACTTGCGTTCCCTTTAATGCATTTTCTTAATAGTTGGAAGGTTTAAAAAGATGGCTGAAGTGCTGAGTTGTTGTTTGAATGTTTTATATATAGCTACAGTTTAATAAGAGTGTGCTGGTATCCTGAGAATGCTGTCTACATTGTAATTTCGTAACTGCTCTCTTCAGGATTAGTCTTTAAACTTCTTTTTTGCTTTGTAGACATCTCGCTGCTCCACCCCGATATTCTTATGGTCTGATTTTCTTTGTTCTTCCAACAAGTCTTCCATTCTTAATTCTTTGCTTCACCCCTGCTCCTGCCATGGCACTTGCTGCTTTGGTCAGTCCTGGGTACCAGCCCGCTCTGGGGGACTGTTGCCCTGACTCGCTGCCGTTGGGGTGGAGGTGGTTCCCTGCGAGGCTGCCTCTTCACAGGCTCCAGCCCCGGTTCACCTCGCAAGCAGAGTCACGAGAAAGATGCTAAAGTACAGGACCTCTTAGGATGTTCTGGCGATTTAATTCATTTTACCTCACATCTCTGTTACCAAGGAGTTTTTAGAATAACTCAGCTAAATATGTATAAAATCTTGGCCTCTTGGATATATGGGGCATATCCCAAAAGGGTTTTTTATAATAATCTTTCTGTATTTCTGTATTTATTTACTTTGGGTTAGAGCTCAAGGCTTAACAATTGCTGAAAAACTGACATCTTGAAAAATTAAAACGTGCAGAAAAAAAAACATTTAAAAGCCTGGGGAGACCCCTATCTCTTCCCTTCAGTTCTTTGTTCTCTGAGAAGTATAGTCCGAAAATAGAGTATTAATGAGGCACTGTGGGACAGGGCTTTGGTTTTGTTTTTTTTTTTTAAACTCAAGGACTCCAGGCTAACATCACTATCCCATGTTTGCTCCAAAAGATCCAGTAAGTAGGTCATTTACTGTCTTTTTACACACACAGAACTTCCAGAAAATAAATCTCAGGTTTGTGTCCAGTTTAAAAATATTTTTTCAAAGTTATAAGTCTATGGAGAAATTCATATGAGCTCTGTAGCTTTCATTTTATTACAGCTGAAGGTTTACAGTTGTAGGAGATAAGACTTAAAAACCTAAATTGGTTTCTTTCCTTACCAATAACAGATGGAGCTAAACTTGCCAATGCGTCTCCAAAGATAAAAGCACGAATCTATGCAGGTTTGCAGGATCAAACTCTAAACGTGCTCCCAGAATTAGGCGGTGATTTTCATGCGTGAAGTGAAATTAGGGATGCGCTTCATCCACCCATAGTTCACAATACATTCTCAAAGCAAGAATGAGACGTATTTCTTCATACAAGGGTTGAAGATTGTTGTGAGTTTCTGCTTGCGGCTGTTGGCTTCAGAGAGATGCAGGTAGCACGGCACGTCTGCTCTGCCAGCGGAGAAAGGGGATTTGCCTCTGATTTCAAGTAATTCAATACAACAAGGCATCTGCGTGATTTTTGGGGGGAAATTCCACTTAGTGAGCACATCTTAATTGTCTGTATTTTTTAACATCAATGCAACTAGTAGGATTTGAGACTACAAGAAAGCACCGTGGAGCTGCAATCTGACCTAGTACGTAACGCAGGCCACGGAGCGCGGTTGTGCGATGCTGACCGCGAGGCTGGTGATTTGTAAGTGAGCAGGTATGTGTCCCTTACATCGCCTTCTCATCACAGCGGAAAGACGCATGCAATGAATGGCTGTCTCTCTTGCAATATTGTTTGAACTGCTAGTGACCTTTGCTATTAACATATTTCCAGCCTGAATTTTTTCCAGCAGTGTTTATGTACGCTGTGCACGTATTCAACGTTAAATTGCATAAGGAGCTGGGTTTGCTGGATTCCTATTCCCAAAATTGCCAAATAACCTTTAATAGGAACAATGTGCCTCACTGTATTACACATGAATTGCTGAAGGTTTGAGAATCTGCCCTCACTAATTTATGGAAGTTTTTCCTCGTTTTGCATGAATAAAATGCGCTTTAAAAAACCTTCAATGGCACGCCTGATTTAGCTACCGATGAATGGGCACTGCTTTCAATGAAGCTTGAGGCAACCTGACTGTGTAAGCTTCCTTCGCTCGGTCGGGGGGTTCCAGAAACCAAGTTTACTATTTTGATCGTGTGATGGGCAGTGCACGTACTCTTGTTTTTTTTAAATCTGCGAACCTTTCGGTTACAGTGACTTAAAGAACCATTGCAAAATCTTTGCCTTTTATCTGTAAACAACACCAAATATTATAGGTTAGAAGAATTAACTTTTTTCTTTGAGAGAGAATGTATGTCGAAATAACCATTCTAGAGTTGGTGCAAGCTTTTCACAGCCAAGTAGCTTGTGCCATAGATTTGTTATTTTTAACATAGACCTCCATTCAAATCGGTAAAAAAAAAAAAAAATCCAATTAAAAAGAATCTGAAATGATTTGGCTGCCTGCTGGCAAGTAAGCTGTGATTTTAAGAACAAACAAACAAATCCAACCACCCCCCTAACCAAGAAGAAAAAAATCAACCCAAAAACCCCAACAACAAACCAAAACAACCCCAAACCAGAAGACGTTTCTACTGTATCCTCTCGAGCAAGCTAGATAGGACTAGCGTAGTTTCCAGGTATTGCTCCTTTGCCCCTTTCCTAGCAGCGTACCATGTATGCCGGTTATTCTTTATTTCTGGTGTTTTGCCATTTGTTTCTTGAAAGCCACCTCTGCTATTCATGTAGGAAAAATTTGCCAATGTCTCAGTTTCAGGAAAAATAAACAGTAATGAATGTTGCTCTTTATTTTCCGATGGAGAATATTCAAGAAAGAATATAAATGGTTTTGATTAGCATGCATTTGCATGTCTCCTTAGAACTTTGAGATGATTTTTTTTGCTTTGTAAGTGTTTCCCTTTGATTTTTTTGTAATTCGACCTTAAGAAAATAAGGCGAAGGGGAGATTGTATTACCGCCTTCAGCTACTTAATAGGAAAGAGCCAGAGCCAGACGCTCTTCAGAGGCACAAAGTGCTAAGACTAGGCCAAGCGGCATCGGGCACGAGTTGCGACACAGCAAATCCTGGTTATATATAGGGGGAAAATTTTTCACCGTGAGAGTGGTCAAGCATTGGAAAAGTCTGCTCAGGGAGGCTGTGGCATCTTGGAGATGTTCAGGGTTTGACTGGATGCTGTCCTGAACAGCCTGGTCAAATTGGACCTGTTTTGAGTGGCGGAGAGATGAGCTCCACAAGTCCCTTCTGACCCGACTTATTCTACCACTCTGTTGTTCCTTTGGCTCGGGACTGAATTCCCTTTGCTTTTTCTTAGGTCAGAGGTTTCATTTTCCTTTACTTGAACTGCGGGAATAATTAGTTTTAATGAATCTAGAATCTGGCTGGAGATTCAGTTACGTCAGATTTATACCAACGAAACGAGGCTGGAGTTTCTGCCTCTGAAACAGTTGCCATGGTTCATTTATGTTGAACGCTGTCCAATTTGCATCACTAACAACTTTAGTTTCAACACAGTTTATTTCTACTGATCTCTGGCAATTCAGATATTTGCAGATGTTTTGAAGTCGCTGTACACAAGCCGCGTATCGGTTGTGATGGATAAAAAAAAAAGAGATAGATTTCCCACTGTGGTGCTAATGATTTGTGGAATCCATCACGGTTTGTACTGGAAGGATTGCTTTAGAGCTGCATGTGTGCAAATAGCCCTAGAAGTCACACTAATGAGCTCCAAATTTGCTTGAGGACATCCTTAGGAGCCTCATGCGTGATTTCTTTGTGAGAGTTTCTATTGAAAATAAGCTTTCATACCTTATATGCAAATATTGTCAGGAGCGAGGGGCTGCCTTCTGCTCCCCTGTGGAGTAGCCTTCTCTGCTGACTGCTGAGGCAGGCAAGTCAGGGAGGCTGTGGGTAGCCTTACTAACCCTCTGCGGTGGGATGGAGCGGGGAAAGGAGAGCTGCCTGGGAGATGAGGGTTGCATGGGTGTGCTGGGCCGGCCGCGGGTAAGGGCAGAGAGCGGGCGCAGCCAGGAGGCGGGCACGCGTGGACCGGGCGAGGAGGGATTACGGCTCTGATGCTGGACGAAGACACTGTGCTAAAAGGCAGATAAAAGGGAAGAATAGGGCCAAAAATGGAGTGAAGAAATGGCGATTGGATGAGGCATCCCCTAATTACTATAGGATCTTACTGAAAAAATACTCTGTTCTATGGTATTGTGATACACAATATTGATGTACACAAAAGAGCAGATTTAAGCCGTGTAATTCTAGCTTT
This sequence comes from Nipponia nippon, assembly GCF_047370975.1. Taxonomy (NCBI): domain Eukaryota; kingdom Metazoa; phylum Chordata; class Aves; order Pelecaniformes; family Threskiornithidae; genus Nipponia; species Nipponia nippon. The sequence continues at coordinate 80,537,535 of NW_028262380.1, read as the reverse complement.
CCTACTGTTTAAGCTTATAGATTTGCAAGCATGATGTGCTTTTAGCACTGTTTCTTTCGGTGTAGCATAAATAAGTTTGTTTAATGCACCATACGCTGCTAATGGAGAGCTTTTAACATTTTCTTACCTTGAAAAATAGAGCTTTATAAGGAGACAATTATTGAGAGTGAGGAGGATAAATTGTATTGGGTAGATGGTGGTGTCTTCAGCTTTTTTTTCATTTATTAAAAACACTTTAAAAAGGTTAAAAAAAGGAAAATTTGCCATGTTTAATATGGACTTTTAAAATTGTTTCCTTTCACCTATTCAGAATGAAAATGACCTGAATAAATTATGTAAGGGCTCCTAACATGAGGGTTCTGGCTCAGCACCATCAAAGCGACATAACTGTGAAAGGTTGTCAATTGGCATTTCTTTGGTCTTAAAAAAAAAAAAAAAAAAAAAAAAAGCTTTGTGTGTATAAATTGGATACCGCAATATATGCAGACTTGGCTTTGACTCTAGACTGAGAATATATTAAGCCTAATGGTTCATAAGATACGCTACGTGGAATCTTTTTTATTTCTGGATTAAATTGCAAATACAACAAATTGGTAACTGACGTGAAGCACTGACATTTCTAGGATTTCCCTCGTGTTATCTGTACTTAATTTTGGACGAGAGAACAACGCCTGGTCGTAGTCCAGTGTATGGTCAGAGCACCTGCAACCAGAGGATCATGCTGCTTGTTCTTCCCTGGGGGAGGAGATGGGCAACCAGGGCTTGCAGGCAACTGCTGAGAAGAAATCTGTGGCAGCTGTGATTTTCCTTTTCTAGGCTAGAAAGAAAAATAATCAGCTATATTTAGTACACTTGAAAGAAACCACAAAATCTGTCCAAGTAAATACAATATAGGTGGGCGCTTTGCAGCGCCATGTCTTGTGTCTTCCCAAGATCCCTCTGAATAGAAATACGCAGAAAATGAAAAAGTAAAGCAGTAGCTGATATTTATCAAATCGTCTGCGTATTGGCTAAGCATTTGGCAGAATTCTGCTTTATTTCCACTTGATAAAAAGTAGCAAAGCTGAAATGTCAGGCCTAATCTCTGTTTTATTTATGTCTATCGAGGTCAAGCTAGTGTGATTCTGAAAAGCCGAGGAAAGTTTCCTTTGGTACATGTTGGTGCGGGGTCAAGATGAGGCTCTTCGCCAAGCTGTTGTGGTTCTCCTGCTATGTTTCCTGCAAACTGCAAATGTCACGGTGTCAGACTAGGGGTGCTTATTATTATTACAACAGGGAGCATTCAGAGGTTTCTGCTTAGGAAGGGAGCCAGAAATTTATCAGGAGCTTTCTTGTCTAGAAACACTGAAGTCCTTCATTTTAGTCTTTTATTCCACAGTCGTAGTGTGGATGCACTGGACCTGATCTTAGTTGAAGCTTGCAATTGCTGTAGCAATTAAAAAAAACGTTCACACGACACTGAGAATATACTTTCTTGAAAAACGCTGTTCTTTGGCTTTTGGAAATAAAGCGAAGGTGGCCTTCGAAATTCTATTTCTTTGTAGTTTGGGTCTTTTATTTCAGAATGTGCTGTTAGTAGTATTTTCTGTTTGTTTGCTTGCATCTTGCAAACTTTCTATCTACTTCTGAAGACACCTCCTTGGAGGTCTGCTTTTGTGTGGTTTATGCGTAGTAATATATTATTTGTTTTGAGCAGATGCAGGTTTTTTTTTCTTTCCAGGTCTTGTAAAGGATATATCTAGTGAGTACCTATGCAGGACAGAGCAGGTGGTCCACCAGGCTTTGTGGTGCAGCTATCTGGCAGTCACATCAAATCCGCTGCTCTTGGCTCCATCTGGTGTTTCTAGTGGTAGCACATCCAGGTTTCGTAGTGGGTAGCAGGTCCATATCTGTTTTTAAGTAGTAGTCACTCTATCCGTTTCACTTTCCCCTCCACCTCTACTACGAGTACTGTTCTCCACTATTCCCATTTTCCTTCCCGGATGAAGTCAGTAAAGCATCACCTGAGCGAAGAGATGTGAATCACTCGGTCCTAAATTGAAGCAGCACGAAAACTCGGATTTTATTTTGGGTCTGAGTACTCCTATTTTTTGTCACTGTTGCACCGAGTGACTGGTGGAGGGAAGCCCAGCCGTAAGTAGCAGTGGCAGCACGCAGCCTCCGACAGGGATGGAAGGCGGTTGCCAAACATGGTGTGTGTAGTCGGAGTAACACAGGTGTTGTGGTTTGCCAGTTCCTGATTTATCTTCAGCTGGCTTAGAAGCGTGCTCATTAATACAGTTTGCATAGTTCTGTGCGGGAATTACCAATTGTTAATAGCGTTAATAGTTCACTGCTTCATTGCTGCGTGGTGTAAAACCCGAGATGATGTCCTGCGTGCGTCTTCGTGTGATTTCAGTGATGCAACTTCAGATTGACTTTATCTCACGCTATGTTAGCACAGGGGGATGGCAGTGAACTAGGTATGTGCGTAAAAATAATAAGGTCTTGGAACCTCACAGACCCTCGCTGCTCTCCTGTTTGGGTCCTGAGGAGTTGAAAACATGAGCTGAATAGGCCCAGCATGGCTTTTCTTTCTCTTTCTCTGAGGCCATCAGCCAGGGCCAGGGAAGTCCTGGCCGCAAAGGTCCCGCTCGTTCACCTTCACTAGTTAATTGCGCTACGTGCCCAGCGTAGAGCTTATTGAAAAGGGCAACGCCGTGCTTCCTCTGGGGGTCTGGCTGTCCTGGGCAGCGCTTTCCAGCAAGCGCTGTGGGGGGCTCTAAGGAACATCCTAATCTAAGGAACATCCCATTGCTCACCAAAGTATTGTAATTCAGAGAACAAACAGTAAATGCTGGAAGAGTTTCTCCGGTCCTTTACAAGATACTGCAGAACTGTAGGAGAGATACAATCAAGGAGAAAGTTAAGAAAAACTCTTGTTATGTCTGTATAAAGCTGGAAATGAATTTCAGGATAGTAGTAATGACTGACCCTACTAAAAACGAAAAAATGTGTCGTGTCCGTCCACCCCTCCTCCCACAATGAACCAATGTGCTTAATTGGTAATAAACTCAGTCTGCAGTTTCATGTGAGGATAATAGACAGCGTAGTTCATGGAATTCATGTAAAAATTTGAGTTTCACATAAATGACACCTCTCTGAAGATGCAACGAGATTTAGGATCCCAGGTCACCAAGGTAGTTCTGGAGAAGCTAAATGCAAACGTATCTTTTCCTGCGCGGTACCCAGAAGCCAAGCCTTCTTTCCGTGTCCTCCCATTGGCAAAACGCGCTTTGTACTAGCGTATCAGATGGCGTGTGTGGTAGCTGCAGAGAAGGCACTTGGGCTGATGAGCTCATGCTGTTCTAATCGTTCTTCTGGTGATCGCTGGGGTTTTGGAAATGAGGTTATGCAGCCTAGCTTTGGAGGAACCCAGGGAGCGCTGGGGATGGAGAGTTATGAGCGGTTGCTAAGAATATCCGATCAGCCGGGATCGCTATGGCAACGGTGTTGCCAGGATGAGAAACTTCCACTGCACTCAGTCAGATTTCATAGGTGCTGTTGTCTACCTATGTCGCATCAGAAAGTGAATCTAAATTTTCTGATCCAAAGCCGATCTGTTACGAAATCCTTAAGGATCCATATTCTCTGTTTGCTAAATAGTCTGGTACAGAGGGGAAAGCAAGCAGCTGTGCCAAGTCAGAGAGCGCTGAAGGGGCCAGGTCAGAGAAAGACATTTGCAGAGACAACCATATGAATAATCAGATTGCATTTGTGCTGTTCTCTGGTTTGATATTTACATTTTTCATTCTAGGTGATGAGACGGAGGTAAGGCTCTTGGGTTTGGACCACGGCTTGTTTCTAGCTGCAAATTCCTTCAGGTCCATTTTATTTTCCGTCTCCTTTATTAGTATAACATTGAGAGATTTGGGTTGTGATCACTGGTGGGGATTATTTAATGAAAAGCACGCAAACTATAAGAAGTCCTGTTATTTCTACTTGAATTTCACTGCTCGCCTCTGTTAACTGTTTTCAATGCAATTTAATTTCACAGACAAAATACATTTAAGAATGCCTAATGCTGTGTCTGCCAAAGGTTGACTTGCTTTTTTGGGATCTGATGTTCTACTTTCTAGGCTAAAGTTAGTCGCAGCTGATATTTATTAGCAAGCGTCCTTCAGATTAAGCAATTACATAACTGGGGAAGCATTTCACATTTTTCCAATCAATGCACTCTTCTATTTTATGCCAGTGACCACAAACTTACTGGCACTTCTGGAGCTCTCATAAACACGTTGACGTTAAAGTCATCCTCAGGTATCTGTAGTTCTGGGGATGAGTGGATATGCACAAATTGAAAAGGTTTTTTCAGGGCAGGTCCATCCGCAGAAGGTTGACTTGGCTTGTGATACACATCACATGGATAATAGGAGATCGTATTTTAAAATAAACACATTCCTTTGCATGGAGCTTTAATATTCACCTACCCATGCATAGACCAAAGCCTGTTCTTAGCTTCCAGCAGCAGCTCTGATCTGATCAGCGTTGAAGACCGTTATCGCTTTGAAAAAAGATTCTCAGCTGGGTTAAGACTTAAAATTTGCATTACCTGGGAGATTCTAACATAGTATCATTTGTTGTTATGATGAATTGGCACAAAATTGCTTTAAAAATTTAACCAAGCAAAGTAAGCAAAATAACAGACCTGTTCTATTTTGAGGAAAAAATGCTAGCTTGATTCTGATTTGGATTCTTAATATAAACTTAACGTAGATGTTATATAAGTATATATATATTATATATGTTACATGTTACATATATAAACAATATAAATTTTAAAGCTGTTAAAATTTAGCATGCTCTTTGCTGGTAGCATGCTATCTGAATACTGTTAATGTTTAAATTCCATTGCCAGCAATTCCCAAACAAAGTTTCTGTTTCAACAGATCAGGGTTTAAAAAAAAACAAAACACCCCAAACCACCCCACAAAACAAAACACCTTTTAATCAGAAAACCTCAAAGCAATAACCACCTACATATAACGTATATAACGGCATCTCTATTTCTGCCTCACACAAAGTAGAAATTTTCATTTTCCAAGTAATTTCTTTTCTAGAAATATCCTTTTCAAATTGCAGATTAGGAAGGAGTTGATGGAAATCTTGTGTGCAAGTCTAGTCTCTAACTCCTCCTGTTTCTCATATCATTTACTGGTGCGTGCTCTCAAAACAGAGGATGCAGATACATCTCTGATTTGTTGTGTTTGAACACTGATTTTTACTGTGGTACTGTCTTTACCCACTGGGGGTGGGTACCCACTTTCCAACAAAGACGGCTCGGCCTCATCTGTCAAGATGTGGTCAGTCAAGTCGGTACGTTGCCCATGTTCTGTCCTCAACAGCAGCAAAGTGTGAATAAAGCAATGACTTGCACCTAACGTTGTGGTGATACCTTTCTGTGCCAGCTCTCTATTTTTGCTGCGAGTCAGTCTGTCGTCTTGTGTCAACCACAAAGAACTGACGCTTGTTTAGTCTAAAGAAGCGGCTCGGGATTTACGGCGGGTAATATTGAAAGCTCTATAGCAAATTACAGTCCACTACGTTGCAGCCTTCGGTAAGGAATTGCAGGCAGTTTCAGCGAATGTACAGGTCAAGACCAAGATGAACTGTAGGCTGACTGCTCGCTGTAGCAAAGCCTTTCGTGACATGAGCTTATTTACAGGTGACAGATGGAAACTGTTGTCCAGGGTTGATGAGAGAGTGCCATAATTCCCTATCAGGTTTCAGTACCTCAAACCATAACTAAAAGCAGAGCGTTTAGCCTGAAATTTAAAACTCTCTTTGTTGGTTCTCTAAAGGCTCTGTGTCGTTTGAGGTATAAAAAATAGCTTTTAGCGCAAGTGGATTTCCTTAGTCTGTTGTCAGGAAAAGTAGGTGAAGTAATGACTTTGCCTTGACGTAGTTCTGTTGTGCACATTTAGCTTGTTTCAAGCATCCTGTGTTTCAGGAAAAAGAGCAGCATCCTTTTGCTGAGGTGGTATTTTTTGATTGACGTGTATAGTTATCACTCTAGGAATTGAAGACAGAAATGACATAGGAAGTATTATAATAAAACGTCTTGTCTGCAAGACAGCAGTGCATTAGTTGTAATGCGATTTCACGTGTCTTCGGTTTTCTCTTCTATTTCTGTCCTTGGGTATTTTTCTTGTATAGACAGATCCAGCTGTTTACTTTAGACGTATAACAATTTACAAAAACTGGTTTGAAAGAATTGCTTTAGCCGTGTTTCATGACCAGGTAGAGAAGTAAATATAATAGCAGAAAAGACCAACAAAGAGAAACGCAAAAATTTCTGTTCTTTTCCATTGTTCTCTTCCATTGCAGCGTCTGCTGCGCTCAGGTGCTTCCCACAACTGTCCAAAACACGTTTGGCTGGCTTGTAATTTTTCACAAGTCACTGCCAGTTTTTACCGTTTGGAGCAATCCTTTACACTTATCCACAGCCTGCTGAATTCCTGGCCTTGGTTTTTCTGTTACGTGCCCCGGTCCATTAGTTAAACAGGAAGGTGAATTGAACCCCCAGAAGGAGATTGCCCAAATCTTTGCGCCTTGGCAGAACAGGAGAGAAAAACGCTGCTCCAGGTATCCCTAGCTTAGTAGGGCTGGCTGTAGAAATAGTAAAACAAAGGTGGAAGGGCTCGTGGGAAGAATCACAGTTAGAGCCTTCAGTTGAAAAATGACTAGCACGGCTCACTTGTTTGTAACAAAACACAAATGTTTTCCTAATAATAAGAATTTGGAGCTTTCCTCAAAGTCTGCAATGTAGGATTTCCCTGCCTAAGGTTAACTGTGTGCTCGCATTCTTAAGACTTTATTGCTGTTGGGTTACGTGGGTTTCTCAAAGTTGATGTGCCTGCGTGTGAAGTAAAAGAATCACAGGGCTATGTATGGAGATATCTTTGGAAAAAGTATTTACATTATTTAATTGTGGGGAAAAAAAGACAGAGCTGGTGCAACTATCTATTTTCCTTTAGTAATTCTGCCAATGTACCCCAGTTCCTACTCACAAATTATTCCTGTCTTCACATTCGAGGCACCTGTTGGACAAACTTGATGATGAAATTGTATTTTTATGTACACGATGAAATGGTAGTGTTTAAAATATTATCTCTGCAATATATAAAGCTCATCATGGTTTTCCCTTGGAAGCCTTGGGTCTAATTAGGGGGCGAAAAAAAAGGTATGGTGACTCGTTTGGTGGAGAGATGCCCAGGTTCATTGTAACATTAATGCTGTAGGAGCGGGGAGGGTTTCTGCTGTGGTTTTGTTTCCTCATTAGATGAGTCATTATTAGAAGGTACCCTAGCCATCAATTAATAAAGAGTGTAGATTAAACACTCCCAGGAATTCTTTGTTAACAGTCATTTGACCGGCCCAGTAGAAAGCTTGTTTTCACTGAAATCCTGAAATTGAAGAAGCAATGATGTAAGCCCTTCAAAGGCTAGAGAATAAAAGGGGATTTTTTTTTCCACCCTTTAATGAAAAGAAGCTTTTGTTCGCGAAGGCAGAGTTCGGAGTGTCCTACAGCGTCCGGGAGCGGGAACATGCCATTCTTTCCTCTCGCCGCCGCCCCTCCGCCGGGGTTTGGGTTTCAGTAGTCCTCGCTGTGCAGCAAGGGCTCGATTTTCCTCCCAAAACTGCATGTGAAATTGCTGTGGACGTTAACAGGAATTGCATGTATCACCTCAGAGAAGAGGGTACGTCGAGGGCCCTGATGGGTGCGTGTGTGCCGGGGTTGTAGATGATGCTCTGTGCAGGGAGAGCGTGCAGGACCTGTTTTGGTCGCTGCTGTGCTCCAAGAGCCTGCCTTGCCCTGCCATCACGATTGGTTGCAATTAAAGTTGTGGGAACAGTATCTCTTTTAATTTAAAAAAAAAAAAAAAAAAAAAAAACAAACAAAAAAAAAAACCAAAAACCAAACCCAACAAAAAAAACCCACAGAAACAAAAACATGAGAAGTTTTTCTAGGGTAAAGGATATAATTCCCAGTGGGTGTGTTTTCAACAGCCAGAAGTCGCAGGGTAACGTTTGGTAGTAGCTGATCTACAGCAAAGATTTTCTGCAGAGCTTCTATGTCAAACACAAAGCTCTGCTTCATCACGCGTGCTGTTCAACGTATATTCAAAGGCGGCTGTAATTTTTGTCTTAAGGATTTATTAGAGAACTCAAGGCATACAAAGCAAGCATCCAACAATCCAGCAGTAAGAAAACCGAAAGCATTAATGAAGTTATTCTAATAATTAAGAATGGGGCTCTATGTGCTAGGCACTGTACGGATTTAGAACAACAGGCAGTCCTCCTCCTGAAGAGTTTGCTGCCTAAATGGGTGATTCACACACAGGGCAACAGAAGGCCTAGAGCAAACAGGCTGCAGGAGGTTTGGTAAACAGTCACAGCGTGTTATTATTAACCATATATATATGTTTGGGTTCCATTTAGCTGAAAGGGAAGTTGCTAAGGGGAAACACAAGAAGGTGGAATGAGGGGGAGAAGGGAAGAGTTTATAGGGGGGAAAAATAGGATAGAAAAAAATTATACATAGGACGGGAGGAGTTAGACAAAAGTCAAAACACTTTAAATGACAGACCTAGGGATGAATTGCAGCAACCAGCAGGGTACTATATTTTGGGAAAGAAATATCAAACCGGTTTTCCATCTTCTTGAGAGAGGATCGTGCTGGCCTCTGTATCCCTGTGGAAGCCCCTAGAGCTGCCTCTGTGGCCCCTTCTGCTGATCAAATTTGGCTTCAGCTGCCCACTCTTTTCTGGAGTCCATGTTTTCAACTCATGGGGATCACGAAAATGTGGTAGGGGAACAACACAGGTTCTAGATTTGCCCTTCTAAGTCCCTGCACGTTAGTGTGACCCGTAGGCACACCTAGCCTCAGCAGACCTCAGGTTTTCCCCTCTGGCTTCGGTAGAGCAATGCCTGCTGGAAGTGCACTTTCTTTCAGGAGTTCTTACATCTGCTGAATTTCTAAATCCCTGGATCCATGCTTCCTAAAACACTGGTCTTCTGATCGGCCTGACCTTTGCAGCTGTGGGCAGGGAGACATATCTGGTTTATAATCTGAAGCACGCTATTGATTGGAGAGACCACCGCCACCAAAAAGCATCTCTTGAGGGAAGAAGTCCTGTTTTAATATCGAGCTGGATGTGGGAGAACTGACTCGTCAGGGTTTTCTGGGTGGATTCGTTCCAGGCCTCTAATAATATCAGTAATATCTCAGTCTTTGATGTGGTTAAAGGACTGTGTATTAAGATGAGAGAGAAAGATATAAGGGTAATATTTTAATCTGTATTTAAGAATCCTTCTCCTTAAGGTGTTCTTAAGGAAAGGACTTGAAGCTTAATTTTGTTCTTGTATTGAGCACTAGTCCTTGACTTTGCTGAGATCATGCAACTTACCACATCATAGACAAGGGTATGAAAAATGCAGAGGCCACCTTCATCTGTGATGCATTCGACAGACAACACTCAACCATAGGAATAGCTTAAAAAAAAAAAAGTAAAGAAAGGCCTTCACCAAGGCAATATTTAGTGTTGTTATGCCCCGAAATGAACTTTATATTTAAATATAAGCTTTCTAAAGTGAGCACTTCTATATTATAAGCCATATGCGAGATTATTGGGTTTTGCTGTTGATGTTAACGTACGACTGGAGTAATGCAGCAGTATGGGTTAAAACCAAAGCTGGTTTTATATTTTCTGTTTTAAAAATGAAATAAGTTGAATTCTATATTGAGAAATCGTGCTTACCATTTGCTTTTCACCATTTTCCACCATAACATATCTGAACGAAATAAAGGCTATCTAGTTTTCATGCCAATGACAGCAGTGCGAACAGTTGAATGAAACTGAGAAAGGAAGAGTTACAAAATTTACTTTCTGCATGTCTCAAATGTTATCAAAACGCTGAGTGTTTTTCTAAGATTACAAATACTGCAGGGAAGGAATAAAAACCGCATTATCAAGTGAAAAATTAATGAAAGCTTTTCTGCTGAAACCAAATCTGTGTGTTTGATGCTAACCTTTTTAATTTCTCTTTTTCGTGTTTTGGATAAAATTCTCTACCTCCGTATTTAGAATCCGAAAACAGTTGTTGGTATTGGCATCTCAATAACATTTGTTAGGAAGCGAATACCTCATTTGACAACTGCTGAGGTTTGTTACCTGCATAGGTGCTTGCGTGGAATTGGAAGTCATTTTCTTGTACCAGATTTTGATTCTCATCCCACGTAGTAAAAAGCAAGAATAGGTGTTGTTTGAAACCAAGAGTGAAAAACCAGTGTAAGGTAAGATTCACATCTGCTACAGTAAGAAATTCATCCTGCAGAGAAATTGGTTCTGACTTTCTGCTAGAAACAGAACCAAGGAACCTGAATCACCCAGTGGGTAAAAAGGCGTCTGGAGTCAGCGTTGCAACTGTTGGGCAAGACTGGTGCTACCTGGATGCTTTTTTTTTTTTACGGTACAGCTTGATTAAGGATGCTTTTCATCCGTTGTGTGGTGGCTTCCGCATTGCGTTGACTATTGTGCTTTAAAGTGTGTTTTAGACCCTTCAAATATGAATTTATGATTTCGTAATAGGTTCCCAAGTATGGGAAAAAGAAATACTGCTGAGTTTTCTTTCTGTGAAAGGCTTATCTCAAAGGAAATGAGAACCTATGGTTGCCACTATATGCATTGATTTGCAAAATAACAACAAACCAGACTGCTGCTCCTGTAGCTAACTGTTCCCAGCTGTTGTTTCACATTCCAAATTTTATGAGTATTTTTACTGGCAACAGGAAATATTTTTAAGTCTTTGCAGGATAAGGCATCCATCTATTTATTTTACATAAAATGTTTTGTTTATCTTTTCTGATTATTCCGCAAGTGGAAATTTTGCTTATGTTTCCAAAATGAAAATTTGCAATTACAGTTAGAGTGAGTTAAAAATAACCATTTACCTAAATGTTATATTACCTCTGATGTTTAAATTGGATTGGGTTTCAAAATTGTCTTTGCTATGGGAGCTGGTTTTCCAGGAAAGAAATGCTAAAGACATTTTATATTCTTTCTGTTCTCATTAAGAATCCTGGCTTTACTGCAGAAGGAAAAGAAGCCCTTTATTAATAAATCTCTGTCATAAAAATGCAACAAAACATATACTAAATGTACACTGCTTGTTTCAGTGGAAGTTACTCTTTAATACTGTAATCCAAATTTGTTTGCTACCCTTTGTGCCCTCCTTCAGTTGAGTTGAAATATTTCAGGCTTTTTCTCACCTAATGCACGTGTTCGTTGCTGATCTGCAAGCAAGCATCAGATTTATAACCCACAGTTTATAGACAAAATGTCTTTCTTCAGCGTTTCCTAGATTCACTCGAAGATTCAGTTCAACTCCTTCGTTTCATTAACTTCACTGTGTTTTATCAATGATGTACGAGGGTAGAACTGTCTTTGGTTTTAGTTGCTTTCTGTTTTTTGTTTTTTGGTTTTTTTTTTTTTTTTCTTTCTGTTTAATCAGGTTTTTTTGCACCAGTACAAGATTTCTTGTGCTTGGACTGACACGGGTATCTTCCCCACTCTTCTCTCAAGGTCAAGTGTATCAGAGGTTCTCATGGCTGCGCAGAGCTGGCCCTGTGCCCTAAGGCGCTTCAGGTGGCCGCCTTCCCTCCCCGGCTCCGCTTTTAGTGACTTTCCAGGTTGGACTTTTTACTCTGTTGTAACTCCACTGTCAAATACCACCAGAATTGCAGCAAAATAGTTTCTATCCCAAAGGCATGTTTAAAGAAAAGTAGCTAGTACTTCACAAGATGCAGATGATTAGGGTTTTTTTTAATTGGCCAACATACAGACTGTTTACCAAAATGCTTTTGGTGAATAGCGTATATTACCCAAAATGTTGTGGATTTTTTTTAATCTGAAAGCTATTCATAAAAGTGTGGAGTTTAGCAAATACTTTTGGAGGGGGAGAAAACATTTGGAATATGATGCCCAAAAATAGGGGAAGGAGGTCACTTTCCCTGCTCCTGAACTAATGTACATTTCAGCAGAAATTTAGCTCTTGCTTCTATGGGGAAATGTACTCTTTTCGGATCAAGGGTGGGTTCAAGTATGGATTTAAACAGCAAACCAAAGTTTTATTTGGAAGAATACTCTGATAGCGTTTTTTTTGTTCCCGAGTCTGCTTTATTGCTGCTGCTGTGGAGCGAAAGGGTTTCTATCGCCCAACCGGTAATTTCTGAAAAGCTTTTCAAGCCTACAGTCTGAGAATCAACTCGGGTTTTGTGCTCTCCTCCATTTTCCACAGCAGGTGTCTCGGACCATGAAGATTTTGGACTTCCCTTATGGGCAAATTTCACATCTGCAAGATGACCTTTGTCTTCCAGAGCTTTGTCAGATTATCATTTCTCCAGCACTGCATTTTTTTTTTTATTATTTTTTTAAACCGAGCTTCTGGTGCGCAGCAGAGGCGTGTAACGTCCCTCGGGCCCCCGTGCCTATTTTACACAGCAAGGAGAAGATTTCCCCCACTTGCCAAAATGATCAGATAGGGTGAGTTAGGTTTGCCACAATACATCTGTCTTGCGTATCTGTGCGGGCAGCAATCATAGAACCATAGAATCATTAAGGTTGGAAAAAACCCTTAAGATCATTGAGTCCAACCGTTAACCCAGCACTGCCAAGTCCACCACTAAACCATGTCATCAAGCATCACGTCTACACATCTTCTAAATACCTCCAGGGATGGAGACTCAGCCCCTGCCCTGGGCAGCCTGGGCCAGGGCCTGACAGCCCTTTTGGTGAAGAAGTTTTTCCTAATGTCTAACCTAAACCTCCCCTGGCGCAGCTTGAGGCTGTTTCCTCTCGTCCTATCGCTTGTTACTTGGGAGAAGAGACCGACCCCCACCTCGCTACAGCCTCCTTTCAGGTAGTTGTAGAGAGCGATAAGGTCTCCCCTCAGCCTTCTCTTCTCCAGACTAAACACCCCCAGCTCCCTCAGCTGCTCCTCATAATACTTGTTCTCAACGCAGCTTTTGGGGAGAGCCTTTATTGAGGAAGGCGATGTGAAAATCCTCTCCAGTCACTGTGAGTGGCCGCTCCGGACACCGCCGCCTCCCCAAAAGGCTGTCGGGGGCCCCACGCCATCCTGCAGGCTTGGCTCCGGAGTAAACGGCGTGCCGGAGACTGTCCTTGCTCTTCGCTGCCAGAGTTTCCCGATTGAGACAGGGAGTTAAAAATAAATGCGTTAATTTCTTTATATGCTTTGGCTTAAGATACTATAAACAGAAAAATTATTCTAGGATCAAATGTATCTGGGCCGTTCACAGTAGAGCATAGGAAGGGAAGACTTATTTTTAAGGCAGAAGAATATACAGTGTAGCCATTTTCCTTGAATATTTTTGTTTTTTGCTGTTGCTAGAATGATTCATCTTGTTAATCACTGTGGGAGCGTTAATTGCCACCTTGTAAGAGAAGTGCCATCTCCTTAAGGTGAATCCGGAGAGCAGGGCTGCTGCGTGCAGGGTACTAGCAATTTCTTTAGAGGAGGTGTCAGCTCTAAAAGATGGGTCTCTTCCAGCGTGTTTCAAAACTTGAGCTCTCTATTGGGAAGTATGTTCTGATGTTAAAACTGATGTTTATACTTGAGACTCATCAGTGCTTCGATTATTAAATATTATTTACGTGCAAGTTGTTACGTATCGTGAGCAAGTCCTGCCTATCTAGTGCAACTTAGCCTATGACTACATTTTTTTACAGAAATGGCAAGATTATAAAATAAGAAAAAAAATCAGTTGAATAAGTGTCCATCGCCTCTAGGAATGAACAGCATTTGTTGCTTGCGTATTTGAGAATTTTGACCTAGAAGATTTATAATTTAAGGATGATGAAATGAGGTAAAAAACTACGCCCATCTGATTTTTCACTGTTTTACGCTTTAATTTGCAGGATAGGTAAGCTTACAGGCTGTTGTATAAGGTTATTTTATAATTACACCACTCCAGCGTGCATTTCAAGACCATCACAGTACAGACAAGCACTTAAACATGATTAAATGCTTCACTGAATTGAAACTTCACTAAACGTTGCACTCGGGCCATCTGAACCTCAATTTCTTCCGTGCAATTTGCCAGCATAGCTCGGAGCAGCCTCTGGGGCCTGCGGGGTCTTTTTTTGTTGGCCATAGATGATGGAGGCACGGAGCGCGCTGCCTGTATCCGTTTGCTACGACAGCAAAACATCCCACCGCAGCCTGGGCCCCAGTTTGTCGTCAGGCTAGCATTTCAGAGCAAACCTGAGGACCTGCTCATCTCTGTGCACCAAATGTCTTAGCTGAACGCAAAGAGAACACCTTGCAAGTCCTATTTTTTTCTAATATTATGAAAGTGGTAATTTCTAAAATTTTTTTTTTACAAAGTACAATACCTGTGGGTGAGAAAAGGAACTACTTCTGATTTCTTAAATGTGTGTTTCGTTGAGTACATATTGGTACAGTTGCAAAGAGAATGTTTTCTAACAAGATGGATTTTCAGTAGAAGAAAGTCAGATTGATGTGCTGAAGTGTTCTTTTACTCTAAGGGAAGAATAAATTCTTTGTTAAATGTTACTCCAGTTTTTGTTGCTAAATATACGGACATGCAATTTGTCTCTGAAAGTTGAAGTGTTTTTTCACTCAAGGCAAGAAACTGTCCCAGATATTTGACTAAGGCGCTTTGAAAATGGAACATTGTGGCAGGAAAAAATGGGGTGCGGGAAGATGCCAGTAGAGCCAGGCATAGAATGGGAAGCTCTTTAGGGGAAAGCCATCATTCTGGGTATTTTGCAATACAGTGATTTAATTGGTTAAGAAAGCACCAGGATTTACTCCTGCAGCTGTTAGCCTTGGGAATTGTGGCTCGGAGGGGGGCTCATGCGATGAGTGCTCAGATGCTTCAGTCCCATTTACTACAGAGGCTTACGCAGTATTACCTCCTCGCTCTTGGGCGCAGGGAAACAGGACTGTGGAATAGCTTAAAGGAATCTATCACGTAATAGTAATAATGATCGCCGGAAATAAAACCTCATGAAGAGCAGTACAATCTTATAAAAGATCGACTGACTTAGCAGAACGTCTCCGCTGCTGTGCAGAGCTCAGTACTGTAAGTGGCTGCCTTGTGCGTCTGAATCATTTCCTTTGCTCGTGGGTGGACTCCAGCTGCTGTTGTGTCCTGTGCTAATAATTCTCTCTGGAGTTCACCAAATGAGTTTATAAGAGGATGCGTTTAGTTATATCCCTGTGACAGCGTGGTGTTTCATGGGGTCGGTGTATGGAGTTGAGCAATTGGCTCCAAAGCTACTGTATCCAGTTGGTAAGCTCCTGGGGTGTCAGGGATTTGCTCTAGTAATGATTAACAAAAGCCGAAGGAGCTGGTGTCAGTGTTGGGATTAAGTCAGAAGTGCTCATGGTTCCTCATCGTGCCTGTGGAATACATATTTTCAGTTAATTAACCTTTTCTTTTCCTTCTGAAATAATTCTTGCTGGCCCTTTCCTGTTTCGAACAACCTTCTGATGACGGCTTTGATATCATCAAGTAAAGGCTGTGTACCTAAGATGCGAGATGACTGAAAATGGCAGTGACTGTCAAATCAGAATGTCTCACTCTCTGATCCTCTATTACATTTGAGTCTACTCTTTTTTTATATATATCTCACAATTAAAAACTACACTGAAAGGAGTTAACTGAGAGCGCAAAGGTAGAAGATGCTTTTGCCAGCTTTGTTTGGCCCAGTCGTGTATACATCATGATACAGTCTTCAATTACACATGCCCGTAATACTTTTTCCACCAGCTCCTGCTGTATTTGGTGCACAAAATAGATGATACACAGGGAATGAACAGCTATTCAATAGCTTGTTTCCTTCTCGCTGTTCGATTTGTGGCCCTAGGCCTTATTTACAACACGTTGTTCAAACCCCGCTTTGAAGAGAGAATTAGTGTTCCCTTGGGGCCTCATCTGTAGTGCTCATCAAATTAATATCCCGAGTGCTGAAAAAGAATTAATTAATTTCCATTACACTTCTGTTAAGTGAAGAGACACAGTAATTCCTACTCAATAGATGGGATGCCGAAAGAGAGAGAGAAATTATGTTCAAAACTTCTGGCTATGTTTGGACCCTTAGTTCAGGAAAACGGGGACTTTTGGTGTATTCCATCTCACTGATCCCAGTTACAAACCGTCCTCTTGACTTTGACTATGCCTGAGAGTTTTTAACCCTTTGAAGGAAAGATCACAAGATCTCTGAGAAGCATCCAGAAAACAGGAAACTTTTCTGTGAACAGCTTGGTTTTAAGCACCTGTCTTGCATGAAGTATGATGTTGGGCACAGATGTGGCAGCATGAATCCTGTTACCTGGTGGGAAGTTCAGTTGCTCCAGCTGTGAAGCCACCGTCCTCCTCCTAGTCCTACAGTGCCCTAGACCATGTCTCCCAATTTCTCCAAAAAAATCTGCAAGTCAGGTAACAGATGCCCTGGCTCTGTATCTCTTGTAGATCCCTCGGTGCAGCCATCTAAGCCCTGACTGAGCCAGGTGGTTGCAGTGAAATAACAGATATGCAACGATGTGATTAGATTATGTAATGCATGAATACAGGTAGAATTTAGGTTGCATGAGTACCGTTGCTATTTACTTTTCCTTACTTCTGGAACAGTAGACAACCATCTGCTCCTTCCTAGTAATGACGGCAGTAGCTTCATGCTCTGTATGTGAGCCACTCCTTAATTTTTCTAAAGAGTTTCAAATCATTTACTGATTGTAGGTCTTGACTCTCTTCCCCCCAGTTTTGGAGGACACTAGGCTTTCGGAAGCACTGCCTCTTCGTCCATTTCCCCTTTTTCAACCTCACAGTGTAATTTCTCCGCTCCTCCTGTGCCTCTGGTGCCATTCCCAGATTGAGCCCTGGTTCCGCTCCCCCGCTGTTGGCAATCCTGTTACCCTTTTTGTGCTTTTTGATCCAAAGCACGTGGATGTGAAATCTTTACTAGCTGAACTCTTTCAGATGAACATTTCAAGTTCATCTTGAGACAGTCGGTATTAAAAAAAACCCCAAACCTTAAATCCAAGAGGTGGAGTTTTGATCGGAATATTTTACAAGAAAATGAAAACCGTACCTAGCAAGAGAACGTTGTATATAACATAGATCGTAACTACCAGCTACACCTATAATAATTTCAACCTCAGAGGCTCATTTGAGTACCTGGAAAGAAAAAAACATTGTTCTTTAATTTGTTCCATTCTGCTGAAAATATGACAGGTTTCTCTTGCCGTTTGTGCATGTTAAATGATGCAAGGTACTGTATTTTATAGTAGCCATGACATAAACATTTATTCTAATTTTCCTTTATATTATAACTGATTTCAGATTTCATTTCTGGTAATCTTTGCTTTCCCAGATGAACACAAAAACTCCGCTCCTTTACATCAAAATAAAACATAAATTAACCATTACTCGAAGAATAAAAATTCAAGGCGTAAGAGAAGAATGCTTCTAGCTAGAAAGTGGCCGTGGCAAGTGTCTGGTTACTATAGCAATCGCCATGGAGCATGTGCCCAGCATGATAATTGCAAGGTAC
The DNA here is from genome assembly GCF_047370975.1 of Nipponia nippon. Classification (NCBI taxonomy): domain Eukaryota; kingdom Metazoa; phylum Chordata; class Aves; order Pelecaniformes; family Threskiornithidae; genus Nipponia; species Nipponia nippon. Next base: position 80,519,893 of record NW_028262380.1, on the reverse strand, counting down.
TTAAGAGCCTTTTCTCTTGCCTAAGTTTGATGTCTTCTAAACAGAGGTGTTACGTGAGGTCACATACACTCAGTTGTAACTACCAGATGGATGGATAATGCAAACGATCAATTTGCAGCTCCCACCGGGCAGAAAATGCTGCGTTCAGTTCATAGATTTTAATTTGTTTGATCTACAGCACAGTACCAGTGCGGAGAGGAATTTCTTCTCCCCAGTCTAACATATTTTAAATCTGCATTCTGACTATCAGTTTGCTTGTCAGTCTTTGCTGTGTACGTGTTTTGTGGAGCGCTTCAAACTGTGCAGACAATCATACTTCTGCAAAACTCGGCTGACAATTGCAATGCAGATAAGGCTAGCAATATCCTAGAATCCCAGCAAACAGGAGGGGTGAATGCTGAAGGACAGAGTAACTTAGTGTTTCATTAAAATAACCAATTGTTTCAAAGTTAATTCTTTCTTTAGACAATTACTTGATTTGTCTAGTGAGTTTGGTGGCTTAACATTAATAACGCACTCTTTCTAGCAAAAAAAAAAGGTGTGAAATTTGCATACTGCATTACTTTTTAATGGGTACTTGAATAGGTAGTCTCAGATTTATTCCAGCATATAGCACTGCTGATTTGACTTTCATCAGTGTTTAAAGGCTGTTGAGAATGCCATTTAAAAAATCTTAAATATTGATAGTTCCTTGCCACTTCCATGGAATGACACTTTTTTAGAGGATAGAAGCAACAAGGAATAGAGCCAAGTGTTTAAATATATAAATATAAAACCCCCACATATACAAGTTGTTGACAGTATCAAACTCAGATGTGAAATTTTCACAAATTGGAAATATTTACCTTTGAAAGAAGAACCTTTTCTGTAATACGCATTTTCAGTATTGCTGTGCATCATCAACCATGGTGTATTTGACTGATGGCAAGAAGGTACTACGCGTTGTTGCTTTACACCAAGAACACGCAGATAGGCATCGTCTGCGTTTTGAGATTGCTACCAACAAGAGATACTCATCTGGGGAGACGAGTGACCCAAGTGTATTTGCCACAGAAATATTTGCTGGCTTTCTGCTGTGTGGAAAGCAGCAACGAGAGGCGTTTGTGCTGTGCCGGCGTTAGGAGGCTCAAGAAAACCAAGGGAGTGACGGGCACCCAGCTCCAATGTGGTGCCGGGAAGGGGCTTGGGTGGTGCTGCTGTCCGCGGCCCGGGTGCTGAAACAGGAGTGGGAAACCAGGAGTAAAATGGAGCTGGGATTTTTTTATTGCTGGGATTTTTATGGGTTTTTCCTTTTCAAACATGATTTATGAAAAGAAGGGAAGTACACATCATTGTATTGGATGTGTACTTCCAAGTATTTCTTGGAAGATGGCTTTGGATTTCTTGGCTATCTTACTATCCTGAGACCTATCATTCCCAGGTCAATCATATCCATGTAACGCAAATCCGGATTAAAGAAAGATGGCTTTGTTGCATGTTTTAGATGCAAACTGTTTCTTAAACACAACATAAGAGGTTATTTTTAATGGGAAACCATGACACATGGTTGGAGGAATGTTTATTAGGAGATACAGTCAGAATTAGTAGAAACAAACACTGACCCACCTCTTCGGTCACTGTGCTTTTTTTTTTTATATACTTGAGGTATTTTTATGAGTTATAGTTTGGGCTAGAACCTTGACTTTTCTTGTTGTAAAGGTTGTTCATCTCTTTCTCTTCCCTGGTCCCATCCTCAACTAGGTATAAGAAAAAAAGTAAGACTGTATCCAGCATTTTGCTTGAGATAGCGAATGTCTGGAATGTGAGGTCCTGCTGAGGTCCCTTAGTGGAGCTGTCTGGATTCTGAGCAGGTCGGGCACCCACCCGTACCGCACCGCAGGCCTCTGTTTCAAGTCCTACGTGAGCTGACTATTGCTGTGTGCCCTTAGTCAGACACAGGTAGCCAAGGGTTTGCGGCCACGTGGTGAATTTGCTCAGTATCTGTCAGCAGTGGTCATTGACAAGTGGTTCAACCCTTGGTCTTCTATTGTAGTTCTTTTTCCGTGCTGACAATTGGAAGATATGCTGGGAAAAATGAAATTAAATTTATATGAATTGAGCAGTTAGATCTTTTAACTGTTTCACCCCCTCTGTCTCTGTCAAGAAATGACTTCTTTCGTACCAAGGAGCATACAGAATTGAGTGAAGAAATTAGGTTGTATCCACTTTGCATTAAACAAAATAATAAACGTTTTCTCTTGTCTCTGAGTCAGGTTTTGTGTATTAAAAGCCCTGCGTGCTCCTTGCATAAGGATGATCATTGTATTAGCGGGAGATATTTTTGTGTTTAAATGGTAATGGTTGGCTAGCCTGGATGAAGGCAACAAGGAAACTCCCCATGTCTTTATCAGAGCTGGAATTTCACTTATAATTTCTACACAGAGCAAACTGGGGGGGGGGGGGGGGAGGGGGAGTGCCTGTCAAGTTAAAAAGGAATAATTTGATTATCTGTTGAGCAGGGCAAAAATATTTTCCTTGATCTTTTTGGGTTTTTTCTTACCTGCACCTTTGTCTCTCTGCTACTGATTCTGTTTGTGCTGTACTCATTGAGGAGGGAACAAATAGGGAGCAGTTCTACAATAGCGTGTAAAAGTGCTTATTTCTGTGATATGGGTTAACTTCATTTCATCATCATAAAAATAATTTGTTCAGACTTTTTTGCTAGTAATGCGTACTTTAACTCTTTCCTATTACAGTTTGGTTTAATGATTTCAGGGGCAAACCATAGACGGCTTTTTCGCCCAGCTCTGCTTCGCTCTATTGTTCTTCCCTTATCAGGGTGGGACAGATGGAGGCTGAGGGTTCAGCGTAAGGTAACCAGCAGAAACTCCTGTAGTGGCGAGTCGATAAAATCCCAGATGATCATCTGTGGCATGCTACTCAATAGATACAGAGCACTTACTCCATGCGATATTTAGAGATTTTTTTTTTTTTTTAATGTAATGTTAAACGTAGAAGCAACTGACAAAATATAGGTGTCACTGTTTTAAGAATGACAATATTTGCAATTACTCAACTGGAACACCTGAGTATTTTAATGCCTTTAACAACTACTGAAAGCGATGCACTCTTGAAACAGCTGCAGAATCGAGGCTCTGTATTTGGAGCATCCCAGAACAGTCGAGGTGGGGAGGGGTCTCTGGAGATCGTCCAGTCCGATCCCTGCCTCACGTCAGGGTCAGCTGGGGCAGGTTGCTCAGGGCTGTGTCCGGTCAACTTTAGAGTATTTCTAAGGATTGAGAATTTATAGTCTATCTAGGTGATGTGTTCCTTTACATTTAAAAAGGTTTTTTTCTTACGTTTAAATGGAATTTCTTGTATTTTGGTTTGGGCCCATTGTCTCTTGTCTTGTCACTGGGCACCACTAAGAGCCTGTCTCAGTCATCTTTTCTCTCTCCCATCAGGTATTTTTACACATTGATAAGATCCCCCTGAGCCTTCAGTTCCCAAAATGCGGAATGTGGAAGTGTTCTGACTTAGTGACAAAGATTTTTTTTAAATTTTTTTTTTTTTTAAGTAGAGATAGCACAGGTGCAGAATGTGAAGTAAGGTCAAGGTGTAGAAAGAAGTCCTAGTTTAACTATAAGATAAGTTTCTAATTCTTGTTGTTTGTTGTAATGGTGAGCTTTTAGACAAATGTAGTGGATCTGCTGCTGTTGAGTTCAGTGGGAATAGAGCTGGCCTTGTAGGATTAAATTTTTTAATTGGGGAAGTAACCAGGCATGATATCGTAAGGAATGACTCCAGAAAAAGAAAAAGATGATTTTCTATTAGGAAAGCATGACTTCTGTGATAGAAAAGGGGAAGCTAGTGACTACCTGACAGCGTAGACATGCCTGAGCTAGCTATAAGCTAGCTATAAGCCCGATAGCTTACACAGCAGCAGTCATCCAACCGCAGCATCGCAGAGCTCGGCGCCGGCTAGCCAACAGTTGTAAACAGGACGTTCTTGGGCTTTGGTTTGCACGCCTGCGTGAGTGCATTTGGGAGTGAGGGTCCTGGGTCTGGAAAACACCCAAGCAAAACTCAGTAAGGAAGCCCTTCCAACTGGCTGCACTTCTCAGATTAAAGGGATTCATTTAATACCGCTGCCGTTACTGCTAATGTACTACAAAGAAGCTTCTGGCAACGCGTGCGGAGAGGCTGGCCAGCCCTTCGGTGAAGAGCTAGCAGGGAGTTACTTCGCACTTCTGGCGCGTAATTTCTTTTCAGCTCCATAAAGTAAATTGAAGCCGGGGCGGAATCCCCTTCTTCAAAGCTGTATGAAGGGAGGTAATCGTATGTTGTTAACCTGAAAGGCTGGGTGGATTAAGGCACTTTGGCTAAGCACCTGGACTTAGGTGTATGAATACAGGTCTCGAAACAACATCACTGACAGGCTATAGCCATGGGAAGTCTCCACATGCTAATCTACCTGGTCATCTAAACTCTCATTCATGGGAACTGCCTGATCACAAATGCCTAGCCATTGATCCTGCACTAGGTTCTGTGGGTTGATAAGTATGGGTTGGAGATACCATATCCCTCCTCTAAGCTGCTGAGGGGCGATTGTGTACGTGACTGCAGCCCTCTGTTTCCAGTGAGTTAAAAATGCCTTCCTGTGCAATTCCCCATGTTAGAAGTTGATTACATCTACGTATTTTTTCAGCTAATAAATTTTGCTTTGTGAAGGAAATGCAATCCACATGCTATAATATTTTTTTCTAACTGCTTTAAATGAGGAGGAATGCCTTTAGCAGTCTTGAATATTTAGGATTTACTGGGACATTTGGTCATTTCTTTGAGACAGCTTGCGTGGTTACGAGACCTGAGCCTGTGCAGGTATTAGACCTGTTGTCAATCCACACCAGCCACGGTTCCTTGGTTGGTTAGGTTCGTTCGCTTAGGTTTCGTGCTGGATTGCTGGGATTGTGGGAAATGAAGGATACTGATGTGTTGTTACTGAGCCAGAGCATTTGTTTTCTTAGACTACACCTAAAACTGTGTTGCCAAAGGTGAATGCCCAGGATCTGGGGACACGAGCTAAGAGCAGTTAATGAGGTTGTCGTCCTTCAGTAAATTTGTACGTGTGAGTTTGTGCTAGTTTTGTAGCTCTCATCAATAAGTACTTGAGATATTGTTGCAATAGGCTTTTCCAGTATTTTGTGTGTGGGCACTGTCGCACTGTACGCTTGGTTTCACAGGGAGCGGTGTGGCAGCGCAGCTCTCGTGTACTGATAGAAAAAAAGAAAAGATCAGGTGGAAATGTGCAGCTTCACAAAGATGGAGAATCACAGGCTGGTTTCTTAACCTGAGGGCCCCTGCTCTGTTTGCTGTCTAGCTTTCTAGCTAACCACTGCTTAATTCCTTCTATATTTTTACCCTGGCGTCGACTTATGTGAGGATGGAGTATGAAGAACTAGAAAACTTAGATAATGAAACAGAAAATCCTCAAACTGTGTCTTTCTCTCTCGCTTCTTCCTCACACCTTACAGCCTGCGCTTAGCAGTGGCTGCCTCCCAGGGGTGCTGGCCTTTTGCTACTCATGGTGGCTCCCGGCGACTTCTTCCTTTCACAAGGCATCAAGCCTTCAATCCTAAAAGTCTCCCAGGAAAATCTGCTCCTTTTCCTGGCTGTCATGGAATTCTCCTGCAATCCTGTTCGCTTATTATTTTCCAGCTTGAAGACCAAAATAAATATAGAATTAAAGTTGTAGTAGCAAGTCCCATCTTTTCTAGGGACAGAGGGACAAGCGATGGATTTGGGTGAGAGTGACAGACTGTGTTCTTCATCCCGTTTACATCACTGCACCATCACCTCTGAGTTTTCAGAAGCCACGTGTGATTTCGGTTTCCTTCGTGTTTACATTCAGAAATATCAGTGATTTTTTTTTTTTAATTTTCCAAGAAACATTATTGTGAGAAGGAAACGCACACGATGCATCATCGCCACGTGCTTCAACAGTCTGCCTTAACCCAAGGATTGCTTCTTAGTGGGACTAAACAAGTATCAGTGTAAAAGGCTTAGCTTGGTGTGAAAAAAGGGCTGGGGAGGGGGATGAATTTGTGCAAAATGTGACTAAAACGTGAAAAGGGAGATGACCTCTTTCTTTAAAAACAGCGTTTGTGTGCAGAGTAGGCTTGTTTGTAAATGAAAAGATTAGCCCCATCTTCACAGGTTTCACAAATGATTTCCATGAATGTCTGATGCTGATAACAAATGACTGTTGTATGTCTTTCCCAAAATACTCGCCGGGACTGTGATTGCAGCTCTAATTATGGCACAACAGATGCGGTGTTGTATAGCACCCGCCTTCTTCAAGATTTGTAGCTCCCTTTACTTTTACATGAGTTATTTCTCTTTTTAGTGTAGAATTTACTACTGGTAGCAGTAACAAAGAAGTCACTCTTAAAGTAAAAAAAAAAAAAAAAGGATTTTCAGATTGTTACACTGCTCGCATTGTTTTTGTGCTGCAGATGTTTGTTGTGTTAGCAGCCAGCGCGACTGGGATAGCGTATTCATGCCTCGTTGGGTCCCTTCCGCTTTCCCCAACCTCTCCGCTGCTGAGTAAGCAGTTAAAGTGACTTTTTTCTTTTGTTCCCCAGCCTTTGCTACTGTTTGAGAAGAAAGGCAAGTTACTTGGCTGTTTTGTTCAGTTGTAAGTGGAACAGTATTTTTTTTTTTTTTTTCATTTTAACGTATTCACCAGAAGAAAATAGGAGAGTGCATTTGCAATCTCACATGCGTTTACATGTGAATGTTGCTGTGTTATCCTTTCCAAACAAGGAGGAGGTGATTTAGTTGAGTAATACAAACTATCGCCTCGCGCCGTGCCAATCACGCTGCCATTGTCTGTTTTAATACCGACAGCGGATCATCTCTCGGATGGTACCGCGCTCACGCGTGTGTGTTTCGGGAGGAGGAGGGTGTGCGTGTGTGCGAGCAGCACCTGGGGCCGCAGGGATGGGGGACGCCCGGGAAGCGCCGGGCCCTTCCCTGACCACAGCCGGGCAGGGAGAAGCACTGGTGACTCCTCAGGGGCTGTTCTGTTATTGCGGAGGAAGGAGGACACAACCCTTTCTTGATGGGAATACTTCTGTTCTGAGCCTCTTTCCTCCCCAAATCTTTTTTTCTTGGTTCCTCTATTTCCTCTGTTAAAGTAAAGCAAATAACAAACCTCTGCTCAACAAGTCTGCCGGGGCAGGGACAGTCTAACGTACTCGTTCTTTCTGGCAGATGAGATAGAAGTGCATGGCGTGCATTTTTCAACAAGGCTTTCACCTTTGAGAGCTCGTTTTGAGTGGGGAGAGAACGACTGGTGAGGCGCTGGCCCAGGTTGCCCCGAGAGGTGGTAGCTGCCCCATCCCTGGAACCATTCAAGGTCAGGTTGGACGGGGCTCTGAGCTCCCTGATCGATTGAAGGCGGCCAGCGGCACCCGGGCTCGTCTCGGGGACAGCGTGGCCAGCGGGAGCGGGGCAGGGAGCGGCCCCCGCGCTGGGCACTGGTGAGGCCGCCCCTCGAATCCCGTGCTCAGCGCTGGGCCCCTCGCCCCAAGGCGGCCATGGAGGGGCTGGAGCGTGGCCAGAGCAGGGCAGCGAGGCTGGGGCAGGGGCTGGAGCTGGGGGGGCTCAGCCTGGAGCAGAGGAGGCTGAGGGGAGCCCTCCTCGCCAGGGCAGGTTTAGGTCGGCCCTCAGGAAGAATTCCGTCCCCGCCGGCGCTGGCCCGGGCTGCCCGGGGCCGTGGCGGTGCTCCCAGGCCGGGCGCTGTGGTGCTGAGGGAGGGGGACGGGGGGGCAGCGCTGCGGTAACGGCTGGGCTGGGTGGTCTCCAAGGTCTCCCCCGGCCCGGCCCGGCCGATGACTCTGATAGGGTTTCTCCCTCCGGCGCAGCCCCCCGGCAGCCGGGTGTTGCCCCGGGGGGTCCGGGCCGCCCCCCGCCGCGCTCCGGGAGGCTCCGCTCCGCCGCCTCCCCGCGGCTCCGCCCGTCCCCGCCCCGCCGCTACCACGGCAACGGCGCTGCGCCCGCCCCCGGCCCGGCCCGGCTCCCACCCTCGGCAGGGGCTGGGCGGCCGGAGGGGCTTTCATGGCAGGGCTGGGAGCCGGCAAACCCGCTCGTTAGGATGAACGAGGAGGCAGCCCAGAAGAGCGACGGCGGGGAGAAGTGCAACGGCGGCAATCAGCGGAGGAAGAGACCCAAGAAGGTGGGGTCGGGGGGCGCCTCCCGGTTCTCGGGGCGGGGAGGCTGCGAGGTGGCGGTGGGCGATGGCAGCGGGATGCGGCGGCTCGGAGGAAGCCAAGGTCTGGGGTGCGAAGCCGGAGAAGGGATTTGTTGCTGGTGATGCTCGGGAGCCAACCTGCTGGTACTCGCCGGGCGAGGGGCTTCTCCCTGTCTCGACGTGGGGATTGATGATGTTGTGATAACTGAGCTGGGTGGTTAAGCAGAGGGTCGCGTCTGTCGTTTTTTTATTATTATTATCTTTTAGCAAACAGCTGTCTGTTCCGTTCAGTTGAAGTTGGCTTCGTTAGGCAGCGGATGCCTCTCGGCATGGGGCTCCCGGTGCTCCCCCTTAAGAAAGAGGGCAGTTTGTTTTAGCAGAAAAAATAGAAAACCTGCTCATGATGGTATCGACTTGCGTGCTTCTGTCTCTTTTTCTTCGAGCGATACAAATGCAGGTTTATAAACCTTTAGTGTACTTTTGTAGAGATGTTTCTTAGATTGGGCTATAAACAGAGAGAGATAACGTTGCCGGCTTTTGTACCAGCTCTGCGAATTCAGCGATGCTAATGAAAAATAATTGGGTAAAAATGTGAATTGTTCAGCCACACCCAGTTTCCAGGGCACTTTCTCTCTCTCTCCAGTCTCTTTTTCATAAACGGTTGATTTACAAGGTATAGTGTGCCCGCTGCTTCAACCCCCTGCTTGAGGTAATTTCATTTTAATGGCTTTAATCGTAAGCAACTATTTATTTCTGTTTGGGTTTTCTCTCTCCTCTAAGAGGAAAGATGTCTGTGGTTCTGGGTAATTATGACATAAAATGGTTTATAGTTGTTCCCTCCTTCCTTCTTTAATCTTAATGGGTTTAACATGAGTTACCCACCGAAATGTGTGGGACTGCTTGCAGGGTGAGGAATTACTCCAATATGAGGAAGAATTTAATCCATACAAAGTATATTTACTGCTGAATTCTTCAGTCCCTCATTTTGCATAGAATTTGCGTTTTAACCAACGTTTGCATATGAGCAAGACCGATTGCTACAAATGGAAATAATATGTAGAGCTGCAAACAGGCACTTATTCGGGGACTTTTGCAAGGGTTTTGACCTGGTGAAGAAAAGCTGTTTTTGCAATAGGTGACACTGTTAGGCCCCATTTTACCACAGAGGGAAGATTCTGCGCGTATAACCATAAGGGCATGAGATAAGCCAGCCTAAGCAAGAAATGGAACAAAAACATCCTCACCCCACCCCGTTGTGCTTGGAATGTTGCCTGGATCTCCACACAGTGGGGGATTTTATATAGCACGTTGGCCTTATATTTAAGCACAACCGAGCAGCAGAGGGAATATCTGTTTCGTCTTACCTCTGAATTTGAAAGGTTTGTTTGTGTGGGTATGTAAATCCGTACGAGGAAGCAAAAATCAAACCATCGAGTGTGTACCCGGTGTTTTCATTTGACTGTTAGATAACCTGGGAAGGCTATCATACTAGGGGAGAGGTTTTGAAGATCTAAGGCATCGAAGCGGGTGTTTCCATCTCTTCTTTTTTATCTGCGTATACGTGGTTTCTTGTTTTGCCGTTGTTTTCTAAGTAAAGTCGCCCAGAGCCTTTCAAGGTTGAAACACAAGGATGTGCTACTGCTGCCAAGCGAATGCTTAGAAAGCATCTCTTACATTGAATCTCCGCATTTGGTCGTCCAACAGCTGATGCATCTTCCTTTTTCAAAAAGGTAATAAGTGTTTGGGTATCTTTTTAAAGGTATCTTTTACAACTAGAAAACATGAATCGGGCATTTTCAATTGAGAAATGTAAACCAAAAAATTCTTAATCGCTCGGTTTGGATGCAGGAGGTGTTGGTCCCTCAGGTCTGGTATTGGATTAGCTCTCACGAAGCCTTGCCCTTAGCGACTTTGTGAAGAAATACAGCTCCAGGCTTTAATATTTCTTTTTAAATTCTAAGAAAATAATTTTCTTAAAACCTAAAACTAGATAATTTTTTTTGATGAGAAAGAGACACCCTGGAATAGCCAAGAGTACAAGAATTCCAGATTGAATTCCTCTGCATTTTGACCAGGTAGGCACAATTTCTTTCGGGATCAGAGATGAAAGTGCCATGTGCAAGAGCTCCAAAATCAGAAGTGCTGTACCCTGTTTTCAGGTCCTGAACTACTTTTGCTGAACGAAGCTGCATTGCGCCATTCAACGTGCCCTCTATCTGTTCTGTGGAAGTTGATCCCTTTTGTGTGGATAATTAAATATTAATTGAGCCAGACGAGTTTGATCTATGTATTGGGAGAGACAGAGAAACGCATCTCGGACACAGCATTCAGCTGGATCTTCTGTATTCCAAGAGGGTGTCCTAGCTAGGAAGCGATGTGGGGTTTTCTCTAGTTTTCGGCAGTACCCCAGTTTTTTTTTTTTTATGCACGCGTACTTTAACACGAAAAGGCTTCAGTTTCATCCCAATACGGGATGGGAAAAACTGAAATTTTTGTAAAGTGGAGAAAATGACCCACCCCAAACCAAATTTAATCCTCGTGGTTATGTTTGTGGCTTTGCGCGTTCGGTTGAGTCAGTGGGCTGCCTTAATGGGTTTGTGAATCCAACGGTGGGGTTGTGTCCAGCCTTCCTGTGGTGCTTCCCCTGCACATGATAACTGGGATATGGTGAAATTTGTGTTCCCGGGGAAAAAAAACCACGCTAAATTTCTGTGTTCATCCAGTTCTAGTGTCAGAGAGCAGAGGATGTGTTCTGCTGGAGGCAGAAGTGAACAGAACGGCCTCGGTCTGTTCCCGGTGTGACTGCGTGGGAACCCCGCGAAGAGCAGCGCTTTGGTGTGCGCTGGTGCTCTCGTCTTGGTAGCCGAGGTACCATTTGTGTTGAAGGAGTAGCACAGCAAGCGAATATGAATTTATATCACATTAGGTTTTTTGAGGCCTCCTGTATTTTGCCAACTGTATTGTGAAGTGTCCAAGTACCAAATCCCTAAAGTTCCTCTCAAGGATGTTTTTTTCATTATAGAGCATTTCAGATGAAAAACAAGCACTGTTGGCCATCATGTAGAAAATGAAGCCTGTTCCTATATCTAGTACTAAAAGCACTGATAGCAAAAGGGTGTCCAGAAACCACAGGTTCTCACTCCAGTGATCACAAAGCACGCACAGTTGATGGATCGATGCAAAAATAATCCATCTTAGCTTATTACAGAATTCCAATCTTGCCCCTTGTGTTGCTCATTATTTAAGAGAGATTAAAACCTTGGAGTCAGGCTCATACTATAAAAGACTTGCAGGAGGTTGTAATGCTGATTTAAAGGAAGATAAATGAGATGTCTTTTCCTAACCTAAGCATTATCTCCTATTTTAAATGTGGCTATGGAAAGACTTAAATTGGATCTATTAGGTGAGCTACTTCCAGTGGAAGTTGTATACTCGCTAATGGAATCATTACAGTGTACAAGCTAATGCTTTTAATTCATTTTGATTATTTAAGACAATTTATTCCATGCGTAAGGTAATTGAGACCCGTTTTGGAATACAAGCACGATTTTGGTCACCTACGTTCAAGAACAAGAATCCAAACGTACACAAAACACGCAGAGGGGGATTGCTAGAAGAGAGAGCCTGTCTGAAGCAAAAACTAGAAGAGTTTAGCTGTAGTGTGCTAAAGCAAAAGGCTGTCGGAGGGGCAAAGGAAATGAGGCTCTTCAGCAGCCTTCTAATAGATTTAATCAGGTAAAGAACCAAGAGAAACTTGATTAATTATGGATGAGATGCGATTTCTCCGAATGTATCACTGGACTGGATTCCATTGAAGGAGGTCCCTCTCACTCCCACGTTCCTGTGTTTTCACCAGTGTCGTTTATGGTGCCGTAATAATATTACACAACAGTTTAATGGATGGTAAGTGTGGCTATTTAAATCTTTTAAAATGTTTACCTGGTTATTTCACTCTTCCAGCGACCAAATTTAGTGGGAAATTGAACGCCACCAGAAGAAAAACTTGAACCAGTGTCCATCTCTCCCTAAAATCGGTATGGGGCCTCGTGTGACAGCAGTTCCAATCTGCTGGGCGGCGTTTCCTCTAACTTGCCTTCGTTTCGCACTTGCGAAGTCCCACTTAGCCTTCGCTAGTTGCTGCTGTTTCCCTCGCTCTCCCGTTATTACTGGTGACAGCCAAATAGCTGTACTGCTTGGTGATCCAACCGAGATGAAACCAGAGTATGGTATGCTCCCCCTTTGAAGAGAGATCACGTCTTCTGGCTTTAAAAGAAAGTTTTCCGTCAGATGATACACAGCGAGCTGAACGGGCAGAAAGAGCTAATGGGGAAAAACACAGCCTTTCCTTTCGTTCAGGACTAGGATATCTAAAAGGCTTTATCACGAAGCCAAAGTGGTCGTTATAAGTTAACCCAGCTTACTGGTGTTCAGTATTGTTAATGTTAACTCTGGAAGGTTTTATTCTTTGTTCAGCTGAACCAGGTTTAGAGAACTGGAACTGCCCTGCTTTCAGTTGGGTTAATCCAATTTACATGAAAGTAAACAAGCAGAGACATGGTGCTAGAATTTGCTCTGGAAAGAAAAGAATAGATGGAGAAAAAGACGAACTTATTTTTAGGTCGCAGAGGTAAGAGACAGGTTTGTAAAGAGACTGTTAAGAATCAAACCAGAGGTACTCCTAAATGTCCACACTACGTTTCAACGTGGTTGGCACTATTGCAAATCTGATGCAACTCCACTGATGTTCTTGCATGATGGAGATCAGGTTTTGCTTGGTCCCTTTGCCTTTTCTGCCTGTCGCAAGGCTTCCAGTACATTTTGTGCCAGGTATGAAACTAACATCATAGCTACAAATGCTTCGATGTATTTTTTTCTTCTCTCCTTCCTTGCCTGTCCCTAGTTGCTATGTGTAATGGTAACAAAACAAAAATGATGTGTATTTATCCCGCTATGAGATAAAGCAACTTATCTCTGTGTCACCAGCTGCCACAGAGCAACCATCGCTTTTGATGATTGCGTCAGCACAACGCCCTGGGCTTCTCTCGCGGCAGCCCCGTGGTGGTTGACGCTCTGGAGAAATAACTTCCACTTACAGCAATGAGACAGGGAAAATAATGACGGGCAATATAGCTGAACATCTGGACTGCAGCATTCTGTGTTGTCGTTGTGGTGGTTTTTCTAGCATCTAGCGTCGTAAAGTGTGTAGGAGCGAGAGGGCACCTGCCACGCACCTGAGCCTGGCTTTTCTAGGTCTTTATGTTCTGGTGTAACAGGATCACTTCAAGCATCGTTGTACTCCGTTGTATTGATGGAATAAGTAATGAACAAGTCTTAGAACTGACACAACTACTTATCAGGTTACATTTATTCATCGTGGGCTTTAAAGTTAATATATATATAGCTTTTAAAAATGTGGTGGTGTTTTTTTTTTTTTTTTTTTTAAATAGAGTAATAGGAATCGACAAAGGGATGGAGTATTCTAGTGCATTAGCAGATTTGTGCAAGTGCTACATTTCACAGATTAAATACTGTGAAGATAACAAGGAGGAAATCATCTGGATAAGAGTGGTGAATTTTATACAAAACCGCGTGACATGTTGAGCCTGCATCCGCCTGCCACGCGTTCCGGGCTCCCGATTTATCGTTCGCAGTTCTTGCTCATTTTTGCCAATGTTTGGCAAACATCAATTGAGTCAGAGAAGCAAGTCCCTTTTTCCCCAGCCAGCTTCCCTTTCTCCCGGCAGGATGCCTGGGGCTGTCAAGTATCGCACGTATTGTATCGCATTCGCACATCTCGCAGCCTTGTCGCGCGTTCCTGCAGGCCAGCAGTGCCACAGGCTGAGCCGGGCTTTCAGGCGGCAGCTTAAAGCCGCCAGTCCTGGCTCTCCGGGGACGTTGGGCTCTGTGCTGGAGGCAGCCCCGTGCTCTCTCTCTGCCTCTCCTCCTGCTGGCTATGCTGCAGCGTGCGCATAATGGAAGAGCATCTGGGAGAAGGATTTTAGCGATAAGATAAGCGTGTGAGAAGGTCTGATACTTATAAATATATCCATAGTGAGCGTTCGGTTTGGTCTTCTGCAGGTTTTTTGTTTTGTTTGTTTTGCTTTTTTAAAATCTTCCCTACTGAGCCAACGCTGGACCATTTCTCTCTTCAGGCAGTCTCCGTTCAGCAAGGTGCGTACGCAAGGCCTGGCTATCGAGCTGACTCAAGCAGCGGTCTGGGGGTGTATGGGCAGCCTCTCATGTCCTCTGCCTCTCTTACCTGCCTGTCCCGATCGGAGATGCCGTGTTTTGGGCAGCTCTGTCCCCCTGCCTCCTGCTGCGTTGATGCTTTAGACGGCAGTTCTGGCTAGGGAAGGTTTTCCACTCTATAAAATGAGACTGACATGTGCAGCACGTAGGTATTTAGCCTAGACACTGGGAACCCTGGAGCTCTGAAACGCAAGAAACAGAGGGAGGCCAAGAAAATAATAAGATGGCTAGGGGCTCTTACGTCCTCATTTATTTGCAGGAATTAATTATTTCAAAGTCTTTCCTAGCTGATTAAGTGGGTTGCTTTTTTCTTGGTGACAGAAACTGCTGAGCTGAAAGTTTGAACGTACTGTTATTATTCCTGTACTGTATAGGAATAATTCAGTATTTCCATACTTCATTTTCAGTAGAAATTTGCTGTGCTGTTATTCATTCAGTGTGATCCTACTCATTGTGCATTTTCTCATTTATTTCCACTTGATTTCATTGTGCGCTGGCACCAAATACAGGAGGGGAAAAATTTTTTAAAAAGTAGATGGAGATGGGCCAGCGTTTAAGACGCCCTTGGAGTAGTTTCTAAAATTGCATGAGAGAGGCAGTGAATTGCTTCAGGTCACTTTTCCGTAAACAATTCATAGTTGAAAATACACGTAATTAATTTTCAAATTAATCTTTCTCTCTTGTGAGTGGGATTTTGGAAGGTGGAAATGTCGTATTACATCTTTGCCTTTTAAACTAAAAGGCAGTGTATCCTTACAGGCATTGCAAGTCAAACGTGCGGGCACTGATTAGTCCTCCTCAAACCTTCTTGAAATAAAAATGCTCCTGGAGCACACACCAATTTAGGGATTAAAGGTAGATGCCTATCCGTATTATCTCACCTCTTCTGTGGCTGCTTCCAGCTAGCCTGCAATTGGCTCACATGCAGGTAAACAGTTTGTAACCTGCTTATATTTTCTCTCAGTTTAGCTCACAAACACAAAAATTTAGTCTGTGAATGAAGTGCCCTCTGGAGAACAGGATCAGCTCCTAAGGAGATGATAGAGTAAATGGCAGTAATTGCAGTTTGAAACGATTTTCTAGGTTAAACAGCACCTAGGTTTCTGCCACAGGCTAAGTATTTCAGAAGTGATTGGTTGCTTTCATTTATTTCATCTAGTCTTGGATGGCACGCGTTTATATTGCGCTAAAGTACTGGATCTGAGCAAAGAGAGTGTATGGATTTAAATTGGCACCAGGAATGCAGAGATTCCTGCAACAATTTAGCTTCATGGTCAATTAAATCTGCTAATTGTTCCACTACTAGGCTTTATCATGCAGTGTTTGAAGTATGCGTCGACATAGTTGAGGCAGTGAAGAACATTGGTGACAGTTTTGAATTACAGAAATGAAAGTGTGAACTGATGAAGTTTATAAACAATTTCTACCCTTCAATAGAAGATGGGATTCTGAACCTTCTTTGTCTCTTACTGTATTAAAAATTGCGCCGCTTTCCTGTGACCAAAAAACTCTGCTAGTCCCTCTTTTTTTAACAATTTAAATATCTCATACATCTGGCAGCTTTCCATATCAGAGAGCAGATGTCAATGTAGAAATGTCAGGAAACAGTGGCAGTTATTCATCATGCGAACCATTACAAACCTAATCTGACCGTCCTGGTAGATACATTGCTATGATCCAACGAAAAAAATGAATGAATAGGCGTAAAGATCAGGGGAAGCGGGCTATGGGTTGTGCCTGTACGCGTCTGTGTCTGTGGTGTTATGTCGTACCTCGGCCTGTTTGTGCCTGTTTTTTCCCGGTGCGTGGCAACTGAACCCAGCGGGCCACAGTCTCCGGTGGATGTCAGCGTAGGTTTGTTAGAGCCAGCGGGGGCTCTGCCAGCTTTCATCAGCCGGGGATCTGGTCTCTTGTTGCTGGGGACCTACGCGACAGAGCAGAGCGTGGTGAATATCAGAAAACAGAAGCGCTGGAACAGGCGCAGATTTTCCAATCCGCCGATGATTCATGCTCATTAGCTTTGAAACACTGAAGAAAGAGGCTTTATGAGCTGGCATTTCCATTTGCGCTTTAACCGCTTTACTCACGCCGAAGACGGAGTGATGACTACAGCATTCGCAAAAACAAGTGAAAGGGAAAGATGGGAAACGCGTTCTGTGCCTTGTCTAAAGGTCACTGCCCTGCCAACGACTTACTGGTCCGGTTAGAGATCACGGCCTCCCGCCCGGCCGTTGGAACTAACCGATACCGTGTTATTTTGTGTGAAATGCAAGTTAAACGGATTGAGCGTAGAGTTGAGTTACACGTTTCCTTTGGTGCGCTTTGGAGTTGGGGAGGGAAGGGGTAAATATCCTCCCCCTGTACCTTGGGCTCCCCGCCTGGAAGACAAGCACAGCTTTTGTTGTTGCATTTATTTTTAATTAACCGCTTCTAATGGTGCGGAAGGTGTTTTCCAAGGAAGCCCAGGCACTTGCAGAGCTTGCAGTCACTGTGATTGCGTTTGGAGGTATAAGCGTGTGAGGGCTTACGCTTGATTATATTTGACGCTGTGTATTTGTACACGCCTCTCTCCCCCCTGGTCGTCAGCATCGCTGCTTTTTTCACAGCGACATCGCCAACAGAAGCAGCAGGCGATGGCTTTCAGTTGTAAAACAGCTGCCGTGAACTCATTATGCACTAATGGATACTTCGAGGTGCAAGATTGCTCCTTTGCAGCGTAAGCTTAGGTGTGTGGCCCATTTGAAATATAGTTGACAGCAATTAGGATGGTGATGTACACCATGCCTTTCCTAGAAATCATTGTTATAAACCACTTGCTACCTCTGGACAGAAATAATACAATCTGGCTCATATTTATACAGCAGTTACACGACTGATATCCCCATTTTTTTAGTGAATGAACAAAAACAAAATCCTGCTGGAAATCTCTTCTGCACAATGTAACTTCATCCAAATGGAAACCAGACATATTTAATTAAAAAAACTAATCACTAAATGAAAGTGGTAAATACCATTAATGGAAGCTACCTTTTTTAAGTGATGTGATTGAAGTGACAAAGATACGGTTGCAAACCAGTCGAGCACGAGTTAGAGTCAGCAAAGCTTTCATGCGTTGGGTGTTGATGCTGGAGACCAGAGTTAACGGCTCATTCCCGCGGGTACGTGGCGTTTGGCCTGGGACCTTTGTTTATTTTCTTCCATCCGTCCTCTTGGGAGGATTAAGGTGATGATAATTTTTTTTTTTTCCTGAAGGAGGAAACAAAGGGGTAACCTTTTGCTGAAACTTTCTGAGAAAGTAGATGTAGTTGATCTTCCCGAAAGAGAAGCCCTAAGTAATACGGGGGGAAACCGAACGCTTCAGATTGGGATAGTTTCCAGTCTCCAAAGCCTGTAACGCAGCTGTGGCATTTGTAATCTTGTTTAGAAATAAGTTCTGAAACGGATGGGTTTACGGGTTTGTGTTTCTCTGTTCCAAGACTGGGGCCACAGTTGGACAAGGGGTGGAAATGGCGCTGCCGCCAGTTGAATGGGGCATGGCTTGTCCTTCCCGGGAACCAGAGTAAGAAACTGAGCTGGGTTTGAGCTCCCTCCTCTCCCTTTCTGTAGAGGAGACGGGATGGGAAGGGATGGGAACGAGCAACTGGGAGGGGAGGGAAGGTGGAGCTGTCTCCTGTGTGACAGTTTCAGTGCTTGACTAGATGATCAGAGAGAAGAGTCGAGATCCTTTTCACTATTATGTACTTATGAAAAAACCTTTATTGGAACAGTGTGAAAAGCGCATAATTATTTGGTGCTTTTTTCTGTCTAAAATGTGATTTGTAGGAATACAAATGAAATGAGAGCGGGATTTACATTCCTGTAATGCATGGTTCAACCAACTGAGATTGGGCTGCCATTCTAATAGCGGTGATATTAATATACAGTCATTTTCTCAAATAGCATTTTCATCATTGCAGCTAACGTGCTTTGTAGGATGAAGTTGGTACCACCGCCTCGTGGTGCAGTCAGGTGCTCTGCAGTGGTTTGCTCAGGCGCGAGCACGGCTGGGAACCCAGTGACCTTCAGTTCTCCTGCCTCTCTTGAGCTGCTAGGGACCAGCTTTAAGGGCCTTCATTCCCTATACCCCCCCCCCCCCCCTTTTTAAAACCCCGCCTCTTCTCTTTGCTCTCCGTGCCCTCTGCTTTTCACCTGAAGACTTTGAGCCCAAAGTCTTTTTCTCAGAGGTTACACAAAGTATTCAGGGACTCATTCGGGTTGATTTTAACCTTAATATCTTGAGATGTGCCTTGGAAAGCAGACCTTCATCTTAGCTGCGTTCAGACAAAACGCACAACTCATTTTGAGAGCCCGAGTCAAAGCTTGCTGAAAGATTTCCGTCGACTTCAGTAATTTTACTGCCTTCACTAATTTTTAATGGCTTTGAGATTCAGACCATCAGGAACGAGCTGAATATTTCCTTGTTTACCCTTGATGTTTATGGCATTGTAGCTACAGTAATAGCTGAATTAGGGCTAATTTTCAATATACTTAAAGCTTGGATTGATAAATTCTGGGACCAAGTCTTTAATCCTTCTCTGGAAGATTTTTCCTTGTTACTTAGTAAACTTATCTGGATGGTTTTATTGCAACAGTAATGACGACCATTAGTATACAGCGTTGTTTGTGGAAAACATATCATACCATCAGTCCATTTTCCAGCTGGTGCCATAAAATTCAGCAAGCAGATACCTGTAGAAACATAGAGATGCCTGTCTTACTGAAGCACGTCAGTTCACCTTTACAATAGCAAAGCAGTGCTCAGCTATGACCGACCTGTATCTCAGCAGTAAGGATTGAGTAAGTCCATCACGTATCGCCTTGAGGTGGTGAAATGTACGGGTGGATTATTTATTCCAAATGGCATTAAAACAATTTGTTCTGGGGAGAGTTGATTATTTTCACTGATCTTTTTAAGAACAAGACATCAAACAGCAACTCTCGCTTCTGACTGCCTATCGTCAGTTCGTTTGTATTTCGCTTTGTGCCGTTGCCAAGACCCAGGGCTATATTTCCTCTGCTTTAGCCCATAGTGAAGCACACCTCGGCGTTCTATCACACGTGGCACTGAAGCATCTTGCTCCTTTTTGAAGACATTATTAAACTTGCAAGGTGTGGCAGCAGCAGAATTTTACTGAAGGTTGCCGGAGCTCTGCTTAATGATCAGTAAGAAGAAAGCTGGAATTAGACACAGGCAAGCACATTGATTAGATGAGCCATTATTTTGTTGGAAATTTAGGTTTTTTTGTTGCCTGGTATAGTATTGTTGCCTGAATTATTGGCACTGAGATCGATACGCGAACAATTAGTTTTTGCAGCGATAAGGGAAGTCTGTATAAATTGGTAACAAACGTTAAGGTTAGCATGACATGATAACTTTAAGATTAGCATGAATGAAATATGAATGGAAATGTATAAGGATGTAGTGGCAAACACCAGAAACAATTGGGACAAGAAAATAAGGGTTCAAAGTCTAGCCTTTATTGGGAATGCAGCAAAATGGAAAAAATGTGTTATTTGTAAGTCCAGGCGAGAAGGACGGTGCTATGAGAAGCCCACTGCAAAGATCACTTGGCCCCGGAAGAGCCTGCATCCATCGACCGGAGGATAGCAGAAGAGTTGCTGCTAATCGTATCTGCTGTTCCTTTTGCTGTTAGCCCACCAGGAAAACAGACCTATGTTTTAGACAAAAAAAAAAAAAAAAGGAAAAGCAGACAACAAGCAGCAGTGCTTTGACTGAGATTTACAGAAGCTAAAGCAAGCAGGATTCTTACCGCCCTGTGACAGCTGTTTGACACGTAACAAGTATAAAAGATCTCTCCAAAGCTCGTTCACTGTCGCTGATAAAGAAGAACTCCAAAGGTGTTGAGGACTCAGTGGCTGCCCTCCCTCTGTGTTGCAGGTGATGCTCTCCAGGCTGCTCTGCACAGCCACCTCGGTGCTTGCGAAGATGCGAGCGTAAGACTGCAAGTGAATGAAATCTGTAGGAGAATGAGTGGTAAACCCAACTTACTTAAAGGTCTTCAAGATAAATACCAGCTCCCTGCTTTGTAACCCGCAGAGTTCTGTTTCAGTGTTTCCTACCAGCCTCCCAGCATTGCTGGAAATACGGATGAGTTTTTGGAAAATCAGGCTCCGTCATTGTTACCAAAATACAATCCGAGGTGCCTGTTTATTGTGCCTGAATGTGAAAATTCTGATGCTGCCCTGTTAGGTCAGACAAAGCCCCCGACCTATGGAAGATTCGGTGTGACTGGTTTGAGGGGTTTGTTTCACACGGTCAGAAGGTGACTTCAGCAAAATTGTTATGCTGTTCTGCATTGTTGAAAGACTTCATCAGAGTCTTTGGTGTACAGATATTGCAGTCTTAGGGATGATCTAAAAAGTGGTACGTAAATGTAGTGCTCCGAGGACAGCAGAAAGGGCACGCTAATCGTGAGCGTCTTTTGCAACAGCTTCGCTTATGGCAGAGATGTCATTTTAAGACAGACAATGAGCTTCTCTCATTGCAGGAGTCATGTCAAGGGATGTGGATGATGTTATTGGATGCTTGTGCTAACAGAGAAATAGGACTTGGGGTTTTTTGTAGCTCTGACATGTTTTCCTGTGATCGGTGTCCAGAATTTCGATCTCATATTGGCTGCGGTTGAGAGAAGTGGGGAGGGCGATGCTGCGTGAAGGCAGTGGTGAGCACCAGGTAAGTGTGGAGGGGACGAGCTCTCGAGCTGCCCCAGGGGCTGCTTTTGCGGAGTGAGGTTCTGATGCAGAACAACTACAGAGGAAATTCCAGGTGTGGAAAACCTTTACAAATAATGGCAAGGATTATTCAGGGGCACCCAGTGTTACTGTAAAGAATGAAAAACTCTCCTAGGCAAATGAATTAATGTACCAGTAACTTTACTTACAAATGAGTAAATTCTCATTCTGGAGAGGATGCTGCCATTTACAAATTTTGCTTCTATGCCAAAACTCTCTGCAGTCTTTGTTTTCAGAGCAGCAGAGAGAGTGTATGTTTCGGTGTGTTTCAAAAAAAACTCTTAAGACCTTAGCAGGAAATGTCAAAGTACGATCCCTTCCTTCGTTCAAATATGTTCTTAAAAGCATTGTGTCATTTTTGGTCTCATAAATACAACTATAAATATAAATATTTGTTCTGTTACTCACAGGTGTTGCTGAACAAAATTGTAAAGTTCCATTTTAATTCCATTTTGTCTTACAAAACGTTTCAGAACAGAGGTGAAAGAAACATGCTTTCTTTACCTTTCTTTACATTCAGCATCTGTTAAAGCTGACCTAAATCTTCAGGTCTGGCCACAAACTAGGTTCAAATGATTGCTGAAGACCTTTGTCCACTCCAGCCACGCGACGTGTCACTCCTTGTAGTGCTCGGTGAATTTTTTTCTTAGGTTGTTAAATGCCTTCAGTGTATCTGTCTGCTCGAATAAAGAAATATTTCTTCAGCTGTTTTAAATGAAGAAATGTTTCTGTAGCCTCTGGGAATTTACTAACTGCAGAGGTTTCACAATTGGATCGCTGGCACGTAATATAATTTCAGTGAAATAAAATGGAGACCCACAGAAGAAGAAATTATGGAAAGGTTTTTAGGCAAATAACTTGAAACCCGAAAAGGAATAACTCCTGGAAGGGAATTGCATTTTGTTTCTAAAAAATGTAGGCTTTTTGTCAGCAACTCTCTGTTCTTTACATATCATTTTGAAAATAAGATTTATTGCCCCCTTTCCTTCATCCCTGCTCTTGATATTTCTAAAGAGTAGGCCTAAAATCGCTGTGTCGCTTGACTCGGCTGCTAGCTAAGTATTTAGTTCAGAATTTATTCAAGCTTTTCTCCTTGTGCCAGTCGCATCGTTACCCCTGGGTAGGTGCCGGGCTTCCCGAGAGCAGGCGTAACGGCAGGCGGTAGCGGTCTGGGCATCGGCAGCCGCGCTGCCAGGATTAATGAGCAGCGGCTCCACCACCCAGCAGCAGCCTCCCCACTCGCCTTTTCAGCCTCTAGTAGCAGAGGTTCCCTTCTTCCACCTCTCCCTCCGTCTTTTAAAAGACGACCTTTATAAATGCGAGATCTCTGCTAATTTCTGCATATTTGATGCCGTGTGTTGATGTATGCGTTTTTATACAGATCGTGAAATTCTGTGTCATTCATATAAAGCACACCAGTTGTGCGGAGTTCAGCATTAATTCTGAGTGCAAGAAACACAGACGTAACGTTTAGAGGCTATGCTTAATTGTTCTTTAGTGATCTTGATGTGTACAGAAACAACAGTAGAACTATTAGCAGTATTAAGTCATTCGGTTTGTATAATGGATGTGTCTCTGGCAACACCGTAACGTTAAAAATTTCCTCTTAAAACAAGATGCAGGCGCTTTCCATTTTGCAGTAGCTCTATTAGCAAGGGGGAAGTGCCAAGGAGACAGACCAGCACGATGGCTTTTGTTACTTAAAGTTTCCCTCGGCCTCTAAAATCAAGGATTGATCTAATGTGAGCTGAGCACTTGCTTTCCCACTGACAATACTAAGTTGCAGATTGGTTTTCAAACATATTTTGGGATAAGGGCTTAATTGCCCATGTCCCTCTTGGCGTGTATATCAACTGTTCGTAGAAAGCAACGAGCTTGCAGCAGGGAATGAAAGAGTTCTTGGGTTTCAGGGACATGAGCAAATATGATATTAAAAATGCATGTGTGGTTTCCCTCACCTTTTCAAGGCTTCAGAGTTAACCTTTTATGCAGGACAAATTGCAGACCTCTCACAGCTGCTAGGGCAGTGCCTCCAGCTACAAATATTTTGAAGAAATATCTTTTATTATCCCAAACAGTTAGTGCAGAAGGGACAGAAAAAAGTTGCAGACTGTCACAGGTGAGACCAGCTCTCATTGAGCGCTGCGCTGTCACAGGGATAGCCTATGAGTAAGTATGCATCTGTAACGTTCTGCCTAATTACCAGAATTCATGTTCTGTTGTGGTTATATATTTTAAAAAATCTCATTTTGGTTTAGAATATAAAGAAGAAATTAAAAAACTATGTTTTGTGTAGTAAATTTTCAGAAGACTTTAGATGTGGGAACTCGAAGCTCTTGTTTCCTTCTGGCAGTTAGTGACTGCGAGGGAGCAGGAGCCATGTCGGAGTTGACGTCTGGGTTTGGAAATCAAAATTCCCAGGACTCCAGACAGCCAAAAGAGAGTAGCCTCAAGGTAGGAACGGTAGGCGTCTGGGCTGAACAACCACCATAGGAGCCAGGATGGAAACGAGCAAGGTGTGCCATTGTTTGAGTAGAAATTAATATAAATGGGATGACTTTGATGGGGAAGTTCCTAGCCAGCTCTGTCTATAAACCCCTCTGACTATATACACAGGTAAAGCACTGAAACATCTGTGCTTTCATGTTTAGTCTTAAGATTTTTGCCGAGTCCGGGTGGAACTCACTTGCCATCTTGGCAATAAGGACCTGGCCGAAGCAGAGATGCTAGTGAGTTGCATGAGAAGGGATCTGACAGATAAGGCTGAACCAGAAGACTGATGACTTCCTCAGCATTTGATTGTTGGAAATAATTTCATTTTGACACTAGAAATGGGAACTTGCTGATGAAGTCTGCGGGGCTGTGAAGGGTGGAGCACGGGAAGAATGAAAAGTGCTCAAGAGGTGTTACAGAAGAGGGATGAAAGGTACTAGTACAAAATACCAAATCGTGCAGTTGTGGCCTAATAAAATTGTCTGCTACAGTCTTGGATCTTGATGTTTTGGAAGTTAAAGGCGAGAAGGACCTTAATGTAATAGTTGATTGCGGGACAAAGATGAGCTACACATTTGGTGTAGCCATAAAAGGCAATTCTATGATAATATCAAATATAGTCTTTTCAGTAGAGATGGTGAATGTCAGTGGTGGTGTAAAAACCACCGCTGACATTTGATCTGTAACAATATGTAAAATTTGATAACCCAGACTTTACAAAGATGCTCTCAAATTGGAACAGGGCAGAAAAGGCCATTGGGAAGGCTTGGGAAAAGGAGCCGGTTTTGTAAGAGATGAAAACGTCGGCATAGACAGTAAATGGATCTAAATTTTCTGTGATTAAATTCAGGCCTGAAGCTACACTGGTTGTAACCATTTGATTAATGAGCTTTTGGAGGAACTCTCTGCTAAGAGAGCAGGGGCAAATAAGTTCTCTATTTTAGCATGGGGTTAAATAAATGTATGGCTAGGAGCGGATGATGTGTTGCAGTATCAGCAGTCTGGACCTGAGGACCAAAGACACCCCGCGGGTGCGAAGTCAGAAATCCTTTGGGAACAGACAGGTTACAGCAGGTCTCCCTTACTAGAAGACCTGTTGTTCTTTTTGTTGTGGCTATGGGCAACCATGGTAAGCAATAGAGTGCCTTTTTTTTGTTTGGTTGGTTGTTTTTTTGTTTATCAGGAGACCTAATTCGTTCATGTCTGTTGAGTCTGGATAGCATCAAAAGGAAATATCTTTATAGGTCAGCTACTTGAGATAAAGACCTTAATCCATGCCATAACCCAACACAGTTGAGGTCGTCTTCCTTTCCTACCGTTGCTGATATTTTCGCTTGACAGGGATATACTTGCCAGTCTGTTTTGTTTTGTTTTCCTCAGTCTATCAAAAATCCTTTAGCAGGAGATCCACCTCTGCTACACACACACACACTCTGAGGGTCAAAGTTGCCTGTACTTTTTCCCCCAGGGTTTTTTCTGTCGAGATATACTAGTAGCATTTGAAATACATTCCTATTGCACCCATCGCTTTCCCGTAACACTTAGTGTGCTTATCTTTGCAAAAAGCCTGTCCAGAGGCACTTTAACAAAGTACTTGTATTTCTGTCACAGATTTGCAAAACCCAGTCTTCACAGGCCTAAAGAGTGAAGTTCCAGTCACTGTAGTTGTGGGAAGTCTGTCTTTTTAAACATTTTTTAAAATGATGCAGGGTCTCGCTCTTCCCATTGAGTGCTTGACTTTGGATTTTTGATATGCAGAAGGGAAAAACTGGGGCGAACAGAACAACTAAATGAAGCTGGGTTCATTTGGGTAGAGTCTGAAACCGCGGACCTGCTGCGTGGCGTTCGTGGCTGTTGTGATGCTGGCGGCCATTGCTCTGTTCTCTGTGCCTGCCGAGGCCAGGCCAGCTCCAGAAAATCCCTTCAGAAAAGAGGGATTGTATCATCTGTATTGATCCAACTTTTTGTGGTTTTCTACATTTGGTATTACATTTCAAGTTGTTCTTTGGACTCACAGTATTCGGAATAATACTGCTTGCTATTTTTCCAAATCCCTTTCTCCTTCTGTTGGGAAGAGGTGGCTGTGTCTGGGGCAGGTCTAGAGTTTCAGCTCCTCCATAACGGGCGATATAATTTCAATAGTGCTTAATTAAGTCAGGTGGTGTTTTATTTGATGATATGCCAAGCAGGGCAAATACCATTTGAATTAATTTGGACTGCTGCTTTAAAAAAGAGGAAGGCTATAAAACAGCATGATATTTTATTTCTTTGGGTATTTAAGGAGGAGATGGTTTGAAATGTATCTAATTCCTCTCGGGGTCAACAGTTTTCCGTATTTCTGTATTGCAGCTAGCAAGATGTTGTTGTTCCAGAGTAGGTTAGGCATGACTTTTCAGCTGCTTATCATCTACTCTGTATTTGTATTTGTGTATTAATTTGAAACCCTATGCATATTTAATTCTCATGGTTTACATTAAAAATAAAAAAGTAATTTGTATTTAAAAGCCCTAAGAGAGTTTTCAGAAAGGTTTGTATCAGTTTAGCTACATTTATTTAAATATTCTCTGGTAGCTCAATCGTTACGCATTTATGTGTGTATGTCGCCTCAAAAATGTATTGCTGAAAACGCTGGGAATAGGAAGGAAGGGTAACCTGCTAATCACACCAAGTTTACAGCATATTATGTCCCTGAGACTTTTCTTAAATCCCAGGCTGCAATCTTTCAATTCCTTTTGGCAAATGATATTTAAGGGATTTTGCTGTGCCATTTTAGCACGAGTAGTGCTGTTTTTCAAGTGTATCTCGGAGATAAACTCTATTCTTTGAGAATGGCTTGGTTTGGTATTTGGGTTGTTATTTGCAGACAAGAAGCGGAGGGATTGACTTTGGATAGCTGTAATGGAAGTTACAAAGGAGGAAGACCAAGAAACGTTGAGAAATAATTAACAGCTTTCCTAAAATACGTGTTTAGTGGGGACAGCGGGGGTGCGTGTGATTTTTTTTCCTGTAGGTGATTTGGATCAAGAGATTTCTGCAACTCACTCACTTTGGGATCTTGTGCCATTTAAAACCACTGTTGTAAACTATATGCCCTGTACTTCTGCGTAAATGTCCAAACCGCCTATCGAGCCTTCCAAGGGCGTCAAGAAGGAAGCAGTGTCTTCATTTCCAAGGTGAAGATTTCAGTGACAGAGCCTGGGGTCATGGCTTAGCAAAATGTTGAGTTTTAGTCTCAGCTTGAAAACATATCAGGGGTACGCACCTACCTAAATGCTTTGCTGAAGTAGGACAGAGCAGCTCTGCGCTGGATTTGTTATAAATTAGTTCAAGAAAGTGGTAGCAGCTTTGGAAGTAGAATTCAAACTATCTCGGTTCGATCAGCCTCATTGAATTAACCCCAAGGCTGGTCTTCTTCAAAACTATGCTTTTCACAGGGGAAGAGGTTCCCAGGAGTCTCACAGAGCCAAAATCTTGCCCGCATGTATGACTGTTTCCTAAACCCCCGTGACAGGCAAGCGGAGAGGAAGCCCCGCTTCAAATGGACGGCCCGGGAAATTTAATTGCCTTGTGTCTGGTTTTGGTAGCTGTGACGAGCACGGTCGGGTCTATTCACAGCCTCATAGAATAGCTCATGGATTTAGGGCGAAAAAGCCCTCTCCCACACAGCGTCAAAGGGTACTGCCATCAACAGCGCTCCGATGAAGCCTCGAGGTCCTTATTTACGGCTAGAACTTGCTGTGGGAATGGTGACATACGGCAACGTTGTATTTGGTCTCATTTTGCATTCCCCGGACACTGCAAGGCGCATTTTGTTTGCCATCCTGTGACAACTCCTGAGGCGTGGGCTGTTGTAGCCGAGAAAATGTTTTATTTTTCTCTGAATGTTTATGTTATTGCTTGTGAAAAAAGAAGAAAGTTTAGGGTGATAAATATTCAAGGTAAGGCTTTATGATTACTAATTGCTAGGAAGAGCAGTTAAGTAAATAAATCTCAGTGACAGGTATGAAAAATTTATGTGGCCCGTGGGATGACTGTCCTTTGTCAGGAAAGACTGTCACTGAACTCAGTAACAATTTTGCCTAAATAAAAAAGATAAAAGGATCAGGTCTAAAATATTTAAGTATTAGCATATTAATGCAAATTTGAAATTCAGTCTAGACATTGATCAGGTTCAGTGAACTTTAGACCATTGCTCTACAGCAGAACTGTCTTCCTCCTCCAAACATAGTTTCAAATAATGGTGTCCTCGCAAGCCTGAATTGCTAGCAGACTTTGGGAGTGCTTAACTAGAAAAGCTAGAGAAACATAGGGAAAGTAGAGCAAACGGAGCATCCAAAAGGGAGCAGTTAAAAATATTTCTGTTGCAGAAATTAGTAAGTAATTCACTAACAGAAAATAATTAGTTCTGCTAAGAAGAGTTGTTGTGCAAAGGTAGATATTTAGAGCAAAATTTCCAAGTTCTGTCACAACCAGGGCTCAGAACAACATACCTCAAAGTGGAGCCTCCTCTTCGTGAACCGTAAGTTTCTTTTGCCTCCCCAGTACCTGGTCGCACGTGGTTGTTATCACTGGAGTTCTATGAAAATTTGCTGGTTTGGATGAGCGGCAACCACGTGGGCTCAACGCATTTGCGTGCCTGTATTTCACAGATGTGCGTGTGTGGTTTTTATCTTGAATTTTAACTTGGGAGCATAGTGAATACAGTGGAATATTGCTTGCTATAGATAAAACATTTATTGCTGTGAACAAGGCATTGTCTTCTTTCTACATATGACAAATAACAGCATTAAATGTAGAAGGGAAAAACCAGCAGACAAGAGCTGCTCTGTGATCAGAATGGGCATTGGCGAGCTTTAAAATTCAAAACCTTTCTTGGCAACATGGAAAAACACCACAGGAGAAGGTGCAACTCCAAGGGAAAACAATATTAACTTGCCTTTCGAAGAGGTAGTTAAGGTGAATGAAGAACAATCATTAAGGGGAACTGGTTGGAGCGAGAGGTGGAAAACACTTCTGAGAAGAGCAGTGATTTCAAAGGCAGTGATCTCATAGAAAATTCCTATCTGAGTATGAAGGATTTATAATTATGACCAAGAAAGGTAAACAGTCTTCTATCATGGCCTAAATGGAAGGGCTAGAAGGTATTCCGTTCTTATACAACTTTATACAGGTCTGCCCCTGTGGCCGTGAAGATGATTCTGCCTCTTTGAGATTTATGTGGATTCCCATCGATGTCGTCTTCAGCACCTCTGAACATTGAGCCTGCGGAGCCCTCATTTTTGAAGGGGTGGAAAATCATTTGTCAAGAAGTGCAGTGGAGAGGGGATGATAAGAGTGTGTACTAGCGTAAGCTACTTGTTACTGGATTCTACGTCTGACACCTTTCTCCAGCGTACGGCATGTGAGATGTGCCAAGATCCCTGCGTGTTGGTGGCAGGATGAAAATAGGGCTGAAGAATAAATCTGGATGTTGCGCCTTGGTTTGTATCTTTAGGTCTCCGTTTTTCCCTCCCTTAATAATGTACCATCGTAACGTCAACGTTAAAAGTATAACTTCGTAGCAGAAGATTTTTGTGTGCATTCAGTCTTATCTGTAAGTTCTTAAAGCCATGCCTTGCTTTCACTGCGGTGGTGTCCGGAGGGGACGCTCCCATCTGCTCCCACTGTGGAGCACAGTTGCCCCTAGGTCCTATGGATGGTGGATGTCAGTCCTGGCCCCAGTGCTCTTGGACAGTTTAGCACTGCTTAAAACATCCTTCACGTTATTAGGAAAGCATGGGCTTCTATTTTCTCAAATATTATCTTTAGAAGGATAAAATAGTGATAGTAGGTTACAGCACAAAGTACCAATTAGAGCTAGAAGATAGTGATTCTTAAAAGCAAACCACCTTGTGATTCTGAGCACTAAATATTTTAGCAAAATATTTACGGAAAATAAAATAATTTCTGTTGTTCTAGAAATTACAATTAAATAGCCCTTAAAAGAAGCTGTTTTCCTATGCCTGGCTATGCGCAGCGTATAACTTTGTTGCGTATCAAAATCTACTGTGAATTTACAGCCTGGCAGGCAATCTAGCTTGCAAATGAATTTAATTACTGGCCGCAAACTACTGTTTGCACAGATTTTATTGAACTCGGCTGGAGCTGAAGATGCTCACCTTCAGTTAAGGCAGCGGGGACAGAGGCATGCGTGGGGAGGGCTCGTTTCTTTGTTGCTTTGTTTGCATTCCTTACCGCGAACACTGGCAAACCATCAAATAAACAGCGCCCTTGCCCGCACCGGGCCACCAAGGCTTTCGGTCCCTCTGCTACGGATTCTGCCGCAGCTGCTTCTCTCCTGCATCTCTGTGCGCTGCTTCGTGGGAGAGGCTGAGCTGGGGGGCTGCTGCCCACTGCCTGAGGCATTTTAGCTTTCAAAGAAGCATTTCTCTCTCCTCTGCAATTTTTGCATGAATATCGATAGTATCAGCTAACCGAGATAAATCACAAGGTATTTTAATAACACGATCAGAATTCTGTGCTTGGTTGGCAAGAAACAAATAATTTTGTGTAATTGGACTCAAGAATTATTTAAAACTCATGTTTCGGACTAGGAAGAACCGCTGCATCACTAGGCTTTTTAAAACAGTAACGCCTCGCAAACCGAGGAACCTCTGCAGCTGACTTGGTTACAGCCTCTGTGCGACAAGGGACCAGCGCACATTAACAAAGCGATTGTCAATATTTACGCTGCAGGGCAAAACCCACTTCAGATGGTACCAAAATTCACCTGACAGAAACTGCCAGCCCCCATTTTGCAATCCGTGTAACACAGAACTTGTAATGTTCTGACTGGAAATAAAGGAGAGAGAAAAAAAAAAAAAAAAGACAGAAATGTTAAAATTAATTTCACTTTGTCTTATCGATGATAATTTCTGTGTTGTATGTTAATTTTCTTGAAACAAGTGTCCAAATCAAAGGCAAGTCTTCCTAACTAAGATTTACACTGGAATTAGCATATTTGCAGCAGGCTTAGAATTTTTTCCTCTGATTATTTCCAGAGGAAGGCTTTTTATGTAAAACTAGGCAATGCTTTTGAAGAGACAAATGGAGTAAGAAGATACGTATGTTCTGTATTTGTGTTGGAAATACCAACTCATAAAATTAATAGGTGACTGCATAAACACTACCAATTAGAGAAGAATATATAAAATCTGTATTATGGGGAAGAGTGTCAGTATACAGCCGTATTTCTGCATCATCTGTACTGGCAGAAAACCCAAAAAACTCCATTTAGATTGGTAGAATTATTGATTGATGTGTGCTCGCTTTGAAGAAGCTAATTTTGCCCAGTTCTGATTTTTGAAGTTTAAACCAGCAGTGGAGAAGTGGCTCGGACAGACATGCAGAAGCTCTTGAGAAATCACCTTATGGACTCAGGTTTTTGGCAGCGTGATGAATAGGGCAAATCTGATTCCATCCCCTCCTCTTCTAACTGATGGAGCTCCCCACCTATATTTTACTTTCCAAGCTGCTGAAATTTCTGCCAACTCATGCTCTTCACCGAGGCTTTCCCCATGGTTTCTGACACCGACCCTTGAATTTGTGCTCATAAATTACACGGGGGAATCCCTGTTCAGGATTACAAAATGCTATTCCACGTAAGCGCACGGTACAATACGCTTTCAGAGTGTTATCTTCCATTGCTGCTGCTGAGTAATTCCAGCTGCTTTGAAATACCTTCCTTCACCAGTGGCACAATTTGAGGGCTGTTGTTTTTCCCCAGAAGAATCCTCTGTTGTAGGTCTTCATGTTCGTTAGGAAATCCTCAAGGTGTGCAACAGTTGCATCTCTGGCAGATGTATTAACCGTATCCCTTTCGGTTTGTTTACTCTGTTCTGAAATGAAGGTTGGGCAGTAGTTCCTGCGAACAACAACTAGTTTTTGCACAACTTTCCTTTTGAAATAGTCTTAAGCTGGCAGGTTTGTTCTAAATTGCATAGTTTTCCTGAGCGGGTCAATCCGCGCCAGAAGCACGTTTATTTTTCCTGTTCTGTATTTACCTGGTATTTTGGACTTTGGTGTTACTAGGTAAACAGGAGTTTCTGTAG
The DNA here is from genome assembly GCF_047370975.1 of Nipponia nippon. Taxonomy (NCBI): domain Eukaryota; kingdom Metazoa; phylum Chordata; class Aves; order Pelecaniformes; family Threskiornithidae; genus Nipponia; species Nipponia nippon. Next base: position 80,488,036 of record NW_028262380.1, on the reverse strand, counting down.
CTAATACAGGGTTATGACCTTTCAGATTATTTGGAGGAATGGTATAGCCCTGTAATTTTCACATGCCAAAAAAAGCTTCTACTTACTCTTTGGAGGTTCAGGATTTCTGTGTGTAAGAGCCGTGTCTACACGGCTGATGAAAGTTTTTTTTCAATCCAGTACCTCGTCTGCAGCATTCATGGGTCAGAGATGCATAGCAAAGAACAGTTGTCTCTATTCTACTAAGAAACAGCCTTATTTTTGTAATTTTATCTCTATCTATTCCACAGCGGTTTGCTTATGAGGGTCCATTTGAAAGGCCTTATTAAAATAAAAACACCCCCAAATTGTAATTTATTTGACATGATTAGTTCTTAACAAATTGGCTGCTCCTTACGATCGTTATTCCCTTTATGTCAGGGCTACTTCGTTGTTACTGAAGTCCTCTGGGTCATTTTGTGAAGGTTATCCTATTTTTCCTGCGAGCCAGTCAGCAGGAAGCCGTTTGCCAGTTCCAGTTCTGCTGAGCCACGCAGGTGCCATTAAGCCAACTCTACAGCTGCCTGGGAGGTCAAGTGGACGGTAGGGTAGAGCAGGGCTTGCAGAAGTGTGACAGTCACCATGCATTTGAAATCTCAGAGGGCAAAAATGCATCCTAGGTAGGTCAACAGGGCCTTGCTGAAAATCCTTACAATTTGACTGTTTAATATGGTTTGGTTTTTTTTTTTTAAATAGTTTTCTGTGTATCAAAATTTTGGCTGACTGGTCAGGAACTCTTCCTTCTCTGCTCTTATCTGAACTTGGTGTGCAAGTCTATTCTTTGTGTTCCAGTAGTCACGCTACTTAAAAACTGAGATAGCGATGGTTGCAGTTAATCAACTCTCCTCTCTTGCCTGGAGGAGGTCCCTCTACAGCATTTTTCTGAGGAGCGGATTGCAGCCTGCTGTTGACAGCTTCGAATGCTCCTGTCTAGTTCCGTGGGTCACCTTTCCCCGGGACTAAATACAGGTAGGTAGGCACCCGAATAATATCGTAGGAAGGCATCGTACGGAGGAACCCAAGAGCTGACGCAGATAACTTCTGAATTCAGGCACACTGCTGGTTTTGGGAGGTTTTTTCTTAGTTCTAGGACTTTGATACAAATCACTGATGCATATAGGTCAGATGACCAGATTGCCAATTTTCAAGTTTTGTTAAAGCAAAACTCAACCTTTGCTATATTTTGTGTCTTCTGAATCGTAACTATGTTTTCCACAGCTTGGTTAACAATCTCTTTGACTGCTACTGGTATTTATGCTATCTGAATATAAGAAAAATGGAGACAAAGGCATGAAACATTACAGCTGCTGGTACTGAGCGCACCCAGTTTATCAATATAAAGAGACTTTGTCCCTAAGCCTATTGTCACTCCGTCACCAGTTCCAGTCTCTTGAGATTTTGCCACGACAGTAACACTGCAGGGGATTATAGTAATTAGCCCCATCGTTCAAAGAAAACTATTCAGCCTCCTAGAACAGCTTGAACAAATTTTGGATCAGTGATGTTACTGCCCCTGGATGGGAGAAAATTACGAAGGTGGTATATCGCATCGCCGTTTGTTTCGTAAATGACCAAATGTGTCTGACAGAGGAATGAAATCATATAGAAAGAAACTGTCCTAATTACCACATTCCTTCTACCTTAGGACCACTTCAAAGGACAGGTCCTCATCAAGCTCTAGTCAGCACGGTTCCTTTGACTTCCCCAACAGATCCCCATCAGGTGATCACGGAGGGCTGGCCTTCTGTGAACGCCTGGTGCAGTGCAATTTTAAAATAAAACAAAAATACAGTTACAGTAGCTCAGACTGTAATGTTTGAAAAGGTATTCCTACTTTGTAGCTACCTGAAGATGCATCTTCACCTTTGAATAATTCACCTGCTAGTTTTAAAAAAGCTGCAAACTTAATTTTTAGTTAATGTGCTTTTAGTGGGGAAAAAGAAAGAAGGGAAAACAGTTTAGCAGTCATAACTTTGATCCTACGGTGGGCTCGCCTCTCAGCATAGGCTCCCCGTGTGTATCACAGTCAGGGCCCATGCAGCACGGGGCATGGGGGGTTTTTTGTGTCTGATGTAAGAAATTTAACCTGGATATAGAAGTATGGCAGGTTATCCGCTCACCGTTGCTATTTCATCTCCGATGTGCATCCTTCTTAGAGGAGTGGTACCAAAGTGAAGTCTGTTGTCATATCTTGTGTTTTACGTTGTAGTTTAAAGCTCCTTGTTTCCGGAAGAGAATGAAATCCTTTAATGTACATTTAGCCTTCATCTGAAACCTGGCACAGCAAAGCGTCGTTCGTTAGAGGTTTACAAAGAGCACAGTGGTGTTCTGCATTTCTGCCATTTTGAGATGTGATCTAGTCCAGGGTCACGATGTCGTTGGGATTTTTCAGACGAGCGCTTGAGGGGCAGACTATGGATGAAAACCGAAGGGCTTCAAGAAGCTGTCTGGCAGTAGGTGACGCGTTCCCCCTTGGTAACGTGTGCTGCTCCAGGACATCGCTTGTAGGAGTGGTGAGGGGATGAACAAAACAACTCCGGCCGCTTGTTGTAATCCCGAGTTTTGTGGCTCTTTTGCGAGAGCAGGAGGTGGCTGGCTGGGGGCCAAACAGTTAATCGCCCTCTGTTCATCCGACATCCCCCCCACTGCAGTAGTTTGAGCTGCTTTTATTTTTTCCTGCTCTGCACTGCCGCCTCTTTCTGTGCTCTTGCTTGAGCTATTCAAAACCGAAGCATGGAGTGTACCTGGGGGCACGTACTGGAGGGAAGAACCTGGAGCTGGCAAAGTAGGGAGGGGATGCCTTTGTAGGCAGCTGTCAACACGTGAGCCTGCAGAAATAGAGACTGGGGGCCAAACGCAAAAAGTTTCCTTTTAAAATGATGCTAAAATAGATAGCGATCCACATTAGTAATGATAATCAAGTATTTGGAATGTTTTATGTATGTAAAGATCTTAATTGTGTGATAAATACAACAAAATAGCTATATTGTGCATCTCAGGATATCTTGGCGTGTTTATTGGTTTCTCTTGTACTTGGTTGGCTGCATGGATAGAAAACAGACAGATTTTCATTTATCCTTTGCAGATGGAGATGCCAGCAGTGCGGCACTGAGCAACTGACTCTTTTGTTGTGCTTGATATCTTAAGTATCTTGGCAATCAGTAATGTAACACTGACTCCGTAAGTTGTTCTCCATGAACGTAATTTGGCGAAGCTCCTGCGTTCTCAGCTTCGTTAAAATGAACAGGGAATCTGTTCCTACCAAGCAATCTTTTGTTTGCACTGCAGCATGCAAACAAACCTGCAGTTGCTTTGCCCCATCTGCGTTACCTCCCCGAAAAGGACCCTCCGCTCCACCCCAGAAACAGCTGTATCGTGGTGACAGGTAGTCGTGTTCCTTACTCCGCTCTCTGTTTCGTAGCTTACGCTGTCGAGCGGTTTCTGCGCTTGGCACTTGTCACAGACTGGAGGGCACTGTGATGGGGAATAAGGCAGCGCTGGGGGCCGCTTTCAGACAGCAGCGTTTGCAGAAGGCGAATCTGCTGTGTTACCAGTGCCCTGCCTGAGTTGCTAAAATACATCCAGACGGACCAGCGGAACTCAAGGTTTATTTTTTAATAGAACGTATACCATCGTTGGCTTCTGGTAAACACTGGGGGGAAAAAAATGTTGTTATGACACATGCATTTTGAATTATTTTTCAGAGTTATTGGACCCAACCCATCATTGTCCACCAATGCATGCTTCTTGCATGGTAATTCTGTGGAAAAGTGTGGGAACAGTATTTAGGCTTTATTTATAGAGATATCCTGAGGCAAAGCAAGGTAAAAAACAAAGCAAGTGATCCCAAACCCAATAACTTAAGAGCATGTTAAGCAACCTGCAGATAAACAGACTCACAGATAGTGTGGCTGGCTGTGCCCCCGTGAAGACTGCTCTGAGGAGCGCTGGATAGTTCTGGAGATTAGTATCCAAATATAGTTTTTGCTTGGGGATTTTTTTTGTTTTCCCTCATCCCTAGGTTCCTCATTAATTTTGAGTCCTGACTGGCAATGATTGCTGCTGTTGAAAGCGATACTTTCCCCTGCAGAAATGTTTCAGCGGGGTGGAAGATATTTTTTGTGCTGTTCTCCCCCTCCTTTTTTTTTTTTTTCTTTTTTTTTTTTTTTTTTTCTCCCCATCTATAAAGGCCAGCTTTTTCAGTGGAAAATAAATATTCTTGTGATCAATGCTAAGATGCCTCATTAAGAGCAGTGTATTCACAAGCCATTTTTCCACCTGAAAAAGTTCCAATAGGAATTTTTTATAACCACGGGGAGATGTTTGAGATATGGAGATGCTGGAAGTTATCTAAAAAACCTCCTGTGTTTCTATGTGAAGTGATTTTGTGATCTGATTCCACACAGCGTGCAAATACCCATCCCGAGCAGCAACGCTTCGCCTCTCCCCAGGCACGGAAAGCCTTGTAGCTGGGATTGCCTTTCTGGCTTTCTTGGAAATGTCAGACTTGAGACAGGCTCGCGGAGGAGGGTAGGAAGCCAATTATTTCGGGTTCAGTTCTGCAAAGTGTTTATTTCTGTCTGCGTTTTGGATCTCGAGTTGTCAGTTTGTAGGGCTGCTGGTGCCTTTAACACGCAGCAAAAACTCTCAGATTAAAGATATTAATTTGCTATAATCTGCTTCTCATAAAGCCTTGGTGCTGGGAAAGCTGCGACTATTCCGTTAAGAGACGTGACCCCAGTAAACAGATCGTAGTCAAGTGTAAATCGAGCACTCGTAGTGTCGCGGTTATTTCATCCCCGCTGAAAACTCCTTTTGTTTTCAGCCCGTCCCGTTGCAGTCCGAGAGACCTCCCCAACACACAGCCCCCGTTCAGCCAGGTCCGTGGCAGCTCGCGGCCGGTGCCGTGTTCTGGGTCGGTTTCTGAGAAGCGCAGAGACCCTGCGCTGCAGAGCTGGGGCTTTGGCTGAAGTTCCAGTGAGGAGGTGTACGTGTACAGACGAGTTGTCAGTCTGCTGATTTATGTACTCGCAAAATACAGATTTGATAAGAGACCATGAATGCCTTGCTGACATGTGATAACAGTAAAGATTACTGGAGAGAAACCCTTTGTTTTAACACCGAAGAAGCGCTTTGGTAGTATTGAGAACAGTAGTAGCCCTAGAGTTACTCCACTTTGCATAGCAGCTTTTCTGCACCAACTCTGTCCCAGCTCCCATCTAGCTTCCACTGCCAGCTTTCAGAGTATATTTACCCTTGCAGCAGGGATAAACTGAGGAAAACCTCCATAAAAAAAAAGGAGAACCAAAACAATAGATGGCTTACTGCAAAGAATTATTAGCCACCCTCGTTATTGGGGAAACAGTACGGTTAATTTTTGCTAAATGTAATAAGTGATTGGAGCACAATTCAGAGTCAGAGTCCGGCAAAGTCTAAAGGTATCTGACTGCAAGGGCTCTCCCTTTCCACCAGAGTAAGTTGTTTGTGTCGGAGTTTCTAGAGGTGTTGACTACTGAGGGAAGAGCCCCAGACCCAGTAGCGAATTCTGTCTCCAGATATGGAAATTAATTTTGAGCATCCCACAGTCTCTTCTCCACCTCCCTGTGACTGACAGCTCAGTATCCTGATGCTGCCTGCTACGAAATATTCCTGTAAATTAGGGGGGTTTTTATGAATTAACCAAAGTGCTATCACACCTGTTGTCATAGATACAATACAAAATTCATGTAGACCATGTTTATACTTATGGAGAGTATAAGAGATGTCTAGAACGATTTATTTTTTTTCAAGTGTTTTAAGGCTCTGGGTGGTTCTTTCAGAAAGCATAAGGTAAGAAGAACGCATGTAGCTGGAAGATGCATGCGTTTAATTTTTAATTCTGTTTACTGTTCTCAAAATTGTATGTGTGTGTCAGATTTTTTTTTAAATATATTTTATTATTGACTTAAAGACAAAACTATAATGACTTGCATACAGTCGGAACACAAAAATGCATAGAAATCCTGGAGAAACAGAGCATTGACGCTGTTGCTAGGGCCTAATGAGCTGTCGCTATGCTGGGCCATGTAGTCCACTGCAGTTAGGAAAAACTGTCACGGTAAATATGATTAATTTAATTTAATTTACGAAACTATTGTAAGTCTTGCTCTTTCTGTACTCAAGAATTAAGCCATGAGACACTGAGGTCACCGAAGTGCATGTAGGTGTGCTTGCATTTATGTTTAAGGTAAATAGGCTTAGGTAATGTGTATGTGTGTTAAGAAACATTTACCATAAGCCAACTATTTTGGGCAGATTCTTTATACCAGGTGGGTGATATGGTTATGCACTGTCAGTACTTGACCCAGCTGCTTTCAGGTTGGCTTTAGTTCACCTCTATGAGCTCCTGTGTCATTAATGACTGTGAAATAAAGCTATTTTCTCACTTTCTGCTGCTTAGACTGAGCTGTCGTTCTTCCACCTGCTCTCCTGGTATACAGAACGATGTTCACCGAGACTTTCCCACACACGTTGTTTGTGTTCCTGTGTGGATTCACGCAATGCCTTTGCTTAGGCAGAAACATTTTGTTCTGCTGTTCTTCCCTTCATCTGTGATGGCTCAGAAGAATTCTTCAGCGAAGTTCCTTGGTAGAAATAACAGTTCAGTATAAACCCATCTGCAGCAGTAAGTTTGCATTGTTGTGAATTTTTTTGCTCATTCTTGGTCCTGTGAAAGCCCTTCTAAAGGAAAACTCAGGAAGTTTTCTCCTTGGTAAAACACCAGCTTCTCCTTTTTCTTTTACAAACACAATTCCTGTTAGCATCAGTGAAAATTACGGGGAGATTCTCCAAAGCCTTCCAAGTCAATGGAAGCCTTTCTTTGACTTAGTCGGATTTTAATTCATAAGCACATAAAAGGGATAAGAAATCCCTAATTATGATTTACTAATGCGTTTTATGAATCTTGTTACAGCAGGCTTCTGTAGAAATATAGTTTAATGGAGCTGGTAAAGCTGCAAGAACTCATTTTCTTCTCGATTGAGTGCTGGGTCAATTAGAAGTAAGCTGACTTATCTATTGCTGTGGTTTATAACAGCTCTGTACCCCAATTGGCTTGTTCTTGAGACTCTTTCAAGCTGGCGCTCTTTGATGGATCTTCATCCATCAGAGCTTTTGCAGAATTGGGTACTTCAGTCTTCCGTTGGGTCCAGGACACAAGGGTAGCGAGCTCACGGCTGTCTACAGGGAATGGCTTAAGCCCGATAGCACGTTCTTCAGAGGTTTCTGCATTGCTCCACTGCTTTTTTTATTCTGGTCAGTGATTATTTCGCCGAGACTTGTAAGAAGGGTATAATTGTGAAAGACATGAGGACGTTGCTATGCTCTCATGATCTTTTATGTGACAGCCAGGAAAGTACCGGTGATAAATGATAGCTACTCTTTTGTGTAAAATGGGAGGGGTTCATTTAGCAGGCTGCCAGCATACATTTAATTGTTAATTACACATAGAATAGTCCTCATTAATATTTTACAGCATAATATGTTAATTGGATTTATTTTCATGGAATCACAGAAAATTGAGGTTGAAAGGGACCTCTGGAGATCATCTGGTTGACTCCTTGCTCAAAGCAGAGCATGGTTTAAAGAAAGTGTTAACTTTTGACTTAATATAATCTGTGCGCGTTATGTTGGTATGAGGACACGGAGGCTATTTACTTATCTCTCCAACAGACCATCACCACCAGTGCCTTCAGTAACCTCTGCGTGAAATCTGAGCGGCTATACCCTTCGGCTCGAAAGGCACCAAAGGGAGCAAAGCTGCCAGAGCAATTCTGCAGAGGTGCTGCAGTTCCTCCTTAACGGCCTGCTGTTCAGGGGACTGCTCACCAGATCTCACCCGCCTAAGGAATCATCTTATCCTTTTCTTTCACCCTGGAGTCTCTTTCTAAGCGCACGTAGGTGTCTGGCGAACTACGCAGCTTATTTCATATAAATGGATAATTGATGCTCTTGCAACAGTTCCTTCCCAAAGTCTTGTCCATTTTTGTTGTTTATATTTGTAGCACTACAGTGCTTTTATGTTTCTGGCACGCCTACTGCTATCCCATGAACGCTGTTCTCTAATTCCTGTCCCTAGACTCAACTTTGCTTACATATTCAGAAGGCAATCCTTGGATTGAGCTTTTCTATGACATTTAGTGCATCACTTGATGACACCATCTCCCACATCACCTATTACAGAGATGACGTGTCTAGGAAAACACGTAATCAGATATTATATAGACCAGATGGCTGGTACCTACAGCTTTTATACTCTGCAAAAATACTACTTCAGTAGAAGCGAAAAGGGATCACAGAGTCCCAGGACACACTGTCAGCGTCAATCAGTGCAAGTCCTGTCAGGAAAGCTGGCAAAGAGCAAATGAAGCCAGGATTTTGCCAGTGAAACAGTTTACATCACGAGAGCTGCCACGGTGAGGCTCTTCCTAGCCCCACTGGCCACGCAGGACGCTCATTGCGTCACAGCTCTGAAGAGGACAGGAAGGCAAAAAGCGTTGCGGTTATTCCCTCTTTGAACATCAAATTTGAGGAGGATACCTTAGGAAGGTGCTGTCATTTGAATTAACTCATACAGCAGTGAAAGCTGGGGCCCCAACTAACACGTTTTCATCTCATTTGTGGTCCAAGTAACGAGTGAAGAAGTTTGCCAAAACATTCCTAAAATGTGGGGACAAGAGTAGAAAGTTGTCATTCTAAGAGAATGCTATTCGCCTGCTGATTAAAAGCAGTAAGTTTCTGTGTTTATAAAAGATGAAAATGTATTCTGGAAAACAATGCCAAAGAAAGCTTAATATTTTAAATATAGATAACTTACTACGTCGCTCATTCCACATCCAAAAGTATCTTCTTAACATAGAAATGGCTGTGTTGTTGATCAAGCAGTTTTGTGCGGAGCACGTTAGAATGAACCTGAGGATTACATGGGAAATGGTCAGGATTTGGGACGCTCGTGTGAAAATCACGGCAGCAAAGTATTTATACTTTTAAATTTTATCAAGTAACATGCTTTACCTTTCGAAGCTTAACAAGTTATTGGCAAATAGGGAACTAAACCTCTCTAATAACGTGTCGGGTGATCTGGTGACTCGGAGTTGCACTGCTGTATTGTTTACTCTGGTTTCATACCTACAAGGTTATTTTTTCAGCCAGGAGAGTTAAAAATGACTTGAAAGCCTTGGTTGTTTCAACAAAAGGTGAATTTCACAACAAATCCTCTGGCCACAGGACACACAGAGTGCCAATTACGATAGATGTCTTCCAGATAACTGGACTGGTTTGGTTTTTTTTTCTTTATTCTGGCTCCATATCCCACTCTTCTCAAGCTGCTTTACATCTCGGTTTTGGTCTTTTTTTCTGTCCTTTTTTCTAGCAAGTCTTTACCGAGAAGTTATTGTGATTGAGTTGTATCCCTTCTTGTGGCTTACTCATCTGCCATCAGTCTTGTATTATCCTTGTCGTTTATGAGAAACTACGATCTTAATTCAGGACTTGAATTTAGGCCATCATTGTTTTGGGACAGTAGCGACAACATTTGCATTTTGAGTAGTGCCTAACAAACTGCCAATCCACAATAAATAATTAATATTTTTTTTTAACAGTTCCTCGTAGACCGACCTTGCTTGATGGAGCTTATTCCTAAGCAGTTTTATATTCAGTTCCTGTGTAGGAAATGCTTCGCTATCCTCCACATGCCCAAGTGAAGTGGAATAGAGCGCTTGTAAAAAGTGCCATGACTCTAGAGAGAGAAACGCTTATTGGTTTTATTTCACTGAGTTCATAGGGTTTTATACGGCGCGTGATTAAGCAATTATTTGGCTAGGCTATTTCAGAAAATCGTTAAGACTGCCAAGACTCTTAAGGTTAAGTATTTGCCCATGTGCCCTGCTGGACGAGGGGCATCTTTGTGTTCTTTATTTTCTGCCAGCTGTTTTTGTTTTCTTCATCTGGCGATCAGTGAGCCGTATCAAATTATAACACGAACGTTTTGGTTGATCAGGATCCTCCGCTTCTTATTCTGGATTCCCACAGAGTTCTGTTGATGCAGCGTGGCCTATTCACAGTGTTGCACTACTATTGTTCCTTGAACGCTGAATTTTATCCAAGTTTTTTCACACACATATATATATATATGTATACACACATTCTTTTTCTTCATATATATACATATGTCTATGCGTGTGTACAGAGAGAACGGAGAGGCAGAAACAGGCTTCTACGGGTAAAGAAACAAAACAATTTACATAATATTTAAGGCAAGAGAATCCAGACTGCAAGTACATTTAAAATCAATATATATTATACAGGAAGCTCAGCAGGACTTGCACGGCTTCTGTCAGGAAAAAAGTTCTGTGCTGTTATTCAGTATCAATGAAACGATTTGTTTTATGATATTACACATAATGCAGTTAGATGGAAGCTCAGACTATTTATGAGAAAGTAGGAAAGCAAAGGGAGAGAAGAAATGTAGCCAGTTTACTGTATATATGTTACAGTGAGTACTGTCATGTTCTGGGTGGCGTTGGACGGAGGGGAAAAGCCGCTTTCTTCCCCCTACTTGTTGGAGAGTAGGGGAAAAAAAGAGGGTGGTGGGAAGGGGAGGTTTGTGCTAAAAAAAATTAGTCTGCATGGTGGTAGGGACACAGAACTTTAGTTTCCATTTTTATCTGTGTGCGTGAATATAATAACACACCTGTTGTCAGATAACCATTTCCTACTTCTGTAGACCTGTTAATCTGCTAAAGGTATCAGAGTGCTTGGCAAAGCCGCAGAGGAATTTATCATTCTGCGCATTTTTACAGAATTTCAATATGTTTTGCCTGAAGAAAAATAGAAAATTAGCAGAGGTGGCAGAAATACCCTGCAAGTGTGTGTTCCCGCTCCAGCTTCTGGACCACAGTCCCTCCGCACTGTGTTTGTGCTTCATACTATGCCAGCGTTGCCGCGAGAGGCAGATTTGCAGTATCTGTAGGAGCGCCGCGGATGGATTTAGCCCAGCATTTGTTATGCAGGTCCTTTCAGAAATGCGGTTTGGAAATCCTGCATGCCTCACGCAGCTCGTCCGGTGTCAATCCAGCAGCGGTGCACAAGGATGCGTTTTGCCCACCTTCTGGGTTTCCGCATGCAGAATGACAGGCTCTGTTGCTATGGAGACAGGCGCTCGCCGCAATAACGATCCCCGCTAACCAGCATTAACGATGCCGTGTAAGCAGGGGCAGGGAAAGGGCCACGGCAGCCGGAACTGAGGCCCGTCACTGATCGCTGCTGAACCCATCTGCTGGTATCATCGACCGCAGCAAGCGAAGCGTGGCCTTGGCTTGCGTGCTCCCGCCTGCTGTCCGCGCGTTTGCACGCTGCGGCGGCCGTGGCAGCCGCTCTGCGGGTCCCCAGGTGCCCTCACTGGAAATCGCGTGTATGTTGTGCTACACGGCACGCCGTGGTGTGCTGCTGCTGGGCAGGGGGAAGGTGTTGGGGTTCAGGAAGGGTGAGCCTGAGCAGGCTTGCTGCTTAGCCGTCTGGTTTTCTGCAAAACACTAAGTGCTGCTGGGAGGTGGATCCATCAAAAGCCCAGTGGGGGGGGATGACGGGCACGCTCTGGGAGGAATCGGGCTAGAAGAGGGTATATAGGGAAATATTGCCGTGTGGCAAGGCTAAGGCACTGAAGAAGAGGTAAGATGAGACTGGCTGCCAAAAGGCATAAGGAGATGTCAACAGATGACCCTTTAGTCCAGGAGCTTGTTGGGAAGGTAGGCAACAAACTTGTCGTTGTGGACAGTGCTTACTGACGGGTGATTTTTGCTTGTGAGTTCAGAAACACCGAGAGGCACAGAGGCGCTTTGAGAGATTTGCTTGCTGGTAAACACATGAATAAGGACAGGCCTAAACTAGGGAGACTTACATAGGGTGTATGTCCCATATCTAATGACGGGAATGTTAAATTTTCCCTCCATTTGGATCAAGAAGATTCCTTCCTATGGAGATAAGTAACTGTTAATTAGGGGACGTTGTCTTCATCAATGTATGTACTCTGTGCCTATATCGCAATGAGTAATGGATTATCAAAGGAATCAAAAACATTTTCACCTCTGTAATTGGACCCCACTGTCCGAATAACCAAGCCCTGTGCAATTCTTGAAAAACAGAAGCCCTTGCCGTACAGATTTGTGATCCCCTTTCTGCAAGACTTTTTAACTGTCTCGTCAAAGGCGTATTCTGTATTTCAACAGAGCTGGTCTGTCTGTGTGCACGCACAAACGGGAACACTGCGAATGCTGGCTAGCGCTACGGTAGCCTGATGCGTCGTGTTTCAGGTGTGATAGTGCTACTAAGCGTTCAGACATGCCCAAGAGCACGACTGAGGGCAATTACGCATAAAGATTAAGAAGTGCCAGAAATAAGGGGTGTGTGTTTGCGTTCTCAGATGCAGATTTCTGGCGATGGAGTTGCGCGCTATTTTTCCACGATATCTTTGACTTATTCAGGGCGCAGGCTAGACCCGAGCTACACGTGAATCGGAGTTTAATAATCAGGGGAGGGCAGCATCCTTGCTTGGGCTGTGTTAGAAATGGGATGTTTGTGCTAAGACGTGGGGTCACGGGGACGAGAGGAGAGCTGGCCATTTAGGAAACTAAGCGCTGCCCTGGAGATGTGGGTTCTGACTTTCTTCTTCTCGGAGGTCCTCTGTGGTGCTGCTTGCATCAGAAAATCTGGGTTTTCAAGGACTGCCAGGAGTTACGTGTTCCCTCCTTTTATTTGATGGCTTGACTTGTGATTCACGGTCTACCTGTAGAAATACTGAGCAGCCATTATAGCAAATGAAGCCAATAGAAACGTCACTGTTGAATTACAAATGCTACGCGTAACGTATATGTCCTGAAGAACAAGATCTAAAGCATTTCTGGTTGGTGCAGCCAAAATGAGAGGATACATATGGTCTCGTAAACTGAAGATTAAGTGCCTTTCATTTCACAAAGCTGTTGCTGAAAATAAATGCATTAGTACTTATTACAGATATAAATATAACAGAGAACTACAGAAAGGCCTATGAGGAAATGAATAATTTCATCTTCAGAAATCAGGTTTATCATGTAGAATAGAAGTCCTTTTGCCACCCATTGAGCATCAAGGAGAAAATAAGTGCTCAAAGCTCTGTTTCTTAAGCGTGTGCTGCCTGGCCTACTCACGGAAGCAGGCAGAGGTTTCAAGAATATATAGTATGTGCTCCTTAATTACAGACTTCTCTCACAGTGCACGCACATAATGGAGTTGAATAAATTATGCTCGTAATTAGGAATTTTTTAGGTTTTAAGTGCTTGTCTTTGCCACCTAAATGATCTTAAACTACACACTGTTTCGTGCACGTGGGCTAGAGGACAGATGCTAAAAGCGTCAGTTTGAACATTGTACCACATTGTCTACAAAATTTGGCTTGCAGACTTCCCGTTCTGTTAGTGCCTGAATTAGTCCAGATAGGCGGAATACACAGCTGAGGAAATGGCTATGAACAGCAAGCTCTTCTAGTAACGCCCTTCACACTAAAAAAGGCGCACGTGGAATTTGGACGTGCTGTTCATCAGGATTTTTGTCGTGCAGTTGATTCTCTGCGCTCGCTGCAAGGCTCCCAAGGAAGAACAGCAAAGAGCAACTCGAGGAGTCTCGTCAAGGAGCCGCATCGCTCTCATTTTTCGCGGTGAACACCCAGTGTTCAGCTCCCAGAGCTCTGGGGTTGTTTTCCCATTTGAGCCCATAGTGATGCAGAGATCACACAAGAGAAACGGCTGTAGGCGTGCCTCGTTATGCTCCTTAAAATTAACAGGATTTTGCATCGTTTCCTATCCGATACCATTTTCTTTCACAGCCCCCTCGCTCTTCTCCTAGGCTACCATCTGCATCTTCCCCCACACGTCTCACCTTTGTTGCATTTCTATTGTGGTGCTAGGTTAAGCAGATATTATGCAGTTTAAGATGTTGTAGGAGGTGAGACCGTACGTAGAATACTGCCAAACATATTCTTGTTTCTGTTGCAGGAGTTCCTGCTTTTCCCAGCATAGGAACAGGTTAAAACAGCAACAATAAATGAATTGGGGAAAAGAAACTAAAGGGCAAAATCCAATAATCAGATTTCTTGTACTCCCGTATACAAAACGGCAGCTGAAGTGACTATTTCTGCACACATGTGCCGTTCGATGCATGATTAATTCAGAAATAGTCCCCTTATACATGACTACACAGCAGCTAATCTAAGACCACACAAAGCAAAAGACAGCAGGGGTCTTTTCAAAGGTTATTGCAGTCTCTTCTCGGTCCTCACTGGGCACTGTTTTCTCTCTGACTCCGGGAGATGATTAGGGTGTGGAAACCACCATCCTCGGTGGCACCTGTGTTGATGGCTAAAAAGAGTGTACTTTGCATTTGAAAGTGGGAGTTTTGCCCTTCCTGCGTGTTAAAAGGCAGCATTAAATCCCAAATGGATTTCTGCTGATGGTAGGCAAGAAACCCCGTGCTGCTCCCCCTCATGTGGAAATGCTCATCTAAATATTCTGTGCAGAGTTACGCCGTAGATGGTATGATGGAACCTCCTCATGCGCCGGTATTAAACCACGACACAGTAGCAAATTCGGAGAAATGAGAAAGGGACCGTGGTGCAAAAAAGCAGGAGGCCCTTGCTCTTTCCTGGGTGGTACGGAGGGCGGTGAAAGCAGAGCGGATCATCTTAAACGCGGTGTGAAATCATATGTGTCAAGGTCATCCGGCCTATTCGTGTTTGTGAGCATCTGTTACACTAAAATTAACACTAGGCTAATTCAAGGGATGGCTCTGACGAGCAGCATGCTGAGTTGTGTGCCACTATTTGTGCTTGTTGCAGTGTCAAATGTTTAGAAAGGAAAAGCATCCGGGGAGCCCTGGGCGGCCGCTGCCGGGCAGAGCTCCAGGTGGTGAGAGCAGCACCATCCCGCTGCCAGCAGGTCGGGGCATCGCCTGCGGGTTCTCCTTAGATCTGTGCGTTTAAAATACCTTGGGGTGTCATCGTCAAGTCCTCTGTTTAGTTTTATGTCAGGCTTTCTGCGAGCAGGAGCTCAGAAAGGTTTGCTGCTTCGTTTTCCTGCTCACTTCCAGGTGGGAGAGCGGGGAGCCTTTGCTGGGAGCACCCATCTGCCAGGGCTATGGCTGGAGAGTGGCAGGGTCCTAGCAGTTGTAGCCATTGCTGCAGGCAAGCAGAATCGCCCCTTCACTGCCCTGGAGCAGGCAATCTGGAGGAGACCTTCCCCAAGAGAAGTTTAAAATCGGTGAAAAAGTAGTTCACTCTTTATTTCAAGCAGTAAAAACCAGTTGTAAAAAAAGCTGTCAGCTTTTTGTTCTTCTATAACTGTATTAAGGTACTAAAGTGGACTAACCGTGCCAAAGCGTGTTGATACAGTTGAAGCCAGAGTGAAAGGTCGGCAGTGGGAGATGAGGTAATCTGCCTGCTTCTCCTTGGAGCATCCCAGGCCGGCGCGGTGTGGCTGCTGGGGACAGCCGGGCCAGGAGTGCCACCCTGCGGTGCTCCGCCGGAGCTGGCCGCGCCGGGTACCGGCACTGGCAACAGACTCTACGTGGGGGAGAATAATGTGATTTATTGCCAATTAAAATAGATTGGGGGTGTGGGGAAACAAAAAGACAAGTACTAAAGCAAACCTTTGTTCCCCTTTCCCAGGCTCAACTTGACTCCTGACTCCTCTGCCCTCCTGTTACAGTCAGTGTGGAGCGGTTCCTCTCTGCCACTCCTTCCCTCTCTTAGTTAAAAATACACATAACATACTGCTATATCTGGTAAGGCTGTAAGACCATTTCAAAATGTAAACTCAGACACGGAGCTAGTATTCATATGTAAAATGCAGCAGTGAGTACGACATTGCTGCTCGCTGCTGGGTTGCAACACCCCTCTTGCATCTCTTTTTCAGTTTCAGTAATAATTCTGCAAAATGATGTACATGCAGGGATCGTGCAAATGATAAATCTTTCAGTTTTTTAAACCCAGCTTGGGGTGTAAACTTCTAGGAGGAGGAACAGGGGACACCCAGGATATGCTTCTGCAATTCTAGTGATCGTAAAAACTCCATATACCCAGGTAAACCATTCCTCCTCACAAACCTCACCTCTTGAGGGTGTGCAAGTTCTGTTTTAGCTGCGGAAAGACAGAGGTGAAGCTTGCTTTTCTAGGACCCAGGACCAAAGACCCCTTAGAAGCTATCATTTAGCTCAGTAGAGACAGGCGTGGATCTGAGACTCGAATTTTGCTTAGCTAGTGAAGTTCGTACGCGCCTTGTACCTGCTTGAAATTGAGAGGCTTTCTTCTGCCTGGGGGGTCCTTTTGTCTTGATGTGAACGCAGTGCATCGAAGGGGGACTTGAATATTGTGAGCTAGGCAGCAGCACACGCAATGCCTCTGAAGTGCCTGAGAACAGAATTGCCCGTGTTGAAGTTCACAGAAGCGCTTTTCTCTGAACCCAGACTTTTTTAACCTCCCTGAACTAAGAAGTATCTAGAATCTTCAGATCTTGTAGGATCTGAACCTACTAGTATTAGAGGAACGTAACATGGTACTACAGTATAGGCTTTACTGTTGTTTTGAATGTCGTTCACTATTAGCCAAACACAAATCTCGGTCTCAGCTGATGAATTAAAGGCTGATTTTTATTAAGAAACCCTTTGCTATGCACCTTTGTATCCTCAAAGAACAGAAATGACAACCAAAGGAGTGGAAGGGACTGGTAAATCCTCTGTCCTGGCTGGTTGCAGTTATGGAGAGGTGAATCCTGGAGATTTTATTGTTCTATTTAGGATTTTTGAAAAGTTTGTAAGTATTTCCTTCAGTACGGAAAAGATGACGTCTCAGGCTATCTGTGCATTGCGCAACAGTGGACAACGCAGTGATCTTCACGCCAGCATCTAACGGAGACAAAATAAGCACGTCAGCACAAGGCTACAAATGAACTCGGCTAAAAGAGGGGGCACAAGGTGCTGATGTGCCTTTCCTGCTTTTACGCCTGACCAGCGTGCTCTGCCGTGCAGACGTGTTGGCTGACTCAGTACTTCGACAGCACGCTCCCTTGCACGGCGTCGAGTGCCCATTGAAAGTCTGATGGTTAAGGCTTTACTTGGAAATTTTTGATTCGGAGAGGTTTCTCAAGTCCCAAAGGAATATATTAGTGCCTGACTAGTCTGTTCCTCCTTTTTTGAAGCTGTTCTACTTTACGTAAATAATAGTGTTTTAATTGGGCCGTTCGTTCATTGAGGTGATAGGACACCTGGGATTTTGAATCTAGGTTTCTCACATCCCCAGTGATGCGCTAAATGTTAGCTAGTGTTTGTCTTCGTTACCTCTCCCTGGCAAGTCCAGCTTCTGCCTTTTCCATACAAGCCGGTTAACTCCTGCTTTGAAACTCATCTTCTGTAATTGTTAGTGTCATCGGAAGAACCTGCCTGTCTTGAAAGGTGTTCTCGGTCCGGCGGCTCTGTGAATGGGAAGGAGGGTTGCCTCTGTTGGGCGCTTTCCTCACAGCGGCTCTGGGAGCGCTAACATGCCAGAGTGGAATGAAAATGCTGCCTGTAATCCCATGGTGTGGAAATACGAGCTTGTTTTGCTCTTTGCCAGAGCTTAAGGATGACAGATCGAGCTGTGAGGGAAAGCCTGGGATGAAGTACGTAGTTGGTCTAGACCGAGACCCTCGCGGTTCTTTTCGTCCTCCTTTTTAATGTGGAGTCTCTATTGGCTGCCTTTATCCCTTTCCAACGTAGAGCACAGCTTTAACCCACGTGAATAAATCATCTGCCCTTTTGCCGCTTATATGCAAACTGGCATGGCCGGCTCAAATTGAACCGGTCTGGCAGCTGAGGGTCAGTTTTGCTTAGATTTTTGCAGGAATATTTCTAGTCCATTCCAACTGCAGTTCACTGTCAACTTAGCTACGATCAGACAGATGTCTGATTTTCAAAGAAGATTCTGTGTGGGCTCTGGGGAGCATCTCATTCTACACATTGCAAACTTCCAGGGCTCCAAGCAGGAGTTTCCTGGTTTGGACTTTCCAAGTAAAGTTGAGGAAATGGATAAATTGCCATACTCTTTATTCATTGTTTTTAATGCCACTCTCTTAGTAAAATGTAAAATCGCTGAGTATATAGAGATAGTCAAGGGGGATCGTTTGATGAACTCAGCTGAGTTACAGCAAGGCTTCCGATTACATCAGGTATGTCAAATTACAGGGTGCTTTTGCAAGGATACATTTTTTGGTAGTGATCTCTGCGATGCATTTTCAAATCTCCGTAATAGCAAGAGGTTGTTTGGGAAAGTGGTTCAGACAGCTCCCTTCTTGTAAGGTCTCTATTCCCAAGGCTCCCAAGAAGTCACAAAGTATTTTTCAGAAATTATTCCTTTTAGAAAGACCTTGCTTTTAAAGTGAGGAGGATGATTAATCTAGGCAGAGTGCTGCTTTATTCTAGCTGCGAATTGGGACCCATTCTTGTTAGTTGTTTGAGAAGACAAGCTCTTCATCTTCTACAGGAATTAATGGAAATTTGAAGGCATTTCAGGAACAAATTCATGCTAATGTGTGCCTTTCTGTGTGTCAGACACGTCTCTTGATTCTGGGGAATGCTTTGTTTCACCTAATTGAAGGTGTGCTGTTAGGGACAAGCTCTTTTACCTGGTGGGACAGATTCCACAGTAAAAGAAAAAGCTGTGCATCAAATATACCTTCCTGTATTTAGCTCGAGGCATGTGGTTGCCTCTGCAAATTAGCTTCAGATCTAGAATGGTTTTGTCTTCAGTACAACTGAATCAGACCAGCCACTTCAGTTCAACGTGAACACAGTTCTGGCCTAGCACGCTTACGCAGGTCCGTGATAAAATTACAAGAAAATAATTTCCTGGGGGCCACGTTTGTGCTTTTCAAGTGCAGCATGGTGGAGGTGATCTGGAGGTCCTTTTGACAGGAAACCAAGCTGCTTCTCAACCGACCATTCAAACTAGTTCCAGTGAACTTCCTACAGCGGGATTTGGTCTCTTAAATGTCTGAATGCTGTGGAAACACTAGCTATTAAAGATAAGTAGGATTCTTAATATAAAAATGTAAAGTAAATGTAAAAGTGAAAACTACGTTCCATAGTCCTTAAAATGTCTGTAGATACTGGAAGTAGGTATGATAGCAGTGGTCTCCTGTGCTTGTTGTGTCTATGAGGAGGTTTTCATTATATGGTTCCATAAAGAGGGGCCTGGAAGGTAAAAAAATAAAAATTATACTATAGGGTTGCTTTTAGGAAGGACAAGGAAAAAGGCTGGTGTTTTGAAAGTGACATCTACATTATGTTTTTAAGTCATAGAAGGGCGATAAGCTCCATCCCCTCTGATTTCTGAGGAATTTATGTCTGCAGCTGACTAAAAAAGGACTGTTTTTTAATTGATATTATTTAGAAAAGATATCTGTAATAGGTTATGAAATGCTTTTAAAAGGTCAACTGGCAGGTGCTTACTAAAGAATGTAGACTATTAATCCAAGACCAGCAGAAGCTCATGAGGCAGGGCCCTTCAGCAGCAGGTTGTACCCTGGCCAGAGGCCTGTCACTAGCTTTGGTCTTAGACCTTGTTTTCTGGCTTTCACCTATCACGTAGGGAAAATGTTCCTTCATTTCTGCTACCTCAGGGGCATTTGGATTTTCTCAGGTGCTTTCTGTAGCGGTTCACTGGTAGTCTGTATCTTTGGGCCACCAAAGTGTATGTGATACAGAGAGTATCCTATTCTGTCTTATCCTGGTCTACTCTGTCCTAACTGGCAATAGGACAGTGGAATGGAGCCAGAATCTGTACAGTAGGGCCTTTCTCTCATGGAGTTAGTCCTTTACCGCCTCCTCTTTGTGATCAGTGTCTTTTTCTTTTCTTTTTGTTTAGGTTGGAAAAGACCTTTAAGATCCTCAAGTCCAACCGTTAACCCAGCACTGCCCAGCCCACCACTAAAACATGTCCCTCAGCACCACATCTCCCCGGCTTTTAAATACCTCCAGGGACGGGGACTCAGCCCCTGCCCTGGGCAGCCTGGGCCAGGGCCTGACTGCCCTTTTGGTGAAGAAATTTTTCCTGACATCCAACCTAAACCTGCCCTGGCGCATTTAATCTTGTTTTCAGCAGGATGTTGCCTCAGGGGAATTTACGAGTCATTAATTAAACCAGCCCTCCTTGGCAAACTGTTTCAGAGCTGTTCAGAAAGTTACATGGGTAAATGTAACTATGGATAAAGATTACTGTTGATGTCCTGAATAGACTAAATACTTACACGAATCCAGACGCTTACCACAGCATTTGCACCCAGAACAATGGTGTATTTTAGCCATCCCAAAGCTTTGTGCTTGGGCTGCTGTGATGCTGAAATAGCTGCCTTGAAATGTGGATCTATCGCTGCCTTAGCGTTACTTGACCAGGAGAGGGGGATCATCTGCTATTCATTTCTCCAGGAGCTCACGGTGGGAAATACAACGCTGAAGGTTTTGCACTTATCTTGACTCCATGTTTTCAACAGAAATAAGCGTATGCCACAGTAATCAGACCTGGCTTTCTTGAATTTTGAAACTTGACTTTTCAGGTGTTCTAGACCTAGGATTTTAGTCCCAGTTTGTTATTGGTTTTCAAGATCTAGCATTCACCACCGATGAAAATATTTCATTAGAAATGTGAAGGCTCCTCGTGGTCTCTTTGGTCTTTGCTGCCCTTGCAGCGTCCAAACAGAGGATTTCACAGGGTGAGCAGAAGCCGGGGGTCGTTAGCTCGGGCAGCGCCATATGCCATTGACTGGTGCCTGGGTTGGATCTGAAATGGTACAGCTGGGCAGATCTGAACGCCCACAAATACGCGTGTGCGAACGGGACCAGACCGTGTCCCCAGCGGTTCCTGGCTCTTTATTTTTTCAGTCCTGATGCTTTTCTCCACTCCTCGTTGCTTCTCCTGCCCTGGGGTGGGAAGGCTGCGGGCAGCCCTGGCCTGGCGGGGGCGTGGGGCGGGCTGCGCTGGCGGCGGCCGGCCGCTCTCCGTGGTGCTGACCGGCCGCTCTCCGTGGTGCTGACCGGCCGCTCTCCGTGGTGCTGGCCGGCCGCTCTCCGCGGGGCTGGCCGGCCGCTCTCCGCCCCGGTGCGCCCTGTGCCCTGTCCGAGCGCTGCCGGCGGTGCCCGGGAAGGAACAGAAAGCTCTCATCCTTGGGATTTGCTCTGTAGGAAATCCCTCCCATCGTTTTCTCAATCCTTGCCAAATGAACCTGTGCTAAGGGCACAGTTTGGCTGAATTTCTCTGGCCTACAGCACACCATAGGTAATAACGTTATTCTGTATATTGGTTTGGTCAGGCGTTGGGACCTCTGAAGCTATTTGGGTTGGGGGGAGAGACTCCAAAAGTAAAGGAATCTCCACCTTCATTCTTTGGTGAGGACAAGGTGGAAAAACATCTAGCTTAGAAGAAGGGTTTAATATGTTTAATATGGTTATTAATTTGGGGAGTATCTAAAAATAGTCTTTGAGAGCTCTTTGAGAACCCTTAGTACAAAACTTTATCCTGTGTTTTTATAAACAAGTACGATATAGATCTGCTCTTGTTATAAGCAGTGGGAAAATGTGCTTGAAAGACATCGTAAATTATACACCTCCTTGCCATAAGTATTTGGTGAAGCAATGCATTATCTAACTTTCCTTTACGTTTTTATTACATCAAACAAGCAAAAGAGAAAGGAAATAGCATTACTGGCTTTAGAGCAGGTATACTAGACTCCTGTAGGCTGTTACTTAAGGCACGTTATTGCTGATGTATTTTAGAAATTGTGTAGTTAGAATCTTTCTTACGATTGGTTATGTGCAGTCACTTTATTTTTGACATCCACTGTTGTGGCCTAAACATTCAGGCTCCAAGCCTGATTACAGGTGGGTAGGCGAAATCTAACCATATCATTAGTCTTGATGGTATGTTGGTGACAGAAATGCCATTTTAGATAGCATACACATAGCAGACAGAAAGATAAAGATGCATCACTTGGTCATACTCTTGTTCTTCCATACTTTGCAAACTGAAACACGCTGTGAAAGACAATTGTTTATTTTGTGGGTTATCTTTAATTTTGGAAGGCTCATTTTTTTGTGTCGGACTGCTACATATACAAATACACGTACATATATATACGCTACTATTTGTATAAGTAGCGATCACTCAAGCCTTTGTTTTGATAGCTATGAACAATAATTCAAGGTAGATAGGGCCCGTTCAAATGTGAATCCATGTGACCGGGTCCAACACTAAAGCGCAGGCACATTTTACATGTAACAGCAAGGATGCTTAAGCAGAGCTGATTACGTGCAGCATCTAGGTTGCAACTGAAAGGATTTAAAGCGCATGAGATCTGGGTCACATTGGCTTACAGGCTTCCGATGCAGTGGCAACCCAGTCGGTTTTCCTGTTATATGCGCTTGCTGCCCAGGCGTAACTATTTTTTTTTTATCGTTATCATTTGTAAAGTTATTTTTATTTACGTCACCCTGAAGTACTTAGCCTTGAGATAATAGAATTGTGTTTCCAGATCAACAAATGTTCCTGTTAAAGTGGTTATACTCCATACAACACTGTAGTCCAGCCACAGTATTGTAACAGGGTAATTTCTGAACGTAACGAACTATTACATCAGATGAGTCGGTAGGGTTAGAATAGCGAGCCTTCCTTTTGACACTTCAGACAGCTCAATGGACAGACTCCCCTGGTTTCTGGGAAAACAAGTAATAGGACTTTTTAATCACAAGCGGTAGAATTGATCCGTCAGGGACACAAGTACCTTCCAGCATATAACTTGCTTTCTGTGACTTTTTCCTCAGATAATTACACTTGAGCTTGAAATAGGCTTTGTTTCTCAGAGCTAATGTAATTCAGCAGTATCTGGCTATAATGCAAATGCTCAGAAAAAAGGTGGAAAAAAGCCTTCTGAGAAGAGGCCAGATCATTATATGGCTCGGCATTCAAGCAAAAAAAAATTTAAAACGCTTTTTTTTATCATAAAAATCGAATGCGTTGAAGTCTTGGGCGCTCCCTTCAGCTTTCTGGTGTTCCAGCTGGAGAGACTACATCTGGTCACACAGAGGAGGCAGGTATCCACCGCACAGGGTTAGGGAAGGAGCGTTCCCTCAGAGTGTCGGCCCACTTGTCCGTGGCACTGGGGGGTAGCTGGGGAGCAGGCAGGATGGATGCCCACCTCAGCAAGCTGCCCTGCTCTTGTCTGTGGGTAGCCTCTCTTGTGTTGTCAGCAGAGCGGAGACCGGATTGGCGAGCTGCACCCACAAAAGATGGGGCCCTGCGCAGGCGAGCGGCTGAGCCCCTTTGCAGCAGATCCAGGAGATGGAAGTGCGGTGGCTGGGGAGCGCGAGGAGGGAGCCTGAGGAACACACTGTGAGTTTGGGCAATCAAACGTGGCAGATCTGCAGCACCTTTAGCATGATCCCTCAGCTCCTTCTTTGCGTTGCTAGCAGCTTCTGCCCCCTCAAGATCAAAACCGACCACAATAATCAAAGACGAAAGACGGTAGGGCAGGACAGGAAAGAAGATGAGAGGGCACACTGCAGCGTTGAATTAGGTGATTGTGGTCCCGATTCAAAGTCCGTTTAAATCAATAAAATGTCTGCTGTTGCCCTTAGTGAGCTCTATTGGGTGAGGCCCTGTTTGACTTAGTTAAAATAGAATGTGACGTCAATATTTTCAATCAATATGAAAACTAAAATAAGTGGAGCGATATTTAGAATTAATGCAACTTAGCTGTCATCAGAAAGCTACAAAATGGCCACTCTTGCCAGAAATGTCTATCTCTAGTTTATTTAGGATTCTTCTTAAAAAAATGTGCTTCTTGAATTGCCAACTTTGTCACAACTGGAATGTCTTTATCTTATATTTGGGGTATTTATTTAAACCGGAGGCACCCGTCTCGGAAGGGTCTAAATCGTGTTCTCGGTGTTCGGGAAGCTGGCGGCGTGTGCAAAGCGCTGCTTTGTCATGGCACAACTTCGACAGCGTTAAAGGGTGACTGCAAGGACTTTTATGATTTGAGAGCGGCAATTATTTTATCTTGCCGCCTTTGCTGGTCTGTAAGCACTTGCCTGTGACAACGGTACTTTGAATTTGTAGTTAAGCTGCAGAACTCTGCCGTAATATGTCGTGGGGGCTGGAAATTCAGAGAGGTTCAGAGAGAGGCTGAGCAAGTTCATGGCAAACAGCCTGTGAGGATGACTACACAAATTGAAGTGCCTAGCACAGATGTCCATCAGCCTGAAATGACCAGAAGCTGGTAGAGTACTTGAAAATATCATATATGTTTGCCCGCTGCTACCCTTTGCTAGGTATCCGATTTTTGGCCGCTGTTGGAGACCGAAGACTTTGGTCTCATCCCACAGCGATTGCTTTCATGTTCTTAGGAGCAAACGTAACCATACTATCTCAGTTTCTTCATCTGTAATAGATGAAAAATTAATTTTATAAGAGTAGGTGCATACTTTCAGTAGCTCTTTCAAGAGGAAGGTAGCTAAGCAGTATCTTTTTTTATGGTGTAATTACCAATTACATTTAAAGTTTGTCGGTGTTGAACTGAACATCTTCAAGGCAGAAACCTGCTGTGCAAGGGAGGGTATGGTATTGCAAATATTCCTGTGGTATCTGGAATATGTTTTCAGTAGTGACCACTAAACGTGTCAGTGCTGTGAATGGTACCCAGGTGGCGTAACAGAAAAGAAGGGAAAGACATTAAGACTGGTCTGATGTATGTCTATTAACATATGTGCCGTAACTTGCCCTTTTTCATTTCTTGTTCTGTATTGCCTCTTTTCAATTAATAAAATAGATGTAATCACAATACAGAGAAAAGCCAGAATGTAGGTTTATATATCATCCTTTCAGTACCAGGTCAGTGACACTAATTGCCAGCCTAGCGCTTTCTGGAGCACGTTGTCTTCACATGTTCAGTGACACGAGAATGAGAACGTGTAGAGACTTTTTTTAACCTTAATATTTTTTCTTTCAGGAAAATATAAAATGAAACCTATACAGCATGGATACGCGATTGCTAACTCACTTCCAGGGTTATTGTACCTTTAGGATTAGGACAGTTGCTACTGTGTATGAATAATAAGTAAGAGTGTGAATTAAACAGTAAGTGAGACAGGAGGCAGTTTATAAATGCAGCCTATATGTCCATAGTTAGCTTTGCGCTTTTATTTTCCACAAGAACTATTTTGCCTTTTTTCCTAGGAATATGTAATTCTGTAGATATTGAAATGGCTGAATATGCTAATACGCACAATCCATCCGAGTAATTTTAAGGAGTTGAATTAAGTACGTTGTTACGCTGCTCTGCACTCCGAATATTTTTGTCCCTATCAAAAACATTCCCTCATCTCCATCCTCATCCCTCAAGAGGAAGTGTTCAGGGAAGAGTTTCCTGACGGGAGGGACAGGGATGCCTACCTCTGACATCTAACCTGGCTACAACAGCAGCAGAGAGGGTAGGTGGACATCCGTGCTCGCGGGCCGAGGTGAGCTAATTCTGCAAGTCCGTGCTCTCTGGTTTCTAGGCCGCTAACGGCCGTGCGTGCACACCTCCAAGCCTGGTCTGACGCGTCCTGCCTTTCAGCAAGGAGGAGAAGTTTAAGTCACCGCACAACTTGTAAGGACAGAGGTGGTGGTTGTTGTGTGGCTGCAAAATAACACGTAGGTGTACTTGTTAGATACTACATAGAAGTTAAGCAGTGCATCACCGAATTCCCCTACAGAATTGCAGTCTGCCTTGTCCAGAATGGTCTTCCACAATGCTAGACAAGAAGTTGAATTGCTCAGCTTTCATCCCTACCAAACTGTTGCCTGGGACAGCCCTTTGCCATTTTTAGCTGTTTGAAACCAATTTTGATTTCCCGCCTATTTCCCGGATGTGCTAGTAGGCTTCTATAGACAGAAGGCTTCTGTAGACAGAAAATGCTGATTTGCTGAGCAAATCATGTCTGTCTACCTGAAAGCTGGCAGTTCAACCCAAGTGCTGATCATGGCTGTGGCTAACAAAGCACTGCAGCACAGAAGCTTATTGTCTCAGCTGGTGGGGCAGGTTAAAACAACAAAACCTGGAGACTGTGAAATTAGGAGATCAGGTCGGGAAGTTAATGACCTATGCCAATTTGTAAACCGGGCAGGTAGGAGCTGTAACCCTAATGAAGCATCCCCACATCTGCGGACCTCCTGGTGAGGTCAGGCGCTCGGAGCCTCTTCACAAATCGGGCAGGACACTGTACAGGTTGAAGTCTTACAAGCTTTATTATCCCAAATGGGAATTTGTTGAAGCTCTGTATTTCTACATTCAGAGCTAACGATGACAAATGCTCTTCTGAGAAAACCCACCCTTTTTCTGGTGCTGTGTTCTTTTTATGTTACTGTGCATCTGCCCACTCTCCCACTCCCCTCCTACATACCGCTTGTGGCAGCGTCGCTGTATATTCTGTTTTTCTTATGTAGCAGCTTCACAATACATTTTCTATGTTTAGGGGGAAATTGCTCAGTCTCCATTTTTACTGAACAGATCTTGAAAATGCACTCTTCAGACTGATGTCTGCAGAAGGATTTCTTTTTAAGATCTGGATACGCAGTGCAATGACTAGCCATTTTCTACTTTTGCTAGGAAAATCTTTCTATCTTAAAACAGAACGCTTCTTTCCTGCAGGGACATTAGCTGTGTCAAGTATCAAGTGATAAATACTTTATGTTCTCCTCCCCAGACTGGATATGTTATTTCCAAAATAATCTATTGAAAGTTTTTTTTTTTTTTTTTTTGCGCCACATGATGATGAAATATTTTTATGTCTCTTTGAGGTTAGGGGGAAAATGTTTGTGGCACATAATGGTGAACTCGTAGAACTGAAGTTCTTCTTTGCCGGTGATCTTCTGAAGAATATTTGCTATTTCATTTTGCCTCACTTGGCAGCAGTTGTTCAGTTCAAGCGTCTGATTTTTTTTCTCTTGTGTAGCGTTATAAAGTATATCAAGTCCTTTATTAACTTTCAAGTGAGTTTTCTGAAAGAATAATTACTTGAGACGGAGCTGATGAGCCTGCACATATCAATCATCAAAAGATGACAAATTGTTTAATAATCACGACTCCTATAAACCCTCCTGTGTATCAAACCCTGTTGTGTGCGCTACATATCAGGATTTAAGCATTTAGTGGCTTAAGGAAACCTTGAACCGTGATTTACGGAAATCGTAAGACCAGGATTTTTAAGCGTGGTGGCCTGCGATTTGGTCTTATTTTCAAATTTCCTGCTTAAGACCCTACGAAAAAGTTGGGAAGACGAATGCTTTCTGCTGTATCAGGAAGGGAGAGCTCTAGATTACCAGCTGTTCATTTCTGGTTTGCAAGCGATGCTACCTGTGGGGTTTATATAATGTTAAGAAGGCAAGGCAAGTGACGGTGCTATTAAAAAAAAATCCAATTTTCTCCTTTATTTTATCCCTTTGGCTGCCTCCACCTGTCTCACTTTGCTGGTGGCTGTTGCTGCAGCTACTGCTTGTGTTTTAGCCGTGAGTTTTGTGTAGCCTAGTTTCTCCCAAATGGGAGGAACTGTGAGAAAATCAGCCTTGTAGGTACAGAGGAGCCGGAAAAAAGGTTGGCTGGCACTCTGTACCCTGCTCCTTCTGATGCCTTCTTCCACTAGAGAAATGCATTTTTAATTGAACGCACAGATCGCTGGCTCGAACACAGAATAGATTCCTGTTGTAAAGATGCCTTTATAGTGCTTCGTAGTTTCCATATACAAGTACTTGGTGAAAATTTGGTCTTCTCAAAGTGAAACCTTGTGGTAAAAAACCAAGCCGTCGATGACGATTAGTTCCATGGTAATCATAAACGGTCTTGGCCTGTGTGAACTGAAAACAACGGAGTTCTGTGGGTACAAATGTAACGTGAGGTCAGGATTAGGCCTGGTCTATGAGCTATTGTCACATGAAGAGCTCACAGGACATCTGCTACTGGTTTGGTGGTGCTGGGTTATAGCGAAGTTCGTGGTGCTCGGGTTTAGTGGCCGTTCGGGCAAATTCAGCCTGAAGGCAAGGAATATATCGCAGAGGGAAACCTGGCGAAGGGAATCGTTTCTTTGATTTGGTGATTTTCAGTGCTGCCATCAGTGAGCTCCCATATCCCTCGCTTCTCTGGGGTGGCTGAGCCGGGGATGCAAACATCTCTGCTGCGTCGGAGCGTCGCAGTCCTCCTCTCGCTCAGGACCTGCCTGCAAGAGGCCACATCGGTGGTGTTGGAGGGAGTTGAAAGGCGATCAGCTGTCTGCCAGGGACTAATGCAAAGGCTCTTTTTATCTACGCGTGTCCTATTTTGATGAATAAATGCTTGACGCTAATAGTGATAACGGTTACCCGGGGAGGCGGGAGAAGAGCTTTGATATGCTGGTTTTAGCAGGGGGATAAGCAATGAGGGAATGACAGACCCATCTGTCTCTGGTGTTAACGCTATAAATTAATGTCCAAACCCAAACGATATTCGGAAGGGGGGGGAGAAGGGGGAGACTAATTAACAACATGTTGTCCCTGTCTCTTTTGGTCTCTGTTGGTCCACAGCTATAATCATTCTCCATCTTCAACACAGGGCTTTCTAAGTTGTCTTAGGAAACGTCTGAAAGCAGCTTTTGGCGTTGAATAATAATGAACAGCACACTCGGTGGTATTATTTTTACCTCTGTGGAGTTGAGCTGAGCGGGGCAGGCTGAGCCCGGATTACGCTGCGTGCTTCCCCGAGCAGCGTCCCCCTCCTCGCTGCGTTTGGTTCGCTGCTTAATGCAGCTCTCCTGATGCAGCCTCACGTGGCTGCATAAAGGCACAATGAGGACTTGAATATTGCCAGCCGTTTCCAGGCGGCTCTCTATGCTGCCTGCAGGTGAGCAGGCTGGGGCTGGTCTCTCTAAGCCCGGCAGCTTTTGCTCCTGCTTTCTTATTGACCGACTCAGCAGCAGGGGAAGATCGTGAGGAGGAGGAGAAGAGCAGGAAGGCGTATGCTGGGCTCCAGCACAGACGGTCGCAGCAGCAGCAAGTCAGTAAGTCAGACTGCACCATTTTCTTCTCACCCTGCATAAAGGCGATGTGAGGAGCTGAAGGGAGCTGCCCCCTCCCCCGCCTGGTGGTGATGCTGAAGTGGAGCCTTCCTCCCAGGCAGAAGACGCAGCCTATCTGGAGGAATCCCAAAAGACCTTTCCAATTTGGTGATGTGTGTTTAAAGGCTGATTTTTTTTTTCTTTACTCCCCGGCTAAGTCTGAAGCTTGCCTTCACTTGCAGTTGCAGCCAAGCTGAGGCGGTTTCAGCCTGCTAGCAGATATTTGCCGGCTGCTCTCCGCTTGCGTGAGTGCGGCTGCGAGCACTTTCGCCTACTGCGTGTGCGTGGACGTGGCTCTCGTGCTTCTGAGCTATGGGTGCTGCAGAGGCTGGAGCAGAGCTGTGACCTTTTCTGGGGTGCCGGAGGAGGAAGAGTGGATTACGCCGTGGAGTTCTGGCTTGCAGCCAGTGCCCTTGCGGAGAAAATAAATCACCTGGATAGCTGCGTGTGGTGGAAACGGCTTCCTCGGAGCTGGTGTTTTCTTCTCCAAAATGGCTCATGCAGCCGCTTCCATTAAAAAAGTTCGAGAGTCTGAACTCGAAGAGAGGGAGAGAAACCTTGAGAAGGAAAGGAAAAGGCAGCGGAAAATCTCTAGGGCAGATCGGAAACGCAAGGTATGAGGGGAAAAACAGCCCCCTTCTCCCTTTCCCCCCCACCCTTCCTCTGTCTGTGCAGCACTTGCAGGTGTAATGCTCCCTCCTTCATTTTCCTAACCTTTCCTATCACATTTCCCCTTTGCATCCCTTCCCATCCTCTCTGAGCCCCGCTGTGGACATAGCCCAGCTGCAGCGAGACTAAAGTGCTACCAGTCATGGCAGTCCGCAGCTACGTGCAAATAACGGTGGCCGTGGGCGCGTTGGTATTGCCGCCTTCCCTTCACCCCCAAAAGGCCTAGAGGTGCCTGTCGTGGCTCAGGAGCCAGGTGCTTCGAGCCTCCAGCTGATCCGCAGAAGTTGGCGGGGAGGGAGGCAGCCGTGTTTGCGCTTTGCAGCGTGAAGGTGCGTTTCTGTACTCCAGGCCAGCGTTCCCCCTCCCCGTTCCCCATTTTAATTACAGTTCCCACATCCCCAGCAATGCTAAATGCTGCATGTGAGACCTGTCTTGTGGTGCCAGGCGCAGCAGCCGAGTCGTTAGGCGGCTAGGGACCAGTAGCTGAGCCAGGGCTAGCAGCCGTGATTCAGGGTATTTACACGGCACACTGCAGGTGGATTTTTCTAGCTAGGGCCTGAAACACCAGTCTGCAATCTGTTGGGGGTTTTGCGGCTGTTGCTGGTGGCAATCTTTGATTCTCTGAAGGCATATCTATTTAGATGTTTCAGGTTTTCGGGAGGTTTCTCCTAATTTTTAATTAACTATTGTTTTCCTTCTGAGTTAGAAATCGGGACTGACATCTCCGATTGCCTTGGAAAAAAAACAAAACAAAAAAAACAAAGAAAAAGATCAATAGAGATGATTTATTTGCCAGATCACTCTGTAGTTTCCAAGGACACAAATAATATACAATAGTGGAGAAAACATTAAAAAACCTGAAGCTTCTGCTGAGGTTAGCTTTAGGACTGTATTACCTTGGGAGTGCCTGTGTTAATGCCTCCTCATTGCCGTTTCTTTTCTCCCAGCTCAGGAATCTCTAGATTGTGGTATGCATTAACTCATTCCCTGACACCATGTTTTGATCCATTCTTTATAAATTTCTTCTGGAAGAGATAATATCAAGAGACGTAATCTGTCCTCCTCCTTTTCTTTTCTGCTACATTGCATGTAAACACAGATCTCTCTGTAACAAGAAAAAGCAGAATCCAGCAACGTAATGTTGGAATTTACAGATCCTTTTGGCAAATCCCTAGGATTCAGAGGCCATCTGCTCCCTTGGCACACCTGAGAAATTTTGAATTCATTTTACATTCAGTCTTACGGATTTTCATATTCTGAACGGCATGGCTTAAAATTACCGAGGCTGTTGGATACCTTTGGGACCTCTGGATATGATCGGTCTGGCTTTTAAAAGGCTCGCTTTGCGGAGTTCATGAAGTTGCATTCGATTGCTCTCGATCACCGCACGAATGTCATTTCCAGCGTGTGCGGCGCTCGGGTGCTGGGGCAGAGCTGCTTGGGGCAGATTGTGATTACTAACCTAATCCCCTAAATGGGACACTGCAGCATAAGGTAGTTTTTGTGATTACATTTTTGACTGTGGAATTCTCTGCAAAATAGCCTTTTTAAAAATTTATTTAATATGTGGATGTCCTTGCGGGAGGGTCTTTTTTCATGTTTGCCCGGCACCCATCCCAGTTCCTTCATTGCAGCGTGTGTTGTTTTTCCTGATTTTTCACATATCCTATTTCATCAATGTGTTTGATTCCAATGTGTATTGTACTGCTCTAATTAAAGCTGAACAGAATTAATTCTGCCCCTTCTGCTCTCTCTTTCCCAGTGTGCTGCCTATCCCTGACTGCAAGTAGACAGGCTCAGGCCGCATTCCTGTTAGCAATAATGTGTGGTGATGCAGGCTGCTAACCAGATTTTCAGATCTAGGAAACACCAGCAGTCTTTGCTTAGAAAATACAGAGAATACCTTAACGTTGTTTGCTTTTCTTCCTTTTTAATATTCGGCAATGGCCCTCGCTCCTGTCTCCCTTCTACTGCGGCTGCACCTTGCCGTTACGTAAACAAGTGCTTGGCTGCACCCTGAACTTGCCTTCGGATGGTACGGCTGTGGGTTAGGCTGGGCGTCTTCCCTCTCGCTCCTTCTGCCCGAGACACACAGCAGCGCAAGTATGAGTGTGTTTGGGTGTATACATGCTCGTGCTGTGCGGAATGCATAGTGCAGAGCAGATTCGATATGTGAATATGTATACACACACTCTCTCATATACACAAGGTACACAAAATATATACATTATAATATTTGTAGTTATTCATCAATTTAAGTGAGATATATGTATGTGAGATATATTTATTTATATATATGTCACTTTAATTGCTGGAGAAAAATAAATTGTTCTACCGCAAAATGTGACTGTCTCCTAGCAGGCGCAGAGCCCTCTCAGTTTCTGTTGAATTCCTTGGAAAATGGAGGCTGTGAGCAAATTGTATGTGCAGGCCCATGAGAGACAAAATGTAAATGAATATTGTTTGATGGCTCTCGGCACTTAAACTCTTTCTACATATGGGGAATATGGTCCCAGCTTTGTGATTTATTTAAAAGCTATTGCATTGCAGTGACCGGATTTGCGGTACGACAGAGATCCATTTTGTTTCTAGGAAGGATAGCGAGAGGGGGACTGTGCCTAACGTAAGGTATTGCGAACTATCGTTTCAAACCCTCGGTTGGATATGTGCCGTATACCGATACATGCTGTATGCATGAAGTGCTGGTTTGGCCTTGGGATGGAAACTTTTTCGCTGACCCTGGAACATCCTGATTATGCAAAAGAGGATAACGAAGGGCCGTGACTTTAACTCTTCCAGCATGTTGGGCATCTATTAGCGCCCTCCCGTGCTTCTCCTCGCTTCCAGGGATGCTGCAGGGTGTGGGATCTTTGTGGCTTTGCCTCTTCTCTTGAGTAATTTGCTTAGTGATGTTTGGCAGCGCGATCATCATCTGTCTTGATAGCAGCATTGCAAACCGTGGCTGTAGCTTCTGTGCGTCTCGGATAGGACCAGAATCTTCTCAAATGTCATCCTGTCTGCTGCTTGACATAGCTCTGGACAATAACAACTCCCTGGCCATCAGCAGAGCTGGGAAAAGGGCCAGCATCAGCAGCGTTCTTGCTCAGATGATGGCTTTGCAGTCCTTAGACATTTGTAGTTCTTTAAAGGTTAACAGAATTATTCCACACCCAGAAACTGGAAAAAGGTGTTTGCAGACTGAAGACAAATTTCAAGACCTGCTCTTGCATTCTTTCTGAGACTGACTTGATTGATTTTTTTTTTTTTTTTTAAAACCAATTGACAAGAGTCAGTTCTGCTCATCTGGCATTCAGATGGGAAATTTTCACTCTTATGCATGCAGTCTTTTCTTGCAATGTTGAAAAACACATACTGATGCAAATACGTGTACGTAAACAAAAAAACCCCAACGGTCTGAATAGTTGCATGGATACCCGAATGTATCAAGAGCATTAAAAGCCGGGTACTAACAGAGGAGCTGAGCAGCTTAAAATAGGTAGATTTTGTAGAAACTGAGGCATGACTAATTCCATTATACCTAAATTCAGGATATGTAAGGCCCAGCTCCACTTGCCTCTCAGTCTCTTTTGAGATAGCTGAATACGGCTCATCCTTTGCAGAGGAAAGGGAAGCGGCGTGATTACGCGATGGCCACTCACTGAGTCAGCAGCAAAGCTAGAATTACAGCCGTGGAATCCAGCTTCCCAGCCCCTGGCAGTACGTAACACACGCTTGCTTTTCCCTGTCTACGATACTTTTTGAAGCAGGCAGGGCTTCCTGCCTTTGCACGTGAGAAGTTTTTAAAGGATTTTAGAAAACCCACAAAAAATTAAACCCCAAACTAAAAAAGTCGTTATCAAAAAATGATTTTGCTGCCAAATAAAACTGATTTTTCAATGTACAAATATGGTAAGCTGATGCCCGTTACCCTTTTACCATCAGTGACGAGGACAGAGTTTGACCTCTGGGCTCTACTAGCGTTAAGTGGTATTTATTTAGTATTTAAATATACAGTTTTTTTAAAGTTTTTTAAACTTTTGCACTGTTTTTTAAAGGCCAGCCTCATGAGTTGAGCATCCTTCGGCATCCTTGAGTGTAAAATGTCCCCCAGTATCTGGAATATTCGCTATTGCTCACCAAAAGAGATTGGGAAACAGTTGCATCTCTGAATTTTGACCTTCACTTGACGCCCTAAGCGCTGTCAAAGCTCCCACCGAGCCGCTGCTGCTAGGCGATATCTGCAGAACGACAAGGGTGTTGGGAGAAATAAAGAGCTGCTGCTGTCAGCAGAATTCAGGTGTGCATGGGGAAGAGTCAACGTTCAGTAAATGGCTTCCATCGCGTAGCTGCAGAAGACAACTTGCTTTGCTTTCCTTCAACAGCAGACCTTTTTTCACATTACTGTCTCCTTTTTCACAAACTGAATGTCAGAAAGGTATCTCACGTTACAAAATTCACATAGAAAATGACGTCACGTTCGTCTCGGAACCGGGTGGAAAAGCCCATTTGAAATTCAAGCCTGCCTTCGGCAGGGGAAGTGGGGATTTGTCATCTGGTACGTGGGCTCTGCGCTGGGGCTGGTAGCCACGAGGTTCATCTCTTTGGAAAGGGCCAAAGCCTCAGGGAGGAAGGGAGGACGTGGAGGAACTAATGAGTGCTTGGGTGTGCTAGAAAAAGGTATCCCGAGGAGGGAGTTGGGTGGAGGTGTAGTTCTTTGCTCTTGGTCGCTCCTGCCTTAGTTCATGGATGCCAAGCAGTATCTTCCTTGGTGGGAACATGCCGCAGGATCAGTACAGAGCTTGTATTGGGCTAAGGAAGAGAAAGAAAGAGTCTGTCACTGTTTAACTTCTGTAGACGTAAAGCTTTCAAGGTTTATTGCAGCTTTAACCTACTGTTTTTTCTTTAGCACTGAACGTGTCTTATCTGTTCAGTGTTCTGTTCGTTGCCTTGGCAAACATCTTTGTGATTCACTAGAATTTCTAGATGTTTCAAATGCCTCTTCAGCCATGAAAAAAAGAATCCTTTTGGTGTTTTGTAACTGAGTGTTTGCGTAGGTGGTGCCTAGTCCTGATGCCCTTTGAGCATTTACCTTCTCTGTCTCAAACTTCTGTTTTCATTATGTAGGTATTGCTTGGCACAAAAATAATACCCCGCCGTTTGCTCCCTTGTAAAATGGAGCTTCTTTTGATGACACTGCATTTCCTAACGGATGGGTGTTTGCTGCTTCAGTTTCTCGGTGTCCTGTCTGAGGGGGGACAGGCGTGTGACGGCAACGCTGCTGGAGCCTGCAAATACTTGGCTGTGCAGGCACTCTCACGGCATTTAATATGCATGATCTGTTTGGTCCGTCTTTCTCGGGCAAGTTAGCTACTAAATTCACACTGTGGGTTTAACCTAGATGAGGAAAACCAAGTGGGGCTCTAAAATGATGGCTGATTAAGCTCTGTTCACCTTTCTGCAGGTACAGAATATTACCGTAGTGCCAAGTGTCGTTATTTCCCTGCTCTTCTTTGAGATTTTTGCACTGCTTGCCATAATTAAACTGGGAACAAATACACAATATTCTGAAATAAAGCAAGCCAGGGGTTGTAGTAAAGACTGATGATCTCCAATTCCCTTACTTGTGATAGGAAAGGAGCAATCTCCACTTCAAGTTTAAATTTGCTCCACTTTATATTGTTGTCTCACCATACTGTGATTTATATGTGGTTTTTAAATTTAATTTCCTTAGTAATTTTTGAAAGACAAGATTTATTTGGTCTTAATAAATCATATGTAGAGAGCATTTCAAAACACAGATCATTTACCTGAGTGTGTTTTTGGTATCTTGGGTAAATGTGCCTCTTCACGGCTTTAGATTGAATTAATCCATACCTGGAATACTGGAGAAAATATTGTCTTAATAGCTGGGATTGCGGGGTAGGTTAGTAGATGGGTATAATGAAATAAAGATAGTGGTGGTAATTGCTTCTTGTGCATTTAGTGAAGAGAAGCATGCTTGGGCTTGGGTCTAGGGCTCACACGGCACACACGGTGCACCCACTGGTTCTTGTCCCCTCTGGCTAGTCGGCACGATGGGCACAGGAGCGGTCTGAGTCCTAGGTCCTCTCTCCCTCCCTGCTGGCTGTGCAGGGAGGCGTGGGCTGAATGAGGGAAATGGAGCTATGTTATAATCCTTCCGCAAAGGTTGTAACAGTTTTCCCTGTTATTTCCCTCACAAGAAGATGGGGCAGGGGGAATACCTGGGTGGAGGACATCTGACTTACCGGGACCTTCAGAGCTGCTGCTTGGTTGGCGGCTTGTGCGCTACTCCTTGCTGGTAGTTGGGGCTACAGTTCTCATCTAACCATGACAAGACGGAGCGATACAAATATGTGTATATATTTCTTCGCTTCTTTCTCCCACCTTCCTTCCTGCGATGGAGGTAAACCATCGGGCTCGCGGCTCCGTCGTGTTAGATGCTGTACGCAGGAGGAGGAAAAGGTGTTCCTGGCCCGCTCCATCTATCCTTTGGCACTATAAAGCTTGCTTGATGCAATCCAGTTTAACGGTGTACGCTTTGGATTTTATGGCTGGATTGACTCATAGCGTGATTGTTTCCGTAAAGTCATGAAAGTGTTCAAAACGCCTAAATTTTTTCATCTCTCACTCTATCAGCAAAAAGAACTTTTGTTGAACTTTAGAAAGAGCAACCGAGAGAGAGGAGAAATGGCAGCACCTGCCTGCGGTGTCTCCACCTATCCTGGTCTCTACAAATTTAACAAGTGTGGATCCTACTTATCAGGAACTCTGAGTGATTAAACAAATAGAGGGAGCATTTACGCATTGAAGGAAACGATCTCCGATACAGTTTTATGGCTTTTTGTTTGCTTTTGTTTACCTTCTCATAAAATGTCTTGTTGTGTCCTTTACGTTGGTGACATTTTCTGCACCACTGCGAGAATTATTACGTTATGTTTGGGCAGTTTTGTGTTAAGCAATTTTAAAAAAGTGTTTTAAAGGAAATTTTACAATTGGAGGTCAAGAGCTAAAAAGGTAATGTAGATGTCAGATGTTAAACTGTGAGATGTCAAGCTTTTAGGAATCTGGCTTCTGTAATTTAGTCCCTCAGGCTTTTCCATTGAGCTCCTGGGGAAAGTTTGGCACTTGAAGTAATAGCGGCATATGAGCATTGAGAGATCATACTTTAATGGCGAGATCTGGAGCCATGCCCTGGTGTATATATTTGCCAGCGTATAGTGCATCCAGAGTGTGGAAACAGTGAGTATGTCCGTAAGCAGTGCAGTAGGATTATTGCCATTCAGGCCAAGTTCCTTCCCTGAGGTGGTGTCCTCTCCAGTAAAGACTCACAGCCCAACTGGAGCGCGTTTCTGGGGATCAGGAGTGCGGGAAGCATCTGCCTGTGGTAGAAATTGCTTTTCAGCCTTTTCTTTGCAAACACTCACGTTAATATTGCTTTGGAATTTAAACAAATGTGTTTTTATAGGTATGTATTTCTTGGTCAAGTGTCTATTTGAATTTCTTCCCGTTTAATCAACATAGTGACGATGGAAAGAAGCATTCAATGTAGAATTTGGATGCTGTCTGATATTTAACTCCTGTGTGATGACTTTAAAGCAGTTTTAAAACTACTTTAGTGCTACTGCCGTATAAGTGAGTTATTGTGTAAATTGGAGGTTAATGGGGTGACTGGCAGTCATCCTTTCAGGTCCTGGTCATATCCAAATAAGAAAATACAAACTTAGGAAGTGATTTTCATTTGTCATTCAGTGTCATGCTGAAGGTATTGTGAAGAAGAGAACTAAATAAAGCATAGATCTGCTATCAGTAATTAAGGGGTTTGTTGACCAATGTAACAGAAAACTTTCCTCTTTAAAAATTTTTCCATACTCATTTCCAGTCAAGATATAGAACACGTTCCTAAGTAGAGACCTGAACCTGTCTTTATTTAGAAAAAAGATCCCCTGATGTCGGAGAGAGTTGTCAGTTGTAGGTCAACAACATCAGTCCTGTAGCGTTTTTCAGGTGTGATGAAAGCCTTTGTTCCCCTTAGGATCTATTCTTGTCCTAATAAAATGGTGTGTAAGTTCCTGAAGGTACCGTTAATTTTTAAAGAAATTTTTTGGGTTTTTGTGAGCTTGTCATCAACTTTATCCAAACTTAGTATTTTTTCTTCTTCCTCAGAATTTTAGCAAAATACTACAGCTGATAGTAAAACGGATTTCCACACTTTATTGACTTGACTCTCTATGCTCACAAAATCTTTTTTGTGTTACTTTTTGAGAATGTAGGAAAAATAATTCCTGTTCTCTGCACTGATCCCAAGCAATTCCGTCTGTGCAGTCGTTGCAGCGCTGGGTAGTTTTGTTTGAAAGTCTGACAAGCTTCTCCTCCCTGAGTGGAAGCTGCTTCTTTAGGGGGCGAGACACAGTTTGCAAGAACTGTGCTCCTATACTTAACTACGTCTCGATGAATGCTCCTGTTAGCAACCTGTTAGTAATCCTTTAGCCTTAGACAGCTAAAATCAATATTTTTTTTACCCTCACGGGTCTGTGGAGTTCTCCAGGTGTAAGTAGGAGTAGACGTTCCACACTGCTACACAATTATATACGGTATCAGAGCATATAATACTGAAATCTGTCAGATGTAATTAAGCGAATTTCCGATGGTTCACAAAGTTGGCACTGCGCAAGGTGCTAACGTGTTGGCACTGTTCAGGGGTTTTCTCTCAGCAATTATTAGTAAAAGTTCCATATATTGAAACACATTAGTGTTTTGCCGATAGTTTTTCAGGGATTGCTTCAAAACCGTGTTAACGCTCATTCCTATACTAAGACCTTCCGCGGACGGATCCATACGGATTAATTGCTACCTGCCCTTTAACAAGTGACTGAAAACAAAGGCTGCAATTAAAAAAAAAAGAAATCTGTAATTACTATCTATTTGTTGATGCTAATGAAGAATTTAGCATGTTAACCTCTTCAAAATATAGCATGTTTGTTAGCTGCTTAGGGCTTCGGAAAAGAGACAGTTTTAGGGAACTGAGCCTAAGTAGGTTTCAGAGTACACATTTGGGACCTCTTCTGTTTAAGGTCAGCTTCTCATCCTCTAGCAAAATTCCCCCCGTAGCTGGTGGGGATTGTGTTGTGGGCCCTGTTCCCTTTCTGGTGAAGAGAGAACACGAAAGAGCAGAAAGAGCAGGGGGAAGGGTTTAAAAGTTTTCTTGTTTGCACGTGCGCTGAAGAAGTCCATTGAGACCAACTGTCTACAGAAGAGATGGTTGGATCAGGTCATGAAAAACTTGCAACGTTTCATATTTAGAAGATATTAATGTGATGCTATTCTTGCGTGTGACCTGTGGAAGGAGGTGGATTTCTTTTCCCCGATAATTTAGACCTGCATTCTCTTTATTTCTGTATGTAAAACAAAGCCAGTGTTGAGAACCAGTGTGTGTTCACCCGAAATGGATGTAGCTCTTATTTCCCCAGGCTGGCAGAAAACGATTTCAGCCTATAGAACCATAATTACAAACCTTTCTAGGCTGTTTTAGGTTTAATAATTTAAGCTTGGTTTGAATTATTTACTATTTCTGGCTGACGCTATGCCGGGATATCTAACAAAGACAGGGCGCTGCTCAAAACCAGTGAAGCTGACAAGGCGATGGGAGACTCGAACAGATAAAAGCTAGCCGGTGCCTCGCTGCTCAGGCCGTGATTTAGTCGGCACCGCCTGGACCTTGCTGAGCCTTCTTACTCCCCTGCTTCATTTTTGTTTTAAAGGCAGCAATGCAGCAGCGAGGGAAGAAATTACATGCACTGCGTTGGTAATATTGTCGCTACAATAAGAGGCAGTAACTAAGATTTGCCACACAGCAGAACTTCAGGCCCCGATCAGCTAACGGAGAAATAGTTACGCTCTGCAAGTGCTTTCTGTTTTTGCTGATGGTTGTGGTACCAGACATCGGAGCTGCCTGGGGGCCAGGAATCGTTGCTGTCACCGACGTTTCCAGGCCAGACAGACTCAATTCCACTTAGTTAAGTCAGGCAACAGTGTAAGTTATCTCTGGTTTCGCCTCTGCACAGGGTCTCCGCAGATTTAATATTAGCTCTGTTTAGTCACTGCTGGAAAGAGGTTATTGAAATAAGGCTGTTGATTGGTCTCATTATAGAACTTACATTCTTGCACCAAATAAAAAAAAAAAC
Source organism: Nipponia nippon (assembly GCF_047370975.1). Taxonomy (NCBI): domain Eukaryota; kingdom Metazoa; phylum Chordata; class Aves; order Pelecaniformes; family Threskiornithidae; genus Nipponia; species Nipponia nippon. Next base: position 80,447,936 of record NW_028262380.1, on the reverse strand, counting down.
AAAAAACAAAAAAAACCTACAAAACTTTACATAACAGCAAAAGAAAAAACCAGTCATTTTCCAAATGGTGCCTATTTCTTTTTGTGTTGCTCGTGGGAAAAATTACGTATGGCTAGACGCTTCTTGCAAGTATTTTGGTAGAGTGACATGGCTTTGCAGGAGGAATTCAGTAAAATTTAAAATGCTGATGTGAGCCTCTAATGTGCCAGGCTGCTGTGTGCAAAGCAGGCTTGGCTTTAATGGTTACGGAATCGTTTTGCAAAATGGCATTTGCTGGAGACAAAGCAGTGAATTAGATTAAAAAAAAAAAAAAAAGTTATTTTGACTGGTCAGTGGCAATAACAACTGATGTATAGAAGCAAAATTTTGCTGAAGAGATGCATGGAGACTCCATAGCAACTAGATCAAATATGTGCTGTATTCTCAGTACTGTTGCCGTGTTTTCTGTGGAGAAGCCAGCCTTCACCCACTGGCACGGCACCCCCGCTGTCTGTGCTGCTCAGCCTGGTTGCGGCTGGCGAACGGCAACTTCAGCAAATGACCACTGCAGCAGGGTTATTTTTAGGATGACGAAAAATTCCCCGAGTCGTATTTTATTTCCTTTCCTTGATTATCACAAGGACGACACGAAGCCTGCAGCGTTGTCTGAAAGGCAGATAAACCACTCGGTCACTTCTTTGGTAATAATTTATTTACTAACTTCTCTTTCCTCAGATACAGACACCAGCAATATGTACTTTAATAGAGCTATTTCCCTGAAGCAGTGCGTGATATTAGCCTGGTGAACGACGAGGCCTTGAAAAAGGTTTCCCAAACAAGTGAAATCAGAAATAATTAATAGCCGAGTACAGAGCTGGCTCTGTAGCGGAGCTCTGCATTGCAGCATGAGTTCCCCCAGGCTTAAGGATGTACGTGCTTGGCCATCTTCCCCCTATTGCTAAGGAAGCCTAGCCCTTAACCCGTTTGTTTTAGTATTTGGTTAGCCTCCCCGTGCCTGTGGTGTGGCGTTGCCGATGAAAACGCGGTCAGGGAAGGAGCGCAGATCGGGTACGGTTATTTGCAGAGGTAAGGTGCCTGTACAGCTGGTGCAGGGCTGGAGGCTCCCGTGTAGCTTAGAGGGACACCGAGGATTTGTCCCCGCAGCATCTGGTTTTAACTGTTGGTACAGCGTGCTGGTGAAAACCTTAGCGCGTCTTGGCGCTTAGCAGCGCTTTGTACCTTCGTTAAAATGGAGGAACGAAAGGGAATTCCCTAAGGGCAGCTTAGGAGGAACCAAGGTGTTGCTTCAGCTCGTGAATATGTAGGTAGTAGAAAAGGCTAATGAACATCAGTTTTCTGTTTATCTCAGTTTAGCCATTTTGTAAGTCATCTGGGTGGATTTAGCAGTACATATTCCTTTATATCAAGCAATAAACTATCAGCATTTTGTAGTCTTTACATAGTTGTAGTAACAGTCATCGGTCCAGAAGCCTGAAATACAGAAAGCGGTATTTGATCCTTTTCTAATGTAGCTGGTCAAACCGACTTTAATGTTGGTTCACGTTAATGGCAAAGGTAACGTTAGGAAAACAGAATGCTTGAGAGGAGGCCGCCTCCTTCTGGAAAAGGTATTTGAGATGGACAAGGATAATTTAGAGATAGGGAACTGTAATTAAAGGTTATAGAAGAAACACTTGGGTTTATAACAATATAGAGTATAATCTTAACTCACTGAAATCCCTGAAAAATTTGCTAATGATTTCAAGAGATTGAGGATTTTTTTTTTTCCAGCAGATGTCGAACAGGAGATAATTCACCTCCTATTACATAACCATCTTAGCGCTTTACATTTTCAAAAGTGATTTGTGAACATTTGTTCAATTTCTGTAATATAACTCTGTGGTGGAAAGAGAGATTATTTACGGTGGAAAATCATGTTAAGCAAATATACCTTGCAGACCAAAATGTTCTTTAGATAAGTCCTATGTTCTGCGACCTGTCCTGTGCAAATCACCGTGTTGTTGGCGTGAGAAGAGCTTTGGTGTTCTGCAACTATTTATAAACTTAATAGGCTTCTAAAGGTAATGATTAAAATAATTAGAGAGGCAGAAAGAGCTTGAAAATCACAAATGGAGAGTAATTTGCAAAGGCAGAGGGATAAAACGAGGGCCATTTTTCCCAACACCAGGAACTCGAGATGTTCATGTGCCACCAAGGTAAAGCCTTTTGAAGAATGAGTTTGCTCGCTTCAGCCTCGCAAAGGAGGGAGTGCACTTCTAACCCATTTGAACACAAAGTCTAAATATTCTTCTCTGGTTTTACTTTTGAAAGGAATTTCCCGTAGTTGAGATTCTTCAAATCAGTGGTCCTTTAAGCTTGCTTGGATAACTCTCTTGAGCAGTTCAGGAAGGGCTATCTGAAATACGGTTTGCTGCCTATTTTAGCTGATAGTCTTCCATTATTGCTACTTCGTAATAGCACGCATGCAACTAAGAGTGATGCAGTCCGTACAATGGCAAGATGCTTGTTCCAGTTGTGTATGAGCTCCTGTGATAGTCACACTTTGTATAGAGATAAATGTGATACACAGTTCATTTTTCTGTGGTCTGAGACTACTTAAACTGTATTATGGCTTCTTAAATCGTTATGTAGTCTGGTATATCTTTGAATTCCTTAAGATTATTAATACAGAACCTTGCTGGCACTTAAACCCCCTCAGGGTTTTGTTGGGGTGGGAGACCCCCTCTTGTCAGTGAGAAATAGGATCAGAGAATCAACAGACATCGTCACTTCCTAAATCCTGCTTTGGGGCATCTGTGGCGTTACCTAGGATAGTTGTGCAAGTGTTAAAAATGGGTACGTCTTCGCTGTGCAAAGCTAACGCAGCGTCGGTGGGGGTCACTGATGAAGCAGGAGGAAGGGTCAACGTTTTGCCGCCTGTGGGTGGTTTTTGTTTGACGCGCACGCAGAATGTTTCTGTGGAAACCGTCCTGCAGCGGACGCGCAGAAGAGTTATTCTAATATATAAAAAATATTGTAATTAATTTTTAAGCAACATCTTTAGTCCTTTTTTAATGGAGGTGAATATTTAAAGGAGCCACGGGATTGCTGAAGTGTCCAGCTGAGGAATATTGGAAAAGCACCTGAGTCATTTCAAAAAAGCAATTAGGAAATTGTGCACAAGCTTCTGTCCCGATAGCATAGCATTAAATAGATAGGTCGGGGTGTTGTTTAGCCCTTACGCGAACAGAATTTCTACTATGTAGAGTGAAAGTTTGATTTTGCAGAGATTTGGAAAAAGTTACTACGTGTTCATCGTTACAAAAGGTGAAATATGGTCCTCAGACTCCAAAGCGATTGCGTAGTCCTGCAGAATTGGAGCTGTGGCCATTTTCTTTTCAGAGTCAGGGAGAGGGAGTTTTAGTTTTCTGTTTGTGACGTTTTCACTCCAAGTCTAAGAAAAAACCACCCCCCAAATACTTAAGAATTGACTATTCAGTGGCAGGCTAACATACTTTCAATTTTTAATTATTTTTACACCTTTGCTTTCTTGCTTTTTCTCTTATTCTTCCACTTAAAACATTCCGCATTAGAAAACTGAAGGTTTTCCTCATACTGTGCTAAAACTGGCACGTTCTTCCTTCTAACGAATGTGACTTCATTTTGTACTCTATAGCTTATGGAGGGAGCTTAAGAAAAAGGGGAAGAATTCTCTGATTTAAAGTGTGCTTTTAGAAATAGTACATGTAATGTAATGTGGGATGGAAAAGAAAAAGAAAAAAGCCTGTATTGGAAACATCCCACGTAGACAGAAATATTGATGGCCTCACTGCTTCCAGAAGGACCGAGGCTGCCTGACCATTGATCGTCAAGGCTGTGGGTTGTAGAGAAGCCGGTTGACACAACTGCCTCGGGTTTTTCCTTCTTTGATTTTTGTCCGCGACAGTCCTTGAGTGCGAGAGGGAGCTGGAGCAGCGACGGAGAGAGGACCGCCTGGCCAGGGATAAGCTGATCCTGTTGAAATCCAAAGGCAAAGATCAGGTTGACTCCAGTGGGTGCCGGAGCAGGCTTATAGAGAACGGATAAGAATAGCCAAATATTCGTTTAATCAGACAGCTGCTTCCCATGTATGCGGTGTTGATATCCTCCCATAAATGAGTCATCTTTGCAGTAATATAAAAAGAATTTCATGTGTCACTTTGAATGCAGTAGGACTTTTCAGAACTCTCACGTAGGCTCTGAGGGCTTTCACTTAATATTCATTTTGCCTGGGAAATGTTAGCCTCTTCGAGTATTTTATTATACAAAATTACTTTGCTTTAGAGTACTGTTGCATAACATACGTACTTTTACTTATCTGGGGTTTTTTTGGCTATTGTTTAGCCTGCCATATAAAATATTTTTTTTTCCTTTTTTTTTTTACTCATTCTGAACGGAAAACGCAAATTCAAGTGGGGACTGCAGTCTGTCTGACGGAGGCCTGGGATCTGGGGCTTTGTCACTGGCCTCCTTCATGCCCTCCGGCTGAGGCCTGAACCTGGTTAAAGTCTGCCTTCCATGTGTGTAAAATGGAAATAATTATACTTCTTCTACTTTGCAATACAATTAATAATACTAAGACAAGTATTCTGATTACGTTAGAATGTTTATAACTGTTTATTGTTATTAACTTCTCTGAGGCATTTTGTTTGGAAAAATAGCTGCTTGACCAGAAATCTGGTAAACAGGGACTTGTTGAAATTCGGAGAAATATTCACATCTGCTGTTTCACTTTTTCAGTGTTGATATAAATTATTATACTACTGATTTATAGTCATTTATATGTCAAGTACAGAACATGTTTTGCTTTTGTTCTGAAAGATTATCTGGATTGGGTTCACAAAGGTACAAGTCTCATAGGAAAGAATAAGTTTAGTGCAGTAGTACACAAAATAGGGAGTTGCTTCAAGTGAAATGGGAATCTTGGTTCCTCTTTTTTCTTTCTTTTTAAATTTATTGTACTCTCAGGTAGCAGGGAACATTATAAAGCACAATACCAACTTATTTTTTTAACCCAAAGGAAGGGTAACAGGAGTCAGGTCCGGATGAATTGGAATCTATTTCTGGCCCTGCCTATTAACAACTGCACTAATTGGAAACATATTCATTTTCCGTTGCATGTAATCGAATTTTTTATGTCCTGTTTGGTGTTACAAAGATGCTGTCAGAGAGGAAAGCTGGAAACGCAGTGTTGAGAGAAGGCGTTGGAGAAGGGAGAGGTTTCTGGAGGCTTGCGACCTATTTTCTGTCTTGTAATTGCCTCTGGGCCAAATTTTGATGCTTGGCCACGGAGTCCAAATAAATGAGCTGAAATAGTGACAGAACGGGGCTGGAGAGGAGTAACACAGATGTGAAAAGACGCTCCAAGATAGAAGAGTGCTGGATGTCATGAGGGACGTAACTCGCCGTTGCTTGGTCCGAGTCCTGCCGCCTGCCCTGGCTCCATCCGCTTGCATGTTGGAGTCGTGGGACTTTGTTAGGGGTGGGTGGGGGAGTGGTCATTGCTAAGGGTTTCCCTAATTCTTGGGTACACTGTAGGATATATAGGTTAATTCAGTAACGTAATTTATTTGGCAATGATCAAATATTACAGTTATAATGTAACGTGGAATTTAAAATGCTACTAGCACTTTCCTTGCCATAAGAGATTTTTGTTTTGAAAGAAAAGCATAGGCTTTGTGAAAGGTCATTTCATAAATTTTTCTGTTTCTTGCTGGCAGTAAACTTCACTGTCGTTGTTTTGTATGTTTGATTTTTTTTTTTTTTTGTTCATTTTAATTGCCATTAGTAGTTTACTAGCATCTAATTTTAGTTCTGTCCAATTTGATGAAACCAAACCCAGCCGTGACTCCTCAAGGACTGCACTGTGAAGGTAGCACAGGTTTTTTATATCTGTTTTAAGATCTGCAACCTCAGTTTGACCAAATGTAATGCCAGTAAATCTGGAGGACAAAAACGTTGTCAAGTCAAGCTTAGTTTTGAAGGAACCTCACTCCAAGTAATGCACTTTATGTGTATCCGAGATCAGAACGGGGCTTTGGTTCAGTTACTCCGCCCTCGGACAAATAGTTTAAATCCTAATGTTTACTCACGTTGAATCAAGCTAAACAAGAATAGCAATCAGCCATTCTTGTGAGGAATTACCAGTGGAAAAATGAACAAAACAAACCCATAAATGTAGGCTGCAAAGGATGTACCGTTCCAGTTAATTCAGTCTGACTAGGTACACCTCTGGCAAATCTCGAAAATAAAACCAGCTATTATGCATTGGTTTCAAAGAAGCGAGTGACTTCCTCTTAATGGGGACAGCCCAGTCCCCGTTAGATCTACGTAAAATGTTTATGTACAGGCTTAAAATGTTAACCTTTTGCATAGAAATATTTTAATAGTTTAGGCCATATCTTTCCTACTACTACAGGACAGATATTTATTCCTTTATGGTTGGCACCTTTTGCTACATTGTTACGGCCATGTCTTTGTATACAGTCTTTCATATCAACATTGCGTAGCCATGAATGTGTTTATATAGGTGACTCGATGATTTTGGCTAGGTTTTTAGCTGAATTTAACAAAATCAATACAATTCAGAGATCTGAAAAATATTAATGCCTTTCCAGATGCATTTATTATTATTATTATTCTAAAGAAAAAGTCAAAAGCTCCTCATTGAATAAGCATTATAGGAAAATCAAAGAATAATCAAGAAGAAATTTTGAAGAAATCAAAATACTTTATGCTATATAATTTCACTTATAGTAGTTGCAGTCCTAGAAGTCCTAGTGTTCTGTACATGCAAACCAAGTGTTTGTCTTCCTTCTAAACTCCAAATAACCTAGCATGAGGGAAAAAAAAATTAATCCTCTTGAAAGCAAAACACAGACTAGAAAGGGTTGTTTATAAACTGACCAGTGCGTATCAAGGCCTTTCAATTTCTTGGGCCCTTTGGATCTTTGCAGGTGGTTAATTACCTGAAAGGCCAAGAGCCTACTGGTCCGGCTGCTCTTAAACACAGGAATACTTGGGCACGGAGTGAGAGGGTGCAGTGGTGTGGGTTTGGGAAAAGGACCGGGGCTGCGATTAGTCAGGCTCAAGGGGCAAAGAGGCAAACAGTTCACCCAAGGAGACGGGGAGCATAGCACCTGTTCCGCTTGTAATTATGCTTTTCCTAAAATTGCCATAGTGGGTTTTGAGAGAATCCAGTTCTTGCATGGATCCTTCAGGAAGAAGAGGCTGCGCGTTCCCCTACAGAGCTGATGGCTTCCAGGCAAGCCAGATGAGTATTTTTCATCAGATATTAGGACCTCTAGAGGTATTGGACAAGGAAGGGGGGTAACTCATGTTTGCAACACCACTTACAAACCTGTACATCAAAACCTACTACTCTTTGTAGCAAGACGATCCCTAGAGAAGGAGAATTTTGAAAGTACCTTAAATAGGATCATCATAAAATGTGTCTGATTTATAGTGTCCTTCTCTAGAGGCTGCCACCACTGTTAAACAACAGGGGTCTGCTTAATGAATCTCCATCACACTAAATATGGTATTGACATTTGGGGTTTTGTTGTTCCATGAGGGCGCTTCTCGTGTGAATCCCATCAACTAGGTGCTACTGCTGAACTGCGGAGGCCCTGTTAAGTTCCTCCTCTTTCTTAGTTCAGAATTTTGTGTTGTTGGCTTTTAGCAGTTTGGTGGTGGTTTTGGTTTTTGGTTTTTGGTTGTTTTTTGGTTTTTGTGAAAGGCATTGTCCTGAACCCATGCTTACCTGAATTTGCTAATGCCTTAACTACAAAACTAATATTTATTTGATTGTCTCTCTCTTACGTGTTTATTTCTCATAAGAGTGCAAAGTCGTTCTTAAAACCTTGGATATTTTGCTTCGCGGTTAATAGTCACAGCATGCGCACCGTTAATGTTGTGCGTATCACAGCGTCGTGAATTATGAATGGCAACTGAAGAAAGTTTTATAGCATGCTTAGGACTTCTCTGGAAATAAACTTCTCAGTTTTGTTATTGTGCCTTCTTCAGCGCTCTTTAATTTGTAGACACTACTGGTTTTAATAGTCCTGAGAGACTACAGTACACAAAAATTTGGGTTTGTCTTTTGTCAGTTGTTCATAATCAGTCTCACTCTTACAATTTTAAATTTATACATAATTCAGAATTACCACAGAATTTCTTTGATGAAGACTTGGTTACAGATGATATGCTTTTCAATATGTCCTTTGGTATTTCTATTAATTGTATCGAGGTTGTTTGTTTTTTTTTTTTTTTCTGGGTGGTATGTCTAATGAGCTGAAAAAACTATGTGAAGGTGTGTTTTCAGTCACGGGCTCTCTAAATGCATATTTAGAACTGTGTATATGGTTGTAATAGTGGAAGTTTATATGGTTGTAATAGTGGAAGTTTATTCACTTACATAGCATACTTATTTGTTTCTCATGCTATTCTGTTCCTCGTTTGGATGATTTATATATCTATAAGGCGCAAATTGTTGTTTGCATACAGAAACCAAAATTCTTGGTTGTTCTCTGTTAAAGTACTTTTGATCGTAGAGAATTGCTTTTGGAAGACTGTCATCTTTTATTTATCACCTATTACAAACCGCTTCAGTGTGGGGAAAGAAAAAACGTTAGATAGGAGTGATAGAAAACCAAGCTTTCAAATCCTGGCTGTTGACATGCCATGAGTACAGCATATAACTTTTCATTTCATGACTCACTCTTTCGTCAAAGGTTGGAACAACGAGCCCTTTAGAGTTTGCTCCAAAGAGGATGTCTTTTCATCTGCACAGAAGCCTTATCAACTTGTTAAAGCCGGCGACTTGGAGTCAGTAATGCTGGATTCTGCTTTGTTTCTTCGCGTAAGCTAGTGGTGTGGTTAGTTGAGCACGTATAACGCAAGCTGTAATGTTACAGAACAGAAAAATTACACCGTTTTATGGTTGTAGTTGAACTAAATGTAAGTCCATTTTGCACAGCCAGGTTGTTTTCAACATGGATACAGATACATTCGTGTGTGTGCGTATGTGTGTGCATGCGTATATATGTCGGTGTGCATTGACTCGTCTTGGTGTGTGAATTGGGGGGCATTAGGTATAGTTTTCTTTCAGTGGTACTAGACAGACTTTTTTGATTCTAGTTTAACCATAAAGAGCAATTTACTAAAACAGGTAGCTTAATAGTCAAAATAAAAGTATTCTCTTACGCAGATTAATAGAAACACTTATTATGCTGGATGTATTTAATGGGCCCTGAGATAATAGGCAGGCACAGGATGCAAAATAAGAAAGAAACTGAGTAAATGAACTACTGATATGTACTTAAGAGCCTATGTAATTATGTACCTCAGCAACCATTGCTTACTATGGGAGAGGAAAAGCTAGAAGCAGGGGTACAATGCTAACCAAAAATGTATCGTTCTTTGAGGATTCCCTAAGAATATGCTGCTTTTTTCCCTTTAATTGACAAATACAGAAACGGAAAAAAATGTTGCCTATACATTACATCTGATGCTCTTTCTTTTTTATGCTTAAGCTGGTAGGTGACACTGAAACCTGTGTTTCTGTATTCTGTTTTCAATTTCTTGGAGCATTTCTTAGGTATTGAAGGCCTCAGTCCACTTCTTTCTGTTACCAGAATGTATGCCCAGACAGTGGCTGCCTTTGAGGCAAGAGGATACTTCTCTACCCAGTCATTTCAAGCAGTATTTAGAAAGAATAGTTTGGCACAATTTTGGCACAGGCACAATTTCAAGATGTATTTAATACTAAAATAAATTATGCCTTTTTTTTTTCCCCAGCATTTTCCAAATAAACTGATTTCCCTAGTTCCACAAAAGGTGTGATAAGACCGTAAAACTTTCAATTACCGGCTATGACATTTTGCATATGTTAGACTGTAAGCAGGTTTCATCCTCCTGCCTAGGACAGAGCTCCGGGGAAGATAAGTTAGTTACGGACCATTTTTCTCTTTGAAGTTTCAGTGCAAAAATATTGAAGGCTTGTGATAAGGTAACTTTTTAAGGGGGAAAAAAAAAAATTATTTTAAAACAGTACCATTGTTTTCAGTATAAAGCGATGAGGAATATATGAAGAAATTTATCAGAACCTGCACTTCATTGTGTTCCAGATATAAGCTTCTGTGCTATTTAATATACATGCAGCATTTCTTAAAGTATTTTCCCTCTTTCTCTTCCTTGCATGTTAGATTAGCTTATTAACAAAATACTAAATCTCAGAACAGAGCAGTTGCCCTCTTCTCTGTTTCATATTGCTGTTTTGCTCTGTTTTATTATAATCGATTAACCTCTCGCTTCCCGTTACCAGCATTGCAGGTACCGCTGCTGCATAAACAAAAAATAGGAGGACAATTGATGTTGAGACAGGAAAACATTTAGACTTCAATAAATGTTGGGCATTGGCCTGAATAAAGTGCATTTTAGTGAATGTCACTGAATGGCAAGATCTTTTGGAAAGGAAGAATTAGGTATTTAACGTTGTTACCTTTCATTCCTCGTTGAATTAATTGATTCTTTTAAACTACAGTAAAACAAAAGATGCATCATGTGGAGAACTCTGTTGTGTATATTGTACACATATGTACATATATGAGACATACTTTCTGTTATGTGTTATATATGAAATATATATTCCCCCAGCAAACTGATTTTACATGACAACATGGAAGTTTTGTCTTTGGAAGTTGTATAAAATTTGTAAGAAATCAAACAAGCGAGAACTCGAGAAGCAGGTAGGAAAAGGGTCAGCGCAACGTTTCTCCCAAGGCAACGGGAGTAACCGTACGGTGCTTTCGGGGGGAAGGCAACGGAGCGGCACAGCGCTCTGTAGTGGGACTGTTTCTCTTCATTCTGTATTTCAATAACAAGGACTTAAGAGACCGGGATTTTCGGAGAGTCAGCAGTGATCTCCTGCTGATGTATTCAAAAGAGAAGATAGGATGATTATCTTAGAGAAGAGGATTGAGGCCTTACTTGGATATTCCAAATTCTGAATGAGATAGCTTCACGAAATCCTGCAAGATGGCTTAAGGCAGAATTAGTATCCCATCTGTATTAAGGAACAAAAATTAGAGCTAATCAAGGGCCAGATATTTGATTTAGATTTAGACTGACCTGCCTAAGACAAATAGGTACCAGTTAGAGCTTACTGCCACAGAGGGATATAAAAACATGAAGTTCTTAAAAAACGTTGACTTTTGTTGAAAAGGAAGAAAAAAAAGCTGGTTTGGGCACAAGAAGTGATAATATACTTGATAGCGATGTTGGCACGGGTGGGTCTGCAACGCGTCCTTAACACCCTTTACCCTGAGGTTCATGTTTTGGTGCAGCGAGAGCTTTGCTGCATCGCTGCTCGTAGGTTACTGCTTCTAGTAAGATCCCCCAGTGTTAACCAAAGCGAAGGTGGGCTCGCACGACTAAATTGATCTAAATGCTTCTCTGTGTTGGCCGAATGTTCTGCGAATGCGTTTGAGGCTGGGGCTTTCCATCATGTCCTGCGTATGCCAAGTTTATGCTGAATAGCATATGCGTGCGTTTTTTTAATTGAGTGAACAGCTGTAATTTTACAACACAGCTACTTTTCTGTATATATCAGCAAATACAAATATTGCTATGCATTCAAAGTACTTCCTTCAATCTGCAAAACAAAGGTGGCAAAGATACAAGTCCACAAGAACAACGTGGTTCTGCCTTTGAGTTGAAATCAATCAGGTACTAATTTCATAATTCATGGTCATGCTTAGATTCCAGCTGAAGAATTGCCCATACAGTCCCGCAGGTTTTCTTGCCGTGGCTTGAGAAAATGACGGTCCGTAAAGTAAATAGATTAATACCAGCTGATAAAATAATATTGAATGCTTCTCCTTCCACTGGTTCGACCCAGACTTTTAAAGTCCGTCATAAATTTTGCTAGTTAGTCAACAATCCTTGTAATAGTTCCTGCGCGTTATTCAGCGTTTGATGTTAACACGTAGATTTCATTTCCGATGAGTGTTTCTCTTTGGGAAGTGGAAGATTGAAGCAGGGCTGAGAAAGAAAAGAAATGTCGACTGTAATTACATATGTGATATGGAAAATTACATATGTGATATGGAAACTGTGAGGGGTTCTCTATTAAATAGACCGCGAAAAGTTGTTTTGCTTTTTATCTTCCTGTGTCACCCCTCTCATCCAAAAGCTCCCATAATTTTACAGATACTGGGAAAGCGTTGTAGGAACTCTGTAAACGAAGTATGTGCCACACACTTTTTAACGTATTGACGGACCGAGCCAAAGCGAGACGAGAGCGAGCTGAGGCTGTACCGCAGGTGCCGAGTCTGGCGTCCAGGGGAGAATCCCAGGGTAATGCCCTAATAAACCACTCTCTCGGCATGATACGCTTTGTGTTTTCCCAACAGGAAAATAGATTGTTACATGCTAATAAAAAAGCAACTTTGTTAGCAACTTGCAGATTGATCGTTTGATAATCTGTAGAAGGGAAATGAACTTTTTTTCTAATTAATTCAGACTTCACCTGAGACCTTTTCCCCCTCTGTGAATAGGTATGAAAACAAGCATGAAATAAACCAATATCTTTTGAATTACAGGAAACCAAAATACTACTGGTTTAGTTAATATTGTATTTCTATAGATTACGTGATTAGATTTGCTATAGATTACATGAAACACTGAATACTGGCATAAAAAGGTTACCTTTTGCCCTTGCTTACGCTCTGACCCCTATAGGAAGGGTATATCAGGCAGTATGCTGTATGTTTGAATTTGAATTGTCCACACTAAGATTTTTCTTTTTTTTCTAACTTTTTTTTGTTCCACATGTTTTATCTGTGGAATGCTGGAGACTCAGGTGGCTTGTGTTTGAAGGAAGGTCCCTGTAAATTCACCAGGGAGCCATAAATATTTCAGAATAACAGAGATTGCATAGCTTTTTTTCTTTTTTATATTGTATGTATGATATACTTGTTTGTTTTCAACTTGCCTCTCTGTGAAACAATCTTTTTCCAATTCTGCCACACCTGTGCCCCTTCAGTACTGCAGGACCTGTAGCTGCGGTGATTAAAAACCAGGTTATCTATTTGCTCATTCTCCTAGGGAGACAAAGACATATCGTACTGTTTGGATTAAGAGCTCTTTGTCGCTGTCCGGAGAGGATCGTTATGCTTAATGTGTCGAATGATTCACCACCTAAAGCATAGTAAAATGATTTGTCCTCTTCAAAATGGCTCAGAATAGATTTTTGCAATTGATTGGACTCAAATTATTTAAGCTGGAAAGGATTTGCTGCTAGGTCCTCTGTAGTAGACGACTGCCTCTTTATAAAGGTTGCTTGGGCTTTGGGAATTATTTGTTGTGGCCTGTGTGTCTGGTACGCAGTAGATAACCAGAAGAAAGAAAAGGCTGAATTTTTGGGAAATAATGATCGTATCAGTGTCATTATTGTAAAACATAAAGGGGGGCATAAATGATATAAAGGCATAAATCATCAGAGTTTAGAATCTGCATGAGCTCAAGATCCGACCCAAAATAATGGCCAGCAACAAGGGAGCCGTGTTGTACTTGACCTTCCCATAGAAGAATGCTTAGGAGTGAAAGACTTTACGTTTAGGAAACATTTCAAAGTTCAGGAAATCTCCTAGAAATATATAGGTCCCAGTACAGTCTCTTTTCTCCTTTTTTTTTTTTTTTAATTACGATGTTTAACTATAAAAATGTAATGGAAATACCTCTTAGGGGAAACATTTAACCATACTAAATTTGGGGATTTATGTCCCTAACACTATATAGGTTATGGTTTGTCTCAATAATTGGAACTCTTTCTCTCTCTTTCTTCATTTTCCCCTTTTGTCTTTTATTTTGCAGCACTAAAGGTTTTTACAGCACCTCCTGAATTGTTATTTTAGCTACTGTGCTGCATTAGGGAAAAATTGAAACCTCTACGGACAAACTGAGCTTTAATAGGAGTGGGGAAAAAAGAATAAAGAAGCATTCTTCATAGCGGCAGAGCAGTTTTGCTTTTGGTGCCGCGTACCTGGGTGTGTGTGACTGTCCCTAGTCCTGTTTTATCTTACGAGACACAAGCTTCGCCGTTCCTGGGCTGAGGAACGGTATCCCACAAAATTAAGCCTCCATCTGGAGGTTAGATTTACAGCCTCGATTTCACTGCTTCTCACTTACTAGTCTTTGAGGTCTTAGTTGAGGTTTTGCAAGCCACAGCAAGTCAGTGGGTTTGTGTTGGACTCTTTTTCTTGATGGCCAGTAGTAGGAAAGTCGGAGTATTTAGCAACGACTCCGTTTACTACAAGAATCTTCGGAAAAGTGAAAACGGAAACTGGTGACAGAAGAAATACTGTAATTAGGAGAGTAAGTTCTTGTTGGTGATGACATTATAATCACTACATGCTTATTTTTATTCTTGGTGACATTATGGAGCATAATGTATGCGTAAGTATGGCAAAAGTGCAATGTTACATGTGCAAAACCATTTCTTTCAATATTGTTTTGTCTTTAACGTTCATCTTTTAGATGGTAAGGCTTATTTCTTCACCTAGTGTTTTATATGGTCTCAGGTAATACAGTCTGTTTATCTTTGGGGTTTGTTTTCAATTTTTGATTTACTGGACTTTCCAAATATTTTAAATCTGTATTTCATCCTTTGGCTAGGTTCGATATTTTTAGATACGGCAAACTGCGAATAACCGAGGCCATAAGAAGAATCACAAATACTTGCTGGTGTTTGCTGGCCAGAGGAGGTGGTAGTTGTTTTGCCAGAAGTTCTCTCATGCCAATATTGAAACCAAGCCAGGTACATAGCTGAGAAAAATATTTATAAAGTGGCCAATGCTGTTCAGAACAGGCGTTACAGAACATGCTAGACCTCACTCCTCTAAAAAAGAAAATGTGGGGACGTTCTGGTGAGGTTTAAAAATTAATATCTTTACTGAACTGTATTTAATTTTATCCACAGCTGTATCTCTTCTAAATGCCACATTTAGGAAAACTGTTTAAAGAAATATAAAATGTAACAAAATAAGACTCCTGGAAATTGTATTTAATGGCTGATTGCATGAAATTTGAGGGTACGTTTTGCTGCGCTTAATGGAACGGATCTTGCAAGATGCAATTCCCAGAAGTCTGCTGAGGGCTTTGTCTCTTGGGTTTTGTGCTGGCTTCGTGTTGCTGAAAAGCTGAGCGTCGTAACCGCTG
Source organism: Nipponia nippon (assembly GCF_047370975.1). Classification (NCBI taxonomy): domain Eukaryota; kingdom Metazoa; phylum Chordata; class Aves; order Pelecaniformes; family Threskiornithidae; genus Nipponia; species Nipponia nippon. Next base: position 80,432,699 of record NW_028262380.1, on the reverse strand, counting down.
CCGGCTTCGAAAGAGTGCAGGTGATGAAACCAGAATGTTTCCCAAAACATGATTTGAAATGGAGAAGGCAGCTGATGGTAGTCTTCCTATGGTTTTGTATTTTTTGCAGGGAGCCCATTATACTAGTAATGGTCCTTACCAAGGGTTTTGAGCTTGCTGGTCTGCATTTTTTGGTGCATTCTGATCACTTTGCATTATTTGGGGGGTACAAAAGTTGCCGGGAGAAAATTCCCCATATGGATAGAATTCTCCCCCAAGAAATAGCTAATGAAAGCGTTATAATGAGCCACCACATCGTGTAAGAATGATGCCAAGAGAAAGAGAGGTCTTCTGGAATCGTGGTGAAGCAAAGAGTAGTAGTATGACGATTTTCAAGAAATGAACTGGGGCAGTCCCTTGGTTGATCCAGATGGTACCACAGTTCTTTGATTTGTTCTCCGTTTTCTGGGTGTCAGGCAGAATTCAGCGTGTGAAAACTCCAGCTCAAAATTTTACTGGCCAAAACCAAAGAAAGTTGGACCTGCAGATAACTAGGATTTGACTTAGGAAGGCAGGGGAGTGGGAAGAACGGGGTTTCTGACAGAAGCACATTACCAGAATATTTCTCTTAAAAAACGACAATCCTGACCCAGTTAACGCTGCCGCTTTACGAGGCTAACGTTGGGGGAAACCTGCCGAGATGAATGAACCAGTTCGCTCTTACCGCAAGTACTGTGGCAAACTTAACACTCAAAATGAAGCACAGTGTGATGTTTTTTCCACAAAAGCGTGAGGGTTGTGTAAGTGTTTAAAGCGCAAGTGCAAGGCATAGACCGGAGCAAAAAGGTGGGTTTCTGGGCTGGTGAGTTCTTCTCGTGTTTCTCCTATAGTATCAACATTTTGGGGGACAAAAGGGATCCCGTCTCAGTCAGCTGCTTGCTATCCTAGCATCAACGCTTGAGTATAGCACACAAGATACTCTGCTCTCTTTCGTACCAGCCGCTTTAAAGTGTTTCTGAAGGTTTTCTAGTTACGGGAGTAATTAAGGTTTGGAGTTAGTGTTGCAAAAAGGTCTGCGCCGCTGAGGAGTAAAGGGTATATGAAAGCACAGGAAAACAAGCGGATCCAGTGAATTACCTACAGCAGTTTCGTTAAAAAGTTCTGCTTCCCTGTGAGGAGACGCAAGGTCGTGGGCTTCAGAGCGGTTCTGGCAGCGTGACACGGAGCAGGCTCGGACTTCTCTGTGCAGAGAGGAGGACTGAGATGCTTTGGTATGAGTTTCGTGCTTGAAAACCATGCCTTTGTGTTTTGGTTTCTTCGCTGCTGCCTGATGGGATAGATGTGCCGCCCAAACAACAGCAAAAAAGAGCATGGGGACTTACAAAGCTACTGCAACATGTTCCTCCACAAAGGCTTTGAATCCTACATCATAAGACGTATACTTTGTTAGAATATGATGTCCTCACTAAGTCTGGCAAAACATGAACGTGTTTGCTTTCTGAGTAATTTGCCCTAATGACTTTGAACCGTTTTGACAAACAACAGTAATATTGTTAAAAGGCGCTGGCAGAAAGCTTATCCGTTGCTCGCCATCAGATGTCTACCCAGATTGTTGCTTTCTGCAAGCATTATTTCCAAGGAATGCACGCTACTTGTTTTTTTGCCACCCTTCCCCCCTGAGCCGATGCCTTGTTTCGCTCTCTTCTGTGTTTTCTAGTAAGTTCATTTCACGTTAAATAGATTGCTCTACCCAAGGATTTTTAGCTGCAGTTTATGTCGGAATCTTGGTTATGTGAACTTTGGTCGAGTCAAGCATTCGGTGGGCTTCCTTCTTGCATCCTTTTATTTTAGAACTATGTGAAATAGTTACGGCAACGTATATACACCTTGCCGTCATACGGTAATGCCCTGGAAGAGCTGCAGAAAATTGGTGTCAGCTGATTATGGGAAGGCTCGCCTCGCGTGAAAATTTCTGAAACATCACTGGTGTCCGTTAAAGGCAGCGACTGCTTTCGGTGTGGTGGGAACCAAACGTCAAATGCCATTGCAGCGTTTGGGACGATGGTCATTCTCAGTATATGATATTTTATTATTATAATGTATAATTTTAACATGAGCTGAAGCCTTCACTTGTTCATTAGTCATTTTATATTTGAAGTTCAGGCTGTCTGAATGTAAGATTAAACGTTCCCTCTCTTGTATTTGCCAATTGCTGGCAAAAATGTTGTTGGCGGGGACGTTTTGTAGTTCAGCTTTCATTCAGTTCCCTACGAGTATGGAATCCCATAACCAAAAGCAACAATGAATTTAACTGTTTTGCGTGTGCGTCTATCCAGCATGTATTTGTGCTTGTTACACATCATAGCACCTGAGGCTTTTCAAAGGAGCCGAACGATCCCATCCTGGAGCATTCGTCAGTCAAGGAAAAATTACAGAGCTGTTTTAAATCTGCCTCGCGGTAATTAACCCAAAAGAGAACCCCACACCGATCAGTCGTCCTTACAAGGGGGCTGGGGAGAGCTTGCTCGCTCTGGTTAGAGCCGGCGCTGTGGGAAGGGTAACTGGGTAGCAATCAGTGGGATGCTATGGGCAGCTGCCTGCTGACCTGTATTGCAGAATGAGCAATAGTTTGACACCCCAAAGAGAAAAATGTTGGCTCTAGCTGTTCCAATTCTTCAAGGATCCCTCTGTTTCTGAGGAATTTGAGGCTTGATTTTTCAAATACGTGCCCAGCTCCACTTACGGGTTGTGTGTCTGTTGTGATATGTTCAATGGGACTCTGTTACCTACAGACAGGCAGTCTGTCTCAGTTACCTCCGTTACCTCCAGCTGTTCCTGAAGCATTTGAAAACTGCTAATTATTTCTCAGCTAACTTGGAGGGGGGGAGGTTCTTTCTTTTGTTTGTTTGGGATTTTTTGGTTTGGTATTTTTTTTTATAATTTCTGCAGTGGGCCTTTTCTGGGATAATGGGTGGATTCCAAAATACGATCCTCAAAATGATTTTTATCCTACTGGGTACAATCATGAGAACTAACTCAAACCTAGAGGGAATGTCCTTATTCTCAATTTTGGTGGGGTTTTTGTTCGTTTGTTTGCTTTGGGTTTTTTGGGGGTTTTTGTTTGTTTTTTGTTTTTGTTTTTTTTTTTTTTAATAATTACTATTCTAGCTAAAAAGAAAAAACCAACCCTAAACCAAAACAATGATAAAAGCCCAAAACAAGATCAGACATGACATAGACAAGAGCTAAAGTGATCTAGCATCAGAGATTGTCCTTTCTGGACACATTTGAGCTCCTCTGAACTCAAACCCGGGGGATACAGCAATTCAAAAGCAAGCTCATCACAGTTGTTATCTGCATGGACATGAAATACCATGTGAATCACAGGAATGAAACGGTCGTGAAGCCTGTACTCATACATTTTGTCTTGTTTTGTAAATATCAAATAGATGCAACTTGAATTAATCATCTTTTTGAGTTAGAAACTCCGAAGGCCTTAGCAACATTCTGAAATGTAGTGCTTTATGCAAACACAGCCAGACCGAGAGCGGTAGGAAAAAAAAAAAAATCAAAACTTTCAAAGGCATGCAACTGGGTAATTCAAGAACCCTCACATGTAGAGGCATTTCACTCAGTGGGACTTTAACTTTACGTGCTGGGCAGGCTGGCTGTACGCTGGAAAGCAGCTCCCCCCCCCCCCCCCCCCGCCATTTACATGCATAGCTGGCCTGGTAGGTGTAAAAATAGCCAGGCAGCGCCTGAATTGGCAATGGGCACCCGCTGCTGCCTGCAGTTGCTGGGGTTTCGGGTTCTCCGTGACACAGGACGGCTCGGGGAAGGGAGCCTGGGCCGAGGGGCCGGGGAGCGGCGCGCGGGCGGGATCCTCCTCCTGGATCGTCAGCCGTCCTTCGGGAGCGCTGGGCACCCTCTGCGGCGCAAGGGCAATCCCGCTTGTAGGAGTTAGCAGAAGAACTGATATGGGCAATGCACCAATTTGCCAGTCTTGTCATTCAGATAAGGGTTTGAGAGCACAAGGGAACATACAGGATTTGGATAAAACCCCTGACTATTATGGATGCAACAGTGAAGAAAGTAAAGATCCTGAAGCCCTGGTAAGTCTTGGCTGAAGAAAACCGGAATCAAAGGGAGAAATTAAGATCAGGGTTGTGTGTGTTAGATTTGAAAAGGCTCTCTGCTCAGCCTGGATCTTCCTTGATGGCTTGCACTGTTAGATCTGCTAAATCTGTCCATCTTCAAGCTTTTTTTTTTGCTATCGTGAGCGACTGTAATTAAAAAGCAGCTGTCGCTGAGCTGTGCAGTGACTTCTGTGTGCTGTCAGCTACCAAGAGGGTTAGGTATACGGAGAGAGAACACCATCCGTGAAACAAGTCCTTCAAATGAATGGACGCGATCAATTATCCTAGTTTACACGACTGCTATAAATGATCCTGCATCGATCGTTCTCCAGCCTTGAGCTCAGTAACTTTTTTTTTTTAAGCTGTTGTCTGTCCGGTACGTGATAGAGTTATCTGGGCTAGCGGTAGAGACAGAGCCCCACAGATCCTTATGCAGATGCGGGTTACAGCGAGTGGGACCAGGCACGCGCAAGGGGTCACGCTGGTGACTGCAGGACTCGAGAGTTCGGCAGACAATAAGCGATTATAACAGTAACATCAGCATTTGCTCTGCAAACGAGAAGAAAATCATCGAGGTGAATACTTGTATAATGTCTATGGCAAATGAAGTGCCTCTTTTCTCTCTTTTTTTTTTTTTTTTCTTTTTTTTCTTCCTCTGCTTGGGAAATTTGTTGTTTAATGTTTATTTCATTCAAAATTGGACAAAAGGAGGTAGTGTCAAAACTTCTGACAGAACAGGAAGATCGGAAAACCTTTAATGTCGATATATCCAAATATTATGTTCTCCCATACTGATCTAAAATGAAATTGTTCTCAGGTCAGTGTTGCCCTTTGCACCCGCGTGAGTTACTGCAGCGCGTTATAGGAAGTGTAGTCGAGGTGAGTTACGGCGTTCCCAAGGGAGGAGGAGACCGGGGGCATTCCCAGCAGCAGCTCACGAGAAGTTCTGCTGTGTCCTAGAACATAATTTCGATGCTGCCTTGGTTTTCTGGTAGGAAATTTTGTTGGCTGAAATTTTCTGACCAGTTTTACTGCTTATTTCACCGACAACACAGTCGGACCAGTTCTTCAGAAATAAAACTTTCTTTGAGCTAAACCATGAAATTAAACTATTTCTTTGAGCTTTCAGATGATTATTTTTCTCCCATCAGGCAGTTTTTTGTTGAATTAACAAATAAGCTCCAGCATTTCTGATGGGAACCGTGAAGGCAGGGGAGGGCCGATGCAAGCACAGGACTTGCTGGGGCAGCGGGGGGAGGACAGGCCCGCTTCCATTGCCGAATACGTGGATTTCAACAGGCATTAATAACGTTTCCCTTAAGGTGAGCGGCCTGAAGCTGTTAGCCAAGGTATGGCAGTTCCCTGTGACACAAATAAGCAAACTCTGAAACAGCTCACCCTCTCTGAATGTGCCGTCTCCAAGCTGCCCTTCTGACTAAGGTCAGGTCTTTGAGGAGGCAGCCGAATCCAGCAGCATGTGATCTTTGAGGGGTTTTTTATTATTTTATTTTATTTTTTCTTTTTTTTTTTTCTTTTTTTTTTTTTTTCTTCCCCCCACCCCGGATACTTTTCAGGCAACCTTCAGAGCTTTTCATGGCAGGCAGAGATCAGGCACTTTGATAATGTCCTTGATACATTTAATCATAAGCTCTTGGCTTTATACGGCTCTGGTAGGGACTGACAAAGTTGCTTTGGAGTATCTGTCTTGACTGAGATGTTACAGTGCTTGGAGGATTACAGAGGCAAACGGCTGTGTTTCCCTAAGAAGGTTTACAGTCTCTCATTATATTTATCATTATGATTCCTTACAAAAAGGTTAAAAATTCTAAAAAGGTGTCTGTAAATTAGAAACGTCAGTGAAGTTTTGTCCTGAAGGGAGAAATTGTATATTGGTTTGTTTGTTTTTTTTTTTTTTTCCCCAAACAGGAGTACGGTATCCAGCACAATACTTTGTTAGCGATACGTTTCCTATGCTTTTATACAGCTGTAGCCATGCTCGCTGTCTTGGTTTATGAAAAAGAGTGCCACATCAAGCTGAATATGATGACTCCATGAATCTTCTACCAGATACAAGGTTCAGAATAATTCAGTTGGTATTCAGCCAACTCAAATGGCAAAATTGCTTTGCATAATCTAATCTTTTCTAAACTAAACCCAAATACAGTCTGCTGCTTCAGGCCTGTCTTGCTGAAGAAATCAGGAACGTGTTGGTTTGACTGTCCTGAATTGTCTATATGATGCCAAATAACTTTGTCAAATGGGGAATCAAGTTTTGATACCGAGTTCATATTTCAAATAGCAGCAGCATTAAAAAAAACCAACACAACCAAACTCTTTCATAATCATATATTATAGATCTAATGACTTTTTTTTGTTTGATGTGCTGAAATGAAGACATCTCAGATGACAAAATACTGGGGTTTGTCGCATTCAGTGTACTTTACCCTCCTTCATTACTTGGATATTTAATTACCTTCATATTTGCTTCTGAAAGTGTATGATCTGGTCTTGCTTCACCGAGCTGGAAGATGGCTGGATCATGTTGTATTTCAGAGTACCTGGGGCAGACTGCTCCCTGACTTTCAGGACAGAATCATTCTGAACTCCCTCTGCATCGTTCAGAGAGGGGTTTTCTGTCCCCGCTCAGAGGAGCGGACTTGGCAATGTGGACTTTTATCTCATTGTATGAGACGGGGGAGAGTCCGTGCTGTGTATTTCAGACACTTACCTTAAAGTGGGATAAACTGCTTTGAGGAAGTATCCATTATTATTATTGTTGTTGTTGTTGTTATTATTATTATTAATTATTTATTATTACTTGATGCCATAGGGAGCCTGTGTGGCCTGCTTGAATTAGAGGTGTAGCTTTTAGACAGGCTAAGTTAGATGACACTGGTTCCTTTCTGCTGCCCAGAGCTGAATTGTTTGAAATTTAGGCGCAGGATTACAGGATTTTTTTTTTTTTTTTATAGGTAGTGTTTAGCTGGGAATTAAGGGGAAGCAACGAGTGCTTAATATCATGACCAATATACACGCAGCAAATGTCACGGTTAATGAAGAGAAGGGGTTTGCGTGGTTTAGATATGCTTCAAGTGTAACTCCCCAGTTGATCGGGGATAAATTAATGTGAAGAGAGACAAGGAAATTATCCGTGCTGGGTACGATGCTGTTTGCATGAATCCTGAACCAAATCTCCTAAATGAAACCTGGTTTCTTTCCAGAATAGACAAAATTAAAAATTCTTCTTCATTTACTACCTTTCTGTACAAGTAAGGTCTTTACAATGAGTCTTGTTGGCAGAACTGGCATCGAATTAGAAACTGCTGCATTTCAGTAACATCCATTTTGTTTGCATCTATTTTAGTCCATCTCAAAGGAACATGAAATAATTTTTTTCTGTTTATGGTACCAGTAAGTTTGAATCCATGGGCAATCGGTTAATGGTGTTTAGGCAAGTAAAGCTGTTTGATTCTTTAGAACTGATGGTGCTAGCACATTGCTTTTGTTAGAAAATGTCCCTTTGATGATATAGAGAAGGGATGGAAGGGGATGAAAAATTACCGAGTGTGATAGAATTGTCTGTCATAGACTTCACTTACAGGCTAGATTTTGGTTAAGGCTAGTTATTATTCTGTTAGATATGCTCGGGATGGCATCCGTGTTCTTTCTAGAGGTGTTCTAGCATTATTACCTCTCTATTTAGGAACATCATTAGTAATGGAAACTTGCCATGGAAGCCCTTTAAATGCGTGCCACGTTCTAAAGTTGTTAGTAACACCTCAGAATCTCAATATATGGTGTCCGGATGATCCTAAATATTTTTCCTTCTTTTAATATTTTTCAAATCCTTTAGTGGAAATCTTCGTTCCATATCAGTATTTAAGAGACTTCAGTAAACGTGCGGGTCACGAAGGGGAACTGAGACTGATCCTGTGGTTCACTTGAACACGTCCTGAATCCTTGTTGTTTCAGGAAAGGACTAAAAGATACTTTCACTCCAACTCCAGCACAGGAAACTTTCCCATTCAACGACAGGATTATCCATTTCTATTTTTACAGTAGTTTAAAAGTCTTGGTAAAAGACGTGAATATTTTTCTAGTTTTTTGGATGACTTGGACTATGGTGTGCTGGATTAGAACCCTAGTACCGATGTTACTTTATATTTTAAAATCGGTATGCATTAAAATAACTTCTGTCATTTCAAATGCTGTATTTGGAAGGAACACGCAGCTGGGCAAAAGCCTTCTATTCTATTCTTTTTCATGGAAAACTATGCAGTTTTGCCTCCGTTCTCACAAATCCTTCATTGACATAGTAAAAGTCAGCTGGCAGCGAGTCCAGTATGTCAAATTAATGAATGTAGTGGGAGGACTCCTACAGATGTCTGTGGCAGCTAAGTATCATAAAGGGTTTATAGAGGACATTTGCTTCTTGGCTCAAGGAAGGGTTGATTTTACATGAGTTTTCTCTTCCTCTTTTGCTGCTGCTGTGTTTGCTAATATTGGCCCACTCAGGAGCACAGTTAAGCCTGTATTTAAATCCATCCTTTCGCAAATAACTTAAACCGGTTTAATTCGAGATCGATTGGACTTAAAGATGTGGTAAAAAATGAGCATATGCTGAAGTGTTTCGGCGAACGTAGCCCTTTATCCTCTTTATTCTTCTGGTTAAGAACAAAGCAAAACTGATGAAACATTTGTACATTCCAGCGGAAAGAAGAGAGTGGCTGGATGGCTGGTATCCTGAAGCTCTGGAATTTCAAGGAGGAGTTTGCAAAAGAGTCAAAGGTGTCAAAATATAACAGCCAGCATAAAATGAAAGTCATCCCTTAGGAATAATTGGGAATTTTCCCATCAATATCAGAAGATAGAATAGTTGAAGCCCGGCTTTTCCATTAGTAAAAATTAGAAGGGTCTGTAAGCGTGTAATAACTTTGAGTTGTGTCTGCCTGGAGCAATCTCGTAGCAGGAACTGGTGTTCAGACAAAGCTGTTAGCTGGGCAGAGTTTTCTCCTCCTTAGGTTACTCAAAAATACACGTTTGTTGGGGTAGCGTAACGGCAGTAAGAAACTTTCTAAATACCAAATGCAGCTTTCTGAGAACAGTACTTCATAGTAAGATATGAAACTACTACAAAACTGTCATATGCAAATATTAAAATTACTGGAAGAAGTCTTTCAATTGAACAGTTATTAAAATATGTTGGAATTACAATACATTTGTTAGTTTATAATGTGCATCAATCGTAACACATTCCTCAACCTCGTTTTATTTCCTTCGCTTCTTTTTTGCAATGGCTCTTTGCATCTCCAGTCATACCAATGAAATGTATTTCTCAAGGGCGCTCTAAGTCTTGAATATTCGTACACACTGTATCTCCTTTGGGTTGCAGCCTCGTTGTCTGACATAAGAAAGCCTTTACCGGTATGGATAATCAACGCAAACAACATCAGTCTTCCCACCTACTTTGGCACCGTACGATTTTGGCTCGTACACGTCCCGTGGTAGATCTAATGAGCGAATATTCATCCTGGGGAACACAGGGCTTACTGAAGGGGGCACTTCTGAACCCAGCCAACTCGATCACAGGTCTCTGTGTCAGGCAATCGTCTTCTGTGTTTAGATACGTGCAAACTAGTTTTGATTTGAAATCACTGTTTTAATCCTGGGTCGTATGCAGCGTATAGCACAAAAGCTTTTTCTTTTCTCGTAGCTATTTCACGGTCTTGTTACGACACAATACTTTTTGCTGTAAATAGCAATAGTCGTTATGCCAGTGTGGGCCCATGTCCATACCGTTTGCAACGTTTTGGTGAGGGCAACTCCAGCCACAGTTCCAGCTCAATGCCGGTAAAAGTGGTGCCAACTTCTCCGTCTCCTTTATGATATTCTATGGTTAATTGGCCCAAATACTCAAAGCGCCTTAAATTATTCAGGTGTGTAATATGTACTTACAAGAATATTTTTATTTTTCTGATTTATAACCATCATCATCAACCTAGAGAGATAGACCCCTGAGATTAAAACAATTAATTGCTAGATGCTATTATCCATATCTTTTAGAGAATATTTAACTTGCTGGTGACCTCTTGTCTCTGAGAGCTTGTCTTCCACTTCACAGTTCCTATGATTCAGCTTCTCATTTCTTAAAAAAAGTTAGTTTATTGTAAGGCCAGTTGTGTCTTTTTCCTGGATAAGAAGATGCCTTAAGGTTATGAGAGATGTTTGTTTAGTGAAGACTGCTATTTTAGAATGGTGAGCTTTTCAGTTCAACTCTGTATTAGCAAATCCTATACAACCAAAGGTACATAGCAGGATGAATTATATCTGAAATGCCTATACATGCTTGAAGGGGAAAAGCCTTGTGATAAAAATACTTTTTTGAAATAAGAAAATTGGGCACATTGTTCATCCAGGAATTTAGATACTGAAATTTCTTTAGGATCTGTGATTTAATCTGTCTTCCTTCATGTCTTTCAGTAAATTAATGGGAGGAAAACATACATTTTTACAAGCGAAGGAAGTGGCTTTGAAAGTAAAGCACTGTTGTATTTCTTTTCTTTCAGAAGATGAATGTTATTTCATTAATGGCTGGGAAAATGTTTCCGTTATAGCTGTTATTATCTCATGTAACTCATTGACCAGTGTTAGATTACTGAGCCTGTGCCATTGCGAGTGCAAGATGTCGCTCACGCTGTGGCGTGCATCTCAGAACTGCGGGCTGAGACTCTGGTAGTTTAAGTTAAAAAAAATAATAAATCCTTTGCCTTCTTGCAGTCATAGCTGCATCTTAGGCTTGCAGTTCACTGTATCGCCATTCTTCTGTTGTGACGCTCTTTGGAGATCAGCAGCACTTTCAGCTCAATACCAAAAAATAGAAATCAGGGTACAAAAGATAAAATGTGAGCCACTGAAAAACTAGCTGGCAAGGTTTACAGAAACTGTTCCACAAGGAAGAAGCATTCCTTTTGAAGTCCCAGCTTTTACATTTGAATGCTGGTGTGGAAAAAGCTACCAGACTGGCAAAAAATAAGTATGTGACAAATGAGTTGGGTCATGGTAACGCCTCATCTGTGCTGCTTTTAGAGTTGCACCCAATTAAATGATGGCTGGTTTGAACAGATGGTTTCTGAAATCAGAGAATAACCAAGCCAATTGGGACAAAATTCAGTGGTTATCTCAAGGGTAGGAGCATAAATTGACGCCCCAGAAGGTGTGGCATAAAAAAAGCTTAATGGAATGGGTTTACATATCTGTCATTTTTCCCTCTGCATCTTTTAAGTCCTGAAAAACATCAAGAAGCCAGGAAAACCTGAGTTTAGATTATGCAACTTTCCTTCAGCAATGAGCTGAATTCTCAGCTCCAGGTATTACCTGAATATATTAACATGATGAGCCACCAGTCAGTTAAGAGCTTTTCAATGAAGAAGAGTTAACAAGCCATCAGCATTTTACTAATTACAGAAACAGCTGTTGGACAAACACTGCCTCACAACTCCGAAGCTTGTAAATGGCATTAACACTGTCAGACAACCCTGAAGACTCCCATAGCGACAAACTCTGTCTTAATGCTGATTTTATGTGCCATAATAATACAGGATTTGATTGAACACGCAAGTGTTTATAACTGCTAATGATTCGAGTTTCTTGATTTATGTAAAGCATGTAAGTTAATAGCAGGTTTTGCTCACCTCCTGATCAGGGCCAGCCTCTTCAAAACTTATGGCTAAGTAAATTTTCTCCATAAAATCAAAGCAGTATGTCCCAGAGCCGATGCTTGAAAGATAAGTTTAAAAGGGTTATTAGTATTCAGACACACACTTCAATGCACATGCAAACAAAAAATGTTAAATTAAGGTGCAGAACTACTATTTGGTTATTATACAGCAGTTTTGAATTCTGTTTTTTGCCATCATTCAATTAATAAACTGTATTTAGCAGATGAGAGTTGTTCAGTAGGCCTTGATGCTAGGCTATGTTCTCCCGCAGGGATGTTTGTGATTATGGACAGGCTGGGGTCATTCACTGTATTTGGAGAGGGGTGGGGGGAAACCAAAGCCAACCTGCAGGAATAATTTTGCTATAGACTTGGTTTCAAACAAGTATTTGGATGGTTTGGATAATGTTATTATGAGAGCCGTGTTCTGAAAACTGAAGCCTCCTACTCCCCCCATCTTTCCTTCTTAAGCGTGAATGTGGTTTTCAGCAGCAAATTTGAATATGTGGAGGAATTCCTACGAGTTTGGTTCAGCGTACGATTTCGACACTACGCATCACGATTTGTTTTTGCACATCTCTATAAAATGGCTTTGAGAAACAGGCACGTGCGATGTGCGATAAGTGATGTGGTACGCTACGAGACAGGAGCGGCAACCGGAGCGAGGGCAGAGGAACCAGAGGGGCAGGTTTCCGACTGAATAAAGTACTAATTTCCATATATGATTTAATTACTCAGATTCCCTGAGCTGTATGTTTCAAATTCGGGCAAAATTCTGGCGTTGCAATTATCAAGAAAGAAGTTGAATCCACAGCCTCTCGGTCATTTTAAAAAAAATCATATATTTACTCAATCATTTCTTATGTTATCTTATGCAGTGTCTGACAACTCGGTACTTGTAAAGAACATGTTTGCATTCTGCTGTGAGGGTACTTAAGGTTAT